>NC_064639.1:858084906-858701970 GCF_023864345.2 Schistocerca serialis cubense | reverse complement strand
CTTCTGTCGCGTTGAACGGTTCTTTTCAGTCGTGGTTGGTTGCCGACAGCAGCGCCGAATTCTGCCTGTTTACATATTCCTGTATCTGAATACGCATGCCCATACTAGTTTCTTCAGCGCTCCGGTTTAGATGTAGAAGCGCAGCCTTCGTCTGATTGGCGGTGTGGGGGCGGCCATCATCGTGCAACAGGATTATTCTGTCAGACAGCCCGTGGACTAAGGATTTAGCCAACAGTAGAAACAACGTGCATCTGACCCTCTGCCTCCCTACTTGTAGAGTTCCTCGAGCATGGAAACACAATCAGTGCACAGTGCTATGAAGATCCTTTTCAGAAAATGCAATGCAATGTAGTCAAAACACCCAGAATGCTGTTAGACGGAATCGTGGTGTTGCATAATAATGCCCGCCTCTACACTGCCAATGGAACAAAGGTTACACTTAACAATTTTGTTGGGAAACACTGCAACATCTGCCATACAGGCCATATATTTCACCGTGTGATTTTCACATCTTCGGTAACCTGTAGAAAGGCACTCGCAGACGTCAGTTTCAATCTGACGAGGAACCGCAAGAGTGGGCGCGATCGTGGGTCCGTCAGCGTCGACTGCTTGCTGTGAAACGGTAATTGATCGTTTCGTCTCCCAGTAGGATAAATGTCTTAACGCGTGTGGTGATTACTCTTGAATGGAACCATTCCATGTTCCCGTTGGGGCAGGTGTTTTTCATTTGACTGACGTAGAAGAAGGGATCGGTTGGTAGGACATGTTCTGAGGCATCGAGGATTCACCAATTCAGTATTGGAGGGCAGCGTGGAGGGTAAAAATCGGAGACCAAGAGATGAGTACACTAAGCAGATTCAGAAGTATGTAGGCTGCAGTAGGTCCTGGGAGATGAAGAAGCTTGCACAGGATAGAGTAGCATGGAGAGCTGCATCAAACCAGTCTCAGGACTGAAGACCACAACAACAATGTAAGTATGCGATCTGTGCCATTGCAGGCTATCGGTACTTTCATGGATACAGCGCTATACTGCTGCACAACTTCAGTATTCTTTTAATGAGAAATGACATGCACTGAATTCCAGCAGGGAACCTTATGTCTTAGCCGGAAATTATTTCGGGCACTTAATCAAAGAAATGACTCGGCAGAAAGACAGTTTTGATGTCCTAGTTGCAATCTGGGCTCATTTTTTCGACTGTGACTGTGTAAAGTAAGGATTCAGTGATCATAATTCTGATAAGCAGTAGGGAGTTGGTGTTGAGTGGAAAAGTACTGAGCCATAATGAATTTATTAACGTTTCTAAAAACACTAATGAAATTATTTTTAAAGCAAACATACAAGAATAACATCAACTGAAAAGACTAAATTTCAATAAGCAACTCACGGCAAACACCTCAAAAGGGCAACAATATAAAATCATTTCCTTTTTGTAAAGAATATTAAATGAAGTAAAGAATATGTTTATACTACAAACAGCAAAACACATGATCAAATGATTGTCACAAATATCAACCATCGGCTGTTGCCAGTAATTATCAAAACGCCATTGTCTTCGAAGCAGCCAAATGGCTGATAAAGGTGGTTCAAATTTATGATGATAGAGGCGGTGGCAGAGGCTATGCCACTTACAGTAATTCCTCCTTCTCAACTAATTAATGACGGCGGCTGCCGCTACCATAGCGCTAGAAACCTTCATTAAAAATTTCAATCATGATACTCAGGCATCTTACAAAAGATCACAGTTAACAAGAGATACAATCACCTATCCTGTAACACAGAGACACTCGTTAATTATTTAGTAAAAATTAAACATTCTAAAAATGTAAAAAGTTCTTTAGATTTTTTTTTGTAGATGCAAACAATTTAGTAAACAGTTAGAGGTCGTGATACTTGCAACAGGAAACTATAGACATGCGTCAGAAATAAAGTAGTTAGATACAATAATTTTCACAGGCTGTAAAGTGCAATTCGTAAATCAGAAGAATTGCATCTGCATTCTATACCATAGATTCTAAAATCAGTTTGGAAAAGTTAACAGCCGCAAGCCCACACACATTGACAGAACTGGACTCAAGAAGTACAAGGCAAGACCTTCATAAATATCACATCTATATACATAACAACGGGCAACCAGGATGCGAAGTAAAATTAGCCACCACACGACACCAAGTGACGTGCACACTAATCGGATGCTCACCGTGATTTCTCGCAAAATCCAGCGCCCAGTGACAAACGCTTGCTTAGAGAGCGCCGAGAGAAGGATGCAACGAAGATTACTCGCAGTCGGAAACCCACGGGTATCATCCAGCAGACGCCACCGCGTCCAGTACTTGCAAAGGTCAGACTGGACTCCAACCCGGCACCACAAACCGCTTGCAGCTTCAACAGCAGAGGACGCGCCGAATGCTGTGCGTCCAGCCGAAGCAGCTTTTAACGAGCCATGTTCACTGCTGCGACCAACACTAGGCCTCGCCAAACCCGCAGTGAGCAGAGACACCACTCTTGCCAACGGTAGTGGCAAACGCTTGGCCACAACAACGGGCCGCCTCACTTGCGCTCTCCGCCGCCTCTTTCCTTTTCTCCAGGTCGCCGCAGCCCTCAACTACCTTCTCCTCCGACCTGCCCTCTACCGCTGACAGTAACGCTCCATGCGCTCATGCGGCCAGAGGGATTCCAAATCCGCGTTAATTACGCGAAATTAAACGCAGGCGCACATCACAGATTCATTTATAGCATCACTGACTGTTCATATCACTAGGAATGAAAAGGAAAGCAGGAAGATATTTCTGCTTAGTAAGCCGACAAGAAACAGACTTCAGATTACCTGAGCAGTCAACATGAAATATTCATCTTTGAGAATGAAAATGTTGGATACAAATGGACTAAGTTCAAGAGCGCTGTGCCGAGAAAAACTATGAGGAAAGAGACCAAAACCATCGTGATTAGATAACCATGTCAGAAAGCTACTCTGACAGGAAAGAGAGCTTCACCACAGATTTAAAGGCAGAACATTGTGGATGAAGAGAAACTGAACAAAGTCAAAATTAGCGTACGAATTCAGAAGAAAATTATATGCACCGATCTGACAAAATGGATCGAAGCTATTTGAACCGTCTTTGTGTCTGCAATGGCATCGAAACGGAGGATGTCAGACTGAATGCTGAAATTATAAATTACTTTGGCAGAAATCGTTTCACCGAGGAAGATCGTACTGCGTTTCTTCTTTTCAGTCGTCGCACAAACGTCAAAATGACATACAGGGTGAGGCAGGAGGAAAGGTACTTGCTTTAAGAGGTGACGGTATTAGTGATTCTGAACAAAAAGAACTTCATATGGACGTACAGGTGTGTCCTTTTCTTGTTACTTTCTGATGGGAAACTAATAAAAACAGCGAGGAACGCGACAAATACAGGTGATCTAATGTATTGTTTAATAGTGTACATTTTCTCACAAAACATGTTCAAAAAGTCCACTGACAATTGCAATTCATTTTGCAGCTCCTGTAGGCAGCTAATATGTTGCTGATCATGTACTGTCACCCTCATCTCTGTAAGAACTGCAACTTTCTCAACATCACAAGCGCTGGCTAGTAATGTCTCGGCTGAAATATCCTGAAGTGCGTGCTGAAATGGTTACGAAAGGCAACACTACATTGCCTGTTATTGGTTAGGTTGTATAAGCATGCGAGTGCTGGTGAAGTAGGACATGCGACTGACACCTGTGATTTTCAAACAGCGGTATATCGGAAACGGTTAAGAAAAGGGCATACGTTCATTTGCAGGTTTTTTTTCAGAATCACCCAACGCTATCACACCTCAAAGCATGTACCTCGCATCCTGACTCACCCTCTACATCGAAATAAGTAACCTTGGGATGGAAAACAAACTAAAATCGCTCAATAGAGCAAGGACACTCAAACGCTTCTACATAGTGTGTGCAAAAGAACCTGCTCCGCTTCTAACAGCATTCTGCCCTAGATCGTTGGAGTAACGAAGCATATCTAGTGATTGCAAAAATGCGCAGGTCATTCCCCTTATCGAGAGGGGTGGTCGAACAGATGTACACAACTATATCGATGGCATCTGTCTGTTGCAGAATTAGAGCATCTGTTTTATGGTCAAGTGTTATGATGTTTCTGGAAACCGAAAATTTCCTCTGTAGGAATCAACATGGGTTCCACAAACAACAATCGCGTGAAATCGGTCGCAAGGTGTGCCGTGAGCTCAGCCGACGCCTGTTGATACACAGATCTCACGGCCAACTGCGACGTTATGGCGGCTAGGCTGCCGCTGCAAATAAGCATCAGCACAAGAGCATGTACTTCTTTCGTCAAAGCATAATAAAATCACACGACTTAGTTCTCGACTATCGACCTGTGGGCCATTTACAGAGAAATTGCTTTATAGCGCAAAATGCATGTTACACTGGTTACAATACACTGTGATTTCCTTCTATTGTGTTTGAGATCGTACGCAAAATTTTACTACTTGTGACGAAAAACCTTGCGACAGAAACCTACATACACAACAGCCTGTAAATTACACTAACAGAGTTACTGTGATAGACTTTGTCCGTCTGTGTGTGATCAGAACTGTCAAATATGTACCAGAATACTGCTGTTAATGAAATGAAATCTTCGTAAAATAGGCCTAGTTTTATGCCGATTCAGTGTCAACAACGCAGTTACACATATCGAGAAGAGAAAAGTAGGAATGAGGAGAAAATGACAAATTTAAACGTTTGTTAATGTGCTACAAAATTTATTCCAAGCTACTTTACAACTGAATTGTTTCTTTTTTTCTGCTGTTGTTGCCGTTATGGCTATAGTATTTTTTTTTCATAATTGTTGAGAACCATATTACACGCAACTTTTTCTACACATTGAAAAATATTGTCGTCTGTGTGATGTACCTGAATACAAAAAAAGAAAAAAAAAAAACCTTCAGAAGAATTCTTCTCTTTCAACTACATCAACAGCTAATCTTATAACTAAATTTCTCTTGGATGAACATGTCATGAAGCTGTGTTCATATTCTCCAGACGCAAAGTTTTTAACAACTAAATAAGAAAAAACAGCAACATAACCTCATTATTAGGACAATACAATACACCTCTGTCCACCTTTCTTGTATGTTCGTAGCCTTCATCATTTCCTGTAACTGATGATGTTCTATCTAACACTAAATATGTTTTACGTTTCTCACCTCCCAGCTTCTTAAGAACAGCTCTGGCACAGTATCCTGATAAGTATTCCTCAACAGATTGAATTTGTTCCTCACTGAAATTCCTTACACTGTAAAAAGTTTGGTGGTGGTGGTGGTGGTGGTGGTAGTGGTGGTAAGGTGAAATCATCTACACAGTTACTTACAGAAGACACTAAATCTGTGCCAACTTCTTCCAGAGAAGATGATGAAATTTTCAAGGATGGCAGGATCTGAATTCTTAGCTTGGATTCAGTTTCAAATACCTGTCTCAAAGATGCCAAATATTGAGATCCTGCCATTGTTCGACTTTTCCTAATCTTACTTCTAGAGCATCGGTCTGAACCTTTCCTGGCAAAAGACATTTAAAATTAAAGTCCTCAGTGCAATACTACGTCATTTCTAGAAGAAGATGAGTGGTATGTGACATGGTCAAATGTGTGTCATTGGATAATCCGAATGTATGATGAGGACAATGTTTCCGTAAATCTAGCTATGATAAAAATCTTTATAAATATCTGATATTTTCACCATTTGTGTTGGAGAGTGGTTTCTGCAGTGCATCTTTGAAACGGATCTGTCTACCAGGTAAGCTAACATTTAAAATGTTACACCATATACAAATTAATTTAATGAATTCAACAGTGCTCTCAAAACTTTCAATAAGATGATGATCCTGCAAGGCAAACAAACCTTGGACAGTCTTCTCATTGAAAATATAAACAAAAATTTGACATTTTGTCGCTCCAGATTGCTTGGATAAAGAGACTTTGTTTGTTGGCAAATTTTATTATCTGTGTACACTCTGTCATGTAGATTTTTAACTCCAGAGAACTTGGCCATAAGCAGTTGTGTACTAAAGTTTCAAACTGGGGATCAGGACCTTTTTTATTCATCCAAATGTTTCTGACGCATTTTAATATGTGAACAGAATTTAAAACAAATATTGGGTTGAGTGTCATCATAACGGTGTTTGTAAAAAATTGACAGTTGAGGAGAGGAAGCAAAGAATGACATGCCTGTCTGTTAATTGAATTGTTGTCACTAACAACACAAACCACCTTTAAAAACTATTTCCTTAATTAAAGTGAAGAGTTCTTTACCATTTAAATTTCTCACTGAAAGAATGTGAACTATATCTTTATTTGAAGAAAGCACTAGTTTCTACAGTTTTAGAATTGAATGCAGCACCCAAAATGTTACCTCCCGTGAAGTCCAAATAAGGCTTGAAGTGAATTTCATCAACCATTAGTGAAACATCATCATCTGATTCACAAAGAAAACTGTAACATCTGTTTTGTATACAACAAGAAATTGCCACCTAGCTGCTCAGCTGCTGAGTGTATTTGAAAATGTGAATCTTATGCAGTGTATTACAGTGGGCTAGCACTAGATCGTGTATGCTTCTTCTAAACTTGTAAGCGTGTAGTGATATTGAAAATAAAATATTACAAAATATAATACAATCCGATGAGTATCTGTAATGGTTCTTCCGGACACACATTGAATTCACTTGCTCACATAAAAAACTAATTTAACTACTTTCAGTCTCATCAAAAAATATGCCATATTTTTCCAAATAATTGATTATGAGTAGCAAGTGATCTGTTACTGAATATCATTGTTCTTTCTGGTAAAGTTTTCAAAGTTACCAATAATGTCAATGAAGTCATTTAAATGGTTAATAGTTAATGGGAACATCCTTGTACCAAGTTTAGTGATTACACTTTTACCAACATATAACTGCATACTCCGGCCAGTATTCACCACACCAGAATACAAAAGTGTAGGAATATCTCTTGTTTCTATTAGAACCAAACTAGTGGCACTATCTGACTTATATAATGTGCCCTCTTTGGACAGCTTGATTCCCCCTTAGCACTTACGAAAGCCATTGAACTCCACGAAACGCCTCACCTGGTCATAATGGGCATGAGTTGCAACACTGGTTGCAATAGCTATTTCTACGTTTCCGCTTTCCAGACGCACTCGTCTCTTATCCCCCCTTTCCCTTGAACAAGAAGCTGACAAAGGGTGCCGCGGCCAGTTAGGCAGAATCGACAGTACGGCTGCTGGAAGGCGAGGTTTCGGAAGAGGCACAGAATATATATATTTCCTATGGAACTGTCGAAATATTGACTACGTCTCAGAATGAGGTCCTCAGGGAAGTGGCGCTCGCAGACTTCGAAGTAATGAGAAAAACTTTTATCAGTTACGTATGATAACGCCCAAGGGAAATAATGCCACTAATGCTACCGCAAACATGGGATTAGTGACGGTTACTTTCAGAGCAAATCGATTATTGCTGACTAGTATCTGAAGTTATGAAACCAAAGATATTCCTGCATGAGTAAATCAGTGATCCAACTAGTCAATACTCTATACAATGTATTATATATACGTTGTTACTGGACAACTAGACGACATGCCAACTTAAACACGCCATACGTTGCTCATGCTCTCAATTAAAGCACATACCCTGAGACAATCTAACTGAATTTTAAAGATGCTGAGATTACCTTTGAATTCTGTGTAAGCTGGAAATGTTCATGATGTATTGCAGCTATTCATTTCTGGGGTCTACTGAAGCACGGGATACAACCCGTCGGCTTTGACCAATGACGTCAGAGATCATTAATTACACAGATGTAACAGCTGACAAAAGTGTTCGGAAACAAAGGAATACGAGAGACAAAAAATATTGTTGACTCATATCAAGGCAAGTAGTATTTTCACGTTAAGGATATCGTCTGTTCGTATCGTATTATTTCTGAGGAAAATGAAGGGGAAAAAAAGGATGGAAAAATTGGTAGCATAGAATACGTTACGCCACATATAAATAGGTTATATCTCGAACCTCATTCGAACTGTATGGGTTAACTGCAGTACGGGATACAAGTTTAGCGTAAGTCGATTTCTTCGTTTTCGTTAGCATTAATATCCTGTTGTTCAATTGACTATAAGGGTCAACTGAAGCACGGGATACATCTACATATATACTCCGCAATCCACCATACGGTTCGTGGCGGGGGGTTCCTCGTACCACAACTAGCATCTTCTCTCCCTGTTCCACTCCCAAACAGAATGAGGTAAAAATGACTGCCTATATGCCTCTGTACGAGCCCTAATCTCTCTTATCTTTGTGGTCTTTCCGCGAAATATACGTTGGCGGCAGTAAAATTGTACTGCAGTCAGACTCAAATGCGAAAAAAAGGCGAGTTGCGTTTCGCAGGAGCGATGCTTTTTAAAGCCGTGCTGATGCATGGACAGCAACTTCTGTCTCAAGGAAATTCATTATATTCGAACTGAGAATATGTTCGAGAATCCTGCAACAAACCGATGTTAAGGATATTGGTCTGTAATTTTGACGATCCGTCCTTCTACCCTTCTTATATACAGGCGTCACCTGCGCTTTTTTCCAGTCGCTCGGGACTTTACGTTGGGCAAGAGACAGCTATACAAATTTTACATGTCTTGTTTCTTTCGCCTCCGCTACGACTAATAGTCTGTTCTTACGTAGATAGTAGTACTACCGATGGCAGGAGGAGCTACGTACATAATATTTGTATCCCATACTTCCGTTGACATTATATAAAATGCTAACGAAAACGTGGAAATGGTAGTACGTTATATTTGCAACCTGTACCTCGGTTGAGCTACGCAAAAGAGGCAATAAGACGGCACATATACAATTTGTATCCCGTGCTTCACTATGGGGTATAGTTTTGTTTTTCGCCTTCTATGCTAATATTATCGAATGAAAGTTATAGTTTTGATCACAGCAGTGACAATAGTATCCCATTCTTTAGTTGAGCTATATAGCTATACAGAACATTTGTATCCTGCTCTCCAGTTGACATACATAGGTAAATCTCGTCAGTGTTACATTTGTCGTTCTTTTTCGAATAGGTAGTGTCAGTGTAAAGGTCAACTGAAGCACGGGATACAAATTTTAGTTGTGTCTGGCGTTTCGCCTTTAATATTGCTGGTACAGATTCGAAAAAATCGTACTGATACTAGTGCTGGGAAACGAAAGAAGAACGACAGCTGCGAAATTTGGGTTATGTACTGGAGTACACGAAAACATACGTAATGGTGTAATACAACAATGAAATACGTCACACACACACACACACACACACACACACACACATATATATATATATATATATATATATATATATATATATATATATATATATATATATATATATATATATATATATATATTCACCCTCCCCCCCCCCACCTCCCATCCTAAAGTGAAATTAGCTAACATATTTCGGACGGTACATCTGCTCAACATGTCTAACAAAACATTTAAATGGGCAATATGTTTGGGGAATATTTGTTTGGGGAATACTACGCCTCCATCAATATTCGTCTAAGTGACTTTGAAGTGTGGAAATCCGGCGTTTCCGATTCCCAACAAGAGATTTCACAGCTGACCAATAACCCTCTATGCTATTTGTGCAAGCCCCTGTGGATAACGATCTGAACTCACTATTGTGATTAACTACGAGATGCTGATAACCCCTTTCCCCTAAATCCCTATATGAAGAAAAACCATCTGAAATTGCAATGGAACCCGCTGCAACGTGATCTTTAATTAAGCTGACCAAAACTTAACTTCCTTCGATTGGGTACTACTTTAAACACGACATCGTCACACTCTTGACCAGAAACTACAGCCCCCCCCCCCGTGAAACCCATAATCCCACCGGAGTTTCCCCCCTGTTGTACTTCCTTTTGCCAAAATGCGACTCGTAAATTTCGACCGTAACCGCCCCCCCCCCCCCCCCCCCCTCCGTAACGGCCCCATATATTTCATGTATTCCCCTAGAACTTCCCTACAAAAAGAGTACCAATCCCCAACTGTACGCTTACTCACACGACATTCATGGACACACAGCCACACAGGATATCTCAAACACCAACAGTACGTGATTTTCATAATGTCTGTCAAGGCGAGCTTAGATTTCTCGAACCACGTCCCTGGTCCACAACAACCGATCTTTGCTGCAGCGCCGTTCGAATAAGACGTGAGTACGACGACGAGATACACTTGTGAGGCGCACATGTTCGCCGCACTCACGACATCGAATATACTCGGCAACGAGACCATACATTTGTAAAAAAATAAATCGTGGCAAACATGTCTACGCACATAGCCTCTCTCAAATCATCCAGGTTCATCGGAACAGATAAATCCATACCTACAATTGAAAATGAGATACTAAAAATTGTCCTAAAATAAGAAACTAATAGTCCAAATTACCCCAATATGACTAAGAATGAAATTAAGTACCGAATGAATTGCAAACAGCCAATTATTTAAATAAATGCACACGAAGAATATTTTGAGCAATATGTAGTGATCTCTTTTAAAATCACATGCAATTATTTTAATGTACAATGGTAGCGCTTATCCGGAACACAGAACTGTTTCTTTATCTATGGCTGAAAATGAAGACATTATTATCTATGAGTAATTGTAACATCTTTGGTCAAAGCCGGCGGGTTGTATCCCCTGTTTCACTAGACCCCATCTCTGCTGGAATGTTGTGCTAATAGGAAAAGAAAAAACCGCTAATCTTGGGTCATTTTCATAATTTTCTCTGCAACGTGGCACACAACACTTGCACAGCATTTCGAAGGACTACAACGAAACCTCAGAATGTGTTTCTGTAGATAGTCTCACGATCAAACAGAATATTCTGAAATCAACTTAAGCGGTAACGTACATTTTGTTTAATGGGCAGGTTAGCCAACATAAACACTTTTTCTGAATTGCTTACACAGATAAATCCACAGAAATTACCTACATTATCATACAGTGCAGATTTTTCGCTGCATATTACTTTGTAACCGTCGCTTCTTTTTCTTGCGGTGCCTCGTATATCAAATGAAATTAACAACACGTTCAATCAGTGGCTTTAGTTGCATCCATTAAATCCAGCTCTGCTCACCAGTAACAGTACTTGTAGCAGTTTCTGTACGCCCACAAGCGCCCTAACTGAAATGGTCACATAGCCTACTCGTCGTGGTGTCGTGGTGGAGTGTCCTGTATGTTAGCTGGTGTTGGCTCAACCTCTTTTTTGTGAGCTGCCTGTTAATGGTCCTTATGTTCACTGAAGCATGGGTTGCACGTCTGATCGATGATAATGATTAATCCGGGCTCTGAGTGCCTCTGTGACAATTGCTTGGTCCCTACGTTCTGTCGTCTCTCTAGGTAGACCATCCCCATCGTGATGTTTTGTTCGGACATGGTTCACCTATTCCTGCCAACATCCTCGAATAGTGGCATCGGTTTCAATCAAATGTGGAGCGATTCCCCGATTACTCCAGCCGGCTTCTTTGAGCCCTACAACACGTCCTCTCTCAAATGCTGATATCTGCGTATATTGTTCACGCGTTGTCTGCGAGGCATCGTAACTGTCCAACTGAGTACAGAGAATGAAATTCGGAGACTTTATGGCCCCTGTTGCGCGGTGAATCTGCGCTGCAGCGTCACATTTTCGTCCCACATTCGTCCATCGGCTGCCAAAGTTTACCATTTTGCATTTTCCATCGATACTTGTATGAATATAGATTGCCACCAGTTTGCATAACTCCTTAGTGTTACGTCGTTTTTTCTTGTGCGAATATGATTTAAAGTAGCACGACTAGATAAAACTAATCGCAGAAAAGGGAATGCTAGCCGTGATTCACTAGAAGAATCTTCAGGACGTGCAATCCACCCACTAAGTTGGTGGGTTAAAAAACCCTCGATCGACCGATACTTAGATATTGCCAGGCTGGCAGCCGTCCCAGAAAGAGCTGATAGAAGAAATGGAGAAGATCCAAAGATGGGCAGCGCGCTTAGTTACAGCTTCGTTTAGTAAACGCGAAAGTATCACGGAACCATCATCCGTCTCCAGCGGCAGACGCTACAAGTGAGACACAGTGAGTCACAACGAGGTTTACTGTTAAAATTTTCGGGAGTGTACGTTCATGGCAGAATCAAACAATATATTTCTCCCGCCAACGTTTGTCTCGCGAAAAGACCATGAACATAAAATTAGAGATTCGAGCTCATGCGGATGCTTACCAGCTGTCTTTCTTGCCGTGCACCATTCGCGACCCTGCCGGAGTGGCCGTGCGGTTCTAGGCGCTACAGTCTGGAACCGAGCGACCGCTACGGTCGCAGGTTCGAATCCTGCCTCGGGCATGGATGTGTGTGATGTCCTTAGGTTAGTTAGGTTTAGTTAGTTCTAAATTTTAGGTGACTGATGACCTCAGAAGTCGCATAGTGCTCAGAGCCGTTTGAACCATTTTTGAACCATTCGCGACTGGAACAGGAAAAAGACGGAAGTTACAGTGGTTCACAAAGTTTCCTGCACTGTACACCAAAAGGTGCCTTTCGGAGTGTTGATGTAGTTTTACAGGGTGTCTGGAAAGTAACTAAGCACTATAAAATGGCTATACAAGTTATGATATCGATGGAATCATAATGGCAATATTGTGTACATAAAGGCCATTAAATAATGTTTGGATTTCTGCTGTCACTGCCCGAGCATGCTTCAGAAGTCATTATGTCGTACAGGCACTAATACACCTGCGAACATCAGGCTTCCTGGCCAGGCTTGCGCTCCACGCTCAGTATTTGTTTCATCGCCCTTGTTCCTTCCCCTTCTTCTTTTTTCCCCCACGGAAAGAGCTTGTTTTTACATTTTCTGCAGTACAGACGGTTGCCGTGAGAGGAGCTGCACACAATGGCACACAACTGAAAAGATGGCCGATCGCCTTACTGTTTTTAACACCGAGCACAGACTGCTGAACATTGTGAAGTGTGGAAATCCTTCATCCTGGTGCACAGATGGTGGCTTACTGTGAGTAGGGTGAATGCCACGATTCGTCCAGAGACAACAATAAAGAATTATCACAGAAAGTTAATGACAACAGTCTCGATAAAATGGGCAAGAAAAACTTGTCGTCCATCCACTTCTCGAGCGGATGATAAAATGGCGACTGTGAACGAAATGTTTGTATGCAGCCCTCCGAAATCAACACGTCAGGCACCACGTGAAACTGGAATCACAAAGTTCGCGGTGTGCCAGTTCTTGTATAAAGAGTAGAATTATCTAACGTTGAAGCCTCATCACGTGCAACAGCTGACACCGGAAGACTGTGATCGCGGAATGGAATGTGGGAAATCGATAGTGGATTGGTATGAAGATTGATTGGCCTCAATTATTTAAACACGTCCTCTGTAGCGACGAGGCCGTATTTCATGTGGGAGGTTATATCAATCGACAAAATTGCCATTGTCGTTCGGAACAGGATCTTGGTGTTATAGTGGAAAGATGCAGTCCCGCCCAAATATGGCCATGTGGTGAGGAATGAGTCTACAAATGTTACTCAGATATTTATCTTGCGCGACACAATGAAAGCAGAATGCTACCTGCAGACGCTTTAAGTTTTTCCGACAATATCTGCATCGGATAACATAAAAGAAATTTACTTTCAAACAGGATAGCGCAACCACCCGGAATGTCAAGCGAGCTTGGTTGGATGAGACGTTTCCAGGACGTTGGCTGGGAAGACGGGGACTTGATATGTGGCCTGCAAGAAGTCCAGACCTGGCGCTGGGCAAAATGTGAGATGTACTGAATGAAACGTCGCACACTGGAAGAACTGGAAGCACGGATTCGAGATATTATCAGCAATATCCCCCGTGACTTCATCCAGAGGACTGTGTATTCCATACAAGCTCTTTGAGGCGATTGGGTGACGTCACATATGGCTACAATGAATTTTGAAACATGTTCCCGCATTCTTATATAACAAGATATACGCCATTTTCAATACCTATTACTTTACAGATTGCAGCTAGATAACCAGTTCCCTCTCGCAACATTTTCCAGTTAACGTAAGCTCCTAGCGTAGCTGAGTCATACCTAAGATCCACAGTACAGGCACTGCCCACCTAAGAAGCACACCGGTCGCGGTGGCAATCTTGTTTGCTGTCTCGTCCCATCCTTTGTTTGGCGAGGTAGTTTCTTATGTGCTCTTTACTCGAATGCCTTTTAATTCTTCTCCTACGGTTGCTGATGGCAGACGTGATAGGGCCTTTGCAGTCTTGTTTCTTATGGACACAAACTTGAAAGAAATAAAAAAAGGCACGCACTATTTCCTTTTCTGCCCAGGACTACATCTTTTGGTCGATTCTATTCTTCCAATTCTGGCATTCGCTCATATTTTCGACACAGCGAAAAATGTGTGTGAATTCCTAAGAGACCAAACTGCAAAGGTCATCGGTCCCTAGACTTACACACTACTTAAACTAACTTTACGCTAAGAACAACAGTCACGCCCATGCCCGAGATAGGACTCGAACCTCCGGCGGGAGGGGCCGCGTAATCCGTCACATGGCGCCTTAGACCGCGAGGCCACTCCGCGCGGCCGCCGTTAGCGAAATTATTCCTCCGCAAGGTTGCTCTAGAAACAGTCACTTAATTGTTCCACGTCATCCCAGACAGACCAGCTTCACGTGTCGTGCCAAGAAATTTTACATCACACTTCTCCGGCATTTTTTAGGAATAAACAAATAAGATAACTATGAACTCGTCTCATATGATTACACTCTTTCCTCTGGCTTGGTGACTGGATTTAAGTGTGTTCAAATTTTTGAACAATGACTGAAGATCCTGTTTTCTGTTGTTATTCAGTAGTTGGTATTCAAGATTAGATTGAAAAATAGTGAGATTATCGATTAGACAAATAATATGCTAGAAGAGGAGCGCTTTGCGATTGCGATTATTGTGTACACATAATCATGTTACAAACTGCCGTTTTGCTGTAGATTGATACAATCAAATTGCGGAGAATTCTCTCTTTTCTTGAAATGTACTCCGGCATACGTGCGTCACATCGTCACACACATGGAATTCCCTCTAATTCAACTCTGTCAAAAGAGAAATATGTTAAGATCTTTCAATTTTCCTTTGTCTGTAACTCTTCATTGGCAATGACGCCAAGTAGGCCTTTCTTTCAGTATTTATTTATACTTGACATTTTAAAGTAATTTTACACACGAATTCTTGTCCTCCACAAATTAAATTTTATATATCATTTATAAAAGTGTGTCAGCTTCTCTTTGTGTTTCCACTTTTGTAGGTATTGGATTCTAACTTCTGCAACAGGGAGCCTATCGATTACATTCAATGTCCGGATGTCAATTTGTAACTAAATTATACAAGTGTATAAGAATAGCGATGTATGCCATACGATAAGTAAAATACATTTAACTTCTTCAGATTGTTATTTTAACCTTTTCTTACATCCAATATAACTGATCCATTCTTCCGCTTGAAGGTTTTCTGTTTCTGTTGTGTGTGCATTATTTAGTACTATTCTACTCTCATTGCACCCTTAGTCTCTCTTCGTTGTTAGTTTCTGATACAGCAGATGTATCCTCTTCCCATGTAAAAATCCCAGCGTTCACTTGGTTACTTTTTTTTCCTACGGACTCCCGTTTAGTCCTGTGAGATATCATACAGCCCATCTTTTCCGTTAATTATTCGGCAACGCGTTACTTCTTTTCATACCGTTATTATCATTCAATATTTTCACCTGTTAATTCTACTAGAGATTTCGATCGTGACTAGACCAAAAATGCTTTGTTAAATTTGATTTGCTTTATATCTGTACACAGAAGTAGAACGTCAGCAAGATTCACCATTCTCTTCGCTATCTGATAACTACGACACTAGTGTACTCCTTGTAATGTCAACCTCGGACACCATAGATATTCCCGCTAGCTCCACACAGTTCCCGAAAATGACAAATAGGTAGCAAGTGAACTCTGCGCTAACATTAGTTTACATCCCAGGTGTGTTTGGCAGGGTGGGTATCAGCTGAGATTGAGGAAGGAAGATATCCATTGTAATTCATAGTCAGCAATGTAGTAAGAGGTTTGCCTCGTGGCAGTTAGTTGCGGAGAAGCCATGTCAAAATGTAGTTGTTGTTGTTGTTGTTGTTGTTGTTGTGGTCTTCAGTCCTGAGACTGGTTTGATGCAGTTCTCCATGCTACTCTATCCTGTGCAAGCTTCTTCATCTCCCAGTATCTACTGCAACCTACATCCTTCTGAATCTGCTTAGTGTATTCATCTCTTGGCCTCCCTCTACGATTTTTACCCTCCACGCTGCTCTCCAATACTAAATTGGTGATCCCTTCTTCTAGTCAAGTTGTGCCACAAATTTCTCTTCTCCCCAATCCTATTCAATACCTCCTCATTAGTTATGTGATCTACCCATCTAATCTTAAGCGCTCTTCTGTAGCACCACATTTCGAAAGCTTCTATTCTCTTCTTGTCCAAACTATTAATCGTCCACGTTTCACTTCCATACATGGCTACACTCCATACAAATACTTTCAGAAACGACTTCCTCACATTTAAATCAATACTAGATGTTAACAAATTTCTCTTCTTCAGAAACGCTTTCCTTGCCATTGCCAGTCTTCATTTTATATCCTCTCTACTTCGACCATCATCAGTTATTTTGATCCCCAAATAGCAAAACTCATTTACTACTTTAAGCGTCTCATTTCCTGATCTAATTCCCTCAGCATCACCTGACTTAATTCGACTACATTTCATTACCCTCGTTTTGCTTTTGTTGATGTTCATCTTATATCCTCCTTTCAAGACACTGTCCATTCCATTCAGCTGCTCTTCCAAGTCCTTTGCTGTCTCTGACAGAATTACAATGTCATCGGTGAACCTCAAAGTTTTTATTTCTTCTCCCTGAATTTTAATTCCTACTCCGAATTTTTCTTTTGTTTCCTTTACTGCTTGCTCAGTATACAGATTGAATAACATCGGGGAGAGGCTACAACCCTGTCTTACTCCCTTCCCAACAACTGCTTCTCTTTCATATCCCTCGACTCTTACAACTGCCATCTGGTTTCTGTACAAATTGTAAATAGCCTTTCGCTCCCTGTATTTTACCCCTGCCACCTTCAGAATCTGAAAGAGAGTATTCCAGTCAACATTGTCAAAAGCTTTCTCTAAGTCTACAAATGCTAGAAACGTAGATTTGCCTTTCCTTAATCTATTTTCTAAGATAAGTCGTAGGGTCAGTATTCCCTCACGTGTTCCAACATTCTACGGAATCCAAACTGATCTTCCCCGAGGCCGGCTTCTACCCGTTTTTCCATTCGTCTGTAAAGAATTCCCGTTAGTATTTTGGAGCTGTGACTTATTAAACTGATAGTTCGGTAATTTTCACGTCTGTCAACACCTGCTTTATTTGGGATTGGAATTATTATATTCTTCTTGAAGTCTGAGGGTATATCGCCTGTCTCATACACTTTGCTTACCAGATGGTAGAGTTTTGTCAGGACTGGCTCTACCAAGGCTGTCACTAGAAAGGTGTAAGTGCCCAACATGAAATTACCCTAGTCATAAGTGTTATCGATACGTACTTCCACAGGTACAGTTAGCAGGAAGACAAAATTATACTCATCCCACGGCGTTGCCAAGTTATACGTCAAGGCCCGTCAACTAAGAGTATAACTGCATGAGCTGGGAATGTTGTTGGTAATGGGAACGCCACGAAAAATTCACAGAACTTACGTTTAACTTACGATTTGCTGAATGGTTTTTTACGCAGATATATGTACTGGCCGTCTATGGAAAATGATTGCGAGAAGCAAGAATATGTCTATTAGAGATTTGAAAGAGACGTTCAAGAACAGGGAACTTAGTTCTGGAAGGTTGAGGGTGGGGGAGGGGGGAGGGAAGAAATAATTACGGCAGACAAAGATTCATATATGACGTTGAGGACACTGAATATAATGTTAGTATGTACTGAAGTTGGCCAATCTTGCCATTGCGCGCACAACTTCAAGCGACCCGCCAGCGACGGAGTCGCCAAACGTGTTCTTCGTTTGGTTTCCTATAACCGAACAAGAGAGCGATACAAAAATTGAATATGAGACGGTAGTAACAATCGAACTCAAGCCAAAGTCTCAGCAGTATGGTGCGCTATTTTCTATGCTGTAAGAAAATTTGACACCAATTGTATTTGGCGGACCGCTTGATTTTGCGCGCAACAGCCTGTTTCGCAAACGTCAATGCTAATTAACTCGGGGACGGCATAGCGTAACGATTTTTTTTCTGAAGAGTTATTTCTCAGCGCAACCGAACCTGCAACGACATCATAAGCCTTTTAGATTGTTTCTGAGCACTTTATATATACACATCAAAAAAGTTTTGCACACCTCGGTTCCGAGAGTTCGAAAGCTGTACAGAAAATTGAAATTGAGATCAACATAAGCATCATTTCCGCCCTTATTATTGCTCATGAAAACCACAAAAAAAAAAAAAAAAAAAAAAAAACGGTTCAAATGGCTCTGAGCAGTATGGGACTTAACAGCTGAGGTAATCAGTACCCTAGAACTTAGAACTACTTAAACCTAACTAACCTAAGGATATCACACATATCCATGCCCGAGGCAGGATTCGAACCTGCAACCGTAGCGGTCGCGCGGTTCCAGACTGAAGCGCATAGATCCGCTCGGCCACAACGGCCGGCTGAAAACCACACCTTGCATGTTGTACCACCATACAGCGAGACCTTCAGAGCTGGTAGTCCAGATTGCTGTACACATCAGTACCTCTAATACCCAGTAGCAGATCCTCTTGCATTGATGCACGCATGTATTCGTCGTGGCTTACAATCAACAAGTTCTACAAGGCACTGTTCCTCCGGATTGTCCCACTCCTCAACTGCGAGTCGACGTAGATCCCTGAGTGGTTGGTGGGTCACGTCGTCCATGAACAGCCCTTTTCAATCTATCCCAGGCATGTTCGACAGAGTTCATGTCTGGAGAGCACGCTGGCCACCTAGTCGAGCGATGTCGTTATCCTGAAGGAAGTCATTCACAAGATGTGCACGATGGGGGCGCGAATTGGCGTCCATGAAGACGAATGCCTCTCCAATATGCTGCCGACATGGTTGCACTATCGGTCAGAGGATAGCATTCTCAGCCGTTATGACGCCTTCCATGACCACCAACGGCGTATGTCGGCCCCACATAATGCCACCCCAAAACAGCAGGGAACCTCCACTTGCTGCACTCGCTGGACAGTGTGTCTAAGGCGTTCAGCCTGATCGGGTTGCCTCCAAACACGTCTCCGACGATTGTCTGGTTGAAGGGATATGCGACACTCATCGCTGAAGAGAACGTGATGCCAATCCTGAGCTGTCCATTTGTACCGCGCTGCACGGAGTCGTGGTTGCAAAGATGGACGTCGGGAGTGAAGTTGCGCATCATGCAGCCTATTGCGTACAGTTTGAGTCGTAACACGACGTCCTGTGGCTGCACGAAAAGCCGTAATTCAACATGGTGGCTGTACTGTCAGGGTTCCTCCGAGCCATAATCTGTAGGTAGCGGTCATCCACTGCAGTAGTAGCCCTTGGCCGGCCTCAGCGAGGCATGTCATCGACAGTTCCTGTCTCTCTGTATCTCATCCATGTCCGAACAACATCTCTTTGGTTCGCTCCGAGACGCCTGAACATTTCCCTTGTTAAGAGTCCGTCCTGGCACAAAATAACAATGCGGACGCGATCGAACCGCAGTATTGACCGTCTAGGGATTGTTGAACTACAGACAACACGAGCCGTGTACCTCCTTCCTGGTGGAACGACTGAAACTGATCGTCTGTCGGTCCCCCTCCGCCTAATAGGCGCTGCTCAGGGATGGTTGTTTACATCTTTGTGCGGGTTTAGTGATATGTGTGAACAGTCAATGGGACTGTATCTGTGATGCAATATCCACAGTCTACGTCTGTTTTCAGGAGTTCAGGAACTGGGGTAACGCAAAACTTTTTTTGATGTGTGTAGTAAGGAAGCGGTAGTGTAGAACGCGATAGGGTACAACGCTGAACAATTCGAAACATTGCTAACTATCCTAAAAACTGTTGTATGTCAATTTAGTCATTGAGACGTTTTTCTTTCTTTCCTTGTTTTGTTTCCCTGTGATTTCTCTTCCTGTGATCCGACCGAAACAGAGATTAGGAACTACACTAATGGGTAAAGGTTAAATACAATAAACTGAAGAGGATGTTGGAAAATTTAAAGAACAAGATAAATTTTTTGCGCTATGATGTCAGTCTTTTCATCACCTGTATCATAATTTATTTTAACACAGCCATGATATAAAGTCAAGGAGGCATGCGACCATGCTGAAGAATATACGTAGTCTGCAAAATGCTGAACAGGTGGCTGAGGGATAAGTCATTGACTGAATGCAAAGTGACATTATTAATCCAATATTACTAGTTTCGACGTTTGCAATCATCAGATAACTGTTGAAATAAAATAAATCAGATAACTATATGGGTGAGCGCCGTCCACTTTTCTAACACCATCTGGCGTTCAGTTTGTTTCCTCACAAAATGGGTAATATTCTTGTATCAGCGCAGTCTGCTCTTGTTGTTACAACACGTATCTGTTACCCCCACTAGTTACTTTCAGTTCCATGGTACATGCCCTCTTATGACTGTAATGTTTTTAATTGCGTGTATATGTGAGTTACGTAACCCATTCATATGTAATTATGCGATTTCTTTTATTTCAACCGATATCCGATGATGGCAAACGCCGAAACGAGTAATATTGGATTAATAAGGTCTTTTTGCATTCAGTCATTGACTTTCTGTCGGCGATCTATCCAGCATTTTGCAGTCTACACATGTAAAATTTATTTTGATGCTTATTTTATGTTGACGTACGTTTGGTGCGTGATGTCAAGACATTATAATCTTAAGGTTAATTGAATTTCAAAATTAATGGTATACACAGCTGTATGGAGATAGTGACGATACTGGAATAAATCTGGCAGCTGAAAAGTACCCAAATGGATCTCATGCGCACAATGGACTCTGTGAGAAGAAAAAATTGTAAACCTTAACCACTTTCGTTTTGTGAATAGTTTTACTTTATCCCGTGTAGATCTGTACATGTAGTATTTCCTAAATGTGAGAAATGTTGAAATCTTGAAGTGTGTTGATGCAGAGGAAAACGATTTCTTCATCCATCAGTTTCTGCTTTCCGCTATTTTTACATTATTATGTCACAGATGAAAAGATCCTGGTATGTTTGTTTACAGCAGAAATGGTTGTATTTTTGAGACTTGTACTACATTCTTAATAATCTCAGGTTGCTGCCTTGAAATTTGTGATGTGTAAATATTGCTTATCTGCAATATTTTTGCCATTAAGTCTAGAGACCCTTCTACGTACACCTATCATACGATGAATGAATATTTGTACCAAGGCTGGGATTCGAACCCAGATCTCGTGCTCTCTTACCGTTTGAGTTGGGAGAAATGCCAAGTGGGCTGAGGCATTTGGATCGAGGAGAGATGCGTGCTAGGGTAATCCATGCAGTTGTGCAAAGCCATTGCGCCAGAGTGGCTAAGTGACAGAAGATCTGGTTTCAAATCCCTGCCTTGATACAATTTTTCATTTGTTGCTTCAGACTGCATATATCCATCATTGATGTTTGAAACTTGAAAATCCGCGCGGGATTAGCCGAGTGGCCTAAGGAGTTGCAGTCATGGACTGTGCGGCTGGTCCCGGTGGAGGTTCGAGTCCTCCCTCAGGCATTGTCCTTAGGATAATTTAGGTCGAGTAGTGTGTAAGCTTAGGGACTGATGACCTTAGCAGTTAAGTCCCATAAGATTTGAACAAACTTGAAAAGGTCTCTGGAACCAAATAATTTCATTTGACCTATCATATAGTCACGAGACAATCCTGGTATGTTTGTTTACAGCAGAAATGGTTGTATTTTTGAGACTTGTACTACATTCTTAATATTCTCAGGTTGCTGCCTTGAAATTTGTGAAGCGTAAATATACAGTCATCTCCTATCCTCACCACACTGGTCACCTGTTTGCATGTAGCTGTTCTTGTCTTCGTCTTTCTTGTAGACGTCATTAGCCTGAAGATTGCTTTGACGCTACTCTCCGCGCTAGTCTGTGCTGTGTAACCCTCTTTCTCTCTGCATAGATACTGCAAAGTACAGCAATAGTTCATACAGGACTTTCATTAGGGCTCTCATTAGGACTTTCATTAGGACTTTCATTAGGGCTCTCATTAGGGCTCTCATTAGGGCTCTCGTTAGGGCTCTCGTTAGGGCTCTCGTTAGGGCTCTCGTTAGGGCTCTCGTTAGGGCTCTCGTTAGGGCTCTCGTTAGGGCTCTCGTTAGGGCTCTCGTTAGGGCTCTCGTTACGACTCTTTCGTTACGACTCTTTCGTTACGACTCTTTCGTTACGACTCTTTCGTTACGACTCTTTCGTTACGACTCTTTCGTTACGACTCTTTCGTTACGACTCTTTCGTTACGACTCTTTCGTTACGACTCTTTCGTTACGACTCTTTCGTTACGACTCTTTCGTTACGACTCTTTCGTTACGACTCTTTCGTTACGACTCTTTCGTTACGACTCTTTCGTTACGACTCTTTCGTTACGACTCTTTCGTTACGACTCTTTCGTTATTAGGCAGTTCCTGGGTAGCTGTCTTTACTACATCTTCTGATGAAAATAAAAGTCTGGTTTATAGCCTCTTAACATATCTGTTGTTGTACTATGCCAATATGATCAAAGATTTTTTCCGTGTATAGGAACTTAATCTGCAGAAACTTCCGAGCGAATTAAAATTGTTTGCCAGACTGGGACTCGAATCCAAATCCTTTGCCTTTCGACGCGAAATATAAAGGTTGAGTTCCCACACGTCACAGTGTTCCGACACGGCACATAGTTTTAATCTGTGAGGAAACTTCAAATGCACACTTTCGCTGCAGCGTGAGAATTCCTTCAGATAGCTTAACCTACTCCTAAGTTTTGCGTCTGATACGTAAATCGTCCATCGAGATCTTAGATTAACCATACTATAAATTAAGTACCCTCATTCCTTCCTTCCTAACTGTTTTCTTTTATGAATTAAATTTGCAGATACCTAACATTTATATTTTGCCGCGAAATAATTGTCGAATGTTGCAGCATTTTTCCATTTCGTCCAGTCACAATAAAGAATAACAGCTCTGTATCACATACTTCACAGTTCCTTACAACTCTGCGCCGCTGCTTAACACATGAGTATTTTAATTAAGCTTGTTGCCGGTGAATGAATCATTAGGATCAGTTAAGCCAATCCCCCAGGGTTTGAAGAGCCCAACGGTTATATATGAAGCTCTTGCTGCTATCTCCTCCAACGAAAGGCAACTATTTTTCGTTTTTTTAATTTTTTATTTTATTATCGTGATTTGGATTGTATTGGGTGCTTCAGGTACATCTCCCGACTGATGTTAGAATCAATTTTATGCTTTCAGTTTTACGTTTGGTGGCCCTTTTAGTTCACATTACTCCAAATTCCTAATACATTGAACGGAACATAGTCCCTCTGTCTAAGAGTAACACCGTTTTCCGTTACTTTCTTGGTAATTTCATCTCAAAGTAGTTCATAGTTATCATGGAAATGCTTAAATGAAGTCTGGTTGTTAACTGAGGAATTATCTGCACACAACCTTGTAGATGGGGAACCACGGCTGTGTGTATTCATCTTGTGTATTAATAACCGCTTCAGCTATATTTGGTCCCTTACTATTGGATCACTAGCTGTTACGTGGCGTCAAAAGTTACTTCTTCAGGTGAACATATTCAAGGCAATTGTTTGTTTAGATATTTCCGAAATGCAAAATCTTCTATTGTGTCATCAACATCCAATTTTTGAACGAACCCATTTTCTACGTACATGACTGGCACACGGAGTATGGGGTCGAGGATGGTGAGATATATTTCATAAAATACTCCTATTTGGTAAGTCGAAGTTGCTTGAACTGGAGATCCATGATATGATGTGTGTGCAACTATTTTCATAATTGTAACTGATGAACTTGAAACACAAACGCAGCACCGTTTCGAAGCTTTGATATTTACAGGTATGTTGCGATAATGGGCCCGACAAATCCCTCAGCTTATTAGTTTCTTCAAAATAAAAAAAAATCAAACAGACAGAGTTATTTGTCGGACTCATAATCTCAACATACCTCTAAATCTCAAAACTTAGAAACGGTACAGCATTTGTGTTTCAAGTTCATCAGTTACAATTATGAAAATAGTTGCACACACATATCATAACATGGATATCCAAGCCACTTCGACTTACCCAACAGGAGTATTTTAGGAAATATATCTCACGACACTCGACCCATACTCCATGTGCCAGTCATGTACGTAGAAAATGAGTTCGTTCAAAAATTGGATGCTGAGGACACAATAGAATATTTTGCATTTCGTAAATTTCTAAACAAACCACTAACTTGAATATCTTCACCTGAAGATGTGACTTTTAACACCACGAAGTCGGTAGTGATCCAGTAATACAGGACCAAATACAGCTGAAGCGGTTATTAATACCCAGGGTCAGGAATGATCGCTGAAGTGTTTCTTGGTAGATTCCTAGATTGTGACTAACACGTTCTCCATAGTATTGTTCTCCAAAAGATGGCACTCCTTAAGCATTGTATGCTAGGCTCTGAGATGTCTGACACAGCAGGGAGAAGCAGTGGTTCAGACACTGTTTCAAAATCCTTAGTTAAACTTCTGTAACTGTCCTAAACTACTTCTACTGAATACCAGGACGGTTCCTTCATCAACTCCATACCCAATTTCACCTCCCATTCCCGCCTACTTTAGCTGTTGCTGCTTCACAGTTGACTGCGATGAGTTGACGGAATGTTAAACACTAATTCTCCTCCCGTTCCGTGAGATTTGGAATTAGTAAGATGCTTTCAGACTAGATCTGGTACTGAAAGTAAGAGCTACAGTGCCCTTCTTTTTCAGGAAAACAGTTTTTTCTTTCGGAATTACCTGCACGTGGCCACATACGCACGGTCTAAGCCGATGGGAGTATCGTGAACGAGAGCTACAACGACATACATTCAGTGTTTGTTCAGGAATACTTTGAGTATTTCGGCATCAGGGACCCAAGATCTCCGGCGGCTCGTTGCAGAGTAATAATGACATTACGATTAATTCGGTTTCTTATACTTGTTTCTTTGAAAATATCTTCAAAACGGCAAAAAAACGTGTAATATGCCGTGACCAATACGTGCAGTGCAACGCACAACACAGTGCAATGCTGCAACCCTTAGGTGATGCAGAATTACCGTGACGTATTCGAAGATGCGGGAACAGCTCAGCAAAGCGACATGATGCCACTCTTCCGTTGCATTCAGTGATTCCAGTACGAGACGCACGTCTGTCAACTGATCATAAGTAAGCCTATCCGTAGCACTGCTGTGTACCAGTGTTAACGCACAACTAACACCGACGGAAAATAAAACCGTAGACAGAACCGAGCAGTACTGAATGCAGATTTGAGGGGAATCGGACAACGTGAGCGAAATGGAACGAAACGCACGAAGCATACCGTCGACATCTCCAATACTGTGCAATATTCTCAGTACAATACAGATTCAAAGCTAACTGGAACAAGAAACCAAACGAAATCCAATAACTCCGTTACGAGCCTCCGGAGACCGTGTGTTCCTTACACCAAAATACTCAGACGATATCCATAAGCAAACACTGAAAATACGTCGGTGTAGTTCTGGTTCAAGCTGTACGTGTAGTATGACAATTTTTGGCGTATAAAGGGAATTTATGTTACGGTTTGCACCAAAATTTATATTCACTCCTGCCACTGGGTTAATTGCTTGGTGCTACATTTCTCTAGTGATTTTTATGGAAACACGGAAAGTACGTGCATGTAGTCATGTAACAGCGTACGGTAAGACTTGCATGCGGCATTCTCAAAAGTATCTCATGACTGTAAGTACAACTCCGTTCAAAAAACTTCACTGCGTAAATTGAGAGTGGAGGCAAGATGATGGGAAGGGGAAGGGGGAAAGGGAAGGAATTATTGATATCGGCTACAGCGGGACTTTATGCGGAATCAGCGGCGACGAATGAAAATGTGCCGCACCTGATTTCGAACCCGGCATCTCCTGCTTACAAGACACTTGCGTTAACCACTGCGCCATCCAGACAGTGTTCATAGCAATTGCGCAGACTATCCAGGCACCCTTCCTGGCCGGCCCATAATCCCGCCTAGCACCACACATTCACAGTCGCCTTCCATGTGCTCCATGCTCGCTACTTCGAGATTCCGCACTGAAGGCGGTGGATTCATTGACCATCGAGCGAATCACTTATATGAATCCATGGTGTCTGTTTTTTTGGACATAAAACATTCATATAAATGATCTTTGTTGACCTATATACTCTACAGGAAAGGTAGGGATGTACACTCCTGGAAATGGAAAAAAGAACACATTGACACCGGTGTGTTAGACCCACCATACTTGCTCCGGACACTGCGAGAGGGCTGTACAAGCAATGATCACACGCACGGCACAGCGGACACACCAGGAACCGCGGTGTTGGCCGTCGAATGGCGCTAGCTGCGCAGCATTTGTGCACCGCCGCCGTCAGTGTCAGCCAGTTTGCCGTGGCATACGGAGCTCCATCGCAGTCTTTAACACTGGTAGCATGCCGCGACAGCGTGGACGTGAACCGTATGTGCAGTTGACGGACTTTGAGCGAGGGCGTATAGTGGGCATGCGGGAGGCCGGGTGGACGTACCGCCGAATTGCTCAACACGTGGGGCGTGAGGTCTCCACAGTACATCGATGTTGTCGCCAGTGGTCGGCGGAAGGTGCACGTGCCCGTCGACCTGGGACCGGACCGCAGCGACGCACGGATGCACGCCAAGACCGTAGGATCCTACGAAGTGCCGTAGGGGACCGCACCGCCACTTCCCAGCAAATTAGGGACACTGTTGCTCCTGGGGTATCGGCGAGGACCATTCGCAACCGTCTCCATGAAGCTGGGCTACGGTCCCGCACACCGTTAGGCCGTCTTCCGCTCACGCCCCAACATCGTGCAGCCCGCCTCCAGTGGTGTCGCGACAGGCGTGAATGGAGGGACGAATGGAGACGTGTCGTCTTCAGCGATGAGAGTCGCTTCTGCCTTGGTGCCAATGTTGGTCGTATGCGTGTTTGGCGCCGTGCAGGTGAGCGCCACAATCAGGACTGCATACGACCGAGGCACACAGGGCCAACACCCGGCATCATGGTGTGGGGAGCGATCTCCTACACTGGCCGTACACCACTGGTGATCGTCGAGGGGACATTGAATAGTGCACGGTACATCCAAACCGTCATCGAACCCATCGTTCTACCATTCCTAGACCGGCAAGGGAACTTGCTGTTCCAACAGGACAATGCACTTCCGCATGTATCCCGTGCCACCCAACGTGCTCTAGAAGGTGTAAGTCAACTATCCTGGAAAGCAAGATCTCCGGATCTGCCCCCATTGAGCATGTTTGGGACTGGATGAAGCGTCGTCTCACGCGGTCTGCACGTCCAGCACGAACGCTGGTCCAACTGAGGCGCCAGGTGGAAATGGCATGGCAAGCCGTTCCACAGGACTACATCCAGCATCTCTACGATCGTCTCCATGGGAGAATAGCAGCCTGCATTGCTGCGAAAGGTGGATATACACTGTACTAGTGCCGACATTGTGCATGCTCTGTTGCCTGTGTCTATGTGCCTGTGGTTCTGTCAGTGTGATCATGTGATGTATCTGACCCCAGGAATGTGTCAATAAAGTTTCCCCTTCCTGGGACAATGAATTCACGGTGTTCTTATTTCAATTTCCAGGAGTGTAATTAAACCAGATTTAATTAAACTGTTTTCAGTTGCACCATTGAATAATGATCTTCTTTGCTATTGTTTCTTGCTGTAGGTATAGAAACAGTTGTCAATTTATATTAGTTGGCCACAGTATTATTGTACCAAGTGTTGAGGTCGCTTAGGTCGACTTACCTTGAGTTTTAACTCTCATGTTTTATGAGGACAAACTGAACCACTTGACATATTTGCACAACTGTTTTAAATTATTCACAATGCGATGCGTTTGCCTTCGTCACTACTGTACTGGTTGCTGTAACGTCACCACGTGTTCCATTATGGTCATCGGAGGCCAAGTGCAATAATGTCGTGGTCGGGTAGTACTGAACCCCTCATAATACGTACTGCTTGGTAATGTATGTTTTTTTCTATTTTTTTGGTGCAGGAGGGGAGGAACAATGACGAGATTCCCATAATCAGCTTACTTAAAAGCAGTCTCTGTGACATCTTACCGTTGACGGTCAGTATAATCCCCTGTGATACACGTATTCTGCATTTTATGAGTCCGCGATGCGACTGTTACAAAGTGATAGAATTCAAAGCAGTAAATTTCCATTAAACGCAAGGTGAAGAATGGGCAGTTAATATATTCTCACATTACCTGCGAATGGTCGCAAACCACACTGTTAAAATCGCTCACGACTATTATATATACAGGGTGGTCCATTGATCGTGATCGGGTCAAATATCTCACGAAATAAGCATCAAACGAAAAAACTACAAAGAACGAAACATGTCTAGCTTGAAGGGGGAAACCAGATGGCGCTATGGTTGGCCCGCTAGATGACGCTGCTGTAGGTCAAACGGATATCAACTGCGTTTTTTTAAATAGGAACCCCCATTTTTTATTACATATTCGTGTAGTACGTAAAGAAATATGAATGTTTTAGATGGACCACTTTTATCGCTTTGTGATAGATGGCGCTGTAATAGTCACAAACATATGGCTCACAATTTTAGACGAACGGTTGGTAACAGGTAGGTTTTAAAAATTAAAATACAGAACGTAGGTACGTTTGAACATTTTATTTCGGTTGTTCTAATGTGATACATGTACCTTTCAGAAGTTATCATTTCTGAGAACGCATGCTGTTACAGTGTAATTACCTGTAAATGCCACATTAATGCAATAAATGCTCAAAATGATCTCCATCAACCTCAATGCATTTGGCAATACGTGTAACGACATTCCTCTCAACACCGACGTTTTTGAGGTTCCCGGTTCTAGAGCAGTTTGTCTGCTACTGATGTGCGGATTAGCCGCGACAGCAGCTAAAACACCTACTTGGGCATCATAATTTGTTGCACGTCATGGTTGACGTTTCACATGTAGCTGAATACTTCCTGTTTCCTTAAATAACGTAACTATCCGGCGAACGGTCCGGACACTTGGATGATGTCGACCAGGATACCGAGCAGCATACATAGCATACGCCCGTTGGGCATTTTGATCACAATAGCCATATATCAACACGATATCTAACTTTTCCGCAGTTGCTAAACGGTCCATTTTTAACATGGGTAATGTATCACGAAGCAAATACAGTCCGCACTGGCGGAATGTTACGTGATACCATGTACTTACACGTTTGTGACTACTACAGCGCCATGTATCACAAAGCGAAAAAAGTGGTCCAAGTAAAACATTCATATTTCTTTACGTACTACACGAATATGTAATGAAACATGGGGGTTCCTATTTTAAAAAAACGCAGTTGATATCCGTTTGATCTATGGCAGCGCCATCTAGCGGGCCAACCATAGCACCATCTGGTTTCCCCCTTCAAGCTAGACAAGTTTCGTTGTTCGTAGTTTTTTCGTTTGATGTTTATTTCGTGAGATTTGGCTCGGTCACTAAAAAAATGGTTCAAATGGCTCTGAGCACTATGGGACTTAACATCTATGGTCATCAGTCCCCTAGAACTTAGAACTACTTAAACCTAACTAACCTAAGGACATCACACAACACCCAGTCATAACGAGGCAGAGAAAATCCCTGACCCCGCCGGGAATCGAACCCGGAGACCCGGGCGCGGGAAACGAGAACGCTACCGCACGACCACGAGCTGCGGACATGGCCCGGTCACCATCAATGGACCACCCTGTATAACAGTTGATGAAAGGACAAATCAAAAAGCACGAAAAAGGTATCAGAAGAACCACTGTCATAAACAGACTAATTCTACAGTGATGGAGCTATTAAACAGTTCGACCATTTCTCTAAAACATTTCCTACAAACACCTACTTTCCATTCCTTAGAATGGTAAGTAAAACTATAGTTAATTCATACTTCTTAGAGAATTTTAATTCATCTTACTCATTGTATGCGACACCGTTTGTATCTGAAGAATTGCTCACTTGGCTCTCTTCATTAATCTTAGGAAACTAGAATAGGTAACAGGGAACCAAGTCGGGGTAGAGTGAGCCAGGTAGCACACGCAAACGCTCCGTTTGCAAAACGTTCACAACTCTTGTTGCTGTGGGGGCTGATGTTTTAGTCACGATTCGAAGCGGTTGTAGCCTTCTTTGATTCCGGGCGAATCAAGCCCCAAGAGCGACTGATTTACTGTAAACAATGTCAAACACCATCTGATACTTCTAAACTGGGTGTTCTGAGGAAAGTTATTGATTTGTCAGATCTTTGTGAAGAATAACGCTATCTTCCCTCTACGTACATGCGGTTCTTCTCGACATAGGCTGATCCTGGTGGCGGTGGCGATGGGGTGCTGGCGAAGGGGCCGACGGGGCAGCGCGGTTGTCCTGCTATCTGGTAACATGTCTCAGATATCGTTAGTCACATGTCAACTGATGTAGAACCCAGCCGGCTCTGCATATTATATTCTGAAACGCGAATGTTCGTCAGCAGTTTTTTGCGGTGGAATCTTCCCGGCGTTTTTTCAATACCTACAGTTGCTACCTACACGCATTCTGCAATAGTTTGCTATCAACACAGATATTTGCCACTGCTGCAGGATGTCCAGAGAACAAATCAGATTTTGGATAAAGGTTTCCTCTCCCGAAGTCTCTCGACTGCAGAGGCCTTTACTTCCTCAAAGGAGCACCAAAGTTAACCGGCGGAGCTCTATGTTCGAGCTTCCCTGTAAGCAAAGAAATGTAGAAAGCTGGAGATCCATCTCAGAACATGGCCGGTTCGCAAATGACACTTTGTAGATCACTTTCTCGCCCGTGAGAGGTATTTAGTCATTGGTCAGTGTGTTGTCTGAACAATCAAAGCAAGATTTTCCACAGTGCGACAATTCGATTGCATGCTGCTACCGACGCTGCGAGCAACTTTTTGTAAGCGTGAGGTGAAAATGCTGTCTAGAAACTATTCCTGTCTGGTAGTAACTTTTGTTCTTACAATTAATTACGGATCGTGATGGCACATTGCACGGGATTCGGATTGGGCAACGTATGGTACAAATCTCCGTCAGGACCTAAATACGTAGATTTCCCGCGGCTTCTGTAGATCGCTCAAGGCGAACATCGGCATGGGCACGGCTAAATTTCTTTCTCATCCTGTTCCAATGATAGCTATGTAAGCTGTCCCTCATGAACTTGTTGACGCAACGTTAAACTCTGATTTTCCTTACTTTCTCGTATCTAATTTATGGATATGAAATGGGGAGAATTCGTGAGAGCGACATCACGTTAGTCAACAATATGTATTCTCTCTAACTTAATCTTCTACGGTAATTCACTAACCAGCACAATACTGAATATAATCAGTACAAATACGTGCAAAAAATGCTTGTGAAAATGTATGAGGCCGCGCGTGATTTGGGCGGGAGCCTACCGAGGATCGGAACTTGAGTGGTGAGCTTGCAGGGTTTTCCGCGATAATGCCCCGGCAAACAGCGATAAAAATGTATCTCGTCTTTTGATACAACATAGCGTGTTTGTTCTGACACAGATTGCACTGAAACCTCACATGAAAATTGACGGGACGAAACAATATTTAACGATTATGGTCTAAACAGGGAACTTGACACGGGTAAATAATTAGTTTAGCCTAGCAAATTTACAAAGCATCAGAGCAATCTCACATCGTCATTGTTACACAGATTGTGGAAGAAAAACATCCCAGTAGTGCGTGTTATTACAAATAACCAGATAGCTTACGCACTTTTTTCTGTAAGTACACTTACCGTCACATAGCTGGAGTAAATATAGAGAGTTATTCAAAATGATCTAGAGACTTTCAAGCGATAGTAAAAAAAAGATTGGGTTGAGGTCAGGCACTATATGATTATATCTATGGAAACGGCAACTAAAGTAGTTTTCTGTTCCGTGTTCTCAAATATTCAGTGTTGAACCGTTAGTCATTCGCCACACAACCGCCGTATAGTGCAATTAGGCCTACACTCGTCCTGAAGTGAAGTGTCCGCATAGATGATAATCACAGCCTCCCTGCCGGCCGCTGTGCCCGAGCGGTTCTAGGCGCTTCAGTCCGGAACCGCGCTGATGCTACGGTCGCAGGTTCGAATCCTGCCTCGGGCATGGATGTGTGTGATGTCCTTAGCTTAGTTAGGTTTAAGTAATTCTAAGTTTTAGGGAACTTATGACCTCAGCAGTTAAGTCCAATAGTGCTCAGAGCCATTTGAACCATTTGACATCTGATGCCATCAATACAATGTAAACATATTAATAAAAACGCAAAGTTTAGTAAATGTTGTTTCTTGAGTTCAAACCAAGAGAGAAAAGAAACTCGTATGGGGGAAGACGACAAGAGAGAAACGGACCATTTGGACGATTGCATCCCATCTGCCGCAATTTGTTTTATTTGTATTGTTGTGCTGTCATACAATATTTGTCTTAGGGGACCTTTCAACGCATTATGAGATGCACATGTTGTATTTGACGAGTGTTAACAGTTACTGACCTTCTGAGTGGAATATGGTAGTTGTTAATAGCAGCCTGTTCCATTAGCACCGTTTATATGGGAGCACACCACAACTTTTAAATTACGTATGTTACCAACTAGCATCGCGATCGACTTACGGATTACGACCGGACGTTAATTGATATCGGCGTGGCACAACGGAAAATACAGTTCCAAAGAGCTCTCATTCGTTGTAGCTGTGAACCTCGGTTAATTGAAAATCGTAGGAAAGGATCAAATGATGAAATCGTAGGAAAGAATCGATTGGCGGTAACAAGCAATGAATGAAACATGCCTTGAAAGCAAGGACACCAACAGGTTTTATGTTTCCAGTAATATAACTAGCGAGGCAGCATCTCGCTTAAGATATTCCACTCGTATTCAGAAGGGCAGGCTTCAAACTTCTGAATAATGTTTTCCGGATTTCTGTAAATCACTTTTTTGCGAATTCTGGGCTTAATTAAAACACGCAAAAACCACATGCTTCCAAAACATGTCGACATAGCGTTCAGTCTCTAATGACGTCGACGACAGCTGTGTTGGTTTGCTGCGCTGGAAACACAAATATTTTCCGGATTAGTTATTGTTTTGCCTCCTTAGTGTTGTTGTTGTTTGTCCTCAAATAACGATGTCTCGCTAATAGACCATGTGAGGAAATCAAAGAAAAGTGGGAGATTTGAGTTTATCTCATTAGAAGCTACGACATCATAGAGAAGCAATAGTAGTTTTCCTGAGAATGATGTGAAAAAGTCGGACGTAGCATTTTCAAAGATAACATCCTCGCATTTATCCTACGTGGTTTTGGAAAAAGGTGATAAATCTAAAGGTGATAAATCTCAAGGTGATTGCCCAGATGGGGATTTAATCTCATCTCATTGCGAATGCAAATTCCGCGTCTTACCTTCGCTCGAATGGAAGAAGTGAGATCGTAAAAATCAAATAACATTTATAGATCCCAAGTTATATATAATTTAGTGTTATGATTGGGTTCGGCCTTTTTTCATTTTATGTCCTGAACGGTGAGGCTTGTTTAAATAATATTATAACATATAAAAATGCAGTTTTAGTCGAAAACTGACGTGCTAGTATTTTCGCAAATACAATTACTAGAGGGCAAGCAATTCAAAAGATTGTAGTTTGCCGTTTCATTGCATGCTGTTAGCGCGCAGGAATGAAAACAATTGGAGGAGCAGAAGTTACAGCGTCAGCGTTAGGCCTAGAATTAACGAAGGCCGGAATGAGCGTGCAGCGTGGTTCGCTAGAATGCCCGGCAGCTGGTGGTCCGGTGCGCGCCTCGTCAGTCATTTCTTTACGCTGCCCGTCCGCCAATGGTAGGACGGAACGCGGCGGAGCCACACGCAGTAACCCGGCGTCCTCTGCTCGGCTTTCACCGGCGCGGCGTCCTGTTACTCTGACGACACGTTTCGGCGCTTCCCAGTAGTTTGCCATTCTCAAAGTCAGCAGCATCACCGGGTATGGGCAGACACGTCTTCCGTGCCGTACAGACGTTCGATTACGCCGAGGAAGCGATAGGTAAGCGCAACATATTTTTCAGCGCATCGCGAACCGGCACTGTTCTCATGATTTAATTAATACTAACCTCCTCGAAGCGCGCCGCATAACCTCAGTTGTGAACATGTTACGTAATAATATGTTAGCACGACTCTTCCTATGCAGTTGAGCGACGGACGTACACTTACGGTTTACTCTAAAGTGCATTACACAAGTTTGAGACTGCATTGATGATGTCAGTTATTAGACAATTCAAAACTAGCAGGAAAAGCAAAAAAGCTACGTAAATATTGTTGATATAGCGAAGTAGTTTTCGTAGAAAAGCTCATAAAGATACGAACTTCTCTTTTCACGCTGAAAATTCTTTTTGCCGTGGTTGCCTGTCACAAGTTGAAGACGTTTTCTGACAGGTACAAATGCTAAATGGTATAATCCAGATATGAAACATTTTGTGTGTGATTCGCCTTGTCCGTGTTCAAACAAAGTTTAATTGGATTTCGCATCTTCTCTCCACGTTGATTTTTATTTCCTTGATCCTAGCATCTATTTCCACGCCTCTTGTCTAATCTCTAACCTGTACTGAAGATAAGCGAACTGCATTTTCACCTCGGACACAACTCCTTATTTTTGGAAAGATGAAGATAAATAAATATAACAGCGTGATGGTTATAATATTGCATTGTAGAAGCCTGTATTAAGGGTACACGATGGTAGAATACAAATCCTGTTTTCCGTCACGATGCGTACTATCCCGCAAGAGAAACTCAGGCTCTTAACCGTTGTACCCTCAGACTGGACATCAAGACGCCCTCTGAACTTCATTTGTGTTTACTGTCATCGTGGCAGATCAGTAAGTCAGTGGAAATCTGCTGTTAAACACAGATGTTAGGGTTTCGTAAATCATATATATTTTTTTTTAAACACTCACTCTACGTCGGTGAAAATTCGATGAAACCCACAAATCTAAACTAAGGATACACGAGTTTTAAGCCTACTTCTCAAGAAACGACTCTATTTTATCAATTATTCAGCAAATTTTCTCGGTTTTCAAACGGGAACGCAACCAATGTAACGTCGACTGAACGCACGTCAAACGCGAAAGCCTTACTTTCGTGTGAGACGTCGTGGTAAGAGAACGAAACGTGTGGCGTCGATTTTTGTCAGGTGCTATATTTTGAAATATCCACTTTGAGTAACATATTTGAAAACTCGTGACCCTTTCGGCCGGCTTGGAATTTCGAATTCTCGCGCCGTCTCTTCATTACGTTACGTAACGCTCGCTTGTGGTCAGTGCCGGTAAGATTACTAAGTCGAAAACAAAAACCCTTGTTTTAGGACCGCCAAGGTAGCACGAAGCTGCCCATGTACCAAAGTTCAGTTATGTCCTCCCTCGTAACTGCTTTATCTGTGTTACGTGAAACATTGTATTATCCCCAGTACTCTCAAAAGACGTCGATTTAACAATAAAAGGCTCATCGGCACTGCGATGGGTATGGCAGCTGTGATACACAGGTGTTACTACAGCGGTGCATCTAATGACGTTAGAATTTTGTGTCCTAGAGCTGGGCGGGCTCCGCTTCCGTGTTTACACAGCTGTTGGTGCTGCTTTGCTATCAACAACAGTCATGCGACATAACTGCTTTTTATCATTTAAACGTGGCAGGTCTAATAAAATACACTCTAATACAAAAAACGACGCACTACGAAGAAATTATCCGAACGGGATGGAAATCGGTAGATGTGATTTACATATATAGGCAAACAGATTATTACAATTTCAGAAAAATTACATGATTTATTGAAGAGAGAGAGAGTCACAAACTGAGCAAGTCAATAGCGCGTTGGTTCATCTTTAGCCCTTATGATGGCAGCTGTTCGCCTTGGCATTGAGTGACAGTTGTTGGATGTCCCCCTCAAAGATATCGTGCCCAATTCTGTCCAATTGGCGTGTTAGGTCGTCGAAATTCCAAGGTGATTGGAGGGCCTTGCTCGTAATTCTCCAATGTTCTCAACTGGGGTGAGATCCGGCAGCCTTGGTGATCAAGATAGGTTTTGGCAGTCACGAACACAAGCGGTAGAAACTCTCGCCATGTGCGGGCAGGCATCATCTTGCTGAAATGTAAGCCCAAGATATCTTGCCATGAAGGGCAACAAAAGGGGGCGTGGAATATCGTCGACGTACCGCTGTGCTGTAAAGGTGCCACGGATGATAAACAAACCGTCATGCTATGAAAATAAATGGCACCCCATACCAGCATGGCCAGCGACACCCAGGTTGGTGTCCCACTGCTGTGCGGGACGCCTCCAGACTCGTTTTCGCTGGTCATCTGGGCTCAGTTAGAAGCGGGAGTCACCACTGAAGACAATTCTTCTTAAGTCCATGAGATTCCAGGCCGAAGACGTGTCTGGAGACGCCACGGATATCCAACAATCCTGTCACTCAATGCCAAGTCGACTAACTGCATGCATAAAGGTCAGAGTTGGACCAACGCGCCGCTGAGTTGCTCAAGTTGTGAAGCTCTTTACCATGAATAAATCTTCCAATTTTTCTGACGTTGTAATCATTTGTTTGTTTGTGCATCTTCATCACATTTACATATTTCCGTCCCATTAGGATAAATCTTCCGTGGCGCGTCCTGTTTCCTTCTGTTTTCTTTTTCCTTTTTGTCTTTGAGTATATTTTCGATGTTATGAAAGATCGTGGGCTTCAGATATACTGTATATATCCAATAATTTTATTACAAACATTTAGTAACAACATAGCATGTACATTCTGTCACAAACAATATCAGCTTACATACTTACTGTTACTATACGCATGACACATATGTTCCTGAACTGAGTACTTTGAAATAAGGAACTAAAGATTCAAAATAACCGATCGGTAAATAAGACAATCTGAGGCACCGAGGGATAGTCAGTTGGCTAATGAGGGCAATTCTGGAGGTTAAAAAAATTGTAGAGCTAAGCCAAGGCTTCGCTACAGTACAGGGGTTCAAACAGATGTAAGCTGCGCTATTATGAGGAGATGAAGAGGGATGCTGGACAGACTACTGTGGATAGCTGCGGCAAACTAGACTCTGCACTGAAGGAGAAGGAGAAGAAGAAGAAGAAGAAGAAGACGACGGCAGCAGCAGCAGCAGCAGCAGCAACAATAATGAGACAGGCAGTTAGAACGTTACCAGCGGTTCCATTTCGTCTCTACTTATAATTCAGTGCCAACAACTTCCTACCTGAAATAAAAGCACCAGGAAGGAGTGACGTTATAGCACGTCTCTCTCGCGGGCAAGCACTTTCTCCTTCGTACGAACAATCGCATTTGGACAGGTGGCACGTTTCTCAGACGCTGGAGTCAGGCTGGTGTCACATCCATACCTAAGCCCGGTAAGGACAAACACCTTTCTCCTAGCTACCGCCTAATTTCCCTCATCAGCTTTGTTTGCAAAGTATGGAACGTATGGTTAGGGCCGGTTGGTATGGTGGTTCGAGTTCTGCAATATACTAACCACTGCGCAATGTGGATTTAGTGCGCGCCATCCTGCAGTTGACCGTCTCGTCACCTTGTCAACCCAAGTCATGAACGGTTTTGCGCTGAAAGACCATATTGTCGCTGTGTTTTCTGATTTGGAGAAAGCCTACGACACCTGCTATAGGACTGCTATCCTCCGTGCTCTATACATGATGGGCTTCCGAGGCCATCTGACCCATTTCCTTCAGGATTTTTTAAAAGACAGAGTTTTCACGGTACGTGTGTGTTCGGCCTTGACGGACACCCCTCCAGGAGAACAGGTTTGCCTCAAGGCTCCCTCCTGAGCGTCGTCCTCTTTGCTACAGCCGTTAACTCTATTACGGACTGTCTCTCGTCAGGCATCTTCGGCTCCCTTTCCGTCAACGACTGTGAGATCTATAGTACCGAGCGAGGTGGCGCAATGGCTAACACACTGGACACGCATTCGGGAGGACGACCGTAGAATCCCGCGTCCGGCCATCCTGATTTAGGTTTTCCGTGATTTCCCTAAATCGCTCCAGGTAAATGCCGGGACGGTTCCTTTGTAAGGGCACGGGCGACTTCCTTCCCCATCCGTCTCTAATCCGATGAGACCGATGACCTCGCTGTCTGGTCTCCTCCCCCAAACAACCCAACTGCGTAATCTATCGCAGTTGTCCACGGACTTGTCTCCAGGTTCGCCATGGTCAACAATGTCTCGATCGTCTGTAGTGTTGGAGCATCGACAATGTGTCCTAAGCGGTTCTTCCTGCGGAACGAATCGGGCTACTCTCGTCCGTTTATACTGATCCCTTGTCCGTGTGAAACTAGACTATGGGTGCTTCGTTTATTCATCTGTACGTCCGTCTATGTTACGCGGCTTTAACACAATCCACCGTCGTGGAATATGTTTGGCCACTGGCACCTTTTACACGGGCCCAGGTCGGGGCTAACGATTGTGGTTCGCGTGCGGTCCCTCCTCTCCGCATTGGAGTCCTTCCCTTCACCACCTCTACTTGCGGTCCGTTCACGTACGCCGACTCCGTTGACTCCTCCGCTCTCCGCTGTCGCTTCCTCTCGATTCTTGACGTGTTCCGGGGCTCTGACGTGGTTTACACCGACGGCTTGATGGCTGATGGTCACATAGGCTTTGCGTATGTTCATGGAGAACATATTGAACAGCACTCCTTGCCAGATGGCTGCAGTGTTTTCACTGCAGAGCTCGCGGCCATAGGTACAGTGTGGAACCGCGCGACCGCTACGGCCGCAGGTTCGAATCCTGCCTCGGGCATGGATGTGTGTGACGTCCTTAGGTTAGTTAGGTTTAAGAAGTTCTAAGTTCTAGGGGACTGATGACCTCAGCAGTTAAGTCCCGTAGTGCTCAGAGCCATTTGAACCATTTGGCAGCCATATCTCGTGCTCCTGTGCACATCCGCTCATGCCCTGGCGCGCCATTTCTCCTGTGTACTGAGTCACTGAGCAGCCTACAAGCTGTCAGCCAGTGCTAGTCTCACCATCCTGATACCGTCCATCCAGGAGTCCATCTGTGCCCTGGAACGGTCAGTGGTGTTTGTGTGGACACCAGGACACGTCGGAATCCCAGGCAACGAACTAGCCAACAGGCTGACCAAACAGGCGACGCGAAAACCGTTTCTGGAGATGGGCCGCAGGGTTTTCAGGCTTTGGGAGACGGACTGGCATAACAGTACCCTCAAGAAGTTGCGTGTTATTAAGGAGACGACGAGTGTGTGAAAGTCTTCCATGCGGTCCTCTCACAGGGAATCATTTGTCCTCTGCCGGCTTCGCATTGACCATACATGGCTAACGCATGGTTACCTACTCCGATGCGAGGACCTACGTCTGTGTCACCGTGGCCCCCAAATGACAGTCGTCCACCTCTTGCTGGACTGCCCACTTTTAGCTGCTCTTCGGCGGACTTTTAACGTTCCCACCTTCGGTGTTGGGCGACGATGCCTCAGCAGCAGCTTTAGTTTTACATTTTATCAGAGAGAGTGGGTTTTATACTTCTATCTAGGTTTTAGCGCATGTCATTTGTCCCACTGTGTCCTCCACCGTAGTGCTTTTAGGGTGGAGGTTTTAATGTGTTGCAGAGTGGCTGGCTTTTCCTTTTTATTCTCGTGGTCGGCCAGCCACTGCAATCTGCTTTCTTGTTTTACTCTTTTCTGTTTCTAGTGTCTCTCTGTTGCTTTCTTGTCCTCTTTTGTTCCTTTTCGTGTTCATTGCCCTTCCTTCGTTCTTGTGGTTTTTCCTTTCTTTTAGTTTTGTGTTATATGTGTCGACCGTTTTATTCTTACACTTGTGGCATTGTTTTATTAGGAACAAGGGACCGATGACCTCGTAGTTTGGTCCCTTCCCCCCTCTTTTAAACAAAGAAACAAACCAACCAACAAACCAAATTCAGTGGTAATGTGGGGGAGGGGCGGAGGAGGGGGGGGGGTGCGGCCAACAGATGCCAGGGCGGGATCGAGGACGAGGTACTAGCTAATGTCTGATTACACTCGGAGGGTAATGATCTAAGAAAGGTTGGCAGCAACTGATTGAGGATGTAGAAGTTGTGGTCGATGACAGCTGGGAATTTACAGTAGAGGAGACATGATCAAAGTAGCCTTCGGGTTAATAATCCAAACTAATGTTACTCTTGCTGGAACACAATTCAGCATTTCATTGGAAAGATTCCTTGTCATCCACTCTAACTGCGCTACGAATTAATTCGCTTCGAGAGATGAGAGTTTGTGATTGTATCTAACGTTTCGCTGTAGTCTAAATGACCCTGTTAACTGATATGTAACAAAGTACTTCTTTCCTTAATTTCAGCGGCACAATAGTTGGCTGAAATGCTGAATGCGGAAACAGCGGTGAACGTTGTCAAGGTGGCCCAGACACATCTAGAACGTAGCTATCATTAGCAGAAAACTGCACGAAACGAGAACCGGAAACTCGTTGACTGTGACAACTGACGTCCGCCAACAGACCCTGATGCTTAACGGCGCGAGTCGGCTCGTTCAGGACATTCATTTGGGACAGGATCCTGCTGTTCTGCAATAGTTCTGTTATGTATAGCAGTTGAAATGCTGTTTAAAGGTGGAAGCAATAGATAGGAATGGACATGCATAGTTCCGCAAAACTACAACTTTACAGTTAAAAAAAAAAAACAATAAAATAGTTAAAACTCTGTATTAGTTTGATGCGTAAGTTCCTTGCGTTTTTGTTTTACATGTTGGTATTCCGGTTGCTATGGGTTTATTTATCGATTGTCATTGTTCATTTGTAGTTCAATGTTGCTCTTTGAGTTTACACACTGTCATTTGGAGATAGTGAGAGGAGCTGTGGACGCTAGAAACTGGACTGCCAAGTGGAGCAATAATGGACATATCTTCTGTTTGATTTCAATAGAGAGGTGGCAGCAGCGAAGACAGAAACATTTACGCCGTGTTTGGGGATAATGCCTTTGGACATGCTACAGAGCACGGCAAGAAAATGATTTTCTGGTTTTGAGGATTGTTTTGACATTCGTGACTCCCCACGTTCAACAAGACCTTTGAGGTTCGATGAAGATCGTTTAACCGTGTCGGTGTATTCGAGAACTGGCATATGTGATCAACTGTAATCATTCCATCATCGAGTGACATTAACATGCACTGGGGAAGGTTCAAAAATCTGTTGTGTGGGTACCGCATTCTCTAAGCAAAATCACAAAAACCAACAGGTAGCCGCTAGGACGTAGACAGGAGTTTTTCAAAGAGGAAGAGGGGGTCCGATTCGTTTAAGAGGGCCTTAAAATGGCTCATATTTTTCATTTATTCTGAAAACTAATGTATATACATGTGTAACCCCGAATCCACAATTAAGTATTTATTTATTTGGCAATATGATGACTTCACTCTATTGCCAAAAAAACTGAAATACTGTCTTCATTGTTAATGAACTCCTCTGCGACGTACAGCATACGCTGTCTTTTATATGACGTTTTTTTTTACAAATATATTAGAGTTGGGACGGTTGGACTCATTGTTCCAAAGTTATTATGAATAAGATACTTCATAGGAGAACATCGCTCTTGTAGTAAGACTTGCAGATATGATATATCGCCATTTCGCAAGTTAACCATCTTTATGCACAAATACAGAACACATTGACTGATCTGGCCTTGTAACAATAACCAAAACGGCCTTGCTGTGCTGGTACTGCGAACGGCTGAAAGCAAGGGGAAACTACGGCCGTAATTTTTCCCGAGGGCATGCAGCTTTACTGTATGATTAAATGATGATGGCGTCCTCTTGGGTAAAATATTCCGGAGGTAAAATAGTCCCCCATTCGGATCTCCGGGCGGGGAATACTCAAGAGGATGTCGTTATCAGGAGAAAGAAAACTGGCGTTCTACGGATCGGAGCGTGGAATGTCAGATCACTTAATCGGGCAGGTAGGTTAGAAAATTTAAAAAGGGAAATGGATAGGTTAAAGTTAGATATAGTGGGAATTAGTGAAGTTCGGTGGCAGGAGGAACAAGACTTCTGGTCAGGTGCCTACAGGGTTATAAACACAAAACCAAATAGGGGTAATGCAGGAGTAGGTTTAATAATGAATAGGAAATAGGAATGCGGGTAAGCTACTACAAACAGCATAGTGAACGCATTATTGTGGCCAAGATAGATACGAAGCCAACACCTACTACAGTAGTACAAGTTTATATGCCAACTAGCTCTGCAGATGACGAAGAAATTGAACAAATGTATGATGAAATAAAAGAAATTATTCAGATAGTGAAGGGTGACGAAAATTTAATAGTCATTGGTGAATGGAATTCGGTAGTAGGAAAAGGGAGAGAAGGAAACGTAGTAGGTGAATATGGATTGGGGCTAAGAAATGAAAGAGGAAGTCGCCCGGTAGAATTTTGCACAGAGCACAACATAATCATAACTAACACTTGGTTTAAGAATCATGAAAGAAGGTTGTATACATGGAAGAACCCTGGAGATACTAAAAGGTATCAGATAGATTATATAATGGTAAGACAGAGATTTAGGAACCAGGTTTTAAATTGTAAGACATTTCCAGGGGCAGATGTGGACTCTGACCACACTCTATTGCTTATGACCTGTAGATTAAAACTGAAGAAACTGCAAAAAGGTGGGAACTTAAGGAGATGGTACCTGGATAAATTGAAAGAACCAGAGGTTGTACAGAGTTTCAGGGAGAGCATAAGGGAACTATTGACAGGAATGGGGGAAAGAAATACAGTAGAAGAAGAATGGGTAGCTTTGAGGGATGAAGTAGCAAAGGCAGCAGAGGATCAAGTAGGTAAAAAGACGAGGGCTAGTAGAAATCCTTGGGTAACAGAAGAAATATTGAATTTAACTGATGAAAGGAGAAAATATAAAAATGCAGTAAATGAAGCAGGCAAAAAGGAATACAAACATCTCAAAAATGAGATCGACAGGAAGTGCAAAATGGCTAAGCAGGGATGGCTAGAGGACAAATGTAAGGATGTAGAGCCGGCCGAAGTGGCCGTGCGGTTAAAGGCGCTGCAGTCTGGAACCGCAAGACCGCTACGGTCGCAGGTTCGAATCCTGCCTCGGGCATGGATGTTTGTGATGTCCTTAGGTTAGTTAGGTTTAACTAGTTCTAAGTTCTAGGGGACTAATGACTTCAGCAGTTGAGTCCCATAGTCCTCAGAGCCATTTTTTAAGGACGTAGAGGCTTATCTCAATAGGGGTAAGATAGATACTGCCTACAGGAAAATTAAAGAGACCTTTGGAGAAAAGAGAACCACTTGTATGAACATCAAGAGCTCAGATGGAAACCCAGTTCTAAGCAAAGAAGGTAAAGCGGAAAGGTGGAAGGAGTATATAGAGGGTCTATACAAGGGCGATGTACTTGAGGACAATATTGTAGAAATGGAAGAGGATGTAGATGAAGATGAAATGGGAGATACGATACTGCGTGAAGAGTTTGACAGAGCACTGAAAGACCTGAGTCGAAACAAGGGCCCCGGAGTAGACAACATTCCATTGGAACTACTGACGGCCTTGGGATTGCCAGTCCTGGCAAAACTCTACCATCTGGTGAGCAAGATGTATGAAACAGGCGAAATACCCTCAGACTTCAAGAAGAATATAATAATTCCAATCCCAAAGAAAGCAGGTGTAGACATGTGAAAATTACCGAACAATCAGTTTCATAAGCCACAGCTGCAAAATACTAACACGAATTCTTTACAGACGAATGGAAAAAGTAGTAGAAGCCGACCTCGGGGAAGATCAGTTTGGATTCCGTAGAAATGTTGGAACACGTGAGGCAATACTGACCTTACGTCGCATTCGTGAGGACGACGGTTCAATCCCGCGTCCGGCCATCCTGATTTAGGTTTTCCGTGATTTCCCTAAATCACTCCAGGCAAATGCCGGGATGGTTCCTCTGAAAGGGCACGGCAGACTTCCATCCCCATCCTTCCTTAATCCGATGAGACCGATGAGATGACCTTACGACTTATCTTAGAAGAAAGATCAAGGAAAGGCAAACCTACGTTTCTAGCATTTGTAGACTTAGAGAAAGCTTTTGACAATGTTGACTGGAATACTCTCTTTCAAATTCTAAAGGTGGCAGGGGTAAAATACAGGGAGCGAAAGGCTATTTATAATTTGTACAGAAACCAGATGGCAGTTATAAGAGTCGAGGGACATGAAAGGGAAGCAGTTATTGGGAAGGGAGTAAGACAGGGTTGTAGCCTCTCCCCGATGTTATTCAATCTGTATACTGAGCAAGCAGTAAAGGAAACAAAAGAAAAATTCGGAGTAGGTATTAAAATCCATGGAGAAGAAATAAAAACTTTGAGGTTCGCCGATGACATTGTAATTCTGTCAGAGACAGCAAAGGACTTGGAAGAGCAGCTGAATGGAATGGATAGCGTCTTGAAAGGAGGATATAAGATGAACATCAACAAAAGCAAAACGAGGATAATGGAATGTAGTCGAATTAAGTCGGGTGATGCTGAGGGAATTAGATTAGGAAATGAGACACTTAAAGTAGAAAAGGAGTTTTGCTATTTGTGGAGCAAAATAACTGATGGTCGAAGTAGATAGGATATAAAATGTAGGCTGGCAATGGCAAGGAAAGCGTTTCTGAAGAAGAGAAATTTGTTAACATTGAGTCATTTCTGAAAGTATTTGTATGGAGAGTAGCCATGTACGGAAGTGAAACAGACCGCTACGGTCGCAGGTTCGAATCCTGCCTCGGGCATGGGTGTGTGTGATGTCCTTAGGTTAGTTAGGTTTAATTAGTTCTAAGTTCTAGGGGACTGATGACCTCAGAAGTTAAGTCGCATAGTGCTCAGAGTCATTTGAACCATTTTTTGAAGTGAAACATGGACGATAAATAGTTTGGACTAGAAGAGAATAGAAGCTTTCGAAATGTGGTGCTACAGAAGAATGCTGAAGATTAGATGGGTAGATCACATAACTAATGAGGAGGTATTGAATAGAATTGGGGAGAAGAGAAGTTTGTGGCACAACTTGACTAGAAGAAGGGATCGGTTGGTAGGACATGTACTGAGGCATCAAGGGATCACCAGTTTAGTATTGGAGAGCAGCGTGGAGGGTAAAAATCGTAGAGGGAGACCAAGAGATGAATACACTAAGCAGATTCAGAAGGGTGTAGGTTGCAGTAGGTACTGGGAGATGAAGAAGCTTGCACAGGATAGAGTAGCATCGAGAGTTGCATCAGACAGTCTCAGGACTGAAGACAACAACAACAACAACGACAACAACATTTTTCTGCACTATCGAAGAATCGACACCTCTGCTGGAGTCTTGTCAACGATCTTCTGGTGGTCACGGTTAGCTGAACACTGACAAAGATCAGTGTCACGTTCACTTGTAAAAAGGAGTTTCCCCATACGTGCGGAAAACCTCCTTTTTATAACCGAACGCAGGAGTTATTTGAGAGTCCCAGATTAGTGGCTCAAATGGTTCATCAAATGGCTCTGAGCACTATGGGACTCAACTGCTGTGGTCATCAGTCCCCTAGAACTTAGAACTACTTAAACCTAACTAACCTAAGGACATCACACACACCCATACCCGAGGCAGGATTCGAACCTACGACCGTAGCAGCAGCGCGGCTCCGGACTGGAGCGCCTAGAACCGCACGGCCACCGCGGCCGGCACACGCCATACGACTCGCACAATGTGCTGCACCTATTGTCCGTACCGCAGCAGAACAGTGTAGACAGCACCGTGAATGTCCTCTCCTCTGAGAACGCGCCAGTATCGTTGCGCAATTATCTTTGCGTGAGACGACTTGTGTAAGTTACTTACTGAAGTCTCTGTGTACATAGATCTGGAGCATGAATAAACTGCTGAAGAGTGAGAAGTCACATCATGATCAGCAAGTAAGCATACCTTATCGTGAGATTAAGAGTAAATATTTAGCATCCGGCGGTAGTGCGCTATTTCGAATACCTGAGCGTCTTGCTGCGTACATTATAGTAATTCCATATTTTTCCCACAGTAGTTTCTGTACATATTTTGGCAGTTACTTGAGTCATTTTGTTGACACTTGATGGTCTTCGCAGAAAACAATATATTCAAGGAATAAGTGCTGACAATTCAACATTTTCCCTGACCGAGACCTGGCTCCGTATTTCTTCCTTATCGCGAGCACCCGACTTAACTGGTCGCCTTCTGCCTTCTCAGCATGCCACCATGCCTGACTAAAAACGTTCATTGTCACACACGTGTACCGATAAGTTCCGAATACTGCTACCAGGGGTTCTTCCTCGGGTTATGTGGTGGGAACAGCGCCACTGGGAAGCGGATTATAGTGTAACGTCCAGTCGAAACGAGGTCATCAGAGGCAGAGCACAAGGAAGGAAGGAGTACGTCCATGCCTCTCCGAAGGAACTATCTCGGTATTTGCCTTAGTGATTTAGGGAAATGACGGCGGGATGGCCGGTCGGTGAGTCGGTGGAAGCGCGTGGTGAAAAGTAAGTTACCATGGGAGCATCCTGAATGATAATTATGGCTCTGACCACTATGGGACTCAACTGCTGAGGTCATCAGTCCCCTAGAACTTAGAACTACTTAAACCTAACTTACCTAGGGACATCACACACATCCATGCCCGAGGCAGGATTCGAACCTACGACCGTAGCGGTCTTGCGGTTCCAGACTGCAGCGCCTTTAACCGCACGGCCACTTCGGCCGGCAATGATAATTATCTCTTTTATTGATAACATGCGTCTTTATCAAGTTACTTAAACTGCGATGATAGAATCTGTTTTCATAGGCAGACTGGAGTCTGCTATCTCCGGCAGAAGAGGGAATGGATCGCCAGTACGCATGTATTTGTTAGCCTGCGTTTCGGCAACCAGTTTCGTTATATAACTACAAGCAGCCTCCTGTTCCTAACAATCCAATTTCATCGTTGACTTGGGCCGCGATCGGAGGCTATATTGCAAGGCAAAGTGACGTAACAGCCGAATACCGTGCCTGCTCGCGACGAATTGTGGTTTACTACTGGGAAAAGCGGTACCTATTTTATTCTGATACTGATGAACGTTATATTTCTGTAGGACAGCGACAATCCGTTTCAGCTGTGAGACGCTACATGTTTACTACAACTCGTGTTATACAGGAGCATGCTTATAACACTTCTGAAATCAATATGGGAGCTCTAGATAACAGTTCACTAATGCTGAAAACCAACCCACCTGAAAATCCAGTTCCATGTATTTTTGAAGAAGCACTAATTAGGAAAGTAACCAAACTATTTTTTATTGTGTTCTTGCACCGCGCTGACCAATTAATATAAAAATTTATCCACAGTCCGCACAGAGTGGTATTATTTTTTCAAATGTTTTTGTAATTTCTAAATCTCACTCACGACGAGTGTGTTCCTACGAACAGTGAATTGTTTTGTGAAAATGTTCCCCACAGAGTCAAGGTTCAAGTTTAGGGCTTCTTGTTTATAGACCTACATGATTGCGTTGTCGTTCAATTTATCCTGCGTCATGGTCTTGAGCATGTGAACTTTTAATCTTCTAAGGGCGGAGAAGGAAAATCTTCTGTGCATATCGAAACCGGTATAGTTAACGCAATATCAGTTTCATCCTCTCGGGAATCAATTCGCCGACGTGCATCTTTGAGCAAAAGAAGTGCACTGAGTCTTTCGTACTTCCAACTAAACAATTTTTGGATTTACACACATCTAACATCGTCATAATCTATTTCCGTGCAAAGTTAATCTTTCTGGCTCAGAGACATCCTTCCAAAATTATATTACATAACTGCATCCTTCAGTTTTGGAAAGAAGAAATGTTTGTTTCTTTGAAGTGAGTCATAGCAGTTTTCAACGAATGCTTTTGTAACATCTTCATCTTGTTCTGTGCAAAAGGCACACAAGAGGAACTCATTTCCTTACGTGCAAAACAAAACAGTTTACCAAACTTCAAGTTGTATAACATCCACTTACATTTCTCTTTCATCCCCTTTTGAAAAGAATGGCCACCATTTACGTGAGCACTTTTCTTTGTTTCATTCAATACAGCAGCTGAATTGGAGCCACCTGTAGCAATATCTACATTATGTCGTTGCCGAATCACTTTTCTTCATTGACAAGCGAACAATGAATTTGTCAAATACAAAAACAAAGTACAAGAAAGGAATAAGCAAAACAAATTGTAACTGCAATGATAATGTGCTACGCAATAAGAAAAATGTAAACTAAAATTACTGCAGAATGAATTTCGTTCAACTCATCCTGGATTACTGTTTAAATCCGCGACCATGCCGCAGCTTGTAAAACTTACTGCTCTACAAAGAACGGCACTGAGGGCATAAACATCTGTCGACGCAAAGGAACGTTAAAAAGCACTAGCGACATTTTCTCTAGAAAGTAGCGCTGAATACTAGTCAGTTGTTTCTTTAGGCTGAGAAGCACTACGCCGTGCTTGCCTGGGCCAAACCAGAGCACGACGTCGAAATTGGCATAATTGCCTGCTCTGAAATTTTTACAGACTTTTCTATTTTTTTAATATTTTCTTTACCTTCCTTCGCCATTTTGGGAGGATGCTGAGCACCCGAAAAGAATTGCTGGGTGGGTGGGTGGGGGGGGGGGGGGGGGGGCGGACGAGAGGGTGCGCAAGCGGCAGAGGATCCAAGGAGTCGGCGCCCCTGGCTCGCACCGTTTCATTTCAGCTGGACTCGGCTTTGCAGCTGATCAATAAACCGCCATAATTTCGCGGTGACTGTGTGTAACTGCATTTTGTCCATAAGCGGCCAGAATTTCACGGGGAATCTGTGTGCAATTTAAACGTTTTGCCCACAAGAATCGCACCGTGCAGCGAACTTCAACTTTGAATTAAGTTCCCAGTTGCCGCGCCATTCCACTCATACACTGAGATTCACCTATTATTCGGACCGTAGCAAAACTGTATCTGTAAAAAACACGGGAAAAGTAATCTCCTCTGAGAATGCACCGGTCTTGTTGCGCAATGTCTTAGTGTTAAGACGACTTGGGTGACTTACTTTCTGAAGTCCCCACGCACATAGATCTGACACATGAATAACTGTAGAAGACGGAAAAGTCACATCATGGTAAGCAAGTAAGCGTACCTTAACTGTATGTTCGAGAATAAATAATACGTATCCGACGCTGCTTCACTGTTTAGAATATACTTTGAAGAGACAAAAGTCGTGCGATACCTCCTAAAATCTTCCCCCCTGCGGGTTCGGGGGTAAGACTAGGCCCGCGGTATTCCTGCCTGTCGTAAGAGGCGACTAAAAGGAGTCTCCAATGTTTTGGCCTTAATGTGATGGTCCCCCTTGGGGTTTGACCTCCATTTTTCAAAATTCTACAGAAGTACGAGCCTTTTGGGGAAGGACACCTTACATGGTGTACCACTGGTCCTAAGTGCACTAAGACCTTGGCACTCAGCATTGCACCGGCGTTGTCACCATACCCATTATTCCTCAAATTGGGCCTAAACGCCTGATGGGTTGTCCAAGTTACGCCCATAGTGCATCTCCATCTGCACCAGCGATCATGATGGACTTTCCATGGCACCAGAAATCCAGCACGGTAGCCAGCCCGTTGTGGTGGGGTCATCATGTACCCTCTAGGTTGTAGCCCCCTGACAACACAGGGATCGTACTGCCGATACCTGAGCTGCACCCTCCCCACGTTGGCCAAGGAGTAGATGCCCGTCTCCTTGGGGCATCAGGACTCCCGGCAATGGTCATCCTGCCAGGTGGCCCTTGCTGCGGCTGGGTGGCGCCCGTGGGGAGAGCCCCTGGTCGGAGTGGGTGGTATCGGGGCGGACGTTTCGCACATGAAACGTCAACACGTATCAGGTCGCTCTGCGGCCGAGTCTTCCAAAAGAAAAGGTACCGTTTCTAGTTCTGGTTCTCCTGCCCTTTCCCCCTTGGCCACTCCATGGGAGGAGGGGCAGGCCCGCCGGCTTGGGGCGAAGTACTTCCCCCGCTATTTGGTCTGTTCTCGAACAGATGGGGGGACGTTCGCCACCTCCAAGCCCATGTTCTTTGTTCAGCACATTGAGGACGTCTTCGGGGAAATCGAGGCTCTCAGCAAGATGCGATCGGGGTCCGTTCTTATCAAGACCACCTCTGCCACACAATCGGCGGCACTCCAGGCGTGCGACCGCCTAGGGGACATCCCAGTCTCCATTGTCCCACATCTGGCACTAAATAGGACGCAGGGGGTTATTTTTCATTGTGACCTCCTGCTACAATCTGATGAGGAGCTCAGGGCCAACCTGGAGCGCCGCGGCGTGCATTTCGTCCGGCGAATCCAGCGCGGCCCCAAAGACCGTCGCATCGACACCGGGGCCTTTATCCTCGCCTTCGAGGGGGACGTTCTCCCGGAGAAGGTAAAGGTGATGTGCTACCGGTGCGACGTGCGACCTTACGTCCCGCCTCCTATGCGCTGTTTTAGGTGTTTGCGCTTTGGGCACATGTCGTCCCGGTGTGAGGCTGAGCCCCTTTGTGGCGACTGTGGACGTCCTCTTCGTGAGGAACATACTTGCACCCCACCACCTCGGTGCCCTAACTGTCCTGGCGTCCACTCGCCTAGGTCCCCAGACTGCCCCGCCTATCAGAAGGAGAAAAAGATACAAGCAATCAAAACTTTGGATCGGCTCTCTTATTCTGAGGCCAGGAAGAAGTATGACCGCCTTCATCCCGTGTCACTGGCCACTTCGTTTGCCTCAGTTGTGTCCACTCCTTCCGCTGTATCCTCACCTCTATCCTGTCCCCCCTCCGCCTCCTCTGCCCATCAGGGGGCTCTGCCTCCGCCTCCCAAATCCCTCCCTTCCAACTCCTCCTCCCCCGCGGCCCCCACCCCCCCTGCCCCAGGGGCCACCCTTCCTCCTCCTCCTCCCCCCACGCCACCTGAGAAGCGATCCTCTTCTCAGGCGTCCATCGGGGAAACGTTCCGGACCCCAGCTTCCGAGGTCCGGCGTTCCAAACCTGACCCCGCGTGTGAGGACCTTCTTCGGGTCCAGCCAACCATCCCTGTGCCTCCTTGGCCTTCCAAGAAGGCCTCCAAGAAGAAGTCTCTCTCCCCCTCTCCACCCCGGCGCGTTTCATCTGACGCTTCATCCGTGAGTCGCTGCTCCCGGCCGTCCTCAGTTTCGCCGGGACGCTCTGCTGCCAGGCGTTCCGCCGGCCTTTTGTCGGCAAATGATGCGGCCCCTCCTACACAATCAGGCACAGCGGCCGCAGCTGGCGACGAGTCGATGGAACCGGATCCGCCTGCCGTCAGCTGTAGCGTTGTTGCCTCGCAACCTGGCCCTCCGTGGCCATCGAGGTGACCAGCTCTTCCCTGTCTCGTTCCCCCAACTTTTTGACTAGCAATGGCGTTGTTTCATTGGAACGTAAGAGGTATTCGATCTAATCGGGAGGAATTACAACTGCTCCTCCGCCTGCACTGTCCGCTCGTCCTTGGTCTCCAGGAAACCAAGTTGCGCCCGACTGACCGTATTGCCTTTTCCCACTATACCTCGGAGCGGTATGACCTCGCCCCTGCGGACGGTCTCCCAGCTCATGGTGGGGTCATGTTGCTCGTTCGGGACGATGTCTATTACCATCCCATCCCATTGACCACCCCACTCCAAGCAATAGCTATCCGCATTACTCTTTCTGCTTTTACTTTTTCAGTTTGTACCGTCTACGCTCCACCGTCATCTGCTGTTAGTCGGGCTGACATGATGCACCTGATCGATCAGCTTCCCCCGCCGTTCTTATTGTTTGGCGACTTCAATGCCCATCATCCCCTTTGGGGCTCTCCTGCATCCTGTCAAAGAGGCTCACTCTTGGCGGATGTCTTCAACCATCTCAATCTTGTCTGCCTCAATACCGGCGCCCCGACTTTCCTCTCGGACTCTACTCATACCTACTCCCACTTGGACCTCTCGATCTGTTCTACCACTCTTGCCCGTCGGTTCGAGTGGTATGTCCTTTCTGACACCTATTCGAGCGACCACTTCCCCTGTGTCGTTCGTCTCCTGCACCACACCCCATCCCCACGTCCTTCGCACTGGAACATACTGAAAGCTGACTGGGGACTTTACTCCTCCCTGGCGACCTTTCCGGACCACGATTTTCCCAGTTGTGACAGTCAGGTCGAATACCTCACGGCTGTTATTATCCATGCTGCAGAACGTTCCATACCTCGTACTACTTCTTCTTCACGTCGCGTTTCCGTCCCCTGGTGGAACGAGGCTTGTAGGGACGCTATCCGTGCTCGACGACGTGCTTTACGCACCTTTCGCCGCCATCCTACGTTGGCGAATTGTATTGAATACAAACGACTCCGAGCGCAATGCCGTAGAGTCATCAAAGACAGCAAAAAAGCTTGTTGGGCCTCTTTCACCAGCTCTTTTAACAGTTTCACTCCCTCTTCTGTCGTTTGGGGTAGCCTGCGTCGGCTGTCGGGCATTAAGGCCCACTCCTCAGTACCTGGCCTGACCTCAGGTAATGAGGTCCTTGTTGATCCTGTGGCTGTCTCCAACGCCTTTGGCCGTTTTTTCGCGGAGGTTTCAAGCTCCGCCCATTACCATCCTGCCTTCCTTCCCAGGAAAGAAGCAGACGAGGCTCGGCGACCTTCCTTCCACTCGCTGAATCTGGAAACTTACAATGCCCCCTTTACTATGCGGGAACTCGAACGCGCGCTTGCACTGTCCCGGTCCTCTGCTCCGGGGCCAGATGCCATTCACGTTCAGATGCTGGCACACCTTTCTCCGGCGGGCAAAAGCTTCCTTCTTCGAACCTACAATCGCGTCTGGACCGAAGGTCAGGTCCCCATGCGTTGGCGTGACGCCGTTGTTGTTCCTATACCCAAACCCGGGAAGGATAGACACCTTCCTTCTAGTTACCGCCCCATTTCTCTTACAAGCTGTGTCTGTAAGGTGATGGAGCGCATGGTTAATGCTCGGTTGGTTTGGATTCTTGAATCTCGACGACTACTTACTAATGTCCAATGCGGCTTTCGTCGCCGCCGCTCCGCTGTTGACCACCTTGTGACCTTGTCGACATTCATCATGAACAACTTTTTGCGAAGGCGCCAAACGGTAGCCGTGTTCTTCGACTTGGAGAAGGCTTATGATACCTGTTGGAGAGGAGGTATCCTCCGCACTATGCACAAGTGGGGCCTACGCGGTCGTCTGCCCCTTTTTATTGATTCCTTTTTAACGGATCGAAAGTTTAGGGTACGTGTGGGTTCCGTATTGTCCGACGTCTTCCTCCAGGAGAACGGAGTGCCTCAGGGCTCCGTCTTGAGCGTAGCCCTTTTTGCCATCGCGATCAATCCAATTATGGATTGCATTCCACCTAATGTCTCAGGCTCTCTCTTTGTCGATGACTTCGCGATCTACTGCAGTGCCCAGAGAACATGCCTCCTGGAGCGCTGCCTCCAGCGTTGTCTAGACAGCCTCTACTCATGGAGCGTGGCAAATGGCTTCCAGTTCTCTGAAGAGAAGACGGTTTGTATCAACTTTTGGCGATATAAAGCGTTCCTTCCGCCATCCTTACATCTCGGTCCCGTTGTTCTCCTATTCGTGGACACAACTAAGTTTCTAGGGCTCACGTTGGACCGGAAACTGTGTTGGTCTCCACATGTCTCTTATTTGGCGGCCCGTTGTACACGTTCCCTTAATGTCCTCAGAGTTCTTAGTGGTTCATCTTGGGGAGCGGATCGCACTGTCCTGCTTCGCTTGTATCGGTCCATAGTCCGATCGAAGCTGGATTATGGGAGCTTCGTCTACTTGTCCGCTCGGCCATCCCTCTTACGCCGGCTCAACTCCATCCACCATCGGGGGATACGTCTTGCGACCGGAGCCTCCTACACTAGTCCTGTCGAGAGTCTTTACGCTGAAGCTGCCGAGTTACCATTGACCTACCGGCGCGACGTACTGCTGTGTCGGTATGCCTGCCGGCTGTTGTCTATGCCCGAACACCCCTCTTACAAGTCCTTCTTCGCCGATTCTCTCGACCGTCAGTACGGGTTGTATGTGTCTGCCCTGCTGCCCCCCGGAGTCCGCTTCCGTCGCCTGCTTCGACAATTGGATTTTGCCCTCCCTACCACCTTCAGAGAGGGTGAGAGCCCGACACCACCTTGGCTCCAGGCTCCGGTTCGTATTTATCTCGACCTCAGCTCACTCCCGAAGGAGGGTACTCCGGCTGCAGTGTATTGCTCACGGTTTGTCGAACTTCGTGCTCGACTTGCTGGTCACACCTTTATTTACACCGATGGCTCCAAAAATGACGATGGTGTCGGCTGTGCCTTTGTCGTCGGGACCGCCACCTTTAAATACCGGCTCCTTGACCAGTGTTCCAGCTTTACGGCCGAGCTTTTTGCTCTCCATCAGGCCATTCAGTATGCCCGCCGCCACCGCCATTCATCGTATGTACTCTGCACTGACTCACTCAGTGCTCTTCAGAGCCTTTGGGCTCCCTATCCGGTCCATCCCTTGATTCAACGAATACAGCAGTCCCTCCATTCTTTCGCTGATAATGGCGGTTCTGTCAGCTTTCTGTGGGTCCCCGGACATGTAGGAGTGCCTGGGAATGAGGCTGCAGATGCTGCAGCCAAGGCTGCAGTCGTCCAGCCTCGGCCAGCCTCCCATTGTGTCCCGTCATCTGACGTTTGTGGGGATGTATGTAAGAGGCTTGTGTCCTTGTGGTGGGATGCTTGGTCATCCCTCCAAGGAAACAAGCTCCAGGCAGTAAAACCGCTCCCAACTGCTTGGACAACTTCCTCCCGACCATCTCGGCGCGAGGAGGTCCTTCTGACCAGGTTGCGGATTGGGCATTGCCGGTTTAGCCACCGCTACCTGCTCTCTGGTGACCCAGCCCCGCAGTGCCCTTGTGGTCAGGCATTAACGGTGCGCCATGTTTTATTGTCGTGTCCCCGTTTTAGTCAATTTCGTGTTGTCCTGTCCCTGCCATCTACCTTACCGGATGTTTTAGCTGATGACGCTCGAGCAGCTGCTCGTCTTCTGCGTTTTATAACTTTAACTGGCTTGACCAAAGACATTTAACCTTTTTACTTATCTCATCTGCATCTTTGTCAGGACCTTTTGATGTCCCCCCATCCCCTTGAGTTTTAGCGGGTTCCTTGTGCTCTAACACCAGTGACTGGGCGCTAATGACCTCAGCAGTTGAGCGCCCTTAAACCCTACCCAAAAAAAAAAAAAATAACTCCTAAAATCTTATCAGACCTCCTTTTGGCCGGTTTAATGCAACTACTCGACTTGGTATGCACTTAGCAAGAAGTTCTAAGCCCCTGCAGAAATATTGAGCCACGCTGGCTCCACAGCCGTCTATAACTGCGAAATTGTTGTCGGTGCAGGATTTTAAGCACGAACTCATCCTTCGATTATGTGCCATAAAGGTTCCATGTGATCTATGTCGGACGATTTGGGTGTCCAAATCATTCGCTCTAACTGTCTAGAATGTTCTTCAAGCCAATCACTAACAACTGTGATCTGGTGACATGGCACATTGTCATCCATTAAAATTCCATCATTGTTTGGAAACATGAAAGTCTATGAATGGCTGAAAATAGTCTCCAAGTAGCCAAGCAGAACTACTTCCACTCAGTGATCCGTTCAGTTGGACCAGAGGACCAAGTCACTACCATGTAAACATATCCCATACTGTTACGAAGCCACCAACAGCTTGCACAGTGCCTCATTGACAACTTGGGTCTGTGGTGTCTGTATCCACTGTAACGCTACTATCAGCTCTTTACCAGCTGAAATAGAGATCCATCTGGACAACCACGGTTTTTATACTCGACTAGGAACCAACCAATAAGGTCGCGAGCCCAGGAGAGGCGCTGCAGGTGAGGTCGTGCTGTTAGCAAAGGCACTCGTGTCGATCGTCTGATACGTTCGTTGTAGTCCCAGACTGATTTCTGCAGTGATTTCACACTGTGTTTCTTGTCTGTTAGCACTAACAACTCTAAGCAAACGCCGCTGCTCTCGGTCGTTAAGTGAAAGCCATCGACCACTGTGTCAATGGTGAGAGACAATTCCTGAAGTTCGGTATTCTCGGCACACTCTTGACACTCTGTATCTCAGAATACTGAAATTCATAACGAAAGGGTATGTCCCATGCATCTATCTCCAACTACCATTCAGTGTTGAAAGTCTGTAAATTACTGTCATGCGGCAATAATCACATCGGAAACCTTTTCACATGAATCACGTGAGTACAAATGACAGCTCTGCCAATGCATTGCCCTTTTATACGAGGCCTGTTCAGAAAGTAAGCTCCGATTGATTGCCAAATTGAAACCACAGTGAACATCAGAAATGTTTTACTTGTAACAATTAGCTACACCTTTCAGCTACTTCTCTACGTAGTCGCCGTTCTGACTTAGACTTTTGTCATAGCGTTGTACCAACTTTTCAATAGCCTCATCATAGAAGGCAGCCGCCAGTGCTTTCCGCCAATTCTCCACGCTGGCCTACACCTCGTTGTCTGTGTCAAAATGTTGTCTTCAAAGACAGCGGTTCATGTGACCAGAGATGAAACTCAGGGGGAGACAATTGCGGACTGTATTGTGGGTAATCTAACATTTCCATTTGAAAACGATGCAGGAGCATCTTCATTGCCCCTGCAGAATGCGGCTGAGAATTGTCGTGAAGACGAAACAGCACGACAGTTATGTAATGTTAGCTGCATAGCTTCAGGCGAAATTTCTCACCAGGCCCTCATACTTGGCGGCAGACACTATTTTCTAGACATCTTTACGCACTCACTGCGAGCTCAGAAATGAGAAGAGCGACGTGATGCTAACTGGGGTTATACTAGAGACACTACCCAACACATCTGTGCAAAGCTTTATCGGATTTTCATAGTCGTTTCCATTTCGCGACCGATCGGAGCTTACTTTCTGAACGCCCCTCGTACCTTGTATATGGGGCACTACCGTCGTCTGTACATGTGCATATCGCTATCCCATGACTTTTGTCACCTCATTGTATTGGTAGAAGTTCTAAGTACATCCCAGCATTCTTTTTGTCATGGCATAAAGTCAAGCGCCGGCACGCCAGTCTGGAACGACAGAACAGAGAAAGCTGTGAGAAGAAGTCATCCAATCGCACACTGACTGGACCTCTCTCCAGGACGACAACGCGACGGCAGCGGCTCCCATGTGAAGAGGACTGCTGACGGCCCAGTTGAATAGCAGCTTCAAGATTAGCGACTTAGATAGCAGCGTCAACTCTAGATCACTTCCTGTGTACTTTCTGTGCAGCACAGACTTAGGGTTGTCTATAATGTAGAAGATTATTTCGTATGTCGCCCTTTGCTTGCGACACATCTGTGTAATTGTCAAAGTTAAGTATTGTAATTTTCTTATTGTAATAAATATAATTAATACGACTTGTTTGATTGTATGTCTATCGAATCGAGTACGCCGGATTCCTAGACGCTACACTTTTGCAATTTTGTCATATGACGACATGATAGAGACCGTGGCTGTCGTTTGAAGACAAATGTTGATGATGTTAGGACAGCAACCAGCCACAAATTTACTTTCAGTTCCTTTATTCAAAGGGTACCGTTACCGGTTTCGAATCGTTGTGATTCAACCTCAGACGGTTTACACGGTTTCTTTACGGCATGTGGTGTGTCATAAAGGGCGGCCGGAGTGGCCGTGGGGTTCTAGGCGCTACAATCTGGAGCCGAGCGCCCGCTACGGTCGCTGATTCGAATCCTGCCTCGGGCATGGATGTGTGTGATGTTCTTAGGTTCGTTACGTTTAATTAATTCTAAGTTCTAGGCGACTGATGACCACAGAAGTCGCATAGTGCTCAGAGACATTTGTCATAAAGAAAGCGTGTAAACCGTCTGAGGATAAATCACAACGATTCGAAACCGGTAACGGTACCCTTTGAATAAAGGAACTGAAAGTAAATTTGTGGCTGGTTGCTGTCCTAACATCAACATTTGACTACACTTTTGGTTGGATATGATATTACCCATTGGTTGGCTATACCATCAGTCCCATAAAACTTCAGTTTATCTAAGATAATACCGTGATTTGTACAGGCAAATGCCTTATATTGGTCGCAGAAAATTCTAACCGCCACTATTTTATTATTTAATGCTTGCAAAATTTCGAGAATGAACATATAAATGGCATTCTCAATAAGCAACGCTTCTGAAATCCAAACTGTGACCTGCTGAGGATATTATTGTTGTTCAAATGAGATACTGTTCTAAAATACACATTCTCGAAAAATTTGGAAAATGTTAGCATTGGAAAAGGTCAGTAGTTACTGTCATCTCTCCCATCACCTTTCTTAAATAGGGATTTGTCAACGACGATTTCCGTCTCTTTGCAAAAATGACTTGAGTTTGTAATCCATTACATATTTCGGATAAGACCGGGATTATTATATGGGAACTAATCTTTAATATTATTAAGCGGCGGCGATAGAGTCTGTCGTTATAGACAGACTTTAGTCCGCTCCGCTATCTCTGAGCGCCGGAAGAGGGAATGGATCGTCCGCACGCTCATATTTGGTAGCCTGCATTCCGGAAAGCAGTGACGCTATACAACTGCAAGCAGCATTCAGCTCCTAACAAGCCAGTTCATCGTTAACCTGGACCACGATCAAAGGCTACATCTGCGAAGCGGCGTAATCGCTGAATACCATGCCTGTTTGCGAAAAATTCCATGTTACTGTCAAGGAACGCGATACTTACTTTGTTCTAATACAAAGTAACGTTTTATTTCTGCAGGAAAGTGAATATCAGTTTCACCTGTGCGGCATTACTTGTTTATTGCATTTCATGTTATGCAGGAGTACGTTTATAACGCTAGACGTAATAAGCTTGAAAGTGATGGTATTGTCGTCTAATCCAAAAAACCAAATTAAGTTGAGCTACAGCCAGAGGAAAATGTGTTACGCACAGAGCTCTCCGGGCCGCCTTTTTAAAAGCAGAACCACTACCTGTCCAGGTCCAGGGACTCCAGTTCTCCCAGCGAAGGAAAAGCCTTTGACAGTACTGAGAATCAAACTCGATTCTACGAATGACAGTCAGGTATTGTGCTTGTTCAGCTACAATGATAGACCAACAGTTTCAGTTGTGTTTTATATACAGGGTGTTTCAAAAATGACCGGTATATTTGAAACGGCAATAAAAACTAAACGAGCAGCGATAGAAATACACCGTTTGTGGCAATATGTTTGGGACAACAGTACGTTTTCAGGCAGACAAACTTTCGAAATTACAGTAGTTACAATTTTCAACAACAGATGGCGCTGCGGTCTGGGAAACTCTATAGTACGATATTTTCCACATATCCACCATGCGTAGCAATAATATGGCGTAGTCTCTGAATGAAATTACCCGAAACCTTTGACAACGTGTCTGGCGGAATGGCTTCACATGCAGATGAGATGTACTGCTTCAGCTGTTCAATTGTTTCTGGATTCTGGCGGTACACCTGGTCTTTCAAGTGTCTCCACAGAAAGAAGTCACAGGGGTTCATGTCTGGCGAATAGGGAGGCCAATCCACGCCGCTTCCTGTATGTTTCGGATAGCCCAAAGCAATCACACGATCATCGAAATATTCATTCAGGAAATTAAAGACGTCGGCCGTGCGATGTGGCCGGGCACCATCTTGCATAAACCACGAGGTGTTCGCAGTGTCGTCTAAGGCAGTTTGTACCGCCACAAATTCACGAAGAATGTCCAGATAGCGTGATGCAGTAATCGTTTCGGATCTGGAAAATGAGCCAATGATTCCTTTGGAAGAAATGGCGCCCCAGACCAGTACTTTTTGAGGATGCAGGGACGATGGGACTGCAACATGGGGCTTTTCGGTTCCCCATATGCGCCAGTTCTGTTTATTGACGAAGCCATCCAGGTAAAAATAAGCTTCGTCAGTAAACCAAATGCTGCCCACATGCATATCGCCGTCATCAATCCTGTGCACTATATCGTTAGCGAATTTCTCTCGTGCAGCAATGGTAGCGGCGCTGAGGGGTTGCCGAGTTTGAATTTTGTATGGATGGAGGTGCAAACTCTGGCACATGAGACGATACGTGGACGTTGGCGTCATTTGGACCGCAGCTGCAACACGGCGAACGGAAACCCGAGGCCGCTGTCGGATCACCTGCTGCACTAGCTGCGCGTTGCCCTCTGTGGTTGCCGTACGCGGTCGCCCTACCTTTCCAGCACGCTCATCCATCACGTTCCCAGTCCGCTGAAATTTTTCAAACAGATCCTTTATTGTATCGCTTTTCGGTCCTTTGGTTACATTAAACCTCCGTTGAAAACTTCGTCTTGTTGCAACAACACTGTGTTCTAGGCGGTGGAATTCCAACACCAGAAAAATCCTCTGTTCTAAGGAATAAACCATGTTGTCTACAGCACACTTGCACGTTGAGAACAGCACACGCTTACAGCAGAAAGACGACGTACAGAATGGCGCACCCACAGACTGCGTTGTCTTCTATATCTTTTACATCACTTGCAGCGCCATCTGTTGTTGAAAATTGTAACTACTGTAATTTCGAAAGTTTGTCCGCCTGAAAATGTACTGTTGTCCCAAGCATATTGCAACAAACGGTGTATTTCTATCGCTGCTCGTTTAGTTTTTATTGCCGTTTCAAATATACCGGTCATTTTTGAAACACCCTGTATATTCCGATTACTGCTTTATATTAATATTAAAAAGAAACACCTCACGTAAAATCTTCTTCAGACTAACTTTCTACCTGCATTCTGTTATTTGGTTTCAAAAAAACATATATTTGCTTGTATTTTCCTGCATTATTAATATTCGTGATACCGTTCAAGCACGTGGGTGGTCAGGTAGCTGCAGTATCAATGCCACTCAGAGAGCGATAAGCAACAGTGTAATCTAGAAGCTATTGTTCCTCGCACGCGTGGTCTTCTTATGTGCTCTGGCTTAGTGCCGTATTTAATTTTAATCCCATAGTAAACTCTGGTGCGGAGATAACCGATCACATTCCAGTGTTCGTTCACAAGACTCATTGAAATACTGATTCACTCGACACAAAAGGCTTGTTACTGAGTGAGAAACACACCCACAATTCACGAATATCGTGACTGGACGTTCCAAACACGAAAATGGGTAGTCTGATCAGCACGTTGTACGTGTTACTATATCGCAGTGATAAGCTGGGGCAGAATCTATCGTTTTAGCGCAGAAATGGATTCATGAAAATTATCTGCTTGGTATTTGTACACGTTGCGCAATAATTATTGTTGTCATACCTAGCTGGGTCCTCGTCGGAACACTCTGAGATGGAGCTGTGGAAATGAAATAAAAATTTATTTAATATGCTACAGAAGTAGTTGGTAAACAATATTTTTCGGAAATTTCACCTTTTTCAGCAAATCTTTTTCCCTTTTATGTATTTATGTATTTATGACCTTGTAGGTCACGTTGTAGTTAATCCGGCGCTGTACGACCGATCCTACAATCCCTGGCAGCAGTAGATTTCTTTCACCAGTTCACTGGACGACATCAGCGAAAATACTTCTTCCACAGTGGCGTTGTATGCGAAAATAGAAAACAGATATTCCCATAATTTTAACAGTTGTCATTTGAGTTCTGGATTTTCGGTTTCCTTAAGAAAGTAAATCCACTTTTCTTACACGGAGTGTTTAGGCTTCCAGTCTTTCGAGACATGTTTAGTTTCTAAAAACTCTTCAAATGGATATATTCCTGAAAACAATTATCGCCTTAAATCTTCACACCATTTTTAGTCATCACCCAGTCTGGGGTTTCAGATAGCATCATCCAATCAAATAAATGTAAATGTCGTCTGACTAGGGCCTCCCGTCGGGTAGACCGTTCGCCGGGTGCAAGTCTCTCGATTTAACGCCACTCCGGCGACTTGCGCTTCGATGGGGATGAAATGATGATGAACACAACACCCAGCCCCTGAACGGAGAAAATCTCCGAACCAGCCGGGTATCGAACCCGGGCCCTTAGGATTGACATTCTGTCGCGCTGACCACTCAACTACCGGGGGCGGACATCCAATCACATACTTGATATTTATTAAAAGAAGGAGCTCATTTCTCTAAATAATCAAATGTTATGGTGTAGAAAACTACTGTCTCTTCTTCACATTCAGAAATCAGATTAATTATTTCTTGGTTAGGTTTCTTCTTCTTTAATTTGTCCAGATTCATCTTGATTTTCATGCCAATAAAATTATCAGTATTTCTTTCATTCAGGCATCTTTGAGTGTCCATTAATATACACGTCAAAAAAAGTTTTGCATCACCTCAGTTCCGAGAGTTCCGGAACCTGTACAGAAAATTGGAATAGAGAGCAACATAAACATCATTTCCGCCTCTTTTATTGCTCTTGAAAACTACATGTTGCACGTTGTACCACGAAACAGCGAAACCTTCAGAGGTGGTGGCCCAGACTGCTGTACCACCGATATCCCTATTACCCAGGAGCTGCACTGATGCATGCCTGTATTCGTCGTAGCATACTATCCACAAGTTCGTCAAGGCACTGTAGTTCCAGATTGTCCCACTAACCAACAGCGATTCGGCGTAGATCACTCAGAGTGGCTGGTGGGTCACGTCGTCCATAAACAACCCTTTTCAGTCTATCCCAGGCATGTTCGATAGGGTTCATGCCTGGAGAAAATGCTGGCCACTCTAGTCGAGCGATGTCGTTATCCTGAAGGAAGACATACACAAAATGTGCACGATGGGGGCGCGGATTGTTGTCCATGAAAACGAATGCCTCGCCATTATGCTGCCCATATGGTTGCATTGTCGGTTGGAGGATGGCATTCACGTGTCTTACAGCGGTCATGGCGCCTTCCATGACCACCAGCGGCGTACGTCGGCCACATAATGCCACTCCAAAACAGCAGGGAACCTCCACCGCGCTGCACTCGCTGGACAGTCTGTCTAAGGCGTTCAGCCTAACCGGGTTGCCTCCAAATACGTCTCCGACAATTTTCTGGCTGAAGGCATATGCGAGACTTATCGGTGAAGAGAACGTGATACCAATCCCGAGCGGTCCATTCCGCATGTTGTTGGGCCCATCTGTACAGTGCTGCATGGTGTCCTGGTTGCAAAGGCGGACCTCGCCATGGACGTCGGGAGTGAAATTGCGCATCATGCAGTCTATTGTGCACAGTTTGAGTAGTAACACGACATCCTGCAGCTGCACGAAAAGCATTATTCAACATGGTGGCGTTGCTGTCAGGGTTCCTCTGCAGGTAGCAGTCATAAACTGCAGTAGTAGCACTTACGCGGCCTGAGCGAGGCATGTCATCGACAGTTTCTGTCTCTCTGTATCTCCTCCATAACCAACATCTCTTAGGTTCACTCAGAGACGCCTAGACACTTCCCTTGTTGAGAGCCCTTCCTGGCACAAAGTAACAAAGCGGACGCGGTCGAATCGCGTTATTGATCGTCTAGGCGTGGTTGAACTACAGACAACACGAGCCGTGTACCTCCTTCCTGGTGGAATGACTGGAACTGGTCGGCTGTCGGACTCCCTTCGTCTAATAGGCGCTGCTCATGCATGGTTGTTTACATCTTTGGGGCGGGTTTAGTCACATCTCTGAACAGTCAAAGGGACTGTGTCTGTGATACAATATCCAAAGTCTGCGTCTATCTTCAGGAGTTGTGGGAACTGGGGTGATGCAAAACTTTTTTTGTTGTGTGGATATTTCCAGTTTAAATATGGGGATTTTATGCTTCTCCATGATTTTTATATTTTTTCAAACAGGGCCAATTTTGATTGCAGAAAACACGCAGTAAATTTCACTGATCGAACTACTGAAAAAATCTGAAGCTATTTTGGGGTTGCCTGCCTTCGGTTTCACGAAATTGCTTTAGTGGAATCCAAAGGTTCGAGAATTTTCTGACCTGTGTGCATTGACAACAGCCATCTTGTTTTTGAGTGAGACAGTAGAGCCTGATGACCGATATCAACGTATAAGCAGAATTCCTTCAGCTTGTTTGTCCCTACCATGTATACGGAAAAATAATTCGTGAAACACATTCCCATGGCCGCGTCGACGAAGCCCTCCGAAGTTATTATTGGTACTGTTTTCACAAAAAGCGATTAATTTATCTAATGGAATTTGCAATTGTCTTAAAGTGTCTAAACAAAACCTTGCAGTTGTCGCCGATGTTTCGTTATTCAGCGAATCAAACTTCAACAACTTCTGTTGGATTTCTTCAGTTTTAGTAAAGTATTGAACAACTGAAGGAAAATCTTTTCAGCCTTGTGGTTCGATGTGTGGTTGCCTACGCCGTAAAATGAAACTTCTCGCAGTTGTTTTATGCATACGAACACCCAATACGGTGCGAGAATAGTTCTAACAATTGCCTATAGCTTTGGTCCCAGCTTTAGACCGCTTTGCGGCGACTTTGGAGTTGGGGCACTTTGCGGCATTCATTTATACAATACAGTCAAGAGAACTGAAGGATTGATAATGCGTGACAACTTTATAAGCTGCTGTTATTTACTGCAGCAGAAACGAGCGTTTCTTCCTGACCATCTTATTTAATCATGTATGTAGATATACGCTTTGATGTCGATGCTACCCAGGATCTATTTGTATGATTCTTCGTAGAAATGTGATGCCTCGCATCCGCCTTACCTCCGTGAGTTACCAAGATGAAACGCCTACAAGTCTGTCACAAGGCTTCCTGAACCGTACGTCCTTACTTGACAAAAGACCACTCTTTTGTATTATAATCCAAGAAGTGACACTTTCTCCTTCAAAGATCGTAAAAGTGCTTTGAAAGATCTGGACAAAATTAGGCCTTGTCGGGATAGCAGGACAAGAAAGTCCGTATCGGTGATGGTCCTGATGTTATCTTGTCGGATAACGAGACCAGCGATAATGTACGTCCACTGTCAACTTGATCTGTGAAGTTGTTGTGTTTATAGGATTGCTTAAAATAGGTCAGCTAGTTAAACTGGAATGCCGTACCCTCAAAAAGTTAAGTTTTGGGCAGAACTTCATTCTAAGTCGGTTAATGACTTTTGATCCTTCGTTTTCAGTAGGTATGAAATAAGCGGATGAATTCAAACAACCCGTACGTTACCTAAAGGTGACCCATACGTAAAACTTCCAATATGTGCCACCACAAAAGAAAACGTGAAGAAGGCGTGCCTTGGAAGCCGGGCGGTTCTAGGCGCTTCAGTCTGGAACCGCGCGACCGCTACAGTCGCAGATTCGAATCCTGCCTCGGGCATGGATGTGTGTGATGTTCTTAGGTTAGTTAGGTTTAAGCAGTTCTGAGTTTTAGAGGACTGATGACCTCAGTTGTTAAGTCCCATAGTGCTCAGCCATTTGAACCATCCGAACCATCCGAAGGTTATGAGAATGGATGGAGGAACTCTCCATGGATATGAGGATATTTATGTGCACTCTTCCCACTCCACATTCCCGCAGCAATCTGACTCCATCCTATTTAGTTCATTTACTACGCCATCGGTCGACATGTGCACGTCTTGGAACCAGTTCCGACGCACCTCTGCGAGTTTTGGGAGGCAGTTAAGCGGTTATGGATTAAAACGGCTTTCAAAATGTTTTCCGTTTCTCGGAGTTCATGCAGTGACGTGTCGCCTCAGTCCTCAAAAAATAATTGCGTACTCGACACTCTTGTCTAATTCAGATGCCTGTACGAACCAAACGTTTCTCGCAAGCGAAGAATGGGCCCTAATGTGTTTCAATCACTATATTTGTTTCAATCACTAGATTTTATCGACTAAATAATCACTCTGTTTGTTTGCAACAGTATGACCATGCTGTTTGTTTGATGATGATTTTCCGCTGTTAAATATTGTTTTGATATATTATACATAATCATTTAAACAATATTCTGTCACTAGACGAACTAATGGCCCACACTATGTCTGTATTGGCGCAGTGTTCATCTTACCTATTATAGGAATTAACTTTACAAGACCCCTTTCCACTTTCGCTGAACTGAATTGCGCTATTAAATGACATAAATTTTCTCTCTTCTTTTCGCTCAACAGACAGTGGGAATGACTTGAACGAAGCCACGACATGCTCTGTAATCACGAGGCACATGAAGGAGTACGCCAAGGACTTCTGCAGTACGAAGACTCTGAAGAGAAGATTCCCCGTGATCGAGTGGTTGCCTCGCTACAGCTGGAACTACCTGCTACACGACATACTGGCTGGTTTCACTGTGGGGCTCACTGCCATTCCGCAGGGAATTGCCTACGCAGTCGTAGCTGGTCTTGAGCCACAGGTAATACCCAGTATATCTATAACAACCGTTCAAAAAACTGCACATCTTACAAATTTTTGATCTTTATCTCAGATTCTTGGAGCGCATAGTTTCACGTCTAGTTATAGTCTTCTTGCAAAATATCACCAACTTGAAAATAGATCCGATTCTGAGCCTAGTTTGTGCACCGGCATTTTTATAAGTGAGGACGGGATATCGACCATCGTCGTAAAAACTGGGTGGAGAATTTGGTGTGTGTGTGTGCGTGTGTGTGTGTGTGTGTGTGTGTGTGTGTGTGTGTGTGTATTGTTATTTGCTCCAACACCATTCTCTTCCAAAGCAGTTCTTTCACTTTTGTTACCGGTGAGATAGTGTCATATATGCTCATACGACCTTAAAGCCATTGATCGAATGTAGAAAGACAAAATAAGAAGTGTACAGTTGAACATCTGCATGGCTACTCTGCAATTCAGACTTCATTGCCTGGCAGAGAGTTTGTCGAACTAAGAGTACTTTCACACTGTCTATCTACTGCTTCACTTTCGAACAGCACCCCGAAAAACGAACACTTAAATATTTCCCGTGCGAGCTGCAATCTCTCTTATTTTATTACTATGATCATTTCTCCTTATGTTTGTGGGTGTCAACAATATATTTTCGCATTCTAAGGCGAAAGGTGGAGATGGAAATTTCGTGAAAAGATCTCGCCTTTGTTTGAATGATTGCCGGCCGCTGTGGCCGAGCGGTTCTAGGCGCTATAGTCTGGAACCGCGAGGCTGCTACGGTCGCAGGTTCGAATCCTGCCTCGGGCATGGATGTGTGTGATGTCCTTAGGTTAGTTAGGTTTAAGTAGTTCTAAGTTCTAAGGGACTGATGACCTTAGAAGTTTAGTCCCATAGTGCTCAGAGCCATTTGATTTTGAACGATTTCCAGCCCGTGTCGCGTTTCACATCCGTGACACACTCCCCCCTATTTCGCAGTAGTACAAAACGAGCTGCCCTGTGAACTTTCACATGCCATCCGTAAATCCTAACAGGTAAGAATACCGTACCGCATAGGAATACACTAGCAGAGGACGGACAAACGTAGTGGAGGCAGTATTTATATTAGATCTGTAGCACCTTGAGTGTTCTGCCAATAAAAGGCAGTCTTTGAATTGCCTACCCCACAGATCACCCATGTGATCGTTGTTATACCTTGATATTTTGCTGAAATGATAGCCTTTAGACTGACGTGATTTATCGTGTAATGTAAATTTAACGCATTCCTTTTAGTATTTATGTGGATAACCTCACATTTTTCATTAATTAGTGTCAATTGCCACATATCCCAACATGCAGATATCTCGTCTAAATCATTTTGCAATTGACATCATCATCTGCAGGCAATCTAAGATGGATGCTCAAATAGTCTCCTAAATCATTTATGTAGATTAGGAACACCAGAGGTCATGTAAAACTATTTTTGGGAACGACAGATATCACTTCTGTTGTACTCAATGACTTTCCGTCAATTACTACGAACTATGACCTTTCCGATAGATCACGAATCCAGTCGCACAGCTGAGGAGATATGGAGAATGAGAAAGCTTTTGATAGCAACGGCATCAAAAACTTTCTGGAAATCCAGGGATATGGAATCACTTTAGAGATCCCCTGTCGATACGAGTCTTCACATCATGAGAATAAAGAGCTAGTTGTGTTGCAAAAGAAAGATGTGATCTAAAACCATGCTGACTACATGCCAATTGATCGTTTTCTTTGAGGTAATTCGTAATGTTCGAACATGTTACTTGTTTAGCTACTCACTAACGTAGTGGTGGTGGTGGTGGTGGTGGTGGTGGTGGTGGTGGTACGAGCAAAAGAAAATCGATGTGTCGATTCTGAGTCACAGACACAAAGAGTAGCAGCAAACTTTTATTATACAGGTTATAGGTTTCAGTTTTACAACTTAATTTCTACTACATTCAGTCCATCTCTGAGGCTTGTAAACGATTCACACAAAGGTAAACGTTAACTCCGTCCACAGACCCCGGCGGACCCATCGGTACCTACCGTACAAACATTAACTTTTTTCTTGTAGTCATCTGGCTTTTTGGTTCACGAGACGATCGACTCACAAACTCCGGTAACAATTCGCTACTTGGAAGTCGTCAACCTTCCATCTGTTTAGAGCAAGATAAGGGTTACTGAAGGCTCTATTAGTATTGCCTTAGGAAAAAAGTAAGTTAAGTTTCGTGCCCGATGATCTGCAGCGTAGTCGTTAACACAGAAGCCAACTACTGGATCTTCACACTGCAGATTTACAAGCATCTCTAAGATTGAGGCAAGCGCTGTTCCGTGTACGCTTCCCAATGACTGACTGTCTCGTGGGGATCTAGTATGTTTCCAAATTTCAGGTCGTGGACAACGCAATATTCACAATCCTGTTTTCACAGGCCAGAATTTTCGGAGTGCTACAGCAGCGCACCATAGATTCGAACAGTCACTTGTCTCATCTGAACATAGAGATACCATCAACAATATCAATGCTATCCACATAGCGAAGTTTAGATTTAACTACGAATATCTGGAAGCGTAGGATAAGATATTACATAATATTTTCCTCTACTTTAATCCTCACAGCATTGACATGGAAATTCTGTTTATAAAATTGCCTGCACTGGCTAAGGAGATGTCAGGTGCTAGGCCACTGGATGGAAATGATTTCATATAAGCTAGGTGCATTTGCGAGTAATAACAGCGGGAATTTGTACATCGCTGTTTTCTGCTGAAAAGAAAGTTATTGCATAACGCAAATTTTCTGAAAGTTACACTATCTTGTACGAGGACGTGCTGAAAAGTAATGTCTCCGAACTTTTTTATATGAAAAAACTTAAAGCTTTTTAAATAAATCAAACGTTATTATCATTCTACATAATCGTTCTTCATGTCTACATATTTGCAATCCTGTGTCACTAGAGGGCTCCGAATTGTAGCTGTAACATGGTGGTGTGTAACTTAACTACGCCGGTGCGCGAGAAACAGTGTCCTGTAATCGATTTCCGAATTCGAAGAATTTGTCCACACATGAAGCACTCTCTCCATCAGCATAAAAATGCCAGACTCCACACGAGAGCTGCGACATATGCAACGAATCGACGCCTACGGTTCACTGTCTTCGATCATCCTTCACACAGTTCCGACCTGGCGCCATCCGATTGTCATCTGTTTCCAAAACTTAAAGAGCTACTTAGAGAACTGCACGTTGATAGTGATAAAGCAGTGCAAACAGAGGTGAGGTTGTGGCTCCGTCAGTAAAGTCAAACATTCTACAGTGACGGTGTCAAGTAACTGGTCTCTGGTTGGGAGAAATACATTCGTTAGCAGGATGATTTCGTTGAGAAATAAATATGTAGACACGAAGAATAAAGATGTAAAATGTTAGTAACGTTTGTTGTATTAAAAAAGCTTTAAAAGTTTTCATATAAAAAAGTTCGGAGGCACTACTTTTTAGCACGACCTCGATTAATAGAAAATTATAGAAACTCCCTATAATTGTTGACATATGATAAGAATGATTACAAGATAATAATTACGAAGAGGGATAAAATCCCAACGAATGAGGGTACGTAAATACACAAATATTTATGTCTTATGTTTACTAACAGGAAATATTGTAACCTGAATAATATTGTAGCACTGCATTTTAATACTATAATTTTTTATGACAAGTGATCAACATGTGATTTCCAAGAAAACGTTGGATGCATCTGTGCTTTGAAGTATATAAAGCTTTCTGCTTCGATGATCAAATGTGAGAGCGAGGTTTAACTGAAACGTGGGTGATGAACTGATTTTGTTGCATAGTCAGGAAGCAGTGTGTGTTGCGAAAACCGGCTACTGGCTGTGTGTGATGTGCTATTGGAAGTTATAACTTAGTCAACTGTGTAAACAAATACGCTTTTGTTAGTTGTATCTGTAAACGGGACTTGAATTAATTTATATATTTAATACCATTTCCGCGATACTTATTATGTAGTGGAACTCTTTAGTTCACAGTTTGCATTTAGAGATGACGTCATCTGTTTCATGCCAAGGTTGAGCTGCCTTGATTTTACTGTTCCTTAGACAGGTATGGAACAAGCTGCGATACTGTTTGCTCATTTCATAATGTGTTGTTTTAATCGACAGAAAATGTTGGCCAATACAGTCAGCAAATTTTTAACAAGTAAAAAGAAACATCTAGACAGGGTGGATGAGGAATCATGAGTTAAATATTTAATATTGTTGTATAAACGTAAAAAATCACCACAAGACTAAGAGAAATCAGAGATCAGCTTGTACAAGTTAAATAGGAAGTCTCCAGGGAAAGATAGGATCCCGAATGAATTGCTGAAGTATGGAGGATAGCCACTAATAGAACAATTAATGAAGTTCGTTAACGATGTTGTAACTGGTAATAAAATTCCAAACGATTGGAGAACTAGTATTAAAATTCTCAAGATACAAAAAAAGAGCAGTTTATCTTTGTTTTATTGATTTACAGAAGGTTTTCGATAGGTTTCAGTTAACAGAAGTGGTAATCCTGCTCTACAAAAGTGAGATTCCTTCCAGCTGCATAAAAACAGTACAGGACATTTATTCCAGCAGCTACATTCAGATGAAAATTGATTCCAGGTTAAGAAGCTGCATAGTAGTTAATAGTAGTAATAGACAAGGTGACTCTTTCAGCTCGCTACCTTTTGGTATAATCATGGACGAGGTTATAAAGAATGTATTGGCTAGTAGTTGTTATAGAATGGGGGACGAAGAAATAAGTCATTGGTTATGCTGACGATGCAGTTCTGCTGGTAAACTGTGAAGATAACCTGCAGAAACCTTTGCATATATTTAACGTGGCAGTCAAAAACCTACATATGGTCATATCCACTCAAAAAACCAAATGTATGACCATATCTGTGGAACCAATTAGATGCAAACTGGAAGTGGATGGAAAAATTATTCAACGGATAATAACACTTAAATATATTGGTATTGAGCTATCCAGCAGTGGTAATATCGAAAAGAAAGTTAGACCACAAGTATCAAAAGCAATTAAAGCGGCAGGGTGTGTAAATGACAGTATTTGGGAAACAAACATACACGAGAACATGCAAAGGCAGGAATACACTAAACAATGATGAGACCAATTATAACATACACAGCTGAGACAAGACGAGAAAAATACAGAACTATGACTTCTGGAAACCACAGAAATGAAAATTCTGCGAAGGATTACAGAGGAGACATTGAAAGATAGTGAGAAGTGGAAAACAATAGAAAAGGATTAAAGTGGACTCCATTAATGAGTGGGTACGTAAGAGGAAGTATTTTGAATTAAACTAACACTCAGACAGGATGGGTGTACAGAAGGTTGTGAAAATCGTAAGAAATACATTACGAGAAGCCAAAAGAAATATTGCCCGTCCAAGGAAAAAATAGAGCGACAAGCTCAGTGTGGACTGAGTGTACTGCAGGAAACGGGCTTTGGTCTCGGAAGAAAGTAAGAAGAAGAAAGAGAAACCGATCTATTCTGCCATGTCGTTCAGGAATGAAACAAGTGTGTTTCGCTTGATGACACAGTTTTTACCAACACTGGTTTCTTACATCTGGGAATCACAGTACGTTGCTATTGAGGTGCCTCTAAAATGTAGAGATAGCTATACAATCTTAATTATCACCTGTAAAAAAAGTAAGTTGCGTATTTAATATTTTGGTTCTATAATGCAAGAGCATGTCTGCAGCCTTGATTCACATGGAAATCCCCAAGCCACAGTATCGTATCACACGTTTAGAGGAGCCACCCATAAATAAAATGGAGGTGGGCTGTGCCTTTTTCTTTGTTGCTCCTGCTTTGAGATACGGTACTGTCGCAAGGGAATTTCCATTTGAACAACAATTGCAGACACGTAACTGCAAACAAAAAAAAGTTATGTAATTACATGCTTTCGAGGTGATAACTAAAATTCTATGACTAACTCTCGTACGGCTGTGGTACAATATGCTGGTCTACATCTACATCTACTCTCCTCAAACCACTGTGAGGAGCGTGGCCGAGGGTACTTCGCATTGCACCAGTTACTACGGCTTGTGCCCCTCCGACTCGAGTACGGAGGCGCTGTGATTAATCTAATCTTGTCCTCGTAATCCCTAAGGGAGCGATCGTTGGTTGATGTAGTATATTCCTGAATCCATCATTTAAACCTGGGTCTTGAAATTTCGTAAGTAACCTGTATGGGGATAGTTGGTGCCTATTAGTGACCGCTAGTTCGATGTTTTTAGGAGCTCCGCTACGTTCTCCGATGAGTCAAACAGACCTGTGACCATTCGTGCTGCCCTTCTCTGTATAATTTCAGTGTCCCCCTACTAGTCCTGTTAGATAAAGGTCCCACTCAATCGAGCAATATTCTAGGATAGGTACCACGGGTGTTTTGCAAGTCATCTCCATTTCCCTAATAGTCTAGCGATGTTCCGAAGTCTGAAACTATTTTACCTACGATTGAGTCTTCTTTTTGTACTCTTGGGATACCACATTTTTTCGATTGTGAAGAGCACGATTTTACATTTCTAAACTTTTATAGTAAGCTGTCAACCTTTGCCTCACTTTGAAATCTTATCAAGATGTAATTAAGTACTTGGGCAGCTTTTAACAGAGAGTACTTCATTACAGTTAAATGCATCAACTGAGAACAGTCTCAGGTTAATGTTAATGGTGTCTGAAAGGTCATCAATACACAACATGAACAACAAGTACCCAAACAAACTTCACTGCGACACAACGGAAGTTAACCCTACATCTGACGGTGCTCTTTATCCTAGATAATATGCCGCGTACTCCGTACCAAGAAACCGTCAATTCAGTCACAAACTTCGCTCGATACCCAATGCGATCTGTAGGGTGATTATAATTAAACTTCCGCTTCTTGAGGGGGCCCTTTCGAAAAATGAGTGATCATAGGACAATGAAACTGTTTTCAAACGCTTGTAGGGATATTTTTGAGTCATTTTTCTGACTGGTTTGATGCGGTCCGCCATGAATTCCTCTCCTGTGACAACCGCATCATCTCAGAGCAGCACTTGCAACCGACATCCTCTGCTGTATGCTGGATTTATTACAATCTCTGTCTTTCCCTACGGTTTTTACCCTCTACAACTCCTCCTAATGCCATGGAAGTCCTTCCCTGATGTCTTAACAGATGTCCTGTCATCCTGTCCCTTTCCTTGTCAACGTTCTCCATATATTCCTTTTCTCCGATTCTGCGCAGAACCTCCTCATTCCTTACCTTATCAGTCCACCTAATTTTCAATATTCCTCTGTAGCACCACATCTCAAAGGCTTTGATTCTCTTCTGTTCGGGTTTTCCCACAGTCCGTGTTTCACTGTTATACAAAGCTGTGCTTCTCGATTTGCTCTCAATCCATATTCCGTATCCAGGAGACTGTTATTCCATTCAGCAGATCCTGTAATTCTTCTTCACTTTCACTGGGGACAGCAATGTCATCAGCGAATCGTATCGTTGATATCCTTTCATCTTGAATTTTAATTCTACTTTTGAACATTCCTTTTATTTCCATCATTGCTTATTCGATATATAGACTAAACTGTAGGGGCGAAATAACTGCATCTTTGTCTTACACCCTTTTTGATCCGAACACTTCGTTTTTGGTCGTCCACTCTTATTATTCCCTGTTGGCTCTTGTACATGTTGTATATTACCCGTCTCTCCCTGCAGCTTACCCCTATTTTCCTCAGAATTTCGAACATCTGGCACCATTTGACACAGTCCACGCTTTTTCCATGTCGACAAATCATACGAACGCTATGTAGGAAGAGAAATAACGAATACACCATTGAAAGAAACACAATTTTAATTTCCAGAATGAGATTTTCACTCTGCAGCGGAGTGTGCGCTGATATGAAACTTCCTGGCAGATTAAAACTGTGTGCCCGACCGAGACTCGAACTCGGGACCTTTGCCTTTCGCGGGCAAGTGCTCTACCAACTGAGCTACCCAAGCACGACTCACGACCCGTCCTCACAGCTTTACTTCTGCCAGTACCTCGTCTCCTACCTTCCAAACTTTACAGAAGCTCTCCTGCTAGTTCTGCAAGGTTCGCAGGAGAGCTTCTGTAAATTTTGGAAGGTAGAAGACGAGGTACTGGCAGAAGTAAGGCTGTGAGTACCGGGCGTGAGTCGTGTTTGGGTAGCTCAGTTGGTAGACCACTTGCCCGCGAAAGGCAAAGGTCCCGAGTTCGAGTCTCGGTCGGGCACACAGTTTTAATCTGCCAGGAAGTTTCACAATTTTAATTTCTTCTTGAGAGGGTGACATTTGTTAATCGCTACCAAGTTTATGCCCCGAGTTAAAAACGTTGCTTACTGTGACGACCGTCTGCATCCACGAGAGACTGGAACCGCTCTGGAAGTATCACTTCACAAATGTTCGCAGCACTTATCGAACGGTGGACCATGGAATATTCAGCTGCCTTGAAGATCGCACATAGCGTCCAGCGTTCTCATCCATGGAAACTATAACTTCAACAATTTATGGCGCAACTGGCCGTCGGCCTGTACAAGGAGCAATTCCCGGATCGCTAGTTACGGTGGTGGAAATATTTATTGCATCACCATGAATGACTTCGTCTTTTTGTCTTTTGCAGCAGTTTGCTTCAGGTTATCTCAGTCCCATTGTTGCTAAACTTTGACACATTCTTGCCTTAATAATCTGACTTCTTCACGCATGTTTTCCAACAATACACAACTCTTTGTTGTTGTAGTTTGGTTTCACAATGAAACCAGTGTTTATATGGCTATTTTGAGTTGAGACTTTGCAGTGAGAAGATGGGCAGCTCAGTTGAATTAACGGCAGAAACGAAAGCTGCTATAATTGCTTATTCGTCTGTTGGTATCAGCATCAAAGAGATAGCCTCTAAGACAGGATTTAATCAGTCTACAATTTAGAGGTTACTAAAAAAATACAGGGAAAAATGAAATGTTGATCGTGAAGAAGGAAGAGGTCGGAAAATGGCATCTACTGCCAAATAGGACAGGGTATTGAAAATGCTTTCGCTCAACGATCGTCGCCTGTCACCAACTGAACTAAAGCGAGACTGGGAGGAAATGTGCGACATCTCAGTAACCATTAAAACGGCAAGAAATAAGACTACTGGTGGCTGGACTCTCAGCCCGTCGTCCTAGAGGGAAGCCTTTATTGACCAAGATAATGTGACAACAGCGACTCCGGGGGGGTGAGAGGCAGATGCGACATGGACACCAGAGATGTGGAACAAATTAATCTTTTCAGACTATTCCAAATTTAATCTGCATGGCTCAGATGAAAAAGTGTTCGTGCGTCAAAGAAAAGGTGAAGAATTTTTGCCATTATGCATTATATTAAGAATAAAAACAAATTGACTAAAATTATTGTGTGTATTCATTTCTGATAGAACTCTAGAGAAATCGGGCAAATTTAGCTCAGTTATGAATGGCCTGTAGGTGGCAGCATAGTACAGATGCACACATACCGTCGCAGTATCAGTATAAAGATGGCGGCCCCACTTGCGACTTGCACCAGGGAAGAGCAGCGTCCTGTTATTCGGTTTATGCGTTGTGAAGGTGTGAAACCTATTGAAATTCATCGACGATTGAAGGTTCAGTACGGTGATGCATGTTTGTCACAGCTGCAGGTCTATGAATGGAGTAGGAAGTTCGCAAATGGTGTGACTTCAGTGGAAGATGCTCCTCGTCCAGGTGAGGCACAACGAGTTGTGACTCCACAGAACATTGCAGCAGTTGAAACCATAGTGAAGGAAAACCGCCGAGTGACACTGAATGACATTGCAACATGTTTACAGGTTAGTCGTGGGTCAGCACACCACATTGTGCATGATGTGCTCCAGTTTCACAAAGTGTCTGCAAGATGGGTGCCACGGCAGCTGAATCCTGAAATTAAAGAACGACGTGTTGATGCTTGTGAAGAACTTCTTCGGCGCTTTGAACGAGAAGGTGAGGGCTTCCTTGCAAGAATCGTTACCGGGGACGAAACCTGGGTTCACTTCCACCAACCAGAAACGAAGAGACCGAGCAAGGAATGGCGCCATTCCTCATCACCAAGGGATTTTCATATGTTTGGACCACTCAGAGACGCAATGGGAGGAAAGAAGTTCCGTTCTGATGAAGAGGTACGCCACGCGGTGCATGAGTGGTTGCGCGGACTACCAAAAGAATTTTTTCTAAAGGAATTTATACATCTTGTAAGCGCTGGAGGACTTGCATTGAGCGTGGGGAAGATTGTGATGAAAAGTGATACAGCTTTGTAGCACTTCTGCACAATAAATAATACTTAAAAAAATATTTAAGGTTTTCATTTGACTCACCCTCGTATAAGTACTGAACTGCCTTGCAGAAGAAAGAATCTGAATTAGTGAAAGCGATGTCGGTGTTTCAAGTTCTCTTTCATGACGTCTGCTGTGGATTCAACCCACTAATGAGAATTTGAGAATTTTCCACTGTATAGATCTTCGATTTTTTTTTTTGTTTTTATTATTAGAGTTTGCCTGCAGTCCTTTGTTCTCTATTCATGTTGCGCTGTTAATAGTTTACAGTTGAACATTTCGCGATTTCATTCTTTCGATCAACACATTATGTGCTCTAAATGCTCAGTCGATTATAAGAAAATCACAACGTGGTTTTGGATTACACACTGCTGTTAATATTTGATGTTATTTTTGAAATAATTATTATTAATTAGTATTTTTGATGTCTAACCGAACTAAATTAGCCCTACGTTGTTCTTGTAATAATAGCACATAGTTTTATGATTTGATGTAAAAGTGGAATCGTTGTCACGTTTTTTAGTTAAAATTCCTGTGAACGTCGTCTAATTTTTAAAGTGCAGCTGACTTTACAGTTTGGTGTCTTTATTTTTAATTGCTCATGTCTCTTTTAGAATTGCTGAGTTACGAAGTGCATTATCTTTGCAGTATGGTCTGTATGCTGGCATCATGGGGGCCTTTTTGTACATTCCCTTTGGAAGCTGCCACAATCTCGTCATTGGGCCGACTGCTATCCTCGCGCTTATGGTGCAGAGTTCAGTGTCCAACTACGGTCCTGACATAGCTATCCTCCTTACTTTCCTGACTGGCTGCATCATTGCCCTTTTGGGACTTTTACATTTAGGTAAGTGTTCAGTGTCCGCAAGACATAACTGAACGATAAAAATAACGTACTTACATTGTAATTACTGTGATTAAGGACTAGTTGAAAGGGCTTTGCTAGTTCCCTGTACTCAAAATCGTGTACACCATCTGTGTGCGTCTAGTGTTGAACATGAAATTAAGTGTGAGGACGTTCTACGAATTTGTTGCGTATTGTGTATCTGAGGCGGCGACGTGGGTAGCAGCCCGATATTTGCCTGGGTGGATGTGGGGAACTGCTTAGAAGCCACATCCAGGTTAGGCGTCTCACCAGCCCTGATTATTAATCCGTGAGACAGATTCAGTCCTGAGCATGTTCGACACTCTGAATTCCGGAATCAGAGCGGTGACGTGCTCGGCTATCCGGGCAGGCAGAGCTATTTTCTGAAGAGTGAATCGAACCCAGACATTATCTTTATGAAACTAGAACCACCCATGACAAAGGTTTTATTTTACTATAATTCCGAGAAGATAGACTTTTAGGTCCTGAACAATTTTTTTCCGAAGGAACAAAGCAGAAAACGCAAATGGGAAGTAACCAATGAGACCACAAATGAAACTGAAAATATTTTAGCGAACAATAAAGAAACTGCCCAGGCTGTGACGGTCCACTTCAGAATTCCAAGTTAAATTATCTGTAAGATGCAGAGCCAAATAAATAATTAATTAAATAAAAATAAATTTTAATGGAACAAGTTTTTAAGAGGACGTATTCCAAGCTATTATTGCAACAACAAATTAGGTTCATTACAGATTAACGAGACGTTGAGGGTAGCAGTGGTATTATTTAATGTTGCCGATAACGTAAACCGTCATTCTGCGGTGAGGTAACAAAAGTCATGGCATAGCTCCTGATACCGTGTCGGACCTTGTTTTCACCAGCGTAGTGCAGCAACCCGACGTAGCATGGACTCAATACGTTGAAAGTCCCCTGCAGAAATATTGAGCCATGCTACCTCTATAGGCGTCCATAATTAATTTCACATTTCGCCACACTGTCCTAACGGACACATTCATCGCACATCCAACATTCATTTCTATGGTTATTTCACGCAGTATTTCTTGTCTGTTGCCACTGACAACTCTGCGCAGATGCTGCTACTCTGGGTCGTCAAGTGAAGGCCGTTGGCCACAGTGTGGTCCATAGTGAGAGGTAATCGCAGAAATTTGGTACTCTCTGCACACTCCTGACACAGTGGATCACGGAATCTTGAATTCCCTAACGATTTCCGAAATGGAATGTATCATGCGTCTAGCTCCAACTATCAGTCCCCGTTCAAAGTCTTTTAATTCCGGACGTGCGGCCATAGTCACGTCGGAAATCTTTTCACATGAAGCACCCAAGTACAATGACAGCTCCGCCAATACAGTGCCCCCTTATACCCCGTGTACGCAATACTACTGCCATCTGTATATATGCATATCGCTATCCAACGACCTTTTTTTTCAGTTCGCTGTACGTGTGTTGAGAGGACGAATGAGAGATACTACCTAGACTGATGACCCGGAATCGAGGTATCCTCCTTTTTGCAATTCAGAAACTAGTTATTTTCGCCAAGATAGCGTTTTCGTTGTAATGGGACCATTTGAACCAACTTTGAATGGTCCTTCGCGCTTGAATACACTAGAGGCTCTAGAAAAGCAATCATTAGAAGCTCTCCATTAGAAGAATACAGTGCCTCGAAACTAACTTTACAAGGCAGCGGGGCCGGTTCGAGAAGATTTTGCTACAAAAGTGACATTGTTTGGCGTCCCCCACCCCCACCACCTCCTTCAGACCATAGTTGCCTCTCCTTGGACTCTTGCCAAGACCTTTAAAAATAAGTATAAATCCACTGATCGCATAAATGATTCTTTTTGCTTTTAAGATATTTGCTACACAGATATTACTCTGTATCAGTAATAAATTTCTGAATCTTATTAGAGTTCTAAATATTAAAAGAAACAATACAAATCCATTTATGGTAATTCCTCAGACCTTCAAAAGTTTATAATCTAATTGGAAACAATTAAACCTATTATCTCAAATAAATCCGTGCGCTCAATGAAAGGAATGGACAGAAAGAATACATAAATTCTTGTTAGTTTTGGTTAATAATATAACTTTTAAGCCTATAATTTACAAATTCTTTCACTTTGTGGGACAGAAAGATCAAAATTTCATCTAATTTTATACTGACATGTTAAACAGTAATCTGCGTGTAGCATATGAAAAAATATCACCATAAAGTAGGTAAACTGTAGAAAATTTACGAATAAAGTAGTTGAAAATTGATAAACATGGTCAAATTTTTATATATGAAGTGGAAGGAAAACACAATTTGCATTTGATATGAAAGAGTATTCCATCAATAAAGTCACGTTGAATTCCTACAGTTGTACAGTGTCTGCATTGACAAATTTTCCGCCGCACGAATTGGCCGCGCCGTTTGAGGCGCCATGCACGGACTGCGCGGCCCCTCCCGCCGGAGGTTCGAGTCCTCCCTCGGGCATGTGTGTGTGTGTGTGTGTGTGTGTGTGTGTGTGTGTGTGTGTGTGTGTGTGTGTGTGTGTGTGTGTGTTGTTCTTAGCATAAGTTAGTTTAAGTAGTGTGTAAGTCTAGAGACCGATGACCTCAGCAGTTTGGCCCCTTAGGAATTCACACACATTTGAACATTTGACAGTATTTCCGTTGGATAAGAATATTAGATTGGCGTTTCTGTAGCCTTTAACTTAAGACTCTATCAGAATAGAATCTGAATGTGCTGAATTCATGATATCGATTTCAGTGGCCAAAGTTGACAGTCCATGTGATTGAACTTGAGAAATTGATGACCTAAGGTATGTCTTGAGTTTTGAAAAAACTTTTTTTTTCCAATAGATAAAATTAAGTCAAGGAGTTCCTGCAGAACATTTGTAGGATCATTGTCAGCATACACTCTTGAGATTACAATGATAAAAATTCTTCTGGGTGTTGTACCACGTCATAATACTGCCCTGAGGAAGGCCGTCGTAATACGGTCGAAACGTTGGTTTTAAGTTTATTATCAACATATTTTACACTAAGATGCAGTACAACACCAAGAAGAATTTCAGTCTTCATTACTCCTGCCACAGAAGCCTACGTAGTTGCGTCACTACTGTGATTATAAATCACCGATCACCACGATGGTCAGAAAGAGACATGCTGATGATGATAAACATATTGCATTTCAAATGAGTAAAACTGATGCTGAAGATGCATTTACTGTATAGTGAATATAAATACGGTGTTTTAATGTCTAAATGTGCGTTTGTACAAACAAGAGGTGCTGCATTGTGTTCTATTATATACTACAGTTTATCTCCATTACATTCGTTCTGCCCCCCCAGGGGGTCCACAACTCTTTTGTGGATACGTGCGTAGCGAGCACGGGACCCCGAGCTAATGTGGCCCTCCTTCCTTTCCGGGCTGCATACCCTCCCTTTCCGCATCCTTCCCCGTCCCCCATCTTCGCCCCCCCCCCCTCACCCCTGGCTCTTTCCTTCCCTTTCTCCCCCTCTGGGAGTATGGTTTGTGCCTACGTCCGGAGATGGACGCTCGAAACTGTTACAATTCCTAGCTTTCTACACTTGCAAGTCTTCGTCCTTCCTCTGTCCTTCTCTTTTCCTTCCCTCTTCTCTCTGTCCTTTTCTCCGCTGCGGCGTTTGAGACCCCTCTTCTTTCCTTTCCCTTTCTCTTTTTTCCTCCCTGTGCGTGTCTGAAGGCCGACCCACGCACTTCCATGCGTAGCCGGCGATGGGGTAACGCGTAATTCCCCGCCCCGGGTAGACAGGTAGGACACATACGTACCCCCTGGTAATGGCCAGGCCCAGGGAGGGGTGATTACCCGAGCTGATACCTCCCGAAAGTGCCGATTGGTCCCTCCGTCCGTTTGTCGGGAGGTGTGACCTGAGGTGTGAACAATCACCTAAGGCGGGAGTGCCCTCAGAGAGGGCCCCCACAAGGGAGGAGCGCGCCATCGAAGACGCCGGTAATCATGGGGGATTCTTCCGCAATGGTTTCCTCACCTTCCACTATGTCTGCGTAAGTTCACTGAGTCTCAGCCACAGACAGTTCTTCCATCATTGACACAGTTCCTTGTTGTTTCTCGGTCTGACGAAGGTCACGACTTCTCCACGGTCAACCCTTTCATTATTCAGAAAGGTGTCGACGCAATTGCAGGTCCTGTAAAGTCTTGTTCCAGATTACGGAATGGCACCCTGTTGCCAGAAACAGTCAGTGCCCTCCAGGCACAAAAATTGCTGCGTACCTCACTACTACACACCTTCCCTGTCCGGGTGGAACCGCACCGTACTTTAAATTCCTCGCGTGGAGTCGTTTATACACGCTCCCTCGATGGATTGTCTGACGAAGAAATTCAGCACTACCTGTCTGACCAGGGCGTAACGGCTGTTCATAGGGTTATGAAAAGGGTTGACACGAACATCATTCCAACCCGCACTGTCTTCTTGACATTTGACAAAGTTCAACTCCCATCGAAAATCAAAGCAGGCTATGAGATAATTTCCGTTCGCCCTTACGTCCCAAACCCTACGAGTTGCTATCGGTGTCAGCGGTTCAATCACACCAGCCAGTCCTGTTTCAATCCGGCCAAATGTGTTACGTGTGGCAAGGATGCCCATGAGGGTGCTTGTCCACCTCCATCCCCTCGCTGCATCAACTGTATGGGTGACCACGCTGCTTCCTCACGAGATTGCCCCGTTTTTAACGACGAAAAGCTCATCCAGGAAATTCGAGTGAAGGAAAAGGTGTCGACCTTTGCTGCTCGAAAATTATTCGCCAGTCGACAGCCCACCGTGCCTCAGACAGGAAAATACAGCACTGTCCTTGCTTCTCCTCGGCCAACAAAGGAGGTGGCCACGCAGACTTGTGACCTCACCTTTAGTGTCACGGTCGTCAGATCGGCCAGCGCAAAGATCGCCCGTTCAACCTCACCACTTTCGCCTGCCCACTCTCTGGCTCACCCTTCGTCGGGTTCTGCTAAATCTCGAGCCCAAAAGCCAGACACCAAGACTTCGAAAAAAGAGCATACTCGTGAAGAGTTCTTACGTACCGCAACTTCCCAACCATCGGTTCCTCCTTCATCTAAACATCATACTTCCAAGAAGGCTACAAAGAAACCCAGTTCCTCTCCTTCTCCGCCAAGGCGTGTCCCATCTACAGCACCACCTGGCGGAAATCGCCCTCGGCCGTCTACTGTGTCGCTGAGGCGCACTGCTGGTGGCCGATCAACCGGCCGATCGCTGGTGGCAGGAGCTGCTCCAGAACAACCTATGGATCAGGATCTTCTGCCTTCGGCTGAATGCCATTCCATGCTGTCGGTCGCAAGCTCTGAGCAGTCGATGAGTTGACAGCAACCTTGATCACATTCCTCCATTTTCTGTTCACCCTATGTCCATTATCCACTGGAATATCCCCGGTATTCGAGCCAATCGGGATGAATTGTCGATCCTCTTACGATCCTACTCGCCGGTCATCTTCTGTCTTCAGGAAACAAAGCTGCGTCTCCATGATCGCTTTGTTCTCCCTCATTTTCAGTCCGTCCAATATGATTTACCCTCTGTTGAAGGCACTCCAGCACATGGAGACTCATGATTCTTCTCCATGAAACTCTCCATTATCACCCAATCCATTTAAACACTTCCTTCCAAGCTGTCGCCATCCGTCTTTCCCTTTCCGGATACACGTTCTCTCTTTTTACTGTATACATTCCATCGTCCACACCAATGGCATGAGCTGATCTCCTTCATCTTCTTGGTCAGCTTCCACCCCCCTATTTGCTGGTTGGGGACTTCAATGCCCACCACCCGCTTTGGGGATCTCCGCATCCTTGTCCACGTGGCTCACTATTGCTAGACGTCTTCCACCAAGCGGATCTAGTTTGCCTCAACACCGGGGTCCCTACATTTTTGTCTGCCTCCACGACAAATTTATCTCATTTGGACCTTGCGGTCGGTACTGTTCCGCTAGCTCGGCGCTTCGAATGGTTCGCCCTTGATGATACACACTCGAGTGACCACTTTCCATGTGTCCTTAGACTGCAGCCTCAAATGCCATACTTGCGCCCGCGACGCTGGAATTTTGCCCAAGCTGATTGGACACTTTTTTCGTCTCTAGCGACATTCGATGACCGTCACTTTCCCAGTGTCGACGATGAGGTCACACATATTACCGACGTTATTCTTACAGCTGCGGAACATTCAATACCACGCACCTCCGAATTGCCCCGGCGCCCCCCAGTTCCTTGGTGGAACGAGGCATGCCGTGATGCAATACGTGAGCGGCGACGTGCTCTCCGCGGTTTCCGCCACCATCCTACTTTGGCCAACTGTATCCGCTATAAGCAGTTCCGAGCGCGATGCCGTCGTGTCATCCGCGATAGCAAGAAGGCAAGCTGTAAATTCTTTATTAGCTCATTTAACACCTTCACTCCCTCCTCGGAAGTTTGGAGTCGGCTTCGACGGTTCTCAGGCGCGCCTATTTCTCCCCGGTCTCTGGGCTCACTGTCGCGCATGATACATTAGTGGACCCCGTCGCAGTTTCTAACTCGTTGGTCAGCACTTTGCTGAGATTTCGAGCTCTTCAAATTACCCGCCAGCGTTTCTCCCGAAGAAACGTGCAGCGGAAGTGCGACCTCTTGCTTTCCCCTCTTAAAATCGCGAAAGCTGCAATACTGTTTTCTCCATGCAGGAACTCCAACATGCACTCTCTTCTTCTCGCTCCTCCGCCCCAGGACCGGATGGTATCCACGTCCACATGTTGCAGCATTTATCAACCCATAGTCTGCGTTACCTCCTTCGCCTTTATAATCGAATTTGGACCGACAGTACTTTTCCCAGACGATGGCGGGAAGCTATCGTCGTTCCTGTTCCGAAACCTGGAAAGGACAAACATCTCCCCTCTAGCTATCGCCCCATTTCTCTCACAAGTAGTGTCTGTAAGGTTTTGGAGCGTACGGTGAATTACCGTTTAGCGTGGTGGCTGGAATCCCGCATTCTTTTAACACCTGCCCAATGCGGATTCCGAAAGCATCGTTCTGCAGTTGACCATCTTGTTGCTCTCTCCACTTATATCATGAACAATTTTCTCCGGAAACGCCAAACAGTAGCAATATTTTTTGATCTGGAGAGAGCATACGATACCTGTTGGAGGACAGGCATCCTCCGCACACTGTTCTCTTGGGGCTTTCGAGGTCTGCTGCCCCTTTTTCTTCGCGAATTTATGGCAGAGCGCACATTTAGGGTGCGAGTGAACAATACTCTCTCCCGTACTTTCTCCCAAGAAAACGGGGTACCCCAGAGCTCCGTCCTGAGTGTTGTACTGTTTGCCATTGCCATCAATCCAATTATGGATTGTCTCCTTCCTGATGTCTCGGGCTCCCTCTTTGTGGACGATTTTGCGATCTACTACAGGTCTCAACGGACCAGCCTTCTTGAACGACGTCTTCAAGGATGTCTCGATCGCCTCCACTCTTGGAGCATCCAAACCGGCTTCCGTTTTTCTCCCAGTAAGACCGTTTGTGTTAATTTTTGGCGACGTAAGGAGTTTCTTCCGCCCTCCTAACATCTAGGTCCTGTCAACCTTCCGTTTTCAGACGTCGCTAAATTCTTGGGTCTTATGTTTGACAGAAAACTGTGCTGGTCCTCCCACGTTTCCTATCTTTCGGCTCGCTGTCTGCGATCCCTCAACACCCTCCGTGTCCTGAATGGTACCTCCTGGGGAGCGGACCGAGTGGTCCTTCTCCGCCTCTATAACGCCTTAGTGCGCTCGAAATTTGACTATGGAAGCGTAGTCTACTCCTCTGCTCGGCCGTCTATTCTTCGGCGTCTCGACTCTATCCACCACCGTGGATTACGTTTAGTGTCTGGAGCTTTTTACACCAGCCCTGTGGAAAGCCTTTATGCTGAAACTGCTGAACCTCCGCTGTCCAATCGGCGAGCAGTCCTTCTGAGTCGTTATGCTAGCCATCTGTCTTCCATGCCTGCTAATGCAGCCCATGACCTTTTTTTCGACGCCTCCTTTGATGTAAGATATGCAGGCCGCCCCTCCTCCCTACTACCACCGGGAGTCCGCTTCCGTCAACTGCTCCATTCTCTTTCCTTCCGCTTTCCTAAAACCTTCTTGACAACTTGGGGTACAGCACCGCCTTGGCTCCGTCCCCGGATCTGCCTGCTCCGTGACCTTCGTCGATTTCCAAAGGATGGTACCCCTTCACTTGTTTATCGTCGGGCACTTGCTGCTCTATGTGCACAAATGACGGACGCCACATTTATTTACACCGACGGCTCGAAAACATCGTTAGGTGTAGGGAGTGCCTATATTGTTGGTGACACCCCAAATCACTTTCGGCTTCCCGACCAGTGTTCGGTTCATACTGCAGAGCTTTACGCTGTTCTCCAGGCTGTCCACTACATCCGCCGCCATCAGCGGATACAGTACGTTATCTGCTCAGATTCTCTCAGCTCTCTCCTCAGTCTCCAAGCTCTTTATCCTGTGCACCCTCTGGTCCACCGGATTCAGGACTGTCTGCGCTTGCTCCACGTGGGGGGCGTCTCGGTGGCGTTCCTCTGGCTCCCGGGACACGTTGGTATCTGTGAAATGAGGCGGCCGATATTGCAGCCAAGGCTGCAGTCTCTCTTCTTCGGCCAGCTATTCAATCGATTCCCTTCGCCGATCTACGGAGCGTTTTATGTCGTCGTGTTGTTCATTTATGGCACACGCATTGGTCGACACTTCCCCATAATAAATTGCGGGACGTGAATGCTCTTCCTTGTGCTTGGACCTCTTCCTCCCGAACGCGTCGTCAGGAGGAGGTAATTTTAACTAGACTCCGGATAGGGCACTGTCTTTTTAGCCATCGACATCTTTTAAGCGGCGATCCTCCCCCACTCTGTCCCCACTGCTCTCAGCTGTGGACGGTAAGACACCTTTTAATTGAGTGCCCCTATTTTAATCCGTTACGCTCCCGTCTCCAGCTATCGCCTGATATATCGTCGATTTTAGCAGATGACACGCGCTCAGCCGACCGCGTTCTCAAGTTTATTAGTGCCAGTGAAATGACGTCAGTCATTTGAAGCTTTTTTTGGGGACAACCAACCCCTTTCTGTAGTGGATTTTTAAGCCTTCCTTCTGCTTTTAGTTTCTCCAATTTTATGACTTTCGTTCCCATTGCTGCTGGTTTTCAATTTCGGTTTTTTACTGTTTCCTAATTCACGGACCGGGCGCTAATGACCATAGCAGTTTTGCGCCCTAAAACCAAAACAAAAAAACAAAAAAAAAACATTCGTTCTGTGGCAGACAGAGAAAGAGAGAGTGAGAGGTAGGTGTCATCTAGCATAGTTGTTAAATCGCTCGGGTACATAATCGAAATCATATTCCTTCCGATGGCTAAATTTCATTTCGCTGTGGTTAAGTTGCTTAAGGCGAACATCAAGACGGTTTATTTGAATTGGATATTACAGTTTTCACTTCTTACCTTCTGTTAGATTCAAACTTGTGCTCTGAGTCTACTGACCTCATCACCGACATGATCCCAAAGACCTTAATGTTGCATCCTTCCTTCCTTCAGAACGGAAGGAGTGGTGCAATAATGGTTGCTTGTATTCCTCTGCTATGCTTTCTGTTAATAACTCCAGCTGTGTCGTTAAGATCGAAGAACGACACGTTTCATCGTGTATCATTATGTAGATGCTAGACAGACTCAAGTGGTAAAAGCTACAAGAGAGTTGTTGTGTACCACAGAGAGGTTTACTGTTGCAAAAATGGGAGTGTCTTGCAGGCAGTATATTACTTTCTTCCATATATGCCTCACAAGATGACTGCAAACGAATATCGCACTAGGCTAATGTGGGGCCACTCTATCAAATACCTTCCGTCGCATTAAAGGTGCAATGAGCATTGTTTATTTGGGTTGCCTACCGTAATAAATTCTAAATATATTCTGAAACACCTGACGACTATTTTATGAGGAACACACTGTATCTCTGATCGTTACGATTGTAATAGCATTATTAGTATGTTCAAGAATGGTTCAAATGGCTCTGAGCACTATGGGACTCAACTTCTGAGGTCGTAAGTCCCCTAGAACTTAGAACTACTTAAACCTAACTAACCTAAAGACATCACACACATCCATGCCCGAGGCAGGATTCGAACCTGCGACCGTAGCGGTCGCGCGGTTCCAGACTGTAGCGCCTAGAACCGCTCGGCCACTTCGGTCGGCTATTAGTAGGTGTTTGGGCACATTATCAGGTAGTGTATCCCTTCAGGGAGTAAAGTTTCCAATAGATATTACGGCCAATGTAAAAATGATTGCTGTACAGGTCCTGCTATGGAAAAGGATGTCAGGTTGCTGGAACGTCCTACTAATGCATCTTTCACTGTGAATGTTGGACCATGCTTCCTGGCAGACAGCAGACATGTTGAGACAGACATTCATTATCGGTGTTCTGGTATGGCGGGGACCTTCATTCTCAGCACACATGATGTTATCCCGCCGACTCCCTCAGTAGCTATCGGCGATGTCCGGCATATTTGGCGAGCTGTGCCAAAGCCAGTCACCAAGTGGTGATTGTGATGGCGTTCGCTGGTTGCTGTGGATGTTTCTTTTATAAAAAATACGTTAATGTATTGGCAAAACTGTAACAAACAGCTCCAAAATTGCAAATAGCAGTGGTAGCTGGTCATATTTGCAGAAAATTCCATTGGCCAGAATAATCTAGTGTATATTGCGAAAACGAAATTGCAATTATTTGGTCAACTGTTGTGTTATTTTGTCTGATGTCATTTTCGCGTTACAAACTATATTAAGATAATTCAGCTAAAACCTGACATTTATTCGCCACCCAATTGTCCCAGAGACAAGTTTTGTAGCAGTAGTGTATTTGTTTCACATCTTATGCCCTTTAATTCTGCCTGGCATCAAGAGGATGCAACACCCAAACCACCTGTTTTTCTTTTTTGCTTTTCCCCGCCGTTTTTGAGTCATGCTATGGCCTAGAGGCTTGAGAGGACATGTATGAACTCTTGTGTCTTTTCAGGTTTTCTCATCATTTTTAAGTCATACAGTTAGCCTACAGCCATTGGGGAGGGGGCAGGAAGCAGAAGGGGGAGGTGAGGAGAGGGGAGGTGATGGGGTGGGTGTGACTTTGACATATATCAAAACAGTGGCCTTGAATTATGACTTCAAATGTTAAAAATCAGATAAATCGGTTTCCTGAGACTGATTCAGGCTCACTATTGACTTAATTGAAAAGTTTAGATTTCAAATCTAAATTTTATCTGTGTATAAACAGCCTATGTGTATGTATGTATGTCTGTGATCTCCTCCCAAGCTGCAGGATCAATTTCAGTCAAGTTTGGCACACAAACACCAAACTTCACCAGTATCAGCACTAGGGTGTTTATAACCCCCTAGCTCCAACAGGAGTGGAGATATGGGTAAAGAACGTGTTGTTCAACCTCTGCTGCATAGGCTGTCCTGCATGAAAGGTGTGTCGTGTGGGAATAATATCAGTTTGCTTTATCAATCCATTGTGTAGTGCAGCCTATCCAACAGGGGCAAAGCAAGATTTTTAAACACATGATGAGAAGGCTACTGAGCATATGGGCAGATAGCAGTGGAGGGATGAGACTGACAGAGAGACAATTGGAGGAAGAGGAAGGAACGAAGAGATGGGCAGAGGGAGGGGAAGAGGAGATGGATGAAGAGACAGGGAGGAGGAGATATGTACTATACATGTGTCAAATATGTATATGAGCAAAACTGTGAGAGAAAGGCTACATATGTAAGTCTGCAGGCTTTCGTGGCCGTTGCCACTGAAGTTAAAATCTTCTGGGATATTAGGCGGCGTCATGTTTCTTCTAAAATGTTCGACGTTTCGACCCCTCTGCTGGGATCTTCCTCAGGATCTTTTGGTGTCCACTGCTGCTAGAACACTGTCAGAGACGAGTGTCGCGTCCACTTATAAAGGGGGAATTTTCTGGCGTTCGTGATGGAGAAGTGATAGTATTGGTTAAAATTCATGTGGCTACCATTGGTGGGCCATAGTCATAGGCTAATACAGAAGAAGGGACGTTGGTAGCTCATCTCCTGTGGATACCGTTGGCGGTCATCGTCATTGGATAGAAAGGCACTGTTCCACACTTATGCTGGAGAAGGGTTATTGGTTGAAATGCCTACTACCGCTATTGGTTGGTCGTCATCAGTGGCTAGATTCGAAACGAACAGAGCAAGAGAGAGGGAATGTTTACCCAAAATATTATTGTCCGCCTAGGTGACTTGCAGCGCGTTGTGTATGCCGCTCACACACCGCGGCCGCGTATTTACTTCCTTGATGGCGGGGAGCCACGATGCCGGAAGCCTATAGCCGTCCTCTCTATTGAAATTAGATGAATTCTTAGAAATTTCAACAGCTTCTCGGACCGTTCTTCTATAAATGTTTGTTTCTTTAGCCAGTACACGTACGTTATTAAAATCTATATCAGAGCCACAGTTCTCGTGATGTTCCGCTACTGCCGATTTTGCACATTGATTTAGCCGCATGTGCCGTTCGTGTTCCTTAATGCGTTCTTTAACAGTTCTTCCCATGTCGCCTATATACACTTTGTCGCAGCCACATGACACTTGATAGACGCCTGCATTGTGGAGGTAATCAGGTGCATCCGTTTTCCGTCGGAAAAAGTCTTTTATTTTGTTTTGACTAAAGAAAGATGTCTGAATACCATATTTCCTTAAAATTCTGCTTATGCGGTCAGAGACCCCAGAAACGAACGGTAACCTCACAGAGTGAAAAGGCGGTTCCTCGTCATTCTTGTTAGCGGTATAAACTTTCCGCCTAAAAGCCCTGTCGATCGAATAACTATCATACACATTTGCCTTCAATGTCCTCTTTAAAAAATTCAACTCCCATTCTAAGTTGTCGTCATCGCTGATACGGAAGGCACGTAAAGACAGAGTGTTGAGTACTCCTTGCTTCTGGGCTGGGTGGTGGTGCGAAGTGGCATCTAAATACCTGTTTGTGTTAGTCGGCTTTCTGTACACTCTGTGACCTAGAGTGTTATCAGATCTTCTGTATACCAACACATCTAGGAACGGGAGACCGACCTCACTCTCAACCTCCAAGGCGAATTTTAATTTGGAGTGAATTCCATTTAAGAAATTGTGGAACGCATGAAGTTCTTCTTCGCCGTGTGGCCATATAACAAATGTAACGTCCACGTAGCGGAGCCAGCAAGAAGGCTTCAAAGGAGCACTACATAACGCCTGTTGCTGAAAATGTTTCATAAAAGCGTCAGCTGCAAATGGCGAAATGGGTGAACCCACAGCAAGGCCGTCAGCGTGTTCATAGAATTCACCATTGTACTTAAAATAGCTCGAGCGAAGATATAATTCAATTAAGTCACAAACATCTGGAGCAACATTCTCTTATGATCTCCATTGTATCTGATACTGGGACGTTAGTAAATAACGATGGCAGCTTACACATCAAGGAAAGAAAAGGGTTTCTAAGCTACTGGCATATAGACTGTGCTACATGAGAGGTGTGTTGTGGGAGTAGTACCAACTTGCTTGAGCGACCTCTTTTGCAGGGGCTACACTTCCGGATGGGCATACTTAGGGAAAGGTTGTGATAGATAGATAGATAGAGGCTAGAGGCGGGGGGGGGGGGGGGGGATAAACTAAAAGAAACGGGTGGAGAAGGGGGATGGATAGGGAGAGGGGGGGGTGCAGGAGGGTACGGCTATGTGGAGAGGGGGCAGGAAGGGTATGTACAGAAAGGGAGAGGAAGGAAGAGGAGGAGGACAAGGTACGGAGAGAGAGAGAGAGAGAGAGAGAGAGAGAGAGAGAGAGAGAGAGAGAGAGAGAGAGAGAGGGGGCGGGGATGGGGCAGGAGGGGATGCGTAGCCAGAGATGGGGGACAGGAGGGAATGAACAGATAGAATGTGTGGAGAATATGAACATATGGAGGGTGATGATGATATGATCAGAGGGAACGTGGGGTCTTCTAATATAAAAACCAATAACTCGAGAGCGAAATGTGGTACCGCTCTGCGCTAAATTTTAAATAAAATTTCGATACGTTGCCTACATTTCATATACCGCAATGTATGGGCTAAAATCAACAGTACGCTTATTTTAAGCAATGCACTTTTACTTGTGCAGGCTGTCTAAAATTTCGTGAAATTCAATTTTTAGCAGCACAGCAACTACGACTAATAACGAAAATAAATTCATATCTTTATCCAGTGATGATGTCAATCTGTGAGATGTGCAAAAACCAAATTTTTTCACCAAATAGTTTTCTTAAAATCGGATGATAAGTATTTAACTGTGGCAGGAACTCCGTCTCTCAGCACAGGTAGCAGCACTGGTCGAGCAGCACAGCGACAACAACGTGGACAGCACATCTGTACCACTCGTGCGGTTAAATTTTATTATTATCTGTTTAACACTGCGAGGAATAAAAATTTAAAAAGAAATACTAGTAGCCGGAACTGAACCCGACCTGACAAACTGGCACTGATTATAACGGCTGCTCCTCTAAAATCCTACAACATACTGACCTGATGCTGCGAGCAACGTAGCACCCTCTGCGCCAGCAGGAATGACGCCACATCAGAGCATGCACAGACTAAAACAGACAACTGTGTCCCTTCTCTGAGCCGATCGTAGCATGACTGACCATCATTTCAGCACTCGACACTAGTTTCTAGTTACCGTAGAGGGAGCACTACAAATCATGTTTCCTTCCGTTTCTTTGCACATCAGTATGCATTCGAAGAGAATTGGTATAATTTTAGAGCGATTTCTGGCTCTCATTTGAAGAGAAATGGCATACTTTTAGCACAATATTCACAATGTGCTGTAGCACATCAGCACACGATCACTGTCCGTCACTGCGATCAATCTGTAATGCTGCATGCCTGAGAGACTTTCAAGCAACATATTCTCCAGAGAAACCCACGAACACACATGGCCGTATCAGTTCGTCAACAAAAATTCCGTGAAGTAGGCTGTCACTCAGCATTTGCTGAATGGTTCTAGTAGACAAGTTATACTACTGTTTGCACTTGGATCTGAGTAGATTATTCTAGGGAGATCCAACTAATGTCACAGTTCGGTAGATGTTACGACCTCTTTAGAGGAAGTGACTCAGATCAGTGACGTAGCAGTGGTTGGGTTTTCTTTCATATTGTTTTGACAACCGTAAGTCTATGTATTGGACAAAAGTTAAAGTACTGTAACTTCTACTGAATTAAAAATAGCAAACCAACATGAATGAAATTGAAGTACGGTATAACTGTAAGGAATATAGTGTCTATGAATTGATAATTACGTTACTATTTACATTTTACAAACAAACTATAACCAGACGTTACGAAGTTTCAGCTGTGAGTTGTTCTAAATTTTAACCAGACGTTACGAAGTTTCAGCTGTCAGTTGCTCTAAATTTTGCAAGCGTTAACAGTTTGCTTGCTTTAATCGTTGTTTAAATTTCTATGCAGGCTTCCTTGTGGACTTCATATCCGTACCAGTAACTTCAGCATTTACATCGGCTGCTGCTCTCAACATAGCTTCGTCTCAGCTGAAAGGCCTCCTGGGTATTGGAGGAAAATCTGATAGCTTTCTTGAGTCGTGGATAAATGTTGTCAACAACATTGAGCAGACTCAGCTGTGGGACGTTGTACTCGGCGTATCAACCATAATCGTACTAGTCTTTCTACAGGTGAGATATTTAAATTTGTATCTGATTATTTATTTTTTTTAAATCTATGAACGTTGTACCATAGGTGTGCTGATAGTACTTTCTGCTACTTCCATACAAATATCTTGATAGCAAGAGTAGTGGATGTGCCGGCCGCGGTGGCCGTGCGGTTCTGGCGCTGCAGTCCGGAACCGCGGGACCGCTACGGTCGCAGGTTCGAATCCTGCCTCGGGCATGGGTGTGTGTGATGTCCTTAGGTTAGTTAGGTTTAAGTAGTTCTAGGTTCTAGAGGACTTATGACCCAAGATGTTGAGTCGCATAGTGCTCCGAGCCATTTTTTCTTAGTAGTGGATGTTTTGCTGAAAATCCGTTTAGCACGAAATTCGTGATCGAACATCTGATTCTCTGGATTCAAGAATTTATAATTCCTCCTAGCTGGATGGCAAGCAGCAATGTTTACTCTAAGGCTGAATGACGAGTAGCAGTGTACTGCAAACCATCCTCTGTTATTAACGACGTAGGGAACTCCTGGAGAATGAGATTTTCACTCTGCAGCGGAGTGTGCGCTGATATGAAACTTGCTGGCAGATTAAAACTGTGTGCCGGACCGAGACTCGAACTCGGGACCTTTGCCTTTCGCGGGCAAGTGCTCTACCAACTTAGCTACACAGGCACGAATCACGCCCCGTCCTCACAGCTTTAATTCCGCCAGTACCTCGTCTCCTACCTTCCAAACTTTACAGAAGCTCTCCTGCGAACCTTGCAGAACTAGCACTCCTGAAAGAAAGGATATTGCGGAGACATGGCTTAGCCACAGCCTGGGGATGTTTCCAGAATGAGATTTTCACTCTGCAGCGGAGTGTGCGCTGATATGAAACTTCATGGCAGATTAAAACTGTGTGCCGGACCGAGACTCGAACTCGGGACCTTTGCCTTTCGCGGGCTAGTGCTCTACCAACTGAGCTACCCAAGCACAACTCACGCCCCGTCCTCACAGCTTTACTTCTGCCAGTACCTCGTCTCCTACCTTCCAAACTTTACAGAAGCTCTCCCGCGAAAGGCAAAGGTAAATCTATGTGGCAAAAGGGGTCAAAATACTTACTAATTTCTTACCTTGACTACCACTTCGAACATTGGCCGAAACTGTGGATAACCACAAAAATATTAATATTTTTTCTTTTCTATAATGGCAACTGTTGTGAATGTATGACAGTCTGAGCGGAAGTTAAATTATGAATGGCCATTGGATCCGTGTTCTGATATGGTGAAGACAGTAAACCACGAACTGCCGAAAATACTGTTATACTTAGTCTGTTTAATGTCTGATAGGCTATAAAAGACTAGTGCGATCACAGAACATTGCTATCAATCAATGATTTACATTAGTAGTGGCAACTCTTTTTTTCGTACTAGATCTAACAGTTAACGTTACTTCAACTGCTTCTCCATCGGCATATTTCTGTAATGAGGTTATAAAATGCTTTCTTCGAAATACACAAAATGTATATTGCATATTTATATAAATAATATGCATAACAGCTACGGATTTCGTATAACAAATACACAATTTTAGGACTGTTTTGACGCTACATAAATACCACAGCCGATAGTTACAAAATACTAAGCAAGTGAGCGACTCGCATAATGAAAGACAGAAGGTCGAAATACTGGGTTCAATAGTTCGAAGTTCTTCCGTTACAGAAGAACCAAAATCGATTCCTCCTCACAATCATCGTCTGAACGCCGAAATGGAAGATGCGGTACTGAGATAAGTGGCAGACATGAAAATCTACTAAAGTCGCTCAATAGATGAAAGGCAACTGGATCTGATGCGAGATCTATACGATTGTATACACAGTTTGTAGAACAACTAGCTCGCTTGTAGCTGTAGATCGCTGGAACAACGGGAGATTCCAGTTAGTTAAGAAATATGCGGGTCGTTGCCGTTTTGAAGGATGTTTCATCAGACCAGGACCGCTTGAAGAGCATTTGTCCACACAAGCGACTTATCATTTAGCGCCCCCCCCCCCCCCCCCACTTCGTTTCATCTCGTACATTTTCAACCATATCAGTTTTCGCTACTAACTGTGATGCTCACTGTGTACAAATCCGGCACTTTGGCGTCCCTCTCAGCTTGGTGCACCAAGCACGAGGTTGTGCCGATTGGGTCCAGCATCAGACATACGAGGTGCGTTCTGTAAGTAATGCTACACATTTTTCCTGGGTTAATTTTTGTTAAAAAATGCTGAATTTGTTGTGGGATATCGTGGAACATTCCTGCTTCAACGCCTACAGTTACATGTTGTTCCGACAGGTGGCGAAGTTATATGTAGCCTTCAAAATGGCGACTGTAACGGAGGAGCGTTCCAGGAATAGAGCTGCCATTGAGTTTCAAAACTGTTCAAATGTGTGTGAAATCTTATTGGACTTAACTGCTAAGGTCATCTGTCCCTAAGCTTACACACTACTTAACCTAAATTATCCTAAGGACAAACACACACCCACGCCCGAGGGAGGACTCGAACCTCCACCGGGACCTGCCGCACGGTCCATGACTGCAGCGCCTCAGACCGCTCGGCTAATCCCGCGCGGCTGTCATTGAGTTTATTTTGGCGGAAAACCAGAGCATCGCAGACATTCATAGGCGCTTGCAGAATGTTTACGGAGACCTGACAGTGAACTAAAGCACGTTGAGTCGTTGGGCGAGACGCCCTTGGTCATCGCAAGCTTGCACAAAACCTGTCCAACCTCCCGCGTTCCGGTCGGTCGCACACAATTGTGACTCCTGCAACGTTGGAATGTGAGGACACTCTCATTTGGAGTGATCAATAGATCACAATCAAACACCTCACTGCCCAACTGGACGTCTCTGTTGGTAGTGCAGACACACTCGCCCACAAGTTGGTGTACTCAAGAGGTGAGTGCCTGCTTGCTTCCTCGCCTCCTAACATAAGACCAATAGCAACTAAGGACCATGTCTGCAGAATTTTTTGCGCGTTACAAAGCTGATCGTGACAACTGTTTGTCGAGCAGTGTCATAGGTGATTAAACGTGAGTTCACCTCGAACTAGAAACAAAACGGCAGTCCGAACAAAAAGTTCAAAGCATCACCGTCGGCCGGTGAAGTCATGGCGACGGCCTTCTCGGACTATGAGTGGGTTATTCTGTTCAATGTCCTCCCACATGATGCAACGATCAAATCTGAAATGTATTGTGTTACTCTCGGGAATTTGAAGAAACTCCTTAAGCGTGTTCGTCGCCACGAAAATCCAGACGAACTTCTCCGTGACAAAGGAATCACACAAGTCTGCACTCCTGACGGGAGCTCACAAAACTTCGTTTACCTGTTCTTCCTCATCCACCCGACAGCCTGGATCTCTCACCTTCAGGCTTCTATGTGTCTGGCCCAATAAAGAATGCACTTCGCAGGAACCAGTACGTGGACGATGGGGAGGTTATTGATGCAACAAGAGGTTGCCTCCGACGTCGACTAGTAGAGTGGTATCATGCAGGTAAACAGACCCTCCCAGTAAGGTGTCGTAAGGGCGTCGCGTTGAACGTACATTTTGTTGAAAAATGTCGTTTTGTAGACAGAGGGTGGGGAATAATGCGGTGTATTGGAAAACCGAGTAAAACCAACCTGCTTTCAAAAAAAGTATGTTGCATTACGTATTGAGTCCCACTCGTAAGTATAGGCCTATTTTGCTGATACTGTATGTTGTAGAAGTCTGAAACACGGTTTATGACCTTTTTTGGTAAACGAAAATATTCTCAATGGGCATCAATGAATTTCGCAAGAAGGGATCTTATGAAATTTAGCTCGCTGTGTTCGACCATGAAATTGAGAGAACCACAGGTAACTGCACCCGGACTGATGCCGTCTCCCTGCAAGGCATTAGGTGTTCGATACAGTTCCGCACACTGTTGAACAGAATTTGAACTTACGGAATATCGAATCAGCTTCGTGACTGAATTCAGGGCTTCTAATTGATACAATAAAAATTCCGGAACGTTCGCAATTTCGCGCCAGTGGTGTGTTGGAGCGAAATGCGGTTGGCATCCCTGCACACGCCTGTGATAAATGTGTAACTGCCGGAAGTTTCATTGTTGTATGTTTTTTAGTTATTGTTCAGTTCTGTGTGGAGTTGAACATTGTGTCGCACAGTTTGCGAATTTCGAGATGGCAGAGTTAGAGGAGCAACGCGTCTGCATTAAATTTTCCGTGAAAGTCAAGAAAATCTTTAGTGAGAGACACACAAATGATGCAGGAAGCCTACGGTGATGAGTACTTAAGCTCTATTCGGTGTTATGAATGGTTCACACGGTTTAAAAATGGCCGGAAGGAAGTTACAGATGACTCCCTTCGAAGTCTACCGACGACGCTAACGTCAGGAACGTAAACGAAATTGTTCGTGCCAAATGAAGACTGACTGTCCGAGAGACTGCAAAAGAATGTAACATTTCAGTTGGATCATGCCACGAAATACTGACACAGCATCTTGGAATGTATCGTGTTGCCGCCAATATCGTCCCACGGCTCATCAATAAGTCAAAAGAGATCTCCGCCTCGCAATCTGTGAAAAGCTTTTGGATCACGCAAATGAGAAAGGGATGTTCCTTAGGAGAATCATAACTGGTGATGAGACGTGGGTCTACCATTCTGATGTTGAGACCAAGGCTCAGTCTTCACAATGGATCGGGAAAGGTTGTCCAATCCCAAAATAGCTCGTCAGGACAAGTCAAATGACAAAGCGACGCTGACATTTTTCTTTCGCTTCGATTATACTATGTTACGACGCCTGCGAGAAAATGTGAGAGCGTCCTGAAATGTGACGAGACAATTCATGGCTCTTGCATCACAATAACGCACCCACACATTCATCCCTGTTGGTGCGTGACTGCTGCACAAAAAACGAGATCTCTCTGCTGCCTCATCCTCCGTACTCTCCAGATCTGACCCCTGCGGACTTTTTTTTTTTATTTCCGAAGCTGAGAATCCCATTGAAAGGAGGAAGATTTGCAACGATAGACGAGATGAAAGAAAATTCGCAGACGGTGCTTAGCGCGATCCAGGAAGAGGCGCAACAAGACTGGCTGGTTCTGGCTCTGAGCACTATGCGACTTTACTTGTGAGGTCATCAGTCGCCTAGAACTTACAACTACTTAAACCTAACTAACATAAAGACATCACACACATCCATGCCCGAGGCAGGATTCGAACCTGCGACCGGAGCGGTCGCTCGGCTCCAGACTGTAGCGTCTAGAACCGCACGACCACTCCGGCCGGCGCAACAAGACTGCTTCCGGTAGTGGAAACGGCGTTGGGAACGGAAAAGAGTATTTCGAAGGAGATCATGCATATTAAGTAAAAATTAAGCGTAGCAAAATTTTGTGGGCGAAGTTATGGATTTTTTGGAACAAACTTTGTATTTTGTTATTAACGGAATGAAATCGTCAGATGTAAAAGTAACTTCGGGAATACCCCAGGCAAGTGTTAGAGGGCTTATGTATTTAAATGATCTGGTGGATACTGTCGAGAGCTCGATGAGGCTATTTGTGGTTGATGGGTTTGTGTAGATGAAAGTTCCAGCTCCAGACAATTGCCACGAAACTTAGGAAGACCTGCAGAGAATTTGCGCTTGATGCTGGGACTGTCAGTTCACAAAAACCTAAATAAGTGCAACGTATTACGCAGAAACAGACGAAAAGACCTGTAATTGTTTGGTTGCGTTATTTGATTGAACACGGAAACAACCCTATAATATCTGTGAGTGGCCGTCTGGGGAGACTTGAAGTGTAATAATCATATATTTGCAAAGGAAATTAAGAAGTCTGCTTTCCAAAAATTACTGGAGTTCTGGAAACTGTTTTAATCACTCAAGTTGGCCTCTCCTATGAATGATCTGACTTACAAGGGGAGGCCGCCAATTGTGAAATTCAGATTCGATTCATACTGCGCATAATAAAAGCTCATGGCCAGAGGTGTAATGTGGCAAAGCACCAATGAATTGCTTATGCATGTTGGTGAAGGCGGATCGCTCTCCAATTGTACCGCCTCCATTTTTCCGTTTTTTTTTTTAACAGGGTGTACCAAAGCTCTCCCGTCCGCACTGATTCTCGACAATGTTATAAGTTGCGCTAGGGACCGCATCTACCTTCTTTCGAAATTAGCAGGTAACTACGCTGTTATGCGGCGGCTCGTTTCGGCCCATTCAACATCTGTCCTTCAAGTGTAACGAGCGAGTAACGGAGTTTATATTTCATACCCGCCACAGCAAATTTGTGTTCGTGGGGTCTCTATTCTAATTCGAACGTTGGACTTACGCTATACGTATTCGTTTCGGAATATCGTCTCTACGTCTTCCGTTAACTATACGTGGTTAACATTATGAAGACAATTAATAACATTTGTGAAATACAACTTTGTTTGCAGAGAGCATAATGATGTTCGAAGTCGCCAGTTTTTCCACGACAAACGACTTTCAACAACTTATTATATGCATAATTGTTGCAACTGATTGCCGGCAATTATATATATATATATATATATATATATATATATATATATATATATTTGAATTACAAAAAAAATACTAAAAAAATATATATATACACATTTGAATTACAAAAAACAAATACTAAAAAAAGGTTGCATGGCGCGAGATTCGATCCGGCGACCTTCCGATTACAAACCCGAGCGCTTACCGCTACGCCACGACGCTGTAGAAAACAATGAATCGTAGAGTATTTCACCGCAACGGTTTCTTTTAACTGTCGATTTTCTCGACAACGGCTGAGAAGTGCATCTTGGTGCTTTGCCACATTACACCTCTGGCCATGAGCTTTTATTATGCGCAGTATCAATCGAATCTGAATTTCACAATTGGTGGCCTCCCCTTGTTAGTCACGATTTCTGAGTGTAGATTCATTCATGATTAAGAAAAAAAATAATTTCGGATTTTTACCTTTTTCAAATTTCTCAGAAACTAAACGTATAATCGAAAAGTTCGAAGCTATCAAAAATGTATAACATTAAATTCTGCATCTATTGAGTACCAAAACTTTGGTATTTGATTAAATTCTCCTATAGAAAAGCTACACTTTTCGAAAAACACTCGTTTTGTCGCTATGAAACGTGCATTATCTCAGAATTGGTCAATTTAACGCCAAATACTATGAGAGAATAGGTGCAGAGCACCAGACTGTGAAATTCCAAAGAAGAAATAGTCTTACATCTAAGACGTATCACATCTGTAAGCACACTACACGAAAAGGTCTTCCCCACCAACAGTCAAACGATTTTTCGCAGAATCACGTTCCAAAAAAAAACAATGAAGAGCTTCGGTATTATTTTGGCTATGAGAAGGTCCCATATCTTCTGTCTATATCTGATGACATAGGTACGCGAAAAACACCAAAAGCTGTGTTTTACATGTTGTTTGATGCCTTTATGCCTCGCCTGGGCCTGTCAACGCTGACATGGGACTGTTGATGACTGGAAACAGGCTGCCTGGTCGGACGAGGCCGGCCGTTGTGGCCGAGCGGTTCTAGGCGCTTCAGTCGGGAACCGCGCTGCTGCTACAGTCGCAGGTTCAAATCCTGCCTCTGGCTTGGATGTGTGTGATGTCCTCAGGTCAGTTAGGTTTAAGCAGTTCTAAGTCCAGGGGACTGATGATCTCAGGTGTTAAGCTCCATAGTGCTCAGAGCCATTTGAACCATTTGGTCGGACAAGTCTCGTTTCAAATTGTATCGAGCGGATGGAAATATAGTAGTATGGAGACAACCTCATGAATCCATGGACCTTGCATGTTAGCAGGGGACTGTTCAAGCTGATGGAGACTCTGTAATGGTGTGAGGTGTGTGCAGTTGCAGTGATATGGGACCCCTGATACGTCTGTGTACTACTCTGACATGTGACACGTACGTAAGCATCCTGTCTGATCACTTGCATCCACTCACGTCCATTGTGCATTCCGATGGACTTCGGCAGTTCCAGCGGGGCAGTGCGACATCGCACACGTCCAGAATTGCTACAGCGTGACTCCAGGTACACTCTTCTCGGTTTAAACACTTCCGCTTGCCACAAAACTCCCCAGACATGAACATTATTGAGTATATCTGGGATGCTTTGCAGATTCGTTATTCCTGTAGTCTCTCTGTGGAAAGAGTGGGTTTTCTGGCTAAATATTTTCCCAAGATTTTATCAGAGGAGCGAAAGACTTGAACTGACGCCACGCAAAGGCTACATTTAAAAGAATGACATCCTTGATGTTAAATGTTTCCAAGATTTATGTGATATCTGCGTCATGTTGGCTGACGATATCAGTCAGTAGGCGCTTTCTGTGATGTGCTTTCAATGTTTCGATAACATCTTGATCCATCGGCGGAATTAGTGCAGCTGCATTTTTGGGCAAATGCAAAGCCTCTGTGTAACCATCAGTCGTCTTAACCCTCAATTCTTCCTTGTCCGGTGTCCTGGAGCACTGTCCAACAACCAAAAGATTTTTTCTCTTTACGTTTAGTGGATTTAAATGCCCTGGGGGACTGGAATTTGCCCCATCTAAGAGTTTTAACATGAGCCTTCCAGCAGGATTTGCGCACACCGTTAACGTGGTACGCTCTTTTTGAGGTTTCCTTCGGGAAACTTCTTTTTCTTCCTCCATTATAAAAGTTTAAGCCTATTTCGTCGACATTATACAGTTGTTCGGCCGTAAGGCCTAGTTCGTCGATTTTGGCGTTTAAATTTTGAATGAACTGAGAAACTTCAGTCTCGTCAGCTGATAGTTTTTCTCTGCTCATCTGCAAGAAGCGGGTGATATGCCGCTCCTTAAAGTATTCAAACTAACAATTTGCTGGCAGAAAATCTTTGTTGGTCATTTCACGATAGAAAAAGCTGGGCTTTCTGTTTTAAAATATCTCACGAAATAGTGACGTGCTTGGGTCTGTGTTGTTTAAACCAAATGTTGAGAGCTTCCTCAACTGGAGGGTATTCGCTTACGCGAAGAGTTTTTGTCCTAGACTCATCTTCTATGGCTTTTATAAATTATTCTGTTTTACCCCTATTTTTTACTATGTTGTAAGTCGGTAGTTCGCCCGATATCAAAAGTATTAGAAATGGAAGTTGAGAGATTGACCACGGTTATATGTTTTAATAATTTACCATTTATCAGTAAGAGCTACAGTATTATGCTTACGTTTATCGTTTCCACTTGTGCTCGGCATCAAACAACACTTTTCAGTACAAAAATTAAAACAGAACAGTTAATCCATGTAGCAGAATTCAGATTCACTAATAACATGAAAGGAGCACTTTCGAAATCACATTAATTATACTGGCGTGAGACACGGGGCAGACATGAGGCGACACCTGTCGCCACAAGTGTGTGCCTCTCTGCCTGGGAGCATGCGCAATGCCGACTGTCAGATTCGGATTATCGTGAGTCTGCTGTACTTGACTGTACGGGGTGTCCCCTACGAAGGAGACCCCACAAACATGTGTAGCAATTCCGTTGAAACTGTGTAATTTGAGACGTTTGATTTGTTAACACTCTGCAACACCGTTTGAAGCAACAGTGCGTTCCCGCACATTGCTGTGGTTGGAGCTCAGTGTTCAGTGTTTAGTGACAATGTATCGCTATTCTGCGAAGAGCATATGTTTCTTGTGAAACAGTATTGGAGTACTGGTTCCATTAAGACATGTCAACGAATGTTTGCTGAAAGGTTTGGTGACCAGCATATACCGTCTAAATACAAAAGTTAGTGAAAAAGATGTAGAGCAGTGGAACATTGTTGAATCTTCACGTCGGGGAACGGAAGCCATTATCAGAAGAAAAAGTGACTGACATGAAACAATGATTGTTGGTCTGTTCAATCTCTTATTTCAGGAATGTGGAATGTCGTGGAGCATATGTCACAGAGCTGCGAAGAAAGCTGGCATGTGTCCATACAGGTTTACAGTAATTGAACGTCAATGACAAGGAAAAACACATTACCTTTTGCCATTGGTTTCAGCAATTTATTTCTCAGACGCCAGGGATATTGTAGTACACATGGCGCAGTGATGAGGCAAGGTTCCACATCTCTGGTTATTGTAAAAATGTAAATGTCGTGTGACTAGGACCTCCCATCGGGTAGACTGTTCGCCGGGTGCAACTCTTTTGATTTGACGCCACTTCGGCGACTTGCGTGTCGATGGGGTGAAATGATGGTGATTAGGACAACACAACACCCAGTCTCTGAGCGGATAAAATCTCCTACCCAGCCGGGAATCGAACCCGGCCTCTTAGGATTGACATTTTGTTCGATATTGTTCATTGCATTTGTTTCGGGTTGACGTCTCATGACACCCGTTCACGTTCACTGTTGATTCTTCCGCTGTTTTTTCATTACAGAGGGCAGCTAATCCTCTGACCGAACACGCTGAGCTACCGTGCCGGCGTCCCTCAGCTACCAGGGGCGGACTCTGGTTACTGTGAACCTTGGGAACACACATTTCTGGAGAAATGAAAATCCACATCCACTGGTCGAGCAACCCCTGTATTCACAAAAGATTGGCGTATTCTTTGCACTATCACAGCATTGCATTATCGGAACAGCTTTTTTCGAGTCTACTGTGACAAGTGCAGTTTCCATCAAAATATTTCGGGAATTTGTGAACCAGTTGGAGGATGAAGAACTTGCCATCGGCTGGTACCAACGGGATGGCATCACGTGCCACACATCTCGAGTGACCATGGTTCAGGTCGAATCATTTGTTTCCCTAGCGGAGTGATTTCAAAAGGACTGAGTCTCCCAGGGTCACTTGATTTAACACCAACTGACTTTTTCCTCTGGATGGCCTAAAAGGCAAGGTCTACAGGAACAAATCATACAACTCGGAAGATTTATGACAGAAGACTATCCGTGAAATGCAGGCAGTGACACCAGATGTTCTGGCAGTAACATTTGAGAATCTGCAGTGTCATGTTCAACTGTGTTTATAAGTCGAGGGCAGTCACTTCCAGCAACTTTTGTGATTCGCCTTTATTTCCCCATGAACAAGATACACGTTCATTTGATTTCATTTCCTGAGTTTTATGCAAATCCTTTAAGTGCAATTTAAGCAAATGTTTGTTGGTGGGGCCATTTTTGAACGGGACTTCCTGTACTATAGACAGCTTGGCTTCTGCTCCATGTGAAACAAAGCCCAATGAGATCCTAGCAAATGCAGAAGAATATATGGTGTGATGCATCATGTCTATTCTTATGATGAACAGCTACTGCTGTTGACATTGTTCAGCAGTCTGTCTGTGATGCCTCTGGGGAGGACACTGACATTCTTGTGATTCTGAGTGCTTCAGCCCCATTACCCCTCAACATTTTTATATTGAAGATCGGCACATTCGTTACTCTTGAGATAAAACTGGAATTGCATGAGAGATCGTTTTGGTACTCAGTATCAAGGGCAGGCATAACGGTCATCAGACTCACTTCTGTATGTAAACAAACCTCAGTTCAGTAGTATATAAGTTCCTCAGTCAAACTGTCATCATCAAAGGAGACTTTAACCAGTCAACAACTAGTACCAAAAATTACAGTTTTGTAAGTCGTGGGTGTGACAAGACATCCCCATTAAACATTGCTAGATGCCTTCTCGGAGAACTATATAGAACAGGTAGTTTGGAAGCCCATTTGTGATTGAAATATATTGTTTCTAATTGCAACAGATACAGCTGACATTCTTTCAGAATGTTGACACTGAAAGTGGTATCAGTTATCATCAGACAGTTTTAGTACCAATGATTACCAAAATACAAAGGGCAAATAAAACAGGTAGAAGAATTTATCTGTTCAGCAGATTATATAAGGAGGCAGTATCGTCATATCTCAACAAAGAATTTGAAACATGTAGCTTTGTGTCAAGTTTAAAAGAATAGTTGACCATGTATTTGATAAGTATGAGGGCTGTTCAATAAAGAAGTTTTTTGTTGTTGAGAACATACCTTCATTCATTGTCATAAATTTGATGGTCCTTCTCAAAGTAGTCTCCCATGAATGCGATGCACTTGTCCTAGCACTTCTGCCAGTCTTCAGATACATGCTAGAAACCATTTTTTGAGATGTGCTTCAAAATTGCCTGTGTAGCCTTCACTACTGCTTCTGATGATTGATAATACCTTCCACAAATGCGTTTCTTCATGCTAGGGAATAGAAAAAAGTCACACAGGGCTAAATCCAGACTATAGGGAGGTTGAGGGATGGACTTCACGTTGATTTTTGTAAGATATTCAACAACAACATTGGAAATATGTGGCCGTACATTATCATGGTGTAGTATCCAGCCTGCTTCACGGAAATGTGGTCTTTTGCGCCAGATATGGACTTGAAATGTTTTCAGGATATCCCTGTAGTATTATCCAGTTGCTGATGTGTGTGCAGATACATGCTGATAAAACATTCCATGAATATCAAAAGAATGAGATGACCATAACTTCCCCAGCAGAAGCAACCAGTTTTGCTTTTTTGGGGTTGGTGAAGAAGATTCCACACTGAGCTTTGCTGTTTGCTCTCAGGATCAAAATGATGTAGCCAAGTTTCATCAGCGGTGATTACATTTGAAAGAAACTACGGATCTTCCTCTAACATCAACTTTAACTGCATGCAGCGCTGCACGTGAATGTCCTTTTGTTTGGAAATCAACAGTCTTGGAACCCATCGCACGCAAACACGTGTCATGTGTAATTTTTCTGTCACCAATGTGTGGGTGGCACCCAGTGAAATGTTCAGTATTTCAAAAAGTGATCTTAAGGTAATTTGTTGATCCTCTCTCACAATGACAGCAGTCTTCTGTAAGAGCAGTAAGAGCAGAGCACCAGGTCCACTTTCCTTTGAAATTGATTGTCTCCTCTCTTTAAACATTTTAAATCAGCTTCAAACTGTGCTGTAGGGAAGAACAGATTCTCCATAGACCTCCTGTAACATTGTATAGGCCTCAGAAAGCAGAATTTCAAAGCAGCATGTTGTTCCTTGCATGTTACCTCCATTGCAGCGGTAGGCTATACTGAATATGTTCGTACTTGCCTCCCTCTCACAGGCGGGAACCAGGAGTCCCAACAATGAAACTACTATGGCGTGTTTGTTGTACATTAAGCTAGCAGAATATCATAGGATTAAATTTTAGCTTCAGAAATTATGACCATAAAAAAATTATGATCATTCTTTATTGAACAGCCCTCGTATGTACCTGGTAGAATAATTCATGATGGGAAAGATACTCCACAGTATACACTGTAAAGAAACTTCTAAGGAAACAGAAACTACTGCATAGTAGGTATAAAACATGTAGGGCTTAGGATAGAGTGATGCTGAAGGCAGTAGGTTTGACTGTGGAGAGGGTAATGCATGAAATGGTCATATACAAAGGCACCAAAGCTAGTCTACAGAACTCGTGGATAACACAGGAACTGACATTGAGGGAAGCAAAGGAAAATCCTCAGCTCTGTTTTCAAATGTTACTTTACAAGGGAAAGGACAGGGGGATTGACGTAATTTGATTCTCACACCCCTGTAAAGACGAGTTAGGGGTGTTTTCATACCAGTGGTGTTGAGAAACAGCTGATATCTGAACTGGAAGGAACCTAGGATCGGGGCTACAAAGGTACTGAGCAAAAATAAAATATTGTCTGAAAGAAAATTATTTATTAATTTATCACAGAGTCCACTTTCTAATTTACAAAAGCAGGCAACACTTGTTTGTACCAAAAGATTCTCAAACCACAGTTTCTGTAATACACATCAGCAGATAACAGACACTGGAAGTAGTGTATGCATCTGTGACACAGAATAGACTGTAGCACCAATAAATACCAAAACACAGGTGGAAGAGTTAATAGTATAAATTTACACACAAAGCCATGAAGCAGTCCATATACGAGGGTAATCCCAAAAGTAAGGTCTCCTATTTTTTTTATAAGTACATAGACCTGTCTATTTCTACAATCGTTTACATCTGTTTACAGCTTGAACATTTAGCTATTTTTCGATATAATCACTATTTCTGTCGATGCATTTTTGTAGACGCTCTGGCAGTTTTTGTATGCCCATGTCATACCAGCTGGCCGAAATGCTGTTCAGGAAGTTATGAACCTCCTCTTTCACCTCGTTGTCGGAGCTGAATCGCTTTCCTGCAAAGTGTTCTTTTAACTCAGGGAACAGGTGATAGTCACTGGGCACCAAGTCAGGACTATAGGGTGGGTGATTATGTTCCTCTGAAACTGTTGCAGGAGAGCAGAGCAACGGTTTGCCGAGTGATGTGTGGGTGAGCGTTGACATGAAGAATGTGTATACCCTTGCTCAACATTCCTCTTCTCCAGTTCTGAATTGCCTGTTTGAGTGAGTCTCACAGTACCTGTTGACGTTAATTATGGTCCCAGTGGACATAAAGTCGACCAAGAATACCCCTTTCCGATCCCCCCCCCCCCCCCCAAAAAAAAAAAAAACCGGTTGTCATGATTTTACTGGCAGACTGTGCTTGTTTGAACTTCCGCGGCTTTGGCAAAGAAGAATACCACCATTGGCGTGATTGTTGTTGGTCTCAGGTGTAGAGTGGTATGCCCAGGTTTCGTCACCCATGACAATTGAGTCCAGAAAGTTGTCATGTTCGGCTGCAAGGCGGTGAAGACATGCGCGGGAAGCATCAACTCATTGCTGCATGTGGTCCTCAGTCAGCATGCGAGGCACCCATCTTGCACACACCTTCTGGTAGTTCAATGTTTCTGTTGAAATTCTGTGAGCGGTGCTTTGGGAAACCTCAGGAACCAACATGCAGACATCATCCAGGGTGATGCGCCGATCTTCACACACGCTTTGCTCAACCTTCAACACTGTCTTCTCAGAAATTGACGGTCTCCCACTCTTTGGTTCATCGTGAATTTCGGTCTGACCAACCTGCAAACTCTCTACACCACTTACAAACATTTTTGACATCCATGCACGTCTCACCATACACTTCCGTCAATTGGCGATGGATTTCAATCGGTGCAGTGCCCTTTGCGTTCAAAAACCGAATAACTGCGTGCAATTCGCACTTGGTAGTAACATCCGACGGGAGTTCCATTCTCAACGGCTGCCAAGCCAAAACTGAGCGCCTCAGTGCGGCGTGCAAATGCTTACACACAGTACGTGAAGCGCTCTTCGTAACAGTGTGACCAACTGCCACACAAAAAGAGTTCTGTACTTATTAAAAAAATAGGAGACCTTACTTTTGGGATTACCCACTTATACAGTAGAAAATTTAAAGAAATTATTAATTTATTTTAAAAACAGTTTCTGTAATTTGCCCGAAACTTGAAATAATATACACATGTGTGAAACAGACAGGACAGACTGTAACATCAACAATTAACTAGACCCATAGGTAGAATTACTAGTAGGCCTAACACAAAAAACTTACCAGCACAGCTGTTAATAAGAGTTAAATAATTATTCCAACAAGTTTTATTTAGACAGTGCCATCTAAAGGTATCAGCTAAACATAGCCAGTAGAATGATCAGAATCAGTTTAGTCTCAAATGACAAACACCACTCAGAAGTGACTGCACATTGGGGAGAATTGTCTCATGAATCATGATTAACAGTTAATGCCCAAAAGATATAGTGCTTATTGTCATTCCTGTATCGGAACAAAGTGAATGGTGGAGAATGTAAATGACCACAGCCACCAGTCAAGTCAGCATGAATATGCCAGAAGTCTAACTTCAGAATATGATGTCACCACACAAGCAGTACAAAGCTGCAACTCCCCAGCAGGTAATGAACAACCACCATGGCTCTCATGTATAAGCCCCAATGCCATGTGAGGCAAACCCCAGCAAGTCACTTGTTAGCTGCACTCATGCTTAAACTTCTTGCCATGTAACCAAGGCACCACCACTTGAGATGCCAAGTAGATGATAGCTAAGCAACACTGAGCAAAGATTTTCTGCAGAAATAGGAATCAATATAATGTCATGCTTAGCTGAAATGGACAAAGCTGTAGGACCTGATGGAATTCCTATCAGATTCTTCACTGAATTTGTGGTTGAGTTAGCTCCCTGTATTAACCATAATATACATTCCATCAGCCTTGAGGTCGGCTTGTTGTACAGTTTTAAAATATATCTGAGCACAAATGTGGTGACCACCTTACATGCCAGCAAGTGTGGGCTCCAAAAAAAACATATGAGATCGAACTTGTACTTTCTCACATGACGTCCTGAAAGCAGTACATCATGATGTCTCAAAAGCATTTGTCTCAGTATCACATCTACATTTGTTGTCAAAAGTATGATCATATGGGATAGTAAACGAAATTAGTGACTGAATTTAGGATTTCTTGGTAGGGAGGACACATGTTATCTTGGATGGGTAGTCATCAAGAGAAGTAACATCAGGTGTGCCCCAGGAAAGTGTGTTGGGACCTGTGCTGCTCATGTTGTATATTAATGAACTTGAACTTGCTGGCAATGTTAATAGTAACCTCACATTGCTTAAAGATGATGCAATTATCTATAATAAAGTGCAGGCCAAAAAGAGTTGCATAAATATTCAGTCAGATCTTGATAATATTTCAAATTGGCGCAAAAATTGGAAACTTCCTTTAAATGTTATGAAATTTAAAATTGTGCATTTCACAAAATCAAACATTATTGCATCCTGTGACTGAAATATCAATAAGTCATCATTAGAATTGGTTTACTCATACCAATGTCAATGTGTAATGATTTGTAGGGAATTAAAACTGAATGATCACACAGGTTCAGTTGTAGGTAAAGCAGACTTTCATTTGTTGGTAGAATACAAGGGAAATATTATCAATCTACAAAGGAGATTGCTTAAAAACACTTGTGCAAACCATTCTGGAATAATGTTTAAGGGTGTGGAACTGATATCAACTAAGACTAAATGGAGGAGAGCTTCACAAAGACGCTGAGGAAAGTGAACTGGCAAGTACTTGAACATAGTGACAGATTATCCAGTGAAAGTCTACTTACAAAGTTTCAAGAGCCAACTTTAAGTGATGAATCTGGGAACAAACCACAGACCCCTGTTTATTGTACCATAGAGATGATGAAGACAGGATTAACCTAACTGCAGCACACACAGTGGCGTTTAAGCAGTAATTCTTCCTATGCTCCATATGTGAGTGGAATGGGATGAAGGCCTAAAAACTGGTACAGTGCGACCTACCATATGCCACACACTTCACAGTGGTTTGCAGAATATGATGCAGATGCACAATAGATGATAGTAAAAGTGAGACCTTCGTGACTACTCCCTACCAAAAAAAAATAAAACACTGTGGAGTAATTGGTCATTCAACACAATTGTAGACAGCTATCTGGTTGATGAACATATGCTGGGCTTCACAAGTATATCCTTTCCTAGCAGATGCTGCAATCTGTTTTAGTATTGCACCTTGCTTGATTATCAAGTACATCTTGCTTTCTCCCTCATCAAATCTAATCATGTTTAACACGTGGAGGACTAAACAGAGTGGGTGATCCAACCAGTTAATATCATAATTGTTGTCTGTACTGCACTCAATAATATTAAGCATGCCATGAGACTAATAGACATTTGAACACATACATACTAGAGTCATATTGTATCACGAGTCCTTGCTATGGGGGAAAAAGATGAAATATTCCTGGTACGGCACGGTGAAGGCATTCATACCAATGTGACTGGAATTTTTAATTTGTGTCATTGATAGATGTTGTGTAACAAGTTAAATTAATTTTCAACTTGATCTGCAAAGTTGTTTTCTTTGTGTGTATTTGTAGATTGGTCATGTTGTTGTATGTGTGTAGTTGAAACATATCAACTGCAATACTATGCAACTGTAAATACCGTATTTTGGATGACTAATTGCCAAAAGAAATTGTCTGACATTGTTGGTAAAGTGTTATAAGGAACCCGCTCATTATGTTTCAAAATTTAAGAAAATAATTCACATGTAGGTTGTAAAAAAACTGCACACATACATAAAACCACAAGAATATGCTCAATATGAAACTGGTCAATGAGGAAACAATAGTGCATGGAATTCCTGACAACATTGGTGTGGTATAATATAAAAAGATGTACAGCACATTTTGTGCAAAAAAAGTAAGTGGGAAGTTTCTGAAAGAAGGATGCTGCATTTGTTGAATACTGACCCAAAGAAACACAAAAATTAATTTCTCAGCAGTGCTTATGCATTTTAAAAAGAATATATTTGTTTTTGTACATTAATTGGTTGCTGTAGTAAGAAATATTCACCACTTCATGGCTAGAGACACCTGGTGGCCATTCATCCAAAAGCTAATACAATTTTATCAGCTGTAACGACTAGGGTAGTTGTGGTCTAGACTGCAAAAATATGTCCCCTTATGGATTGCCTTACAAAGAATAAAACACTAATTGGTAGATATTATGCCACTCTTCTGGGCCGGATTGGTTGAAACATACATGAGACCCTTTGACTGTAAGAATAGAAGAATATATTTCATCTGGAAAGTGAAATTACTCACAAAGATAGTTTTGCAGTGGGTAAACTGATTCAATTGAAATAGCAATGTTTCAAAAATCCATTACCCTCATGAGATTTTGATGCCCCTTAACCACAATGTATTTACACATAAAGTTAAAATTGGGGCTGAAAAAGTCACCTTTAGCAGCTGCGGGTGGGTATTTTGTAGACTTTTATTGCATTTCATGAACAGAGGACACTCACTGAGAAAGTAACAGACAAATCTCATTGATCAAAATTTTGCAGCTTTTGTTAAATAAAAGTGCTTTCAATTAAAAAAGTAATCTGTCAGGATGACACTTTTCCTCCTTTCCATTGAAAATCAGCTCTAAATATTTTGCCTAAGACAACAAAGTCATAATATTTTAGATATATTAGGCTTTTTGTCAGGAAATCAGAAGAGCACTTCCAGAAAAAACTAACCTTTTCAGAAATGTTCATAAAAACCATTACTGAATAAGTAGTATATGTATTTTGTAAGAGTAATTACTTCTGTAAACCAAATTTAGTACACATACTATCTGCTATACGAGAATCAGCACTGTAGGGGTTAGAACCTCCTAGCTCCAGTGGAGATATAGGCAAAAAAAAAAAAAAAAAAAAATTTCAATCCCTAACATCTAGGCTTCCCAGCATGACAGGTGTGTCATGGAGGTAGTATTGGCATGCCTTGCAGGGGCTATACATGCAGATGGCCACAATTGAGCAGATAGAAGGTGGAGGAGAAGATGGATGGTGAGAGGGAGGACGATGAGGTGGCCAGAGGAAAAAGGAAGAGGAGGAGTTGGACAGACAGAGGGGGGGGGGGGAGGGGAGGAGGAGGTGGAAAGATAGAGAGGAGGCAGGAAGAGATGGGCAGAGAGATGGGAGGAGGAGAGGGACAGTGAGAGAAATAAGAGGAAGAAGTGGACTGAGATAATGGAGAGGGGATGGACAGAGGGATGAGGGGATGGACAAAGGGAAGAGGAAGGAGTGGAAGAATAGTTAGAGAGATGAGAGGTGGAGATGGGCAGAGTGAGGAGAAGGAGGAGGTGGACAGAGTGACAGGGATTAGGAGATGGACGGAGTGAGGGTGGAGGAGGAGATGGGTGCTATATGACATACAGTTAAGTGAGTGAAGCCATGGGGAAAAAAGACTAGTTTGTTTAAGTATATCAGAAAAGACGGAAACAAGAACTGCTGTGGGTGATTGTGTTTGTGTGTCCATGTGGCTGAGTGTCTGAAAATGTATAATTAAACTGGAAAGTGAGTAGTATTTGGAATGGCAGTGATGTCTCTGTACTATTAGGCATGTCTCTATGCCACTAATGAATCAGTTTAAAGCAGATTTGTTTATTTTTTCAGTAGAGTATTTTTTTTTTATTGCGTATACTTTTCACATAAATTTATGTTTATGTTTAGCTGATGATATCTGCTGTGGTGAGCCATTTTAGTGAACAGATGAAGATGTTTATTTCTGTGCTATCTGTGGATATATGGTATATCTGCATTCAAATGAAATGATATTCAAACTGTCAGAGATTTTTATATTTAGCATTGACAGTTTATTCAACTGAGGAAATGTAGTCATTGACATGTTTGCAGCTCATACTGATCATTTTCAAGTACCCCACCCCTGTGCTCTTTTTTTGTTAATAGTTTAGTCTCTTTAGCATTTGGCACACATACTCGTAAGCCATTTGTTACATTTTACTATATTTGATTTTTACTGCTTATTGGCAGTATAATTGAATATCTTTTCAGTTAAGAAAGCTTGATAATATTTTTAATAGATGCTGAAAGTGGCTTTTAATTTAGATTTTTGTTGTGTTTTAAGTATGGCATATTGGAATAACTGTAATTTCACTCTATTCTGTCAGTGTTGATCTAGCTACCTTCATTTGTATAGCGACTGGGCTGGTATCATTGTGAAATATCCTTTACCTTTTTAATAAAATGTTTTTGCCAGTGTGCATCTAGTGCAATTAGTGTAAACTCCATCATGGGCTATTTTTCAATAATAACTCTCTTGTTTTAGAAAATAAATGAATTTGACAAAAAGCGAGATCTGTCTGGTAGTGGTACAGCAAGAAAGGCATTTAGTAAGGCACTGTGGTTCCTATCACTTGGTCGCAATGCAATTGTTGCTGTGATTGGAACTGGCTTAGGCTATGCCCTTTTCAAAGATGGAGAAGCCCCTTTTAAGCTAACAGGTGAGTGTAAATTTGATTTCACACATCTAACAGAAATTTTAGTTTTTTATAATTTCAACAGCCTTTTCTAAAGACATTGTAGGTTTGGTCTCTCTCTCTCTCTCTCTCTCTCTCTCTCTCTCTCTCTCTCTCTCTCTATATATATATATATATATATATATATATATATATATATATATATATATAATAGAGGGAAACATTCCACGTGGGAAAAATTATATATATAAAAAAAAGATGAGGTGACTTACCGAACGAAAGCGCTGGCAGGTCGATAGACACACAAACATACACACAAAATTCAAGCTTTCGCAACAAACTGTTGCCTCGTCAGGAAAGAGGGAAGGAGAGGGGAAGACAAAAGGAAGTGGGTTTTAAGGGAGAGGGTAAGGAGTCATTCCAATCCCGGGAGTGGAAAGACTTACCTTAGCCAGAGGGTAAGGAAGGTGGTTTGGGGATTTCATAGGGATGAACTAAGAGGTTACGAAGGTTACGTGGACGGCAGAAAGACACTCTTGGTGGAGTGGGGAGGATTTCATGAAGGATGGATCTCATTTCAGGGCAGGATTTGAGGAAGTCGTATCCCTGCTGGAGAGCCACATTCAGAGTCTGATCCAGTCCCGGAAAGTATCCTGTCACAAGTGGGGCACTTTTGTGGTTCTTCTGTGGGAGGTTCTGGGTTTGAGGGGACGAGGAAGTGGCTCTGGTTATTTGCTTCTGTACCAGGTCGGGAGGGTAGTTTGGGATGTGAAAGCTGTTTTCAGGTTGTTGGTGTAATGGTTTAGGGATTCCGGACTGGAGCAGATTCATTTGCCACGAAGACCTAGGCTGTAGGGAAGGGACAAACTGTCCATTCACGTGAATGGACACAGGCAGACAGTGTTTGTTGGTAATGAGGATCACCCTGTGGCTAAACATGCCTTGGTGCATGGCCAGCACATCTTGGCACAGTGTTACACCGTCCGGGTTATCTGGATACTTCCCACTAACACCAACCTGTCAGAACTCCGGAGATGGGAACTTGACCTTCAGTATATCCTCTCTTCACGTTATCTGCCATGCCTCAACCTCTTCTAATTTCAAGTTACCGCCACTCATACCTCACCTGTCTTTCAACAACATCTTTGCCTCTGTACTTCCGCCTCGACTGACATCTCTGCCCAAACTCTTTGCCTTTACAAATGTCCGTTTGTGTCTGTGTATGTGCGGATGGATATGTGTGTGTGTGCGAGTGTATACCTGTCCTTTTTTCCCCCTAAGGTAAGTCTTTCTGCTCCCGGAATTGGAATGACTCCTTACCCTCTCCCTTAAAACCCACATCCTTTCATCTTTCCCTCTCCTTCCCTCTTTCCTGACGAAGCAACAATTGGTTGCGAAAGCTAGAATTTTGTGTGTATGTATGTGTTTGTTTGTGTTTCTATTGACCTGCCAGCACTTTCGTATGGTAAGTCACATCATCTTTGCTTTACAAAGACACTCTTGGTGGAGTGGGGAGGGTTTTATGAAGGATGGATCTCATTTGAGAGCAGGATTTAAGGAAGTCGTATCCCTGCTGGAGAGCCATATTCAGTGTCTGATCCAGTCCCAGAAAGTGTCCTGTCACAAGTGGGGCACTTTTAGGGTGGTTCTTTGTCTTTCCACTGTCCACCTAACCTTCGTAACCTCTTGGTTCATCCCTATGAAATCACCAAACCACCTTCCCTACCCTCTGGCTCCTACCCTTGTAACCGTCCCTGGTGTAAGACCTGTCCCATGCACCCTCCCACCACCACCTACTACAGTCCTGTAACTCGGAAGTTGTACACGATCAAAGGCAGAGCCACGTGTGAAAGCAACCGCGTGATTTACCAACTGACGTGCCTACACTGTGAAGCGTTCTATTTGGGAATGACCAGCAAGAAACTGTCCATTCGCATGAACAGACACAGGCAGACAGTGTTTGTTGGTAATGAGGATCACCCTGTGGCTAAACATGCCTTGGTGCACGGCCAGCACATCTTGGCACAGTGTTACACCATCCGGGTTATCTGGATACTTCCCACTGACACCAACCTATTAGAACTCCGGAGATGGGAACTTGCCCTTCAATATATCCTCTCTTCCCATTACCCACCTGGCCTAAACCTCCTCTAATTTCAAGTTGCCTGTGTGTGTGTGTGTGTGTGTGTGTGTGTGTGTGTGTGTGTGTGTGTGTGTGTTCCGCTCCTGGGATTGGAATGACTCCTTACCCTCTCTCTTAAAACCCACATCATTTCGTCTTTCCCTCTTCTTCCCTCTTTCCTGATGAAGCAACCATGGGTTGCAAAAGCTTGAAATTTGTGTGTATGTTTGTGTGTTTTTTATTGTCTCCTATCAACATACCAATGCTTTCATTTGATAAGTAACAGCATCTTTATTTTTAGATATATTTTCCCATGTGTATATATCTAATTGCAAAACATTGTAATGTAAGCTAATAAGACCACATTTTCAATAATACTTTTTGAGATTGTGGACATCATATAAGATTTTTTCAGTAAAATGCCCAATTCAAAATTAATTATTAATGATTGACTTAATGATAAATCATACTCTGTTTTAGTTAAAAGTTGTAGTAGAGCTAAACTGTATAAGACACAGTGTTGACAAGTGTTTTATGTTACAGGTGACATTGGACAAGGCTTGCCCCCATTTGAGCTTCCACCTTTTTCAACAAACTTCAACAACAACACTTACGATTTCTCACAAATGACAGAAGCACTTGGTCCAACAATTGCAACCCTTCCTGTTGTATCTATCTTGGAAACTGTTGCCATTGCTAAGGCATTCTGTAAGTACTTTATTTTATGTCAGTTTTCCAAAGAAGACCCAGAGTCTTCTAAAGTTTTGCTGTTTTATGTAATTTTAATCATCAAGTATATTTCTTTAGAGAATGGTAACTGGATAATACATGACATAAAAGCTGCATTCCTTTAGAAGTGTCGAGTTAGCGAAACAAGTTGCATAAAGTGTTAAAAAGGAAAGTAACCAATGTTGTTGCAGTGTTAATGCCAGTGTCAATACATTTTCTTGGATCCTGCTGTTGCTACTACCCAACATTTTATACTGATAGATGTAAGCATGCAGTTAAAGAGGCAGTAATTTTATGACATAACAGTAAGGCCTATTGTTCATATCTATTTAGCTACAATTACCTAAACTGTTTCCTCCACAGCGAAAGGTAAAGCATTTGATGCCACACAAGAGTTACTTGCCTTGGGGATCTGCAATATTGCTGGTGGATTTGTTAGAAGCATGCCAATAACTGGATCTTTCACTCGTACAGCTGTAAACAATGCCTCAGGAGTAAAGACAACATTGGGAGCACTTTTCACAGGTATTAAATGGAAATTATTGAACATAAAAATAATTTGTCTGACAGCAAATACAGGAGAAAGTGTTTTTGACATTTTTGTTGTTGTTGTTGTTATTGAAATACCGTTATGACTTGAGAGAAAATATTTGTAATAACTTTTGTACACTTTGCTTCGATTTTACAACATAAAATGTGAAAGCATAGGTATTTACTGTTGAACTTCTTTGTGCCTTTGGCTTCATCTTTTCTCTATGGTTAGAAGTAACTCCTTCAAAAATGAAAGCCGGGTTTGAGAAGAAAACCTGATGAGAAGATAAAAAAAATTGGTTCTCAGAGTTTCAGTATTGTTCAACCAGATTGATTATAATAGGGAATTATGCAAAATAACAACTAAGCTTACTAGGTGTGTAAGTCAGACTGCAAAGGCTAGGAAAGTTTCCACGTTCAATAGGAAAATTTATTACATAATTAAATACTCAACTTGATAGTGGTGTATGAGGAGTGTTAGGCAAAGTAACTAACATCACTCTATGGAAAAGTAATAAATTTTTCTCATAATTCTAGTACCAAAAATCTTTTAACTTGGACATTTGACAGGTGACTTTTTTGCACTGAAGATTACTGTATGTCCATCATTAACCATTAGGTCTACAACTTTGCTTCTGCCATTTTGCAATAGACGGCAGTAGCAGCAATTGGAGTTTTGGTGGATGGTCATAAGTGTAATACAATAAGCTTAGGCATCTGTGAGCATAATGCCATAAAAATATTAGTCAATTTGTGATTGCATCATAAGGTTATTCTTGATTAAGTACGTCAACTTACGTACCCATTTCTCCACATTTGTAGGAAGTTTTAATTTTCTGCTTTAACATGATGAATTCTGCAGCTTTGGCTCTTAAAATGCTGTGTAAGACAAAAGGTGAGGGAACTCTTAGTGGAAGAATGTGCGCAGAATGTTTTAAATGCCTTAAGAATGGTGATTTTGATGTCAAAGGCCAGCATGGCGGTGGAAGACAGAATGTTTTCGTAGCTACTGAAGCAGGACATCATTATCGAAAGCAATTGATGCAGTCGAGCCCAGCACTGAAACACAAATGGCCACAATAAAGTGATAGACACATTAGTGTAATTTTGCAGCAGGTCAGTGCTCAACCCCATGTTGCAAAACCCATCAAAATATACATGGAAATGTTGAAACGAGAAGTCATATCCCTTCCACCATATTCTCCATATGTTGCTCTCTCTACCACCTTTCTCAATCTGTGGCATACAGTCTGGCTGACCAGCACTTCTGGATCATACGAACAAGTGCAAAATTGAATAGATTCATAGATCCCCACAAAAGACACCCAGTTCTTCCACTACAGGATTTGTATGCTATCCAAACAACGGGAGAATGTAGTGACCAGCAATGGGCAATACTATGAATCATAATTTTTTTGTAAGTTTTTCATAATAAAGCTCCAAACTTCGAGAAAAATTGGTGGAAGCAAAGGTGTAGACCTAGTATATAACATTACATTTATTGGAGAATGCTGCGAGAGGACCAAATCTGACTGACAGATATATGTGTGGATCAAAATATGTGAACATTTAATGACTGTAGTAAAGAACAGTGTGCACAAGATCTTTCACAATATTTCAGAATGATCAGTGATGTTTTGAGCTTCTTTCTAGCTCAATATTGGTTCCCCATTTTGATTTTTTAACTCATCCATACACACTAAGTGATAACAGTGATGTGGGACCTGAGGGATTGAATTGTAATTCCACGTTGTCCTTTGAGTGCACGAAATGGAAGTACGGATCAAGTACCTGAATGTCACATTTCTGCCACTTTCATTAGCAGATGGAAACCACTGAATGCTGAAGGTTAAGGAACAAACAGGGAATGGTAAAATTGATCTGAAACTGTGTACTAAATTTGACTACCCATGTATGAAGAATGTAAGTTAGCAGAAAAGTAATTCCAATAACATTTCCTATTTACAATAAGGGTACATGCAGTACAGCACACTAGTAATTTTAAACAATATTTTGTTTACTATGAAGGCAGTCTATGATTAAAAACTGTTCCACCATTACTTTTACATTATTGTGATTGAAGATAGGTGTAATACTACTAAGGCAGATGTTCTCTGCAGAGAGTGATATCCTGAATAGGACTCATATTCCCAACAGATATTTTCTTGTTTTGTGACTCTTCAGGAAATGGGGAGTTTAAAGCCCACTAAACATGGTCATGATAAAACTTGCATAGATGAAGCTGCTGAAGTTGTTATCACTTCTGTTGCAATGAATGTACATGTGAGCACACAAAATCTAAGTTATTGGTGTGGATTTTCTTTTGTTTTTCCATTTGTTTACTGTGAACTACAGCAAGTGGAAGAATTAAATTACCCCAAATACCTGCACTGTGTGCTAGAACAGGACTGTCATAATCAATTTTGTGCTCCACCTATAATAAAAATGTGTTTATGTGGATGCTATGCTGCGGTATGTTTCTGAACAAGTCTTAAGGAGAGGAAATGTATCATTAAATAAAAAAATTATAGGATGCTGTTACTGTTTGTATCATCATAATGAATGAAGTCACAAGAAGGGCAGTATGCTGATCGGTATCCCCTGGTAACTAAGCAACATTTACTGCATACATTTCTTTATTTTGCTTCTGGACTAAAAGTTATTTGTAATAGTCAAAATAATTGAGACACTCTATGTGTACCCATTAGAAATGTTACAAGACTCACTGTTGTTAATCCCAGGTACTGACTGAATAGGTACTGTCAAAAATTTCATGACACTAATCATGACTTTTGCTGTTGCATATGGAGAAATTGCAGTGTCAGAAAATTATTATGAATTCAGAAAGACCTGCAGAGGATTTATGCCTGGTGTGAGGATTGGTCGATGACTCTCAAGATAAACAAATTCAATGTATTTTTGCACAAATGTGTGGAAAGAAGCAATTGATCACTGGTTAGTGATCAGTTCCTAGAGAAAGTAGCAAATGTTAACATAGTGATGCATCCAGAGCAACTTCAATTTGAACTACCACATAAAACTAGTTCATAAAAAAATGCTTCACTGGAAGAATCCTAAGGAAATGTAATTCACCAACAGAGGGAGCTTACAAAACACTCATTTTAGAGATCCTTGTACTGTACATCAGTCATCAGTCTGGGATCATTATCAGCAAGGATTGATAAAAGTAGATAGATCTCCATGGGTTTATTTAGCAAGTGCATCACAGAGTTCCTCAACCAACTCAATTGGTCTATGCAAGGGAGGGCTTTTGTGCCACGGAAAGGTCTGCTTTTAATATGATCAAGAGCATGCCCTTCAAGAAGACTTGGGTGATATGTTGTTTCAGCCAAATATTTTTGTAATATGCACATGATGCTAAAACCAGTTGAAGTTAGTACTGATAAATATAACTGAAAATGAAACAGTAAAGAGAAGGAATGACAATGGTACACAAAGTATGTTCCTTTGCAGCTGACATCTGAAATACAGATATAGATTTCTAACTGATTAAGCATCTCAAAAATTTTGCATTTTAGTAAGCTCTAGGTTTGTTAACAACTTTGTGTCACATTCTAGTTTACCGCAAACTTAACAGGGTAGATCACAATTCCTCTAGTTAATCTCTTTTCGCTTGTCAGTCAAATTTTTCATCATGTAAGTGTAGAATGTCAGTGATATTTACCAAACATAGTATCATGTTGAGATGTAACACAAGATACCAAACAAAAAGTGTCACTTAAATTTTTCACATCATCATTATTTGTTAACATATTTGTTTTTTTTATTAATAGTGGCTTATTGGTCTACTCATGGATGACATATCTAGTTCTAACAATGAAAAACACGTGTAGTATGCAGTTCCGGCATGTCCTGTTAAGTTTTCCAGACCTATTAGAGATGTAAACAGCTGTTGTAGCTATATGGAATGATGCAGTTCCAATAGCAAGGTAAAAATCCCCATGAATGACATGACAATGTTCCTTTATCCAGTAACTGAATCAGAGGTACTAAATGCTATGAATAAGTTAAAAAATAAAATGTCATGTGGGTGTGATGGGATTCCTGACAAAGTCATTAAGCAAAGTGCAAGAAACATAGCCTCACATCTCACTGAAATTATAAATGAATCTTTTAAGACAGGGGTGTTTCCATCAAAACTTAAAATGTCAACTATAAAGCCACTTTACAAGAACAGTGATAAATATGATGTTAGTAACTTCAGGCCTTTATCAGTGTTGTCAGGTTTCTCAAAAATAATAGAAAGGATAATGTATCATAGACTATACAAATTTATTATGAAGAATAGAATATTGGTTAATGCACAAAATGGTTTCCGTAAAAATAAATCAACTGAAACAGCTATCTTCAATTTTTTGCAACTTGTTCTAAATTCCATAAATAGAAAAGAATTAAATTGTGGATTGTTTTTAGACTTATCAAAGGCCTTTGATGTCATCGACCATAAGTTACTGCTTAGGAAGTTATATGCCTGTGGGATACGTGGAGTTGCCCACAAATGGTTTGAATCATATTTGTCGGACAGGTATCAGAAGGTGGAGATAAGCCATGCAGATAGGACATATTCATCAAGATTCGAGAGTGTTTTGTACAGAGTACCCCAGGGATCTGTATTAGGGCCATTACTGTTTTTAATATTTATCAATGACCTACCAAGTCAACTATCTGAAGCAGAGGCAGTACTGTTTGCTGACGATACAAGTTTGTTTGTTAAAGCAAATAGTGAAGCTGACTTACAGGAAAAAGTCACATTAGCAACAGACGAAGCAGACAGATGGTTTAATGAAAACAGACTCATTGTGAATGCCAAAATAACAATGTGGATCAACTTCAGACATATTACAAATAAAATAAAAACTAACCTTACAGTAGAACTGGGTAAGTGTAAGATTGAACAAGCATCATACACTAAATTCTTGGGAGTATGGTTTGATGAACACTTAAAATGGGAAAAGCATGTAATATCATTGAACAAAAAATTAAGTCAAACATGTTATATACTTAGAATGCTTAAAAGCTCATGTAATATTAAAACAGTGTTATGTGTTTATTTCTCATTCATGCACAGTTTATTAAGATACGGTGTACAGTTTTGGGGGAACAACAGTCTAACAAAACATTCATTTAGACTACAAAACAAGGCAGTCAGAATAATAAAAGGTATAGGATATAGAGACTCTTGTAGGCATGCTTTCAAAGAATTAAAAATCATGACACTACCATCCTTATACATATATGAAAGCATATGTTTCTTAAAAGAACACGAGGAATTTTCTACATTAAACAGAGAATTTCACAACTATGAAACAAGGAATAGGAATGATTTCCACAGAGAAATTCATAAAACAGCTATGTTATCACAAAAGTGTACTATACCAACCCAAAATCCTCTACAATGCTCTCCCCAAAGAACTAAAAATAATACCAGAACTGCACATATTTAAAAGAGAATTAAAAAACATGTTATTGAGCAATAGTTTTTACAGTACTGAAGAGTTTATGAATCATTAACAATAAAAGTGCAGTTAATATTTCCTGACATAATAAATATTTGTAATTGCTCACATTTAAATACTTGCTGTTTCTATGAAAGTGTGAAACAGTGTTAATGCAAGAATGGAAATAATCTTTGTTGTGAGAATCATGAGCTTTTTTTTTACGTTAATGTTCTTATAGTTCTATTAAAATTGTAATGTCTAAGTGACAAGTAAATTCAATTCTAAATTTTCATGTACATGTATTTTAAATTGTAATGTTTATTGACAAGTCCTATGTCATTTTGATGATGTACCACAAGGACACTAATAAATTGAATTGAATTGAACTGAATTGCACTAATCTCAGTTTCGATCTTTTGGACATAACTGGTTTTGAAATAAGCTGGCTCAAACAAACAGAAACAAGTATGTACATCAAATTTTCACAAAAAAGTAATTTAATTAAGACTTAAGTATTACAATGATTGTTATATTTAGGTTTACCCATCCACAAACATACATTTACTGATGGGTCTTTCATGAATTCATCCTTGCCTTAGGCACTTTCACCACTTAGATACTTGAAAATATTTTCTTTTTCCTCCACAAGGAAATTAAAGCTGGTCTAGAAAACTCAGTGTGGCAATAACCAGATAACGAACAGTCAGTCCACAGTGACCAAGTGTTAACTTTGGTGTGGGCAAATACTGAAATTAAGTCTACAAACCATCTCCATTTTATAATTAATTTAAGAATATTTTCGTAATAAGAGTTCTGTATTTTATGTAGTTCTTTCAAATTATTTGATTTTTGTGTTTCTTTCAGGAATTTTGATTCTCTTGGCACTGAGCTTCCTGACATCTACATTCTACTTCATACCTAAAGCAACATTAGCTGGAATCATCATCACAGCAATGTATTTCATGATAGATGTTGCAATATTAAGCTTGTTATGGAAAACAAAGAGTAAGTTAGTCCATAATATATTGTACAATATTACAGAAAAGTTAAGAATTGGGAAAATTGGTCTATTGAGGACATTATTACATAAGACACTTTCCATCACTGAGCATTTAAATGATCCACCTTGTATTATTTGTAACACTAATGCATGCTGTGTCTTGTCCACCATGGTTTTGTTACTGGCTGCCAATGTGCTGACCATCACTGTGGTTCTTCCCTTCTGCTATTATTTATGATGTGACATTTCTGATTTTTGGTAGAGTCTGCCACATACTTATTTTTGAAATATTGTAATTTGCTACTACATTCTGTTTATGTATAAATGGAAGGACACACTACTGAGGTAGGCAGTTCATCATCACGTGTACTTGATGCAACATGCAAAAAAGTACTTTAAGTGTGAAGTGTTAGTTCATGTGCACAACTAACTGGTATGTGATCCTGGATTCTATGTGACATAGTTTGGACAAGATCCTGATATTTTACCAACTGGCATTGCTACATCTCTGATAAAACTACACCAAAACTTTTATTTCCATTTTCATGGACGGGAACCCAGATACAGACAGACAGAGGGCAGTCTACATAGTTGAAGTACAAGTGGATACAAAGGAATCAGTGACTCATATGCACATCAGGTATCCAGCAGTGTTTTCAGGAGGTGTGGGCCAGGAGCTGACTAAATGTCTAAAGGGATTTGACACTGCCATGTCATTAAATGCAACAAGTGGAATGACATGATCTGTATGGTGGAGCCCAACAATAGGTCAAAATCAACTAGCAAAAGCTCAACATTTGGGACAAATGTCAGCCATAAATTAAGAAGATATTTAGCAACAATCAGGAGCAGGTCTGTGAGGTCAATGATCAACTAAAGAGTGGAACCCAATGACATGGGGAGCTGTTACCATTATACACTCCTGGAAATTGAAATAAGAACACCGTGAATTCATTGTCCCAGGAAGGGGAAACTTTATTGACACATTCCTGGGGTCAGATACATCACATGTTCACACTGACAGAACCACAGGCACATAGACACAGGCAACAGAGCATGCACAATGTCGGCACTAGTACAGTGTATATCCACCTTTTGCAGCAATGCAGGCTGCTATTCTCCCATGGAGACGATCGTAGAGATGCTGGATGTAGTCCTGTGGAACGGCTTGCCATGCCATTTCCACCTGGCGCCTCAGTTGGACCAGCGTTCGTGCTGGACGTGCAGACCGCGTGAGACGACGCTTCATCCAGTCCCAAACATGCTCAATGGGGGACAGATCCGGAGATCTTGCTGGCCAGGGTAGTTGACTTACACCTTCTAGAGCACGTTGGGTGGCACGGGATACATGCGGACGTGCATTGTCCTGTTGGAACAGCAAGTTCCCTTGCCGGTCTAGGAATGGTAGAACGATGGGTTCGATGACGGTTTGGATGTACCGTGCACTATTCAGTGTCCCCTCGACGATCACCAGTGGTGTACGGCCAGTGTAGGAGATGGCTCCCCACACCATGATGCCGGGTGTTGGCCCTGTGTGCCTCAGTCGTATGCAGTCCTGATTGTGGCGCTCACCTGCATGGCGCCAAACACGAATACGACCATCATTGGCAGCAAGGCAGAAGCGACTCTCATCGCTGAAGACGACACGTCTCCATTCGTCCCTCCATTCACGCCTGTCGCGACACCACTGGAGGCGGGCTGCACGATGTTGGGGCGTGAGCGGAAGACGGCCTAACGGTGTGCGGGACCGGAGCCCAGCTTCATGGAGACGGTTGCGAATGGTCCTCGCCGATACCCCAGGAGCAACAGTGTCCCTAATTTGCTAGGAAGTGGCGGTGCGGTCCCCTACGGCACTGCGTAGGATCCTACGGTCTTGGCGTGCATCCGTGCGTCGCTGCGGTCCGGTCCCAGGTCGACGGGCACGTGCACCTTCCGCCGACCACTGGCGACAACATCGATGTACTGTGGAGACCTCACGCCCCACGTGTTGAGCAATTCGGCGGTACGTCCACCCGGCCTCCCGCATGCCCACTATACGCCCTCGCTCAAAGTCCGTCAACTGCACATATGGTTCACGTCCACGCTGTCGCGGCATGCTACCAGTGTTAAAGACTGCGATGGAGCTCCGTATGCCACGGCAAACTGGCTGACACTGACGGCGGCGGTGCACAAATGCTGCGCAGCTAGCGCCATTCGACGGCCAACACCGCGGTTCCTGGTGTGTCCGCTGTGCCGTGCGTGTGATCATTGCTTGTACAGCCCTCTCGCAGTGTCCGGAGCAAGTATGGTGGGTCTGACACACCGGTGTCATTGTGTTCTTTTTTCCATTTCCAGGAGTGTATATACAGTGTATTCTGGTGGTGTGTTGTACAGCAAACACAAGTATGATAGAAACTATTGAAGTTCCACACCTAATTAAGGCTGTGGCAGGGCAGAGGGCATCTATCAAGTGCTTCATTTGCAGCCACCACAAAAGAGGACTTCATTTGGTGATGGCAACACATCAAAGCAATGCACCAGAAAAGAGAATGTAGAAAGATGTTCTAGTGTTCTTCTTGAACTGATGATGCCTCCTGTGTGGGTTTGACACTCAGTGCTGCTATTAACAGCCATCTGGATTCACAATAAAAAAGATGTCCAAATTCAAATGGCTGTAAGACCTGCAGGGCAAAGTCAATCACTTATGCTGGTTGAGGTCACTATTCAGTGTGACAATTGTCTCTATTGCTATACAGAAGTTCCTACCATTCACTGAGCCAACAAAATTAGAAAAACTAAATGAAATGACCATCTACGGAGGTGAGGTAATAGAGATCAAACTTCTCCTTGAGTTACAATTGATGATGCCAGAAAGACGGCATTGATGTCATCATCACCCACCTGTCCAAGTACTAGTTAATATGAGGCAGCATTTTCTGTGTTGTTGGATGTTTATCATCACAATTGAAGAAAATGATGTTCTAAAGTTCAAAGGCCATTGTTCTGAAGGTTGAAAATGGAATATACACCCAGGCAACAGGAACCCGTGTTGTGATAAAAGGTGTAAGTGACAGAATACAGGCCTTTGAATTTGTCGTTTTATAAAAAAAAATCCATAATACTGTCCTTAAGTGGGACTTTTTACAGGCATTGCAAGCATTTATGGACTGTGGAACATTGACACGCCGTATTGATGAAACTCCTCCAACAAAATCACACAACAGTGATTGCTCTGGATGGGCATCTAACATTGAATATGCACTTTTCTGACCATCATCAATGAGACAAGTCATAGTCAGTCATCTAGACTCACTGTTAAACTGTGAGCCTCTGGTCAAATGCAAAGAAGTACTCACCCACTTAGAAGAAATCTCTGTGTCAACAATGATAATATCCATCACAAGTGAATGAGGAGTCACAAATTGCTACGAGCAACTGCAACTCATCCCTGAGAGTATGTGCATAGGGGTAGCAAATCAATCCAGGAAGGTCAACTCAGTGAGTTGATGGAATCAGCTACCGATTTGTCAATAGGCCCTCACCTTGGTTTACGAATAACATTCGGGAGCACTGGCAATTCTGTTGCAATTTTTGGACATGTTCAAGTCAGGAGCAGAGACGTAGCAGACCAGAAGATCTAGTGTGAAACTGCATATCAACATTAGGGATCATTTCCCATCAGTCTATACTGATGTTGAGTATAGCTGAGTGGTGGATAAGTCAGAAGGCAGTTGAGAGTATGCTGTGAGATGACATCATTCAGCCACCAGAAAGTCTCTGGGCCTCCCCTGTGGTCCTGATGAAGTAAATAGATGTAACATGATAGAGGGTACATGGCATTTCTGTGCCAGTTACTGGTTGCTGAACACAATTCCAAAACAGGATGTATACTCATTGCCACACACTGATGAAACCTTGGATTGATTGAAGGGAGGAAAGTATGTCTCCAGCCTGTATGTACATTCTAACTTCTGGCAGAAAGTTGTGAAGGTGACAGGGAAAAGTCTGCATTCATTACAATTGATGGTATCTGTGAGTTCAAAGTTAGGCAGTTAAGCCCTAGCAGCACTGCAGCCACTCTTGACCACATGATGGGTGACCTGCTGCGAGATCGTAAATAAATGATGTGTCTTTGCTACCTGGACCACACTGTTATTTTCCAGAAGACACTTGAAGAGCATCTAAGCTGCTTGACAACTGTGCTTAGGTGTACCCATGATGCAGATGTGCATATGAATCTGAAAAAGCTCCTCTTAGTCACCCAAGAAATGGAAATCTTGTGGCATATAGTTAGCAGTCCTTGTCTCCCAACCCCTTGCTTCTAAACCCAATCCTCCTCTTCTTCATGTCACATGCAGCTTTCCCTGCCTGTATGAGCCCAAGCTCATTGGTGCCATATTTCTGTCTTGTTCCCTTGCAGTCTCTTCTTCCCAGCCATCAGCCACTCTTTCCTTTATCACTGAAGCCGCCTCCTTGCTCTTTTATTCTCTCACTGCACTCTACCCAACAAAAGCCATCACCCCAGTCAGGCTGTAGTGCAGAGAGAATATTTACAGACCATAAACTACACTGTGTGTGTGTGTGTGTGTGTGTGTGTGTGTGTGTGTGTGTGTGTGTGTGTGTGTGTGTGTGTGTGAGAGAGAGAGAGAGAGAGAGAGAGAGAGAGAGAGAGAGAGAGAGAGAGAAGAGGACACTGTCAACCACTAAATGCATCAGCTACATAGTAGGAGGCTACATTCACTTCTTGAATTATTTGTATCCCACCCAAGACTTTCTATTGTCAAATTAAGTGCGGTACTGCAGAGAAACAGATAACTTCTTCAAAGACTAGAAGTAAAATGGAAAATGTCCAACTCTCTAACATCCGTATTTAGTATGTTGAAACTACTAGCAAATCCTTGTACTTTCTTCGTAAATCCTTGTACTTTCTTCCTTACATAGTTTCAGTATATACTGCTGATATCTACAAAGAAAAAAAATGTATTTTAATTTCACAAACTAGAACAGGAAAAGATAACAGATACATGGTAGACTGTTGTTTGTTCACATCCAAAGTTATAAATTTGGGAACATGCCTTGTGTTCAATGTTTTCAAACTACTCATCATTCCAGACAACAAAGTCCTCAATGATCAGTCTTCTGTTCCATCTGGTAAGCTACTCTTATGTGGGGTTCAGGATGATTTTTTCCTAACTCTCCCTATATTGTAAACCACATCAGTCCTTTCCATCATCCTCTTCCTTCCCCTTCAACCCTTCTACCAGAATAAGAAACCACTGCCTCTGAAAACTTGCACTTTTCATAATTTTTGTATGTTCCTTCTTTGCTGCTGCATGATGAGTATATTTTCTACCTATATTAAAACATTATAAGTGATACACTGTAGTCATTGTTCAGCATGTCACTTATATTTTGTTATTTGTGTGTTTGTTTGCAGAGCTGGATCTTATACCCTACATTGTCACATTTTTTTGCTGCATATTCCTTGGCCTGGAAATGGGAATTGGAATTGGAGTTGGAGTTAACTTACTGTTCCTGTTGTATGATTCAGCTCGGCCCCGGTTATTAGTAGATGAAATAAATGTAAGTATTGTTAAGAATCTAATAAGTAAGAAGTAGTACAGCTGAAATTAAAATATATTGCTACTCTTCACACAGAGGAGGTATTGAATATCAGAAAGGCACATTTAAAAGTAGACTGTTAGATTTTTGAGCTATCAGATGGAGTTCAACAGGCCGAGAAACAAAAACAAACATATTCTTATGTGCACCACTCATACATGCATGCCCATTGTTGTCTCCAGGCCTGTGGCTGCACTGTGATGAGTACCAATCGCAGCAGAGGTGGGTGGTGGGACTACAGAAGAGGTGTGGTGTGGGGAAGGGGAGGGTAGCACAGTAGAGGTGGGAAAAGGCACTGCAGCGCTACCTTTGGGAGCATGCTGGGGTTTGGGGGAGACAGGATGGTGGGCTTCTAGGTCCAGCATTGGTAGAGCTGGACTGGTTCAGGGGATGAGGGGGGGAGGAGCAGAGAGAGAGAGAGAGAGAGAGAGAGAGAGAGAGAGAGAGAGAGAGAGAGAGAGTGTGTACTGTGCAGGTGATTAGTAGGTAGGTGAACAATGGGGGTAGAAGGCAGGTACAAGGTTGCAGTGGGAGCAGGATGGGGGATGGTGACTAATGAAGGTTGTGGTAAGATGGTTTGTGAGAACAAATGATATGTTGTAGAGAGAGTTCCCATCTGGGCAATTGAGAAAAACTTGTGTTGGTGGGAAAGATCCACGTGGTGTGGGATATGAAGCAGCGACTGAAGTCAAGCACACTGTGTTTGCATGGCATGTCTGGCAACAGGTGGTCCAGCAGTCTCTTGGTCACAGATTGGGAATGGCCTTTTGTCTGGACAGACAGCTTGTTAGTGGTGATCCTAAGTAGACTGGCACACGATAGCTGCAGTTGCCTTGAAAGACTACATGGCTGCTCTCTTGTGTGGTTCTGTCTTTGATGGGAAAGGAAGCTCCTGTGACAGGACTAGAGTAGGTGACAGTGGGACAGATTTTGCATCTAGGTCTTTTACAGGAATGTCAGCCATGGGGCAAGGGGTTGGAAAGAGAAGGACAGGGACAGCCTAGGATATTGCATATGTTGGGTGTGTAGGAGAATGCCACCTGGAGGTGGGGGAGGTTAGAGGGTGGAGAGGATAGTGGGCAGGATACTTCTCTTTTTGGGCATGATGAGAGGTAGTTGAAACCATGTCGAAGAATGTGTTTGTTGTCCCAGTCAATCTGCAGAATTGCAGTCCTCTGTGTATGTATCCAGTGAGCACAGTGCAACTGTACATGTTTGTGTATGTGAGTGTGAGTGTGAGTGTGTGTGTGTGTGTGTGTGTGTGTGTGTGTGTGTGGGGGGGGGGGGGGGGGGGGGGGGATGGCAAGGGGTGCCTGCTCTTGTGGTGTGCAGGTGTGCCTAAGTGTCAGTGAGTATATGGGGGATGGTATATGACTGGGTGACAAGGCATGGGAGAGCTGTTTATGGACACGGTGTGGAGGGTAATTTTGGTGTGTGAATGGCTCAACAAGACCCTTAGTTGAATCACTTATTTCACAAACCACATAAGTACGCTTTTCCAGGATGTTGGGAAATAAAAAAAAACTGTGTAGCATTGTAAGTTGAAGTCTGATCTCCTCCTAATATTTTTGAATGGAACTTTAAGGTGCTAGAAATTTGTACAAAACGCGAAATAATTTTTAAGAAATTTACTGTGCTATAAACAATTTTTTAAAATGTTGCACTTAAGTTACTTCTGAAATAAACCACTTTTCCTTTTAATTTCTGTAGCAATAATATAGAAACAGACAGATAAATTGATTAATCTTTGCAAGTTTTAAGATGAAAGATTAAGTGAATAACACTGTTCTATTTATAAAAATGTAACAGGCATACATTAGTGAACCACAAAATACAAATTTGTACAGTAAATGCCTTTCTGGCTTCATTCAGCCTCTGGCATGTTCCCGGCAGTTTCTTTCTCGGTTGTTGGCCATTAAATGATGCTGTCATAAAATTCTTCATAACCAACAGTTTAGTCCACCAATTTTACCAGGTCATCAAGTTTCTTTTTGTTCATTGGAACCCAAAACCAAAAATTACATTGTGCAAAACCCATTAAGTGTTTGTAATGCTACAAAATATTGTTTTTACTTGCTCTAATTTGACATCTGACTAATAACATTACTGAAATCAACATACCTTTTCCAAAAGGATAATCCTCCTAAGAAGGTAGTTCAGGCGGGCTGTCAGTTTTCAATAGAGTGGAAGTAGGTGAAAATCCTCCAATAAATGCCTTTGCCACAACTTCTCCTTGAGTATTTTTAGAGTACAGGAACTGTTTGTAACTAGATACCTTGAATGACTCTTTAAGTTCTCTTGGTACATCCCTGACTGATGTTTCATCAGAGTTTGTAGTTTTCTTGTGTGACATAGGCCACAACATTTAAAACTTAAAACGTCCAAGGTAAGATGATAAACGGAAAAATGTCTCAATGCACTTGCCTTAAACACGATCAGAATATTGATGTGGAGTATAAATTCTATCCACCTTCCTCAAGAGCCATTTAATACCTCCAAAATCCTGTCACACATTGAAAAAGTGTGTCCACAGACTGGAAAGTTGAGCGTAATCATCTCAAACTGGCCTCTGTTACAGAGATTCAATAAGAATCGCACAACTGTGTGATTCTTATTTTGGCCTGTTGGCCCATCACAAAACAACATGAGGTGCTTGACATTAGATGGAATTTCACTGTCAAAGTAATGTAGCAGCATAGAACAGACTTCATCAGGACCTTTGTGCACTTCTCCCTCATGGTATACATACAGTTTCAAATGATTAGTTTTTAAGTCATGTACTGAAAGTACATTTAACTAGAGCTGTCTCATATAAAATACCTCCTGTACAGGTATATGAGGCAAAGGCAGGTTTTGCATGAAATCAAATGCCAATGCCGCAGTGTCATCGTCTTTGTTCTGAGATGCTTCTTTCATAGCTGAATAATATTTTTTGGATTTTCTGTTATGCAAAACCATTTCAGTTGCTACATTCTGCTTAACATTTTCATTCAGAGCTTTGTCTTTCAGTTTCACAGATAATCTTTCACGCATTGAGCAAACGTCAACATGTGGCCGACCAAATGAATATGAAAAGTTCTCTTTGAAGTATTTCTAGTAGAAACTATACTCAACTCTGTCTTGTAGATCAGGGTTATCTAAAATGAACATATTGTATATTTTTACAACATCAAGTCGTGCATCAAGGTATTTTTTGGGTTTGCCTCCATAATGGGTTACTTTCACATCAAACTTCTCAATTTGTTTATGAATGTGTACACAAAGTTCACCTGGATCACAGTTCCCACTTCTTGACTTTCCTCTCCTGTCCATTTGGCTTTTATTAAGGACAGAACATTTATTGATTCTTTTAATTCTGGTGTCTGAAATGACAAAAACTTGCAAGAAAACATTTCTACATACTTGAGTTAGAAAACCATCCAGTTTGAAATTGTGTTTATAAGAGTGTGATTTTTTTTTTGTTACATAATTTATCAATAGACATGTCAGCATTTTCTTGAATCTCATCTTGTTCCTGTACATTAGGGTTTTTACACTTACATTTTACTGGCATAACCTCAACCAATGTTTGCAAGTAGTTGTCTCGTGTGTTTTTACTCTCCAAAGAATAAATGTTATTCCAGAGTGCCTGCATAGATTCTTCAGTAAGTTTTGAATGACATTTATAGCTACACTTACAGTTTACAATGTTCGGTGGGGCTTTCTGGGTGACCTTTTTTCCTTTGTGGGACACATAACTCAGTCCTCGCCCTCTAGCTTCCTGGACAATGTTCTGCTTGTATTTTTCTTCATGTCACACTCCATATTTACACTTAAAATTAGGTTCATTGTCTGCACTGTCAGACATGATTTAAGATCTGCACACTACTTAATAATCATTAAATACACCTATATTTTCACTGCAAACACACACTCCATGTTTATTACCATAACAACAACAGACTCAGTAAAATCAAAAGAAGAGTCACAAAACATGTAATCCTAACAGGGCCACCAACCATCGTGAATGGAGGAATGAATTTACCACAGAAAGAACCTAAGTGATGGTGCTTGGGTTCTTTCCAAAATAAACACATTATTTACACAGCTGCCTAATTGCAATCCTAATATGGAACATAGGCTGTTTATGCAATAAATGATGTATTTATCTCCAAATAGTAACATCCCATCAAAATCTCCATTTTTTTAAAGTGTCACTTACGTGGTTTCTGAAATAAACAATTTAGTTATGGTGAGGGACTGCTTGTAAATGCAGTTATCATGGTCACAAGTGGCTAGGCTGCATGGAAGGGACTTCTTGGTGGGGAATGGGTGGCAGCTATTGAAATAAAGATACTATTCGTGGTTGATAGGATTGATATGGGTGGTCATTATTGAGGAATGTGACTTGTTGGGGTGAGAGGAACCAGGTGAAGTGAATGGGGTAGAACTGTTGAAATTCTGGAGGAATATGGATAGGGTGTCCTCATCCTTGTTTTAGATCATAAATATGATGTCAATGAATCTGAACCAGGGAAAGGTTTGGGATTCAGAATAGCGAGGAAGTATTCCTGTTGATGGTTGATAGGTAGTTTGTCATAGGGCAATCCCATGCAAGTGGCCACAACTGTCAGTATGTAGAAGTATGGCTCACAGTTTATTAACAAGAAATGCAGAACTACTGTGACCTGTTGACTGACAAATTTCATTGCTTGGAAATTAAAGTCTAGTGGCAGTCCCCTCTAACCTAAAATGACATTGTGATAAGATAATATGTAGTAAGATATGTAATACTATCTACATCTACATCTATATTTGCATCTACATGTATACTCACAAGCCACCATTATTTGTGGTGGAGTGTACACTGTACTATTACCAGTCATTTTCTTTTGTGTTCCATTCACAAATATAGGGAGGGAAAAATGACTGTCTCTAAGTCTCCATATGAGCCCTAATATGCATCTTGTATCATCATGAAATGTATGTTGGTAGTAGTAGAACTGTTCTGCAGTCAGATTCAAGTGATGGTTCTCTAAATTTTCTCAATAGTGTTTCTGAAAAAAATCATTGCCTTCCATCCAGGTAAACCTGAGTTCCTGAAGTATCTCTGTAATAGCTGAGTGTTGTTTGAAACTACTGGTAACAAATCAAGCAGCCTGCCTCAGAATTGCTTCAATGTCTTGCTTTAACATGACATGGTGCAGATCCCAAACATTTGAGTAGTACTCAAGAAGAGGTCGCACCAGTGTCCCTTACGCAGTCTCCTTTACACAATTTCCCAAAATTATCCCAATAAACCAAAAAAGTTAACCACTTGTCTTCCATATCACAATCCTCACACATTCATTCCATTTGATCTGCAATGTTACGCTCAGACTTTAAATAAAATGATTGCGTGAAACAGGACATAACTAATGCTATACCATATTTACTCGAATCTAAGCCGCACTCGAATCTAAGCCGCACCTGAAAAATAAGACTCGAAATCGAGGGAAAGAAAGTGTTTCCGAATCTAAACCGCACCTGAAATTTGAGACTCGAAATTCAAGGGGAGCGAAAAGTTTTAGACCACACCTCCAAATCGAAATGAAGTTGGTCCATTGTAACATGAGACACAACTTAGGTCAAATAGATGAAGATACAGCTACAGTAGTTTGGTTTGAGTCGTAAGCTTAACAGTTAAGCTTTACCAAGTAGCCATTGCTATGTGTCAGGCGCTCCGTCTGTATTTATATGGGTATCCTTCCTTTTTCACGTGCTTCGTCTGGTTTGAATCGATTGCTTATTTTGCTTTGATCTAATAAGTGCCATTCTCTTTGTTATAGGTGTTTACATCACTCTAAGCTGAAAATGCATTATTGTACTGTATCATGCAGTGTTTGTCGCATTCTGATAATGAGTGTTTACGAACTGTCCACGCTTGCAGCATGGTTTGCTTTTGTGCGCACTACCGCCGCTTACAATAAAAATAAGAGAGGAATTGTCTCATAAGCTAAACAATGGCAAGAGACTGCTATTTGTTGTTACTTACACTGCTGCTTTCTTTGATAATGATCAACAAGAACCAAATAATAGACTGCGTATGATAGAAGATGTTCTGAACGAGAGTTTAGCAAAAATTTTTCTCCGTTTGAAAATCTTTGCAGACGCCTTTTAGTACATTACATTCTGCACAGAAATTAGTCATCTTATATTTAAAAATCCAGTCAGTTGACGTGCTTCATTTCTGACTGTATCGCTATTCAGCAAAAGAATAATACCAATATAAACATGACATGATATGTATATACTTCTGCGTTTGCTGTTGTTTCACTCTAGTTTTGTAGTTTATTAGGCAGACAAGATTTAAATGAGATAGCAGCAAACATGAAAGAATACATTGCATAATGTTTACATTCTTCTATCTTTTCTTTTAATTTATTTACTGACGCAAAGGTTTTGGCGCCAGTATTTTTGTGCCTGCAAAGCAAGCCTGTATAGTGCTACATATAGTCGACGGCAGAAGTTGGTTGTGGCGGCACCTACCAACATTTTCCAGAACTTCCGCTTACTTTGCACTCGGTTCTGAGCTGCAGGCAGTTTTTTGGATTACAAAAACCGGAAAAAAAGTGCGGCTTAGATTCGAGTAAATACGGTATTCTAATATTACAGGTTTGTTTCTCCTACTGTCTGAATGAACGTGCATTTTTCTACATTTAGAGGTACTTTCCACTCATCTCACCAACTAGTAATGTTGTGTAAGTCATTTTGTATTCTCCTAGAATCACTAAACGATGACACCTTCCTGTACATCTTAGCATCATCAGCGAACAACCACAGATTGCTGACCACCCTGTATACGAGATCACTTATGTGTACAAAAAATAATTGTATTTCTATTATATTTCTCTGGAGCACTCCTGATGATACCCTTACCATTGAGGACAACATACTGGGTATTTTATTGCTTTAGAAGTCTATAAACCACTCATCTTTCTGGGAACCTATTCTTACCCTTTGTTAACAGTCTGCAGTGAGGGACCATGTCAAATGTATTTTGGAATCCAGAATTTTGGAATCCATCTCTTGCCCTTCATCCATATGTGAGAACAGAGTTTGGCATGATCAATGCTTTCTAAAATTGTGCCGATTCTTGGACAGAAGGTTTTTGGTCTCGAGGAAATTTATTATATTCGAACTCAGAATATGTTTAAGAATTCTGCAGCAAACCAATGTTAAGGATATTGGTCTGTAATTTTGTGTGTCCATTCTTTTACTCTTCTGACATACAGGAGTCACATGCATCTTTTTACAGTTGTTTGGGACTCACTATTAATGCAAACTAAGTAAGGAGCTAGTGCCATTGAGTACCCTTTGTAAAACTGAACGAGGATTCCATCCAGACCTGCACCTAAATTGTTTTCAACTCATTCAGTTGTTTTCCTGTGCCAGGGATGTTTATGATTATATTGCCCATACGGGAGTTTGCATGATGGTCAGTCGACAGTATTTTTATGTGATTCTCCTGTGTGAATGATTTCTTAAATGTGAAATTTAAAAGTTTGGCTTTCCTTTTACTATATTCTACTGCCACACGAGACTGGTAATAAATGACTGAGTGGGAGCCTTAAACTCACTTTGCAATTTTACATAGGACCAGAATTTTCTTGAATTCTCAGCCAGATCTTTAGCTAAGGTATGACGAGAGTAGTTGCTGTATGCTTCAGAAATAGATCTCTACTAATCTCCGCCTGTCATCATTTGTGTGCTCTCTATTTAACCAAGAGCACAACAGCTGTTGCTTCCTCAGTATTTTCTGAATTTCATTGTTAAACTCTGTTGGGTCTTTTCTGCCCTGAAACAACTTACTGGGCACATACTTCTCCAGTGGATGATTTACAATCTATTTAAACTTTGATCATCAGATGCTTTTTCTAGCAGAAACACTCTCCTAGCATTCTTGTCTGATTTATTTAGTAACTATAGTTGCTATGAAAGCATCATGATCACCAACCCCCATCTCTATATTCCCATTGTGTCTGGGATATTGAACTAGCTGCTCAAGACATGTTTTCAGAAAATGTGATCAAAAGTACTTAGTAAGACTGTCTGTCTGTACCCCCTGCAAACAGTCCATAGACCTTTAGTCGATACTTGGTCAGTTAACTAGTATTGTGTGATCTGGATATTTATGCACTACTGGCCATAGACTTACTTTCAATGACTTTAAAACTGTCTCAGCAGAATTGACTGGCCAGGAAAAACATTCAACAATTTACTTGATAGATGATACCCTATAAGATTATTTTGTGTACATTGAAAGATCTACCAATATGATTAAAGTACTTGTGTGCAGCAAGCTTCAATATTAAGCACAACTCATGAATTTCCTAGCTATAGTAATTGCTGTACAGCCTGATAACAGGAAGTAAGTAACAACTCACTGAATAATAGAGGTGACCAAGTCCTTGACAGACACATAAACGAGACTGGAAATGTTGCTAACTTTCAGACAAATCCTCTTCCAGAGTGGGAGAGGAAAGAAAGGAGCCAGGGATCCAGTGGAGGAAGCTTGGTAAAGAGTAGCCTATGGGAAGAAGGAGGCAGTAGGTCCACAGGATAGGAATGTGGGAACAAGAGGCAGCAGGTCATGACGGAGGAGTGTGATGTGGGCATTGGCACCAGTGATGATGATATTGGATGAAATGATTGTGAGGGGGTGACAGAACAGTGGAATGGAAGACTGTGGGGAAGAAGATGTGAGTACAGAGTATGTGAAGTTAGGATCCTGGGGCAGGTTGGAAATGGGTGAAGGATGAGGGACTAGTATAGATTGAGTCCAGGAAGAGTGTGGGAATGAATAATGTGTTTCAAGGATAACTACACTCTGTACACCACCTTATGGTGTGTGGCAGAGGGTTTTCTGGTGCCACTATCTGCCCCCCCCCCCCCCCCCTTTCCCTGTTTGTTTTACGGATGCCATGTGTGAAGAACAATTGTCAGTGAACCACCACATTAGTTCTAATTTCTCATGTGTTGTCATTGTGGTCGTTTCACAAGTTATTTGTGGGAGGAAGTAATACAGCAGCCAAATCTTCCTGGAGCATACTCTTAGATTTTCAATAGTATACCTCTCTGATGCACAATGGTTCTCTTGTTATGTTTGCCACTAGTTTGTTGAACAATTGTGTAATGCTGTAATGCTCTTGTGTCGCCAATAATGAAATCATCAACTAGTGGTTTTCTTTGCCTATTTAGGTGCAATACATTACATTTATTTACACTCAAGGTAAATTGCTATCCTCTGCACCGATCATCATTCCTCAGCAGGTCTTCCTGAAATTTGTCATTGTCATATGGCATTGCTACATTCTTACAAACAACTGCTGCATCTGAATACAGGCTTCTGCATTACCCAATAGATCATTTGTACAATTTGTAAGCAGTAAGCATCCTATCACACTCCTATGGAGTATTCCTGAAATTGCCTTTGCATCTGTGTTGGTTTTGTTCCATTAAGGTCAATGCAGTTCAGAAAAGCTGGTGTTTAGGGGGGATGATCCTGATGGCATCTGTTGTGAACTGCCACTGAAACTGAGCATGTTGTTCTCAGCAGCCATTAAAATTGAGCATGTTAAACTTGACAGTATGTTCTGCCACTGGGTGGCCAACTCTGCTCTTGACTGCAGTTTGGCAGTGGCCATTAGTTTGTGTGGACAGCTGGTTGGTTGTCATGCCCACATAAAATGCTGTGCAGAAATTTAGCAGTGCTGATATATGACATGACTGCTTTCGGAAGAGGCCCTGCTTCTAGTAGGTTAGGATAAGCTTGTGACTAGATTGGTGTAGGATGAGCTGGGTGGGTGTTTCAGGTAGGTCTTGCACTTGGCTCTATCATTGGGATATGACCCATATGGCTTGGAGCTGAGATGGGTGTGGGGAAAGGGAGACCAGGACATTACATAGAATGGATGAGCTGCAAAATACCACAAACAGTTGGCAGATGCCTTCTGTCGGGCAACTGCTGCAATTCATCATTAGAGTGGTGGAGCCTTTGTCCACAGGGAGGATGATTAAATCAGGGTCTATTTTTAGGTTGCAGGTGGCTAACCTTTCTTCCATTGAGAGGTTTGTGCACCTGGAAAGGGACCTAGAGAAGGCTGGGAATTCCTGGAAGGTATGCAGGGGGTGGTATTATGAAATGCAAGAGGCAAGTTTCATAGTTGAGGTCAGGTAGGAGGGATTTGTAGGAAGAAAAAGGGGTGACCAATTTAGGGACTTGTAGGAAATCAGTAGGTATTTCACTAGTCCAGCATGATTGAACTTTGTTGTGGGGCTGAAGATCAGGCTTTTGGATAGGAGTGAAACTTCTGTTGGATTGGAGTTTTTGGTAGATATGTTGATAACACTGTTTTGAGGTGTTTTTTTTTACATTCTGGGTTTTGTAAGAGATTGGGATTCATGGGGAATGTGGCAGATGAAGAAGATAGGTGAGGTGGGATCTGGGTGCTCTGAGAGTTTGGTGAAGGGGTTCACTGGGGTTGCCCTTAGATGGGAATAAGGCATTAACAAATTTGATAACTTCTGGCATTTCTGGATGCTCTTCCAGCTACTGGATGTTGATGGTGTCAATATCTGAGCTATTGTGTGGGTAGTTAGTTTGTTGTATTATGGTTTCATCCAGCCAGAGATAAGATGCCTGTATTATGAAAAACAGTGAATTTGTGCGCTAGCTACAGCAGCCAGCAACTTTCGCAAAGAGTCTTGTTTCTGTATCAGCTCTTTAGCACGCATAATGTCTTCTCTCTCTCTCTCTCTCTCTCTCTCTCTCTCTCTCTCTCTCTCTCTCTCTCTGTGTGTGTGTGTGTGTGTGTGTGTGTGTGTGTGTGTGTGTGTGTGTGTGTGTGTGTGTATACAGTTAGCTTATGCAGACAGTTAAGATACCACCATTTTCTCACTTTCATATCTGAAAAACAACCAGTCAGAATAAATACGACAATGAAACAACTCTTCCTGTACAGTTCAGGTTTTGAGGGCATTAATAGGAGCATAAACAAGACTGAAAATCCAAACTCAGATGTCCTCCTTCAGTGCTAGCTAGTACAGAAAACAAACACACACACACACACACACACACACACACACACACACACACACACATAAAACCATGTTCATAGCTACATTGTCCAGGCAGACTGCATTCTACAACTGAAAATGGTACTTTTACTTATGGTATGCAGCTGGGTAGATGAATTTTTAACTATTTGCTAAAAATATTAAAACCGTTTCTTTGTTTAAGTGGGTGACTGTATGAAAATGTGATGTAAAATAAGTTATTTCTAGCACTATTTTAGCTATAATTAAAACTATTATTTTTTATTTTGTAAAATTTGTATCTTGCTAAGAGTGATGGTTGTAACAAATAACAAAAATACACATAGTTCTGTCTATATGTGCTCCAAATTCTACAGCTCTAATAGTGTCATGATGTGCTGCCCTGTTTGCAATTCACTGTTGGACTGCTCCACACTGAAATCTTCTTCAGCAACTAACATCATTAATCCTAAATTATCAACTGCAGGTTATATTTGACCTGTCCACACCTTGTAATTCCACTATTAAAAACAACTGCAGGGTGCCATGTGCTTATGCTCCTCAGTTTTATGTCATAGAACTTCTTGAAAATTCTAATCTCTGCTCTCCTGCATCCGAGTTAATGTTGCTGATTAGGATTGATTCTTTTTCTCTCTGTACAGTAAGATTACTTGTAACATTCATTTTGATATAATTTTGCATCAAAAATTTATCAGTTACAATTAAATTTACATAGATTTTCATACAATGAAGCTCATATTTGTTTTTTAATAATGTGCAATTACACTTCACAGTAAATATAGAAGAGTTTGCTGCTAAATTAACAATTTACCACTACAAGGCATAAAATAATTTCAATGCCAATTTGTGCATGACAATGTGTTCCAATTCTTGGACTTCCTATGCACATTCAGAAGCAATTCACTTAAGATGTACAGAACAGAAGTTAAATTAAGCATATGAATTGTTAGGCAGAATATGCATTGATGGAAAATCCAGGATGCAGTATAAAATGAATAAGATGGTAGATCACAGACTACCATCCAGGAGATGTGTTGGTTAGCGAACAGGGGTATAGAAAATTGTGTGTGTGTGTGTGTGTGTGTGTGTGTGTGTGTGTGTGTGTGTGTGTGTGTTAGAACTTCAAGTTTAACACATATATTTCGGAACGACACAACAACACATATAAGTCACAGAGTAAGTTGACAAGTAAGACATGTGTACATGTTAGCATTTGAATGAGCACTGAGTCCCAGTCTAGCGGCCGCTGCTCGGCTGGCCGCTTAGGTGGCGCAGCTGCTGCATGGCTGACAGACAGTACCACACGTAGAGGACGCGCGTAATTGCACGGCGGCACTTTGTCACAACACTTTTCCCCACTTTGAAATTGTTGCACTGGTCTTGATGGAGGTGTCCTGGAGACGGCTAATGTCCATAGGCATTGTTTGACTCGCCGTAAAGTCTCGAGGAGGAGGCTTCCCGTACAGACGGAAGTGTCCCCGATGATAACGGGTTGAGATGACAGGAGACGTAGGGGTCGAATCTGCTGGGGCCCCATGCACCAATCTGCCCATTGCAGCAACTCCAGTTGATATGACAGGAGACATGGGCGATGTGTCGGCGTCCGTTGGAGGAGGAGGCGAGTAGATTTGCTCTGACAGAGGATGGTCCTCCGGTTCCTGCATGGGCACGTCTCCTGGTGGCGTCCGTTCTGGTGCTGGCATCGCGATGACGGTGAGAGGGCTGCGTTGTGAGTATTGAGAGATGCCAAGATCCCGAGCGTCAGGTAGAGCCAAAGGTGGTGTGGTGGCATTTGAAACAGGCGTTGCTGGCACACGAGGCGGAAGCTGGTCTGAATGACGCACTGCAGCACCCGTGTCCGTCTGAATTTCATACAGGCATCTGCCATGGTGTCTTAAGATGCGGCCTGGGCTCCATTTTGGCTGCCTGCCATATCCCCATACCCAGACAAGGTCGTCGGCAGTGAACCGGCCAAGTGAAGGCACCCGCGGCCGTGAGGTGGAAGGCCGCAGAAGATGAAGTAGCGTGCGGGGCTGTTGGCCATGTAAGAGCTCAGCCGCGCTGTGGTCACCCATGGGGGTGAAACGGTAAGACGCCAGAAACTGGAGAAGCGCATCATCAGCAGCAGAAGTCAGAAGTTTCCGCATCTTAGCCTTAAATGTGCGGACCAGTCGTTCAGCCTCATTGTTGGATTGCGGATGGAATGGCGGGGCCGTGATATGTGTAACGCCATGACGAGCACAAAAATCCACAAATTCAAAAGAGGCAAATTGTGGACCATTATAAGTAACAAGAGTAGAGGGGAGGCCTTCCAAAGAAAAAATGCGGGCGAGAGCACTGGTGGTTGCCGCAGTGGTAGGTGACGTGCAACGGACAATGAAAGGAAAGTTAGAGTAGGCGTCAATTACAGGGAGCCAATAAGTGCCTAAAAAGGGTCCCGCAAAGTCAGCATGAATGCGCTCCCAGGGCTTCTCAGGTGAAGGCCACGGTGACAAAGATGACTTCGGGGCAGCAGCCTGTGACGCACAAGGGCCGCAGGCAGCGACCATGTGTGCTATTTCAGAGTCAACGCCAGGCCAGTACACATGACGGCATGCCCCAGTGCCCTTGGTGAAGGAGGCGCAAGACCAAAGCACGCAAAGACGCAGGTACCACAACACACAGCGAAGCATTGTCAGTGGAGAGGAGGATAACACCATCCCTAGCCGTGAGGCGGTAGCGCAAAGTGCAGTAGGTCCGCAATGGATCAGAAGTCTTAGCGGACGGGCGATCTGGCCAACCCTTCTGAATACAGCGTAAAACCCGGGAGAGGGTAGGGTCAGAACCCGTAGCAGCAGCCAGCCTGTCCCCAGTGATGGGGAACCCGTCCACAACCCGCTGCTCGGCAACATCCAGGTGGAAACACAGAAGTTCGTCCCTATCGAATGCCTGATCAGGACCCATGGGAAGGCGAGACAGAGCATCAGCATTTGCATGTTGAGCCGTTGGCCAGAAATGAATCTCATAATTGAAACGAGACAAGTAAAGAGCCCAACGCTGGAGGCGGTGTGCAGCCTTGTCGGGAAGTGACGTTGATGGATGAAACAAGGAAACAAGTGGTTTGTGGTCCGTAACAAGATGAAATTTTGAGCCATAGAGAAAAACACCAAACTTATGAAGAGCATAAATGATGGCCAAAGCTTCTTTCTCAATTTGAGAATACTTTTGTTAGGCATCCTTGAGCGTTTTGGAGGCATAAGCAATGGGTTGTTCCAAACCGTCAGAAAAACGGTGCGCAAGGACTGCACCGACCCCGTATTGAGAGGCGTCTGTGGCAAGAACAAGATGTTGGCCAGGTCGATAAGTAGCCAGGCACAGGGCCTGTTTCAGCATAGTCTTCAATTTCTGGAAAGCCGCTTCACATGACACGGACCAGTGAAAAGGCACGTTTTTATGCAACAGGCGATGCAACGGCTGAGCCACCGAAGCCGCAGACGGTAAAAACTTGTGATAGTATGCTATTTTCCGCAAGAAGGCCTGCAGTTCCTTAACAGATGTAGGGCGAGGAAGGGCATCGATCACAGCGACAGTTTGTTGAAGCAGACGAATACCATCCCGAGATAGTTGAAACCCCAAGTACGTGATAGATGCCTCAAAAAATTGTGATTTCTGAAGATTACACTTAAGACCGGCAGTCTGTAAGACATGAAAAAGTGTGTGGAGATTTTGAAGATGTTCTTCAGTGGTGGAGCCAGTGACAACAATGTCGTCCATGTAATTGATACACCCAAGGACAGGGAGCAATAATTGTTCCAAGAAACGCTGAAAGAGAGCAGGGGCGCTAGCAACCCCGAATGGCAAGCATTGGTATTGATAGAGCCCGAAAGGCGTGTTAAGGACAAGAAACTGCCGGGAAGCAGCGTCGAGAGGAAGTTGATGATAAGCTTCTGACAGGTGAATTTTAGAAAAATACTGGCCTCCAGCAAGTTTAGTGAACAGTTCTTCAGGACGGGGCATAGGGTAAGTGTCAATGAGGCATTGAGCATTTACAGTGGCTTTGAAATCGCTACAGAGACGAATATCACCATTTGGCTTAGCAACGACAATGACAGGAGAGGACCACTCACTGGAAGTGACAGGAAGCAAGACCCCTGAAGTAGTGAGACGATCCAACTCCCGTTTTACCCGATCACGAAGGGCCACAGGAATGGGCCGAGCCCGAAAAAACTTAGGCCGAGCAGTGGGTTTGAGTGTGATATGAGCTTCAAAGTCGTTTGCATGGCCTAACCCAGGAGAAAAAAAGGGACGAAAATGTTGTCGACAAGGAATCCAGTTGAGCGTAAGGAATAGCATCAGAGACAATATTGACAGAATCATCTATGGAGAACCCAAAAACGCGAAAGCCATCGAAACCAAAAAGATTTTCTGCGTTGCTCTGGTCGACCACAAATATGGGAACAGTACAGTACCTCAGCATTAAACTGTCTCGAGAGAAATCTTCTGTTTATTGTACGTCCGTAATTGCCGAGTGACAGGTGACAGGAGTGGAGAACCCAACTGAAGATACGTCTGAGAATTAATTATAGTGGCAGCAGAACCGGTATCCACTTGCATGTGAACATCTCGACCAAGGATTTGGACAGTGAGGAATAACTTCCCTGAAAGGGAAGAAGTGCAATTGACAGACAATACAGAATCAGAATCAGCATCATGTTCATGAACATCATGTATGTGGTCGAATTTGCAAACGGAAGACACATGACCTTTCTTTTTGCAATTGCAACACGCAGCCCAACGTTGGGGACAATCCTCGCATGAATGTTTCGTAAAACACCGCGGACATGAAGGAAGTTGCCGGGGGTTTTGCTGCAGTTTCTTAGAGGGTTGTTTACGGCTAGGTCGAGGCTGCGTGTGGGAGTGCACTGCGGCCACGTTGGCCGGCGGGGACGCGCCGCATGCGTCATCAACAGCGCACAGAAGTTGTATTTCCCCGGTATCACCCCACACCTCCATTTGTGCCCCAGCGGCGCGAGAAATTTCAAAAGACTGCGCAATGGAGAGAACTTCATCTAGAGTCGGATTTGCCAACTGAAGGGCACGTTGCCGAACTTCTTTGTTGGGCGCCGACCGGATAATAACATCCCGTACCATGGAATCGGCATAGGATTCTTTGTGAGCGTCAGGGGGGGCACACACGATTGTTGCATGCATTTTATTTGTCATCCTTAACATATTGCTCATCTCACACTGAAGAGCCAAACAAACTGATACACCTACCTAATTTCGTGTAGGGTTCCTGCAAGCATGCAGAAGTGCCGCAACACAATGTGGTATGCCCTCGACTAATGTCAGATGTCTGAAATAGTGCTGGAGGGAATTGACACAATGAACCCTGTAGGGTGCAGAGCTGTCCATAAATAAGTAAGAGTGAGGGGGGGGGGGGGGTAGTTGGGGGGGGGGGGGTGTCTCCTCTGGACAGCATGTTGCAAGGCACACCAGATATGCTCAATAATGTTTATGTCTGGCAGTTTGCTGGCCAGCAGAGCTGTTTAAACTCAAAAGAGTGTTCCTGGAGCCACTCTGTGGCAATTCTGGATGTGTGTGGTGTCACATTGTCCTGCTGGAATTGCCAAAGTCCATTGGAATGCATAATGGATATGAATGGATGCAGGTGATCATACAGGATGCTAATGTATGTGTCACCTATCAGAGTCATATCTACACATATCAAGAGTAGCATATCACTCCAACTGCATATGCCCCACACCATTATAGAGCATCCACCACCTCGAACAATCCCCTGCTGAAATGCAGGGTCCATGGATTCATGAGGTTGTCTCCATATCTGAACGCATCTACATCCATCAGCTTGATAGAATTTGAAATGAAATTCATCCGACCAGGCAACATGTTTCCAGTCATCAACAGTCCCATGTTAGTGTTGACGGGCCTAAGCAAGGTGTAAAGCTTTGTGTCATGCAGTCATCAAGGGTACACAAATGGGCCTCCAGCTCCGAAAGCCCGTATTGATGGTGTTTTGTTGAATGCTTTGCACCCTGACACTTCTTTATGGCCCAGCATTGAAATCTGCAGCAATTTTCAGAAGGGTTGCACTTCTGTCATGTTGAAAGATTCTCTTCAGTTGTCATTGGTTACATTCCTGCAGGATATTCTTCTGACTGCAGCGATGTCAGGGATTTGATGTTTTACCGGATTCCTGATATTCATAGTACACTTGAGAAATGGTCATATGGGAAAACTCTCCACTTCATCACTACCTCAGAGATGCTGTGTCCCATCACTTGAGCGCTGACTACAACACCATGTTCAAACTCACTTAAATCTTGACAACCTGCCATTGTAACAATAGTAATCAATCTAACAACTGTGCCAGACACTTGTTGTCTTATGTAGGCACTGCCGACCGCAGTGCTGTATTCTGCTGTTTACATATTTCTGTATTTGAATACGCATCCCTACACCAGTTTTTTGGCATTTCCATGTAAATTGATGACAAAAACAGTAATATTTGCTGCTAAGAACTTCAGATTGACAACGCAATTCCTACCATTCCAAATGTGACTAGCAAACACATGTAAGTTTCACACATGCTATAACATACAAATAACTACTTTTCACACTCTGTTATGGTTTCTCACTGCTCGTTAAGTTGCTAAACAATACATAAGCTTGTTGCAAACTGAAGGATGACTCTTATTCATGCACCAAAAATTTCAATAAATATCTGGGTTGATTTACTGGTCAACAGAAGGGGTTTGTGGTCGGTCTAGAGACAGGTGAGAAGAGCAATGAGACAGGGTGTAGAAGGGGAGGCTGATGGGTGGGAAGGAGAGGCAGTAAGGGTGATTTTGTACTTTGTTAGTTTACTCAAGAAAAGGGAAGTGCCTGAGAGCTCGGCAACATTATTTATCTTGTTCATATGCCTGTTGATCATTCAGTCAACAATGTAGCAAGTGGTTGCCTTTACTTCTTCCAAAATATCTTGTGCTGTAACTTTGTGGGTAGTAAGTAAAAACATTCTTTGCAGAACTAGGAAGTATTTGGAAGGACTCTTGTCCATTAAGACAGCTTTCAACCTGATGAGATTTGTGTAAATGGGATTATATGTGTAGATTACCTTGATGTTCGCATGAGATCTGGTAGAAACTTCAGATCATAAAGGCCTATCTGGTATTACAGCACTATTTTCTACTTGGAGAAGAATGTGAAACAATGGCTAATCATCTAAATACTTAATTAATTTTTTGATTTTGTTATGTACACAATTATTTTACTATCTTTGCTTCTTGTGAAGTGGAAGGGGTCTTTGAAATAAGAAAATAAATTCAGCTTGACATTTTTCACCAAATGTTCAAGCAGTTTCTAAGGGTGAAAATTAATATCTTTTACTTTTTGACTTTATTTTCATAGCTCTTCATCAACTACTCCGTTTTATTTGTTTTCTGAACATACTTAGTGAATAAATGACAGCATAAGCAGACTACATGTATTACAGTCAAAGATAAAAATTGTGCACCTACTTCTGTGTAATAATATATCTAATTTTATTCAGTAACCAAGTTGAATCCAAGGGAAAGTACCACACTATATTTGTTGTGCAGGTCTGTGATCAGAAGGTGCTCCTGCTGTCACCACAGCAGAACTTGAGGTTTCCTTCTGCAGAACACATCCGTGAAGTTGTTGTAAACATCTGTGCAGAATCTCCTCCATCATCTGTTGTGCTTAATGGTAGTTTAGTGGGGCAGATTGACACAACTGTTGCCAAGGTAAGATGACAAATGTTAATTTATTTTTGAAACTCCAAAAGTGATTTGCCACTGATGTAATTCATATCTTATTACTGATGTTGCTTTTCTCCTTCAATTAATACCACTCTACTGTAACTAGAATTCACCTTTTATTAGTGCAGTGTAGGTTACACTATAAAGAAACCTACTGTCAGATTAAGGTTGTGTGCCAAACAGAAATTCATACTTGGGACTTCACCTATCACATGCAATGCCTACAATGACACATACAAATTTATTCAATGCTCAGTCCAGTTATGAATATCTTGCTGCATTAACACTCACGGGAGAAAGAATATAACCAACATTGCCTTAATCGCACAGGATATGTATCTAGATCATAAATATGGAAATTTATTTCACTCTGCAGCAGAATGAAAGATTACTTCTAAAAACACTTGTAAGTTTATAGCTAACCCATTCTAAATCTTATTGTTTTCACAGGGAATCCTAACATTGGTAAGCTATGACGGACATTCAGATGGCTGTTTGACTGTTATATTGAAAGGCAGTGGTACATATTGTACTTTATCAGGAATGAATTATCTAAAATATTTTCATAACTCTCAGTGTAAAGCATAGGTGCTGCATTTTGTTCTATTTTTATCATTTTTTACTGATCTTTTGCGCTTCAGAAACCCATTTTGTCATACGATGAAGAGAAATATGTATAGCATTTCCCAGTGTGCATAATAATTTTATACCTTCTCCATTTTGCACCACAAATTCAAAAGTGACAGCTTTTGGCTCAGTAACTCAGAATTTACACATGAAGGATAGATTACTATTTAAGTTGTAAATCAAGAAATGGTAATGACTGTTAATTGAAAATCATAGATACATTAGTATCCCCAATACTAGCGCATTCTTTCTTGAAGAATGCTGTGCTTATTTTTCACTCATATTACATCGGTCATATCTAGGGGTCTAAATTTGTTCATTCATATTGCACGAATACACACAAATAATAACAGGAGATGTATGTTGTTGCAAGAGACAGTTTTGTTTATTTATTTACTTTTAATATTGCATCATTTTTCACTACTGTCCTACCATCTTCAGTAGGCATTTTGTTTTAATACTATTTTTCATTGAATATCATACAATTTTGTGACATCATTTTTTGGGGCAGCCAACATGTCTTCTTACTTTTTAAAACTAAATATGCACCTTCAGTTTATGTTTCCTGGTTTTTGGTTAAAATATTAAGTCAGTATTATGAGCATTTGTGTAGTTCATAGTTTTTATCTGTATTTAGCTGAGAATTTCAGTTTAGTTTTAGTTTTATTTGTGCTCCTCTGTTGGTCACAATTACGAAATTAAGTCGTTATTTCCAAAGATGCTACTAAAATTAGTTGTAAGATAGAATCAGAAGGCATGACAATGCTATTATTTGCCTAGTTGGAAAGTAATCTATTTATATCAGAAAAGTTTTTTCCAAATTGATTGATTTTACTTTTTCAGGTGTTAAAATTACTTTGTCAAGATCTGAAGAATCGAAATGTGAGCTTTTATCTATGGAGGTGGAACAGGCAGACAGAGAAATCATTCCTAGGTATAGATATGAAAATGGGGTCATATTTCACCCATGCAGACACACTTGAGGATATATTCAAAGGTATAATACTTAAAAATTTACTTAAAATTTTAAGTCATGTTATTAGGCAATTTTCTTTCAGGGCAAGTGAACATAGCTTAGTAGTAGTAGTAGTAGTAGTAGTAGTAGTAGTAGTATGATGATGATGATGATGTAACAGTTAAGATCTGAGATAGTTTTCAAACTGTCAATGTACCTTTTTATGTTAATTACACTTTTTTGTAGATAGCGGAATAGCTATTAGTCTAGAACTGTTGGTAATTATTCTAACAGCTTGTTTTTATATAGTGAAGATTGTTTTCAGGTTTGTCTTTTTAAGACCCCAGATGATGAAGCTGTAGGTAATAGCAAAAGTATGTGAAGTAGACAATTCTGCTGTACCGCCTACTACACACCGTACTAGTTACATAAAAGCAAGTAGAGCTTAGCTTGTTAGTGAGATAGAGAATGTGGGCTTTGCAGTCTAAACTTTGGTCAATATGCACACCTAAAAATTTGGTGACAATTACTCTCCCAATTCATTTATTTTGAATTCTGAGGTCCAGGTCATGATGTGACTTTGTTTTTCTGTAACAAACATAATTAGTTTTTGAAAGATTGAAGGTTAACTTGTTCATTTCAAATCCATTTTGAATATATTCCGAAACTCTGGTTGTAGATGTTGGCCTTATGAGGCATACATCAGTTATAACATCATTTGTGTCATTCGTAAACACAGTTACATAAATACCATAAAATGGAATTTCAGTATTATTTACATAAATGAGAAACAAGAGAAGCCCCTAGGACTCTGCCTTGTGGTACCCATATTGGGACACTTTGAGTATTAGATTTGTAAATAATACTTTAGTTTTCATGTTTTTAGAAATAATTTCTACCACCTGTCTACTATTTAAGAGATATAACTGAAACAGTTCCTTTACTGCATCTCGTATACCAACAGCTTCTAATTTATCTAACAAGATATCATGTTGAACACTATGCAAGTTCATTCCTACTGTATTATATTTTCTGTCTAGTACTGTTACTACATTTGTAATGAACTGAGTAATAGTTGATTCTGTACTTGTGTCTCTGTAAAAATTGTGTTGATTTACAAACAAGACATTAAACATATAATCATTCCTGCATATATTAAGTACCACTGAGGAATATTAACACCTTAATATACTTGTCTTTCTAAAGTTTCAGACAAAGCAAATGAGAAGGGGGAGACAGTGACAGAGCATCCAGCAAATTCTGGTGAACCATAGAAGTTATTAGTGAATACCAGATTCCCTACATTGGCACTATAGCAGCCTAATCAGAAGAGATGGAGAAGAAGCAAAACTGAGTTTGAGTGTATCTTGACTGAATAGAACAGTTTATACATGAGCCAGTTTTACATGCAATTGAGGTCTGGGGGAAGATGGTGTCATCTTTGAGAAGTAAACATCCTAGCATTTTGGGATTGGCTGACTTTAACACAGACTGGGATGTATCACTGATTAGTTGAATAAGAACTGCAGAAAGTTTCTGCAATATTTTTGCTCAGTAAAATGTTCCTTAAATGTGAGACTTTGTAACACGGCTTTCAGTATTAAATGTGGAGACTGATAGTGAAACTAAATGCTGTGAAATAAATCAATCAAGGAAATGGACATCGTTATAATGTAAGAATAAAGAGAGTTCCAAAATAATTTTGTCTGTTAACTTGTATTGTCTTAGGTTTATTTAAAAAAAAAAAAAAAGAAAAAAAGAGCTTCAGTCTCTCCATCGCCTCAGAGAACTTTTTCTTTTGAATCATTTCAACTGAGTCAAACCAGCATTTGATTTGAGACATCTGCTTTACTCTTAACTTTCATCTGAGTTGCCACATACCAATACTCTGTAATTAATTTAGTGAGCCTCAGAATCTTTGTTGGTCTTATTTGTTCCCACCCAACAATAGTGCCTATCATTCTATTTCCTAGACCTCACAGCAATATTATTGCCATTCAGTACTTGGTATAGTAATTTTAGGTGTTTCTATAAAGGTACTCCTTAGCACCCAAAAGACGTTTAATATTCTCCATCAGACATTTTGCCTGTTGACTTCTGTTTCAGGATCTTCAGCCCACGTGTGTTTAGTAATTTTCCTGATATTTTGGCAGTATGAGTGGCTGCCACTGTCAAAGGTTCACCCTCCATTTCTGGTGGTTGATGGCAGTTGGACCTGTGGATGGAGGTTATATGTATCTGTCGTGTTTGTGTCTGAGGAACTGTCCCTTTTCATTATGGCTGTGGTTCTCCCCTTGCTATCTGTAGCCATTTATGCTGGCAAAACACCAGGAAATTGGTTAAACAAATGTTGGCTGAAGATCCTGAGATGGAAACCTACAGGGAACACATCAATAAGTGGCCACAAGTGCCTCAACAATTTTGTACTCTCTGTCAGGTTGCTGAATACATGACTACTCCTGTATCTGACTATTTTCTGCACTAATGTTAACTCTTGAATGTTTTTGTAGAGATTACTTTGGTTCTAGTTTATATTCATGCTTTGCACTATTTTTTGATAAGAGACATATTTTTTAAAGACAAAAGGTGTTAATGAATATATGTATTCATAGGTAATCATGGAGTTAGTGTTGGTTTGTTTCATGTTCTGTGGATCATTTATACAGTAATTTGTAATTATAGGAAGAAGTTATTGAAGCCACCACTGACTATTAACTGCTTGCTCTTGTCTGACAGATATCAGAGTAAGCAATCCAATTTCCCCATAAACAGTTTAAAATTTCCCAGTGGGGATCTGTATGCAGTTACAATTAAAAGTGAACCGCTTTTCAATATTAATTCACACTTCTATGTGCTGATCAATACAAAATCTACTAGTCTAAATGTTTTTGAACATGGGTTCGGTCTTAATATCTACTTTCCCCATATTAGTTCTGCATGAGTAATCTGCTAGAGTCTAATCTTTTATATGTAATTTATCTAATCCTATGGTTATGTGGTGCTCAAATAGACACAAGTTGTCTGTCTTTTCGGGGTGCCTAGATTTCACAATGACAAAAGAAGCCCTTCTGCCTTATTACTTGATCCTTTCATATTTTGATGAAATAAGCTAGTACATGCCTTCTCTCTGCCATTTAAATTACTTATTATGGTTCTGCTGTTCTACACATCCTCTTATGATGTGTTGCAGACAATTGACTCCGAGCATTTCACTTTTTATAAACAGTAGTGTAGATCTTTTGAGAGAGCACTACTGTGATTTGTCAGTAGCACATGCATTTTCTTACAGTAATAAAACCAAAAGAAAATACCTATTGTATTGAAAATGGGATTATAAGAGCTGCTTGTCTGCCTTGTGTCAATTACAGCAAGCTCAGTATTAGTACTCTGCAACATTATCATCACTCCTGAGTCTGGTTTTGCAGAACAGTATTTTATTTGTAAAATAAATGCCAAACAGGACAACACAACTGTCAAAATATTAGTGTATCACTGTTACAGTTTTACTTTGTTTTATTTGTAACCTAGACACCATTTGTACTTATTTCAATTTTTTTAATAGTTGTCATATTTACAGTATTTGTGCTTGCAATTTTTGCTTGAAATGAAGGTAAAATCATAATTTTACTAACAATAAATAAAATGTTGATGGTCCTAAGCAGAAATTACCATGTCCTAGATGTACAGTTCTTTTTGATAATACTTCGTAACACAAACTCCTTTTTATAAACGTAGTAAATGAGTATTCAGAGAACTTTCCAAAGTATTTAAACCTGGCAAGAACTGTGTTTCTGCTTAAGAAAGGTGATATAGAAGACATAGAGAACTACAGGCTCATTTCCCAGCTGGCATCACTAAAAAAAGGAAATATAAACAGTTACCAAAGATAGTCTAATGGATTACTGGAAGATATACAACCTTATAAGTGAGTCTCAGTTTGGGTTCTTATGTAGTAGACATACAGAATCAGGCATAATAGACTTCACATGTGGTATTTAATGCTGTAAACATGGATGAGTGTTTTATAGGCATCTTCTTATATCTTTCTAAATTTTTTGATACTACAAAACTGTTGAGGCTTTTGAGGCTTCTTAACATGTTGCCTACTGATTTTTGTCTCAGTACCTTCAACCAACATTTTCTAACTGACTCATGCTGGAAAATGTGGAAAAATAGTATTAAAAATGTTAGCCAAACATCCTGAGATAAAAGCCAACAGGCTTTTGATGCTGTTGACCTCAAGATTCCACTAAATAATCTATAACCATTAGGCACAGTCAATGACTGGTTCCAACCATAACCTAGCAGATGAGTTACAAGGAGCAGGGATAACACAGACTTTGAATAGCGTTAAACTTTTAATGAAAAACTTACATGTGTAGTGTCCTGTTCACCATGACCATCTCAAATAACTTTCACCCCAGAAGAAAAATAAATAAATGAATCTAATTAATTTTATTTAGCTACCATAGGGACACTAACTATCATGTTTGCATTTCTTCTATCTTTGTTCATTATGAATATATGATTAGCGTTACATGTTATGCAAAAATTTTTATTTAGCAGTCCACTTCCTCTCCTCAAGACCTGTTCAAAAATGTGTAACAGTATACCATTCATTTAAAAAGGACATTGTTAAAAACATTATACCAAATTGGCTTCGACTCTCCTGTTACAGCACACTGTACAGGTATAGTGGAATTTGTCTGCTTGCTTGAGTTGACAATAAACAAATCGAAGCAAACTCATTCAGCCTCGTTTGTATTGATCATCCAAAATGAGTAGCATGTATACCCTTTCCTCTTTGTTGTAAATTGTAGTCACTGAAACTTTCAACTAAAATTGGTTGCCTGAATGACCAGTGTACATTTTTCTTGGGTTCCCATATGTTTGTTGTCAGCTCCAGCTGGTGAGCAATTTATCCTCACTGTACTAGTACAGGAGAGTCAAAGGCAATTCTGTGTCACTTTCTTAATAATGTTGTGTTCATAGGAATGGTACACTGTGACACATTTTTGAATACCTCCTGAGGAGACAAGGTGAATTACCAAATTCTCTCTCCTAAAGACAGCAATATTATTGTCACTTAGAGAATAAGAGAACTCCTTGGAGAGAAAACAAATGAAACTTTTAAGGAAATTAACAACTGGCCAATATGAAACAAAGTTCTATCGAAAATAAAGAAAATTTGTCATTAATTTCAGTTTGTAGGAGGAAAATGACACTGTTTGTTCAAATGTAGACAGTACCTCTGTATAATGAATAACAAACACAAAATTTCTGGGCCTGCCGGGTTGGCCGAGCGGTTCTAGGCGCTACAGTCTGGAACCGCGCGATCGCTACAGTCACAGGTTCGAATCCTGCCTCAAGCATGGATGTGTGTGATGTCCACAGCCTAGTTAGGTTTAGGTAGTTCTAAGTTATAGGGGACTGATGCCCTCAGAAGTCAAGTCCCATAGTGCTCACAGCTATTTGAACAATTTTAACAAAATTTCTGGGAATGAATATTGATTCTCAACTCAAATTGGGTGAACACACAAAGATATTTGGAGGGTTTCATCAGCTTATTGTGACCTTAGTCCCATCATCAGTATGTAATAGCCAGTATCATAATTTCATATAATTCATATGTGTACTATGCAACTATGGAATTCTTTACTGGTGCACAATGCACAAAATATGAACACAGTTTTCAAACTACTGAAAAAGGTGATAAGAATGCTAACCAGAAACAGTACCCAGAATCAATATAAAGATGTGTTCAAAACAATGGAGGTTTAAACTACACCATGTGACAACATTTACCAATCAGTTGTGCACATAAGAAATAACCATGATAATTGCAGCACAAATGACTCTGTCCATAACCACGGACCAAAATGTAGACAGAACTTCCACTTACTAAGAAGAATAAACATAAAACTCAAAATATCATTGTCAAGCAAGGAATAACGGTACACAATATGGCAATCAAATATCATCACCGTGGTACTGATATCAGCATCTAGTGTGTGTAGTATTTGTTGTGTTCTGTGTAGAGCACTAGCTTTTTACATTATTCACTTTCTTTGCATAACAGTACTGAACATTATGGATGATGATATGCTGTTTTAAGGAGAGTGACATCATATTCAGGATAATAGAGGCTCCAGTCTCCATACAGCCATCAAAATTTAGGTGTTCTATGGTTTCCCTACATAACTTCACAGAAATGCTAGGATTGTTCTTCCTATAAGGCCCTGGACAACTATCTGAACATACGTGGCAAGCTATACAAGTACATATGTAAATGCCTGTGTGTAAGAATTATATTTTATTTTATTCTTTAATACCATAAATGTGATCTACGTATGAACAAAATTGCTACTATTACTACTACATACAGGGAAATAAGCCATATTTTACTAAAAAGTGAAGTACAGTACTTGCTGCCACAAAAATTCCTGCAAGCCTGGCAGACATATCAATGGATCAATCAGTATAATTACACACATGTCCAGTGAGGTCGCTAGGGTCAGTGCAGAGTTATACAGGGTGAGTCACCTAACATTACCGCTGGGTATATTTGGTAAACCACATCAAATACTGACGAATCGATTCCTCAGACCAAACGTGAGGAGAGGGGCTAGTGTAATTGGTTAATACAAACCATAAAAAAATGCACGGAAGTATGTTTTTTAACACAAACCTATGTTTTTTTAAATGGAATCCCATCAGTTTTGTTAGCACATTTGAACATATAAACAAATATGTAATCAGTGCCATTTGTTGCATTGTAAAATGTTAATTACATCCAGAGATATTGTAACCTAAAGTTGACGCTTGAGTACCACTCCTCCGCTGTTTGATCGTGTGTATCGGAGAGCACTGAATTACGTAGGGATCCAAAGGGAACGGTGATGGACCTTAGGTACAGAAGAGACTGGAGCAGCACATTACGTCCACATGCTAACACCTTTTTATTGGTCTTTTTCACTGACGCACATGTACATTACCTTGAGGGGTGAAGTACACATACACACGTGGTTTCCGTTTTCAATTACGGAGTGGAATAGAGTGTGTCCCAACATGTTAGGCCAATAGATGTTCAATGTGGTGGCCATCATTTGCTGCACACAATTGCAATCTCTGGCGTAATGAATGTCGTACACGCCGCAGTACATCTGGTGTAATGTCACTGTAGGCTGCCACAATACGTTGTTTCATATCCTATGGGGTTGAAGGCATATCACGGTACACATTCTCCTTTAACGTACCCCACAGAAAGAAGTCCAGAAGTGTAAGATCAGGAGAACGGGCTGGCCAATTTATGCGTCCTCCACGTCCTGTGAAACACCCGTCAAACATCCTGTCAAGGGTCAGCCTAGCGTTAATTGCGGAATGTGCAGGTGCACCATCATACTGATACCACATACGTCGACGCATTTCCAGTGGGACATTTTTGAGCAACATTGGCAGATCATTCTGTAGAGACGCGATGTATGTTGCAGCTGTTTGGGCCCCTGCAATGAGGACCAATGAGGTGGTTGCCAATGATTCCGCACCATACATTGACAGTCCACGGTCGCTGTCGCTCTACCTGTCTGAGCCAGCGAGGATTGTCCACAGACCAGTAATGCATGTTCCATAGATTCACTGCTCCATGGTTTGTGAAACCCACTTCATCGGTAAACAGGTAGAACTGCAACGCATTCTCTGTTAATGCCCATTGACAGAATTGCACTCGATGATTAAAGTCATCACCATGTAATGATACATGAAACGGGTGAAAGCGGTGACGATGCAGTATGCGCATGACACTACTTGGACTCAGTCCACCGGCTCTCGCAATGTCCCATGTACTCATGTGTGGGTTCATGGCAACAGCAGCTAACACACCAACTGCACCCGTTTCTCCTGTGATGGGCCTGTTACGGACCCGTTTGCGTGCTACGACCATACCTGTTGCATACAGTTGACGGTAGATGTTTTGCAACGTGCGGCACATTGGATGCTCTCTGTCCGGGTACCGTTCTGCATACACCCTGCAGGCTTCAGCTGCATTTCGTCGACACTCGCCATAGATGAGTATCATCTCCGCCTTTTCAGATTTCGAATACACCATGGTCACAGTTCCTACAACACTACACTATCACAGATGTCTGGTAACACGGTGTACTACAGTTGGTCTGCGTGTGCAGAAGAATGCAGAAAACAATAGCAGCAAGCGCTACATGCGGACACTGCGACAGCTAGACCAAACCACAACAGTGCACTACAGCCACACTCGTAAACACGGTCGTCATCGTAAACATGTCCCTGCAGATGCTGCTCGCCGACCGTGGCCCGTGTTTGTTACAACACGCAACTGAACGTCGGAGGTTTCAAGCGTCAACTTTAGGTTACAATATCTCCGGATGTAATTAACATTTTACAATGCAACAAATGGCACTGATTATGTATTTGTTTATATGTTCAGATGTGCTAATAAAACTAACGTGGTTCCAATTTTAAAAAATGTAGGTTTGTGTTAAAAAACATACTTCCGTGCATTTTTGTATGGTTTGTATTAAACAGTTACACTAGCCCCTCTCCTCACGTTCGGTCTGTGGAATCAATTCATCAATATTTGATGTGGTTTACGAAATATATCCAGCGGTAACGTTAGGTGACTCACCCTGTATATCTGCCAGTGCCACACCACACAGTTAAACAATGGTAGATTGTAGGATTGTCGCAGACCATCTCAGCCCCACTTGTCTCAGCTCGCTGACATGTACTACATGCCCTCCAGTGGATTTATTTACAGAGACCTTATGATACTGAGTTATTTTCTGCACACTGATTTGGACTCTGTTGTTCCCAGCCATCGATACAGGACTTGCACATGGACGGACATGTCTATTTTCCTAATGTGGTGGTGCAGTCCCCTTTCGACTGTATGTTGTGCCTCCGTGAGCGCACTGACGCCATGAGCATGCAGAGAGACAGTGGTTCATATTAATATGCTTCCCATCCTGACAAAGTTACAATGTTCTCCTACAGTAATGTTTGAGTTATGCAGTAAATCTCAAGAGGTTGTTGATTCCCAAGAAGTACCCACCTCTAGACGTCTTTGTTTCTATTTGGTGTAAGAAGAGTCAAGATTTATTATCTTCTGTAATTTATTTGTATGTAACTGGTGTTCAGTAAAATCTTTGTTGTTGTGTTGTTGAAGAAGCAGCCATATAACAGTAATCCTTTGCATTATGAGCCATATCTAAGGAAAACCAAACTTTTTGCATTAGTTGAGGAACATCAACATTCTCCTCTTTATTTGATTGATAAAATCTCACCAAAAGTGAACTTGCATCCTTCTGGAGGCCACCATACCATTCAGACATCAATCATTCTGAAATCTTGCAAAGAATAAGACATGCAGACATAACACATCAAATATCTTACTCTTGGAGCTGAAGAAAATAGCAGATGATTCTTCTGATGTGACATTAGAAGACTGGAGAGGAGTGGTATGCTATGTTACAAAATTTATGATGACTGGAAGAGAGACATTTGAGATAAATGAGTACAATGAATGTATATCAGTTAGCATGTGTTCTAGCGAAGGGCTGCCATTGTCCACAACTGAAACAAATATTCCAGAACTATCTGTTTAATAATTCATGATTGCAAAATACAGAATTGCAGAGCAATGAAAAATGGAATGTCTTGTAGAAGGTGGCCTTGGGAAGATCAGTTTTACTTCCCAAGAAGTGTATGCTGAAGAATAGATGAAAAACAAACACCGTTTGAACAGGCTGAGAAGACCCAATGGTACCGACTGGCCCCCATGTAATTCTCAACCCTTAGGTGTCACTGTATGTGGATATGGAGGGGCATGTGGTCTGCAAACTGCTCTTCCGGCCATTGTCAGTTTTCATGACTGGCACCGCTGCTTCTCAATGAAGTAGCCCCTTGATTGGCCTCACTAGCGCTGAGTGCACCCAGCTTGCCAACAGCACTTGGCAGATCTGGATGGTGACCTATCCAAGTGCTAGCCAAGTTTTTGGTGATCTGATGGGAACCAGTGTTACCCTGCGGCAAGGCCGGCAGCCTGGAGATTAGATAGGTAGATCAAATAATAAATGAGGAGGTACTGATTCAAATTAATGAAAAAATAAGGTTGTGGCACAAACTGACTAAAGGAAGGGACTGGTTGATAGGACACATCCTTAGGCATCAAAGAATAGGCAGTTTGATGACTGGAGGAATGTGGAGTGGGAGGGGGGGGGGGGGGTAAAAGCTGTAGATGGAGACATAAGCATGAATACAGTAAGAGGGTTCAAATGTGTGTATGTTGCAGTGGTTGTTCAGAGATGAAGCAGCATGCACAGGATGGAATAGCATGGAGAGCTGCATCAAACTAGCATCCCGACCGAAGACTACAAGAAGTTGAAAAAAAAAGGCAAACCTCCATTTATAACATTTGTAAATTTAAAGAAATTTTTTGATAGTGTTGACTGGAATACATTCTTTGAATTTATGAAGATAGCAGGGATAAAATACAGGGAGCTAAAAGTTACCTAAACCTCGTATAGAAAGTGGACTGTAGTAGGGTCAATAGACAAGAAAGGAAGGCAATTGTTCAGAAAGGAATGAGATGCGTGTAGTCTGTCCCCATATTATCAGTCTGCACATACAGCAAGCAATTAAGGAAATTGGTTTCACTGAATGTAGAGGAAGAGCTGAACAACAATGTTGAGGTGTTCCCACATCGATGACAACCACGTCATAGTAGCTTGCTCTGTGTTTCATTTGTACATTTTGGGCATCACATATCACATACCTACTTTTTACTGCTGTGAAAGTATTTTCACACAAAGAAAGGTAATAAGGCTACAAACTCAATAAATCAAATTCTGTGATTATTCTGCAACAAGCCACTGGAGACCACGGGTCTCTTACACCAAAAAACTCGTAAAATATCCCTGAACAGAGTCCGAAATTTTGTTGGTGTAGTTTGGGTTCACCATGTATATCTGCATCTATGTCTGCACACTGCAACCCCCGTTACATTATGGGGATGAGTGCTTTAGATACAACTATCATTTCGTCATTTCCTGCAGCATTCACAAATGGTGCTCGCGAAGAATGAGAGTCAGTTACACTCTGTATCGCAAGAGCTCCAGTTACTGTGATTTTACTGTCAGGGTCACTTAGGAAAAAGTCCGTGGAAGGAGGTAAAAACAAATGTCTGATTCTTCTCAGGGATAAATAGTTCTGCATCTGGTCATAAGACATGAAATTAATAAATTAGATGATATTTTTAATATATCATAAAGATGCAATATTCGCCAAACTGTAGTGTCATGTTCAGTGCAAAGCAATAGCTCAGAAACTTCTCACTCCTGTGGGCTAGTCAGGTTAACGCAATCGTGAATTCTGCTCACTCTCATATATATTATAAATGCGAAAGTTTGTGTGTGAACATGTTTGTTGCTCCTTCACGCTGAAATAGCTGGACTGCTTTGGAAGAAATCTGGAACGTAATTAGCTTATACCCTGAATTAATACATAGGGAACGATACCTAAGAGTGGGCAGTTAAGGAATAATCGCAATTATCTGGATTGTTGCCAATAGGAAAACAAAATTATTTTAGGTTTGTATTTGTTAACGCAAAATCTGCAGGTTTAGTAAACTACAGCAGCAGAGAGGTAAAACTTTTACTGAACTTTCCAAAACTACAAAAAACGGGAAACGCGCAATCTTCCACTCGCCTGCGCTTAAGAGTACGTAAAACATGCCCAAAGAGTACGCATTTAGCAAATGTCACAAATGAACGCAAGATCACCTTCAAATGAAGAGCACTGTTCGTGCCACCATCTCCCACACTTAATGCACTGGATCCAGGCCTCTGGAAACCCCAAAATCTATTTTCTCTACTCAAAGCTTTCAGTCTTTTCCTTAAAACAGACTCCTTCGTACCAAGAGCAGCGGCAACCTTTGTTTGCTTTCTCCATTTTCAATTCGTTTTTTGGTCTCACTGAGCAGCTCTCTTCAGTTTAGATGAGCTTTCTCCCCGATTTACGTACTTAATTTGAAGTCATTCAAAGACAAAGCCTGTGCTTCGGACTCCACAACGCACTCAAGAGGTACAAATTTGCATTTGCGCTGTACACAGAGACCGAACGAGATGGCGCAGTGGCATTCGGGAGGTGTAGGCCTACAGTTCAAACCCGCGTCCGGTAATCGCGATTTAGATTTCTCATGATTTCCCAAAATCGCTCGACGGGATGTTAAACACTAATCTCCTCCTCCTCCAAAATCGCTTCTGGCAAATGTTGGGATGGTTCCTTTGAAGGGCACGACCAATTTCTTTCCCCATCTTTCCCTAATCTGATGGGATCGATGACCTCGCTGTTTGAGCGTTCCCCCAAATCAACCAAACAATCCTGAAGTAGTAGTACGCACTCGTTGGGGACTTTATATGTGCGCTACTTACAAGGGAACCTCCCCATCGCACCCCCTTCAGATTTAGTTATAAGTTGGCACAGTGGATAGGCCTTGAAAAACTGAACGCAGATCACTCGAGAAAACAGGAAGAAGTTGTGTCGAGCTATGAAAAAATAAGCAAAATATACAAACTGAGTAGTCCATGTGCAAGATAGGCAACATCAGGGAGAGAATCAGCTCACGAGCGCCGTGGTCCCGTGGTTAGCGTGAGCAGCTGCGGAACGAGAGGTCCTTGGTTCAAGTCTTCCTTCGAGTGGAAAGTTTACTTTCTTTATTTTCACAAAGTTAATGATCTGTCCGTTCGTTCATTGACGTCTCTGTTCACTGTAATAAGTTTAGTGTCTGTGTTTTGCGACAGCACCGCAAAACCGTGCGATTAGTAGACGAAAGGACGTGCCTCTCCAATGGGAACCGAAAACATTTGATCGCAAGGTCATAGGTCAACCGATTCCTCCACAGGAAAACACGTCTGATATATTCTATACGACACTGGTGACGGCATGTGCGTCACATGACAGGAATATGTTGTCGAACCACCAAACTTGGCGAATGGGTAAAAAGCTGCTTCTACCTTGCCCGATTTAGGTTTTCTTGTGGATGTGATAATCACTCCCAAAAAGTGATGAAAACATAAGAGTTTGTCACATAAACTGCAACAAATGAATGCAACAGTTTCACAGTCGCACAGTTTTCCCTGTGCCCTGTCAAAACGATGTTTGTTTAGGTGTAGCGTCCCCATACCACGGCCCAGTTACCTCGCATCGGACGGACGGACGGGCAGATCATGACTGTCTGAAAATAAAAAATTAAACTCTTCACTCGAGGGAAAACTTGAATCCAGGACCTCTCGTTCCTCAGCTGCTTACGCTAACCACGGGACCACGGCGCTCCTGAACTCACACTCTGCTTGATGTTGCCTATCTTGCGCATGGACTACTCAGTTTGTATATTTTGCTTATTTTTTTCATAGTTCGACACAACTTCTTCCTGTTTCCTCGATTGATCTGTGTTCAGTTTTTCAAGGCCTATCCACTGTGCCAACTTATAACTAAATCTGAGAGGGGTGCGATGGGGAGGTTCCCTTGTTAGTACAGAAACAATGATTCCAAATGAAGTCAATAGATAGCAGCACACGTCACATTTGCAAAACACAGATTGCAAGCCGTCCTTTCAAAATGCAATCAGGAACTGAAGGCTATTGCTCGTGTGTTCTGTTTATGACGTATGCAACATAGTACCAGAACTACATTAAGAAAGCTGATTCTTACATGTTTCACACCGGAAACACAGAATTTCTTCACACAAATTCTACGAGACTACATGAATACAACTGCGTCAATGGCGCGCTGATCCGTTTAGTCAACATCCAGGAACATTAGCTGCGCTCTCTTTGGGACTGCGCGCTCTTTGGTACGTTTACCCTACGCTTCTTTCAAAAGTGTGTAGTACAATATACTTAGTGACCTGAAACATACAACACGAATTGCGAAGCAATAATTACTCTTAGAAAAAGCTATTTACTCTTTGACTTTTGAACTGTATCATATTTGTGAAAACTCTTTTATTGTTTAATATGTCCAGCACAACACGATTCAACGTAATGAATACATTGTTTATACGATCCTCAAACTGTTTAATCCTTACTTCAATACACGCCCATTGCATTGTAGCCGTTGCACGTCAGGGATATGTACTCGTAGCTTCTGAGACGCTTGAAGGCTCGCAACGACCGTGTCATTTAAATGCCGTACGACGGAGAGACGTCTTGCCTTTAATTGTAGACCGCCGTAGGCTTTTAGTGAGGCTGGATTTGATTATGATACGCGAGCGTATCAGTTGGTAACAGGCACACACATGAGGGGCAGATGACGTTGTCATACGTACATATATAAAATTTGCGCTGCACCGAACTAAAAACTGCATATTTTCGTTCTTCGTCGATTTAGTGTTTGGTACTTCTTGACGCTGAAGTAGATGGACGGATTTGGATGATAGCCTATATCCGAATAGACAGAGCCTATATCCTGAATTAATATACACGCTACCTTTTATTCGAAAAAAAAAAAAAAATCACTGTTCGAGGCATGGTCAACGAATTACAGTAGATTTCTGGCTCTCCATGCACACCAAGACAATCATGATCATTCCTGTGAGTTATGAGTCTTATCAGTTTCCCCTATCGTTTTTCTTTTTACGATGTCGCACGGCTTGCTGCGCCGCAAGTGCCTCGCACCTCAATACCTTCAACAGAAAACTTTAGTGATGGCCCATAGGCATGGACAGTGAGATTCGGTACTAAAATTTCTATACAAATAACTGTTTAACCGTGGGTAACATCACGGAGGGCAGCCAGCATGTCATTATTTTTCTGCTTTCCGTTACCGTACTCTTATTGTCTTTCCGGGACAAGAACAGTGTATCTAGATTTTAAATCTGAATTTTGGTGGTAGCTTTGGCGGAAAGGTATTAAAAGGTATAATTTTTCAAAATTAGAGATATAAATAGCGATCAAGACGGACAGTTATAATCACAGTTGTTTGTCTGTCTCGGTCAAATCTTTGTTTTTCTCATCTGGTCATGGGTCAGAGGGCATACTTACAATACAGTATATATAAAAAAATTGGCACGTGTAGTAGACGTTAGCTCGCTAACATGTGATGAGATGAGAGGCAATGCAGAATTAGCCAGGCAGACTAAGTAACACTTCATGCATGTAAAAAAAGAAAAAAAAAAGATTTGTAGTGTGCCGAATCTAAAGCTGTACTTTCCAAAACATGCCCCCGGGAGATATCTTTAATATTGGTTTGGTGCATAAGTTCGTAGCGTGTTTCCAGAAGTTAAATAAACACGACAGACACACATAACAGAGACTGTACTCATTTGTAATATATTACCCTCTACTATTTACAGCAGTAGGCCAACACTGGGATAACTTTTCGATTCCGCGACTAGAAATCTCGTTGTTTTGAGGCGAAGAACTCGTATAGTTCGCAGCGCATTTTCATTCGGAAAGGAAGTTCCTTGAAGGTTGTTGGATAGAGAGCGGAAAAGGTGAAAATCCGAGGGCACAAGATCGGGTGAATAAGGTGGCTGCGGAATTACTTCTCAACCCAACTCTTGCGTAATGTTTTTCGTTAGTCTAACAGAATGCGAGCGGGCCTTATCGTGGAGTAGCATCGCTTCACACAGTCCTCCTGGTCGGTGTTCTAGGACTGCATCAGCAAGACGTCTCAGTTGCTGATAATGTCAGCAGTGATAGTTTACACCTCGGGGAAGCCAATGGTAGTACGCCACACCGTTGCCATTCCGCTAGATGCATAACATTATCTTTTGTGGGTGCATTTGGAATTTTGTGGTAAGTTTCTATGTGACCAAACTGCTGAGGTAATCCGTGCCGTTTTTCTAACTTAATTTAACTTACGCTAAGGACAACACACACACCCATGACCGATGGAGGATTTGAACCTCCGACGCGGGGAGCTGCGCGAACCGTGGCAAGGCGCCACTGACGACGTGGCTACCCCTCGCGGCTTTTGTGGATGCACGCGGGTGTTTGTGTGGAGAGTTGCTGCGTTGTTTGGTTTCAACCATTAGTTTGTTTTCATTATGTTTGCATAAAAGACACAGTTTCTCGTCACCAGTAGTGATACAGGATAGGAATGGTCGCCGTTGTTCACGAGCCAAGCCGGCCGAAGTGGCCGTGCGGTTAAAGGCGCTGCAGTCTGGAACCGCAAAACCGCTACGGTCGCAGGTTCGAATCCTGCCTCGGGCATGGATGTTTGTGATGTCCTTAGGTTAGTTAGGTTTAACTAGTTCTGAGTTCTAGGGGACTAATGACCTCAGCAGTTGAGTCCCATAGTGCTCAGAGCCATTTGAACCATTTTTCACGAGCCAACTGATGACGAACAAGCAGAGATGCACATATGGCTACACACTGATTTTTATGATTTTGGTTATGTGGTACACGTACACCCGATTTATGAACCTTCCGCATTGCATGCAAATGTCGTATGATGGTGAAATGATCACAGTTCCTTACATTTGCCAGTTCTACATCTACATCGATACTCCGCAAGCCACCTGATGGTGTGTGGCGGAGGGTACCATGAGTACCTCTATCGGTTCTCCCCTCTATTCCAGTCTCGTATTGTTCGTGGAAAGAAAGATTGTCGGTATGCCTCTGTATGGGCTCTAATCTCTCTGATTTTATCCTCATGGTCTCTTCGTGAGATATACGTAGGAGGGAGCAATATACTGCTTGACTCTTCGGTAAAGATATGTTCTCGAAACTTTAACAAAAGCCCGTACCGAGCTACTGAGCGTCTCTCCTGCAGAGTCTTCCACTGGAGTTTATCTATCATCTCCGTAACGCTTTCGCGATTACTAAATGATCCTGTAACGATGCGCGCTGCTCTCCGTTGGATCTTCTCTATCTCTTCTATCAACCCAATCTGGTACGGATCTCACACTGCTGAGCAGTATTCAAGCAGTGGGCGAACAAGTGTACTGTAATCTACTTCCTTTGTTTTCCGCATTGCATTTCATTAGGATTCTTCCAATGAATCTCAGTCTGGCATCTGCTTTACCGACAATCAACTTTATATGATCATTCCATTTTAAATCGCTCCTAATGCCTACACCCAGATAATTTATGGAATTAACTGCGCCGGCCGGAGTGGCCGTGCGGTTCTGGGCGCTACAGTCTGGATCCGAGCCCGATCCTCGAGCATGGATCTGTGTGATGTCCTTAGGTTAGTTAGGTTTAATTAGTTCTAAGTTCTAGGCGACTGATGACCTCAGCAGTTAAGTCGCATAGTGCTCAGAGCCATTTGAATTAACTGCTTCCAGTTGCTGACATGCTATATTGTAGCTAAATGATAAAGGATCTTTCTTTCTATGTATTCGCAGCACATTACACATGACTACATTGAGATTCAATTGCCATTCTCTGCACCATATGTCAATTCGTTGTAGATCCTCCTGCATTTCAGTACAATTTTCCATTGTTATAACCTCTCGATATACTATAGCATCATCCGCAGAAAGCCTCAGTGAACTTCCGATGTTATCCACAAGGTCATTTATGTATATTGTGAATAGCAACGGTCCTACGACACTCCCCTGCGGCACACCTGAAATCACTCTTACTTCGGAAGACTTCTCTCCATTGAGAATGACATGCTGCGTTCTGTTATCTAGGAACTCTTCAATCCAATCACACAATTGGTCTGATAGTCCATATGCTCTTACTTTGTTCATTAAACGACTGTGGGGAACTGTATCGAACGCCTTGCGGAAGTCAAGAAACACGGCATCTACCTAGAAACCCGTATCTATAGCCCTCTGAGTCTTGTGGACAAATAGCGCGAGCTGGGTTTCACAGGATCGTCTTTTTCGAAACCCATGCTGATTCCTACAGAGTAGATTTCTAGTCTCCAGAAAAGTCATTATACTCGAACATAATACGTGTTCTCGATTACACTGACGTGGGTCATTGTGGATTAATGCGTTTAAACGAACATCAAACCCTGACTGTCTTTCTGATCGTGGTGAGTTACTAATGTCAAAATGATTCACCTTAAAGCAAGAAAAACATTTTATTGCCGTGCTCTATCTAATGGCAAGGCCGCGCGGGGTAGCCGCGCAGTCTAAGGGCGCCTTGTCACGGTCCGCGCGGCTCCCCCCGTCTTAGGTTCGAGTCCTCCCTCGGGCATGGGTGTGTGTGTGTCGTCCTTAGCGTAAGTTAGTATAAGTTAGATGAAGTAGTGTGTAAGCTTAGGGACCGATGACCTCAGCAGTTTTCTCCCATAAGACCTTACGACAACTTCCCAAGTTCTAATGGCATTATCCTCATTCACGGAGCAGATCTTCCTGGTTGCCTCCGCTGCTGTCGCCCCTCTACTGAACTCAGACAGAATATGTCGGAAATGTTACCATTTCTCCACTTGGCACTCCATTTTCTGGGGTCCATAGCTCCACTCTGTATCGCCAAATGACAAAACGACAATAAGCAAACTCAAATAGCAACAGTGAACTACAAATGAAAAAAAAGCAGTCGATAATGATCCCATAAGCAACAGGAACACCAACGTGTGACACAAAAACGCTACGAACTTATGCACCAACTTAACATAAAACAAGAAATGGGTGTGAGGCACATATATTATATTGCAGCATTAAAAAGTGGTTTCAGCTTAAGGGACAAATATTTATATTCTTGCCGCGGAAGAATGGCTATATAAACAGGCCTTTTATTCAAAATCGTGTTTCAGCATTCTGGAAGAGGTATGTACTCGGCATCAGTTCATGTGTTGAAGTAACGAAAACAATTCGCTTACGGGACCTGGGAAAAAAAACCCGCATACACAATGTCCAGCTTCTCTTTTTCTTGCTAAGTTTTTCCTTTGTAGAATGTAAAAGCAGGAGAGCTGCAACTGAATACCACTAGCTCGCTTTCGACCGTTCCTCGCCAATATCGTAGTCCGTGTAAACATTTCTGTCCAGGTAATGTTCTGCCGTAAACAGTGGCCTGAATATTGCTGAACATACGGCTGCAGTTCTTTTGCCTGGCAGTGTGGAGATTGTATTTTTGGCAATTTCTATGGCCAGTGCCAATATATCTCAAGCTTGACATAGACTGGAGATTGAGTGGCCAAACTGGTTCTATCCACAAGTCTAAATCTTCCAAGCTCACAATACAACACGTTTTACTTTTCTACGTGGGCTGTGGTAATTTATAATCAGATTCGAGCCAGCCTGCACAAGTCACGAGGCGAAGACGTCAGTCCTGCTAGATGGTAATTCAACTTAGGTTGAAAATATGTAGCTAGTGATTCTGTACTCTTCCCACATTATGTAAATAAGAATGAGAATGGCGTGGACACTTGGTCAGTTTCAGTGTGCGCGGCCTAAAAGTTTTATTTCAATTTTATTATTTTTCCTTGGTATCAAAATGGAGCTAAAATAATAAACTGACCGGTAGTTTTAGTGTCTTGAGTAATGTTGGTTACGTTGCTCAGTTGATGGTCAGTAAATCAAGTTACGGTTCCGTACAAACTTAATCATGTTTGTATACAGGATGGTCAGAAACAATATGAAAAGCTTGTGAGAGTGTAGCAGGGGATGTTGTGCTGACAAGTGACTGTTAAGCAAAAAACTCAATACGTTGAGCTGCATTCGAGTTACGTAGCTTTGAAGTTTTCCCACCATGTCGCGCGTGCAAATTCAAGCAGCCTGCCAGAAGCAGTGTCGCCAAACTTGTTCTTCGTTTCGTTTCGTTTCCTCACACCGACCAGGCGCACAACTTACTCACCTAGTTTGAATTTATCACTTCCTAAAACGGCACATTTTAAATGATAATGAGCATTTTAAAAAGTGATGACTCACGGACCCACAGATGTCTGTGCATTGCCACATTCAGCGCAAGCGGGTGCTTGAATTTGAGAGCGCAATCGGCTGATTGGCTAACTTCAATGCTAATTAACTCGGAAACGGCGCAATATATCGAATTTTTTTCTTGACGATTATTTCTCAGCACAATCTCCCAAGCAGCACCCATACAAGCATCTCAGATTGTTTCTAACCACCATGTGGTAGCTTACCCATCCCAGGAACCGAGAATGTCGATGATGTTTGTCTGTTATTAACGTCTATTCTGGCAAGATATCAAAGTACTTGACACAAAATGGCTGCTTATTTTGACTGCATTGACGTAGAAGCTTAAATTTTTTTACGCCGCCAATGTACCGTAGATTTTAATATGTGACATAAATTTCAGCTAGATACGTTCCCGATAAAAAGGGGTCTTCACAGACGGATAGTCTTTCCGATCTTTTTATCTTACTTGTACTGCGAAAACTTGCTTCATATCAAATATCGCCCGCCGGGGTGGCCGAGCAGTTCTAGGCGATACAGTCTGGAACCGCGCGACCGCTACAGTCGCAGGTTCGAATCCTGCATTGGGCATGGATGTGTATGATGTCCTTAGGTTAGTTAGGTTTAAGTAGTTCTGAGTTCTAGGGGACTGATGACCTCAGAAGTTAAGTCCCATAGTGCTCAGAGCCATTTGAACCGTACCAAATATCATAACTTTAGGTCAACAGGAATTACGCTATGGATTTTGCTGGTGAGTTTCCGATTATCGAAATATGTGACACAAAAATCCATATATTTTAACTGCATTGACTGAGAATCTTAAATGTTTTACGTCGCAAAGGGACCATAGACGTCAGTGTGTGCCATAAATTTCAACTTAATATATCTACCTGTTCTTGTGAAAAATGGTTCTTAACCATCGAACCGACACACACACACACACACACACAGAGAGAGAGAGAGAGAGAGAGAGAGAGAGAGAGAGAGAGAGAGAGCAGACAACTAAGTGATCCGCAGGAGTTCCGTGTTTGTCGACTGAGGCACGGAACCCTTATAAAAAATAAAAAAAGTATATATTGTTGAAGAAGGGCCTCGAAGTCCAGTACTAGTACTGCAACCGTGCGATGTTGATTCAACCTTGTACTGGACAAAGGAACTCCACCACTTGATTTCTCCTTTTTTCCGCAAGAATCGACGTAATCGCTGTCAGGTTCTATACCAAATTGTCGGCTATATTAGCCCTTCTTTTAACAATAATTTACCGTAGACCCCTCAAACTAGAAGTTCTTCCCAGTGTTTGGAAGAAACCTGGGCCACACCATTCTGGAAAAGGTCAACAGAAGTTATCCAAAAAGCTACTCTCCAATGTAGTTGACATCCATCTGCTTTAGAATCTTATAACATACCCTGAGCTAAAAAATAATGAGGTACTGTAAACTAGCTGGTCAATACTGAAGCTAACTTACTCGCCTTCAGCTACAATTTCACCATTCCACATTCACTCTGCACTCGATCGTGATATCGAATTCTCAAGCCCAGATTACTTTCTTTTTTTTCTTTTCTTTTTTTTTTGAAAATTTAAACTCAGTATATTTATTCTTTGTTCTTTAACGCAGAATTGCGCATCAAAATCTACAAAGAACACAGCAACTTCGATAAACGTTACTTCCCGATTGTCCTTGCCGTTTACACACCTCAACTCTCCTCTTCCTCTGCTACAGCCTCCTTGCACCGTTTCCGAGTTATTTATCATTGAAGTTAGCCAATGAGGTCGTTACGCGCGCAAATTCAAGCACCTCCTCTCGCTGGTATGCGCTAATGCACAGGCATCTGTGGGTCCGTGAGTTACCACTTATTCAAAAACTCATTATCATTTAGAATGTGCCTTTTTTTTTTTAAGGAAGTGATAAATTTCAGCTAGGCGAGTAAAAGCTACGTTTGTTCGGTTTCAGGAACCGAAACGATGTACAAGTTTGGCGACATTGTCTCTGGCAGGCTGCTTGGATTTGCACCCGCGACGACATGATGGGCCAACTTCAAAGCTACATAACGCGAATACGGCTCAACGTATCGAATTTTTTCCTATACAGTAATTTCTCTGCACATCACCACGTGCTACACTGTTACAAGCTTTTCATACTGTTTCTGACCACCTTGTATATTATCGTAGGGGAAGCATACCGAAGAGTGCGCAGTTAAGGATAACTTTGAATATCTAAGTTACTATCAAAAGGAAAACAAAATCGTTTTGTATTTTTATTTATTAGCACTTTATTTTTATTAGCACAATATCTACATATTCAGAAAACAATAGCAGCAGAGGGTAAATCAGGGTGATATGGTCAACAAAAAATTTGGGCATTGTAGAAGACAAGAAATTGTTTATTTAAACAAAATAAAAACACTCTCCTTTCACAAAATAAATAAGTAACACATTAACAGTACCACATCCTCTTTAAGGCACTACAAAAGTTAAAAAGAAAACATTACTTATTTTTATCAATTTCACCATTTCACCCCCGTGTATGGGTGAAATGGCGAAGGCCCTTTGGGTAAAATGGTGAACTTATTTCCCCTGCTTTTTGCCACATACGTCACACATAGATTCATAGTTGGAACAGTTTTAATGCAGCCAACGTTGGCAGCTAATGCATTTGATCCAATCCACATCCTTTTTAGTGCAACTGTACAGTTCACCGCACCCTACACAGCAACACTCTTCATCATCCGCGTCGTCATCATCGTCTTGCAATTGAATATCCAGCGACGAGTCGGATTCGGTGTCAGTGGTAGACGCTTTTCGTTTCTCGGGTTGTTTCTTTTTGATAATTCCTTTGGTAGTCTCTTTGGTTATGGTTTTTCATTTGGTTACGGTTTCTCCTTTGTTCCTCTTTTCAGCATTTGCTCTACTCTTCACTGACTCATTTTGTCTTTTTCTGTTTCGCAGGTTGTCGACGTTTCCTGGAGAAGCCAGAACCTCAGCTAAAGCTCTGGACTTCTTCCTTGCACATGCAACTTTATCTAGGATAGGTATCGACGAAATATGGCCGAAGAGTTTGCCAGGGGTTATTTGAGATTCTTCTGTTACCACTGTCGAGGTCATATCTGTTGCTTCTGATGAAGACTGCTTGTTTTCCTGTGCATTTTCCGCCCATTGCGAATAGCCCAGTTGTGGTGAAGCTTGTATGTGTTCAAGTCCCTGATCGTTATCTACGTCTGCAGTTGCTTCTTCCGAGGGATTAGGTATCTCCTGTCAGTGCGAACAAGTTGGTCGAGGTGAAGTAGGTCTGTTTTCATGTCGTTCGTTGCTTTCCTAATGTTGATCTGAAGCTGATGTTAAAAACGCGTATTTGAGGATGACATCAGGATTAAACTGGATGATTCCTGTGCTTCTGAACCCCGATATTGCATTCTCTGTCGTAGCTGCTTGTACCCATACCTTTGTAAGCAGTCCTCCGAACACTGGTCTGGAATTTTTTCTATTTGGATTCATTTTAATGTACGAATTGCAAGCATTGTAATAATAGGATTCCAGAGCTTTAAAAAAATGCTCTGTCTAGCGGCTGCAGATAGTGTGTGGTGTGGCTGGGTAGACAGAGCAAAATTAATTTTTTTTCTTCTACAAACTTTAATGTATCCACGCTGCTGCAATGAGAGCTATGTCCATCCAAAAATGCACAACTGTTCCCTCAGGCTTCCTCGGTGCAAAATGGTTCCTTAGCCACAGAAGAAAAATATCAGTTGTTACGTACGCCAACTTTTGTGACATGAAAATCTTGGAACCCGGTGGCATACCGTCCATGTACTAGGCCTTTTCATTTTCTCCCTTCAAAACACAAGCTGGGGGTAAAAACATGTCCTCTCCATTGCAGCAGGCGATTAAAGATATGGTTTCACCCTTTTCACCGGATGTTATCGCTGGAACGTTCTTAGACGCCTCTGCTGCCAACACATAACCTGGTCTATTATTCAGCTGAAATCCGGACTCATCTACGTTGAATATATTTCCTGGCTTATCAAGGAGGTTATGCTCTACCAAGATGTTCTGCAGCAATGAAAAATAGTCTGAAACGTTTTCCGTACTTAGACCACTTGACCGTGCTTGTGAAACTCCTTCCGATTTGCAGATTGAGAGTTTCGGATTTATTTTTAAGAATAGATGTAGCCAGTCCATTTCAGTAATTACCTTTTCTCGGTTATCTTTGTGATGTTGGTTATATTTCTCAGCTAGTTTATATGCCATGGTACGTACTTCTGTCCTTGTCGCTGCAAATCCGAAGCTTTGTAATTTTATGATATGTTTTACCAACCTTTTCTCACATTCTTGTGTTAGTACAGACGGCCCACCCAAAGGTTTTTTCGTAAAGCACTCGTTTGCTAATCGTCTCTTCAGCGTTGACCATGGAACGTCAAACTCCTTTGAGGCTCATTCCATTTTGCACCGTTTTTATGGCATCGTTAAGTTGCTCCTCTGTCCAGTCAGCACAGCTGGATCCTTTTTGTCTTTTGTAAAATGTAGGCATCTTTGCCTGGAACAATGGTGGTAGTTAGAACATTTACTTTTTTAATCACTGACAAACCAAACTGTACTATCAAAAAAAATATATATAAACTGATTTTTAAATCAACGATTGTATTGAGACGTCGGATAAAACAGAATACAGGGTGGCGCACGAAATGTGTTACCATTTTGTTTTTGAATATAAACTTTATTGTCAATACAGTCTGAAAGGAACATATACTACAATGAAGAGCCGTCCATGGACATTTGTTCTAACTCAGCACTTGCTCAATATGTCTACCATTTTGTTTCCTAACTTCCTTTAAACGAACACTGAAGTTAGTGATTAGCCTACGGCACATGTCTTCCATAATTTCACTGCAAGCTTGAAGAATAAGTCTTCTGAGCTCCATTAAATTCCACAGCTTCTTGCTACTGCCTTGCTCTTCCACACACAGTGGTTCATGCAAGATGGAGCAAGGCCACATACTGCAAACACTGTGTTGGAGTTTTTACACGAGCATTTCGACATGCGCATCATTTCACTCAGGTTTCCAGGTCGCTTCAATGACGGACAAAACTGGCCCCCCAATAGTCCAGACCTCAATCCATGTGACTTTTTTCTTTGGGGGTACCTAAAGGAAAAAATTTTCCCGAAACGTCCATGTGATTTAATGGAGCTCACAAGACTTATTCTTCAAGCTTGCAATGAAATTACGGAAGACATGTGCCTTAGGCTAATCATTAACTTCAGTGTTCGTTTGAAGAAAGTTGGGAAACGAAATGGTGGAGATATTGAGCATGTACTGAGTTAGAACAAATCTCCATGGACGGCTCTTCATTGTAGTATATATTCCTTTCAGATTGTATTGACAATAAAGTTTATATTCAAAAAGAAAATGGTAACACATTTCGTGCGCCACCCTGTATAACTCTCCCATGAGATAGGAAACGCTAACATTTCATGACTTGTCAAAAACCCTCGTTGGGATGTACCTAAATAAAAGCTTTACGCTTTACACATAAGAAAAGTCCTTCACAGTATCACCCCTGCCCGTGTTCACCATTTCTCCCATTTGCTATGGGTGTAGTGATGGGGAGCTCGTGAATGAGTCGTTCAAATGAACGCTTCACTCCAGTGAAGTGTGAACTAACCACTCAATTTCAATGAACTGGTACTTCAAACTCTTCACAGATAACACACTCCACACTTTCTTCAAGTTCACTCACTCTCTTCCCCTCTCCCTCATCCCATTACATAGGCGTTACGTCACTCATTCTCCCTTCACTTCAGTCCCCCCTCTACTGCCTGTCGACGAATCGCGCGGCGTTTGTGGGAAACTATAGGTTTGCGAGGGGTTGGGGAGGTGAGGGGCGATGGGAAGGCAGCGTCAGCTGCTTCCTGCAGTGCTGACATCATTACCCGTGACTATTTGTGCAGTTCAGTTATACTTCGCGTCTACCGGTAGCCTACCGTTGGCAGCGCTTTGGGACAAATTAATATTACAGATACAAACGAAGAGGCTGGCTGTGTGAGCACGCACAGCCAACATGAAAATAAAAGTTTTGTTAATAACACTGAAAGAGGGATTTTACCTGAAATCGTACCAATTAATACAGGTGACAGTTTACGTTTTCAATTTGGAGGGTTATATTATTCTCAACAAAATAAAATCTACAGGAAAACTTCTGAATAATTACTTAACGTAGATATATAGACTTTGTGACAGTGGTAAACATACTCACTCTATTTTGGATTAAATTTTAAAAGGAACATGAAATTGGACTGCATTTTGTTGGTAGCCCTAGTTTTTCAGTTCATGAATACAACAAATAATGTTTCACTTGGCTGATAAAGACTTTTTTGGGCGTTTCATGAGAAAATGTCGAGCAAGATTAAATGTAATACCTTCTTTATATGTGACAGGCTTCTCTGTTTATCTTTACTTTGTCCCCTTCGACCACGCTCTATTTAAGTTAGCTCAGACGCTGTAAGAGCGTAGAACGTTGCGTGCACGTCACTGCATAGTTGGCCATCTGTTGGTAAAATTATGAAGTATTACGAACCTTTATTGTACGAGCGAGCGTAGCCGCGGCTGAGCGGCGAACTGGGCAACTTCGCCAAGCTTCCGTACTTCATGAATGGACTACTTCATTTGAACGCTTCACGGCGAAGAGTGAAATGAAAGGAGTAGTTCACGAGAATCAACGAGTTTGACCCATCTCTATATGGGTGAAACGGTGAGTAGCACGGCAAGAAGTTCAAAACACTAGACTCAACGATTTCTAGGTTATGTAGTACATAAGCAGTATAAGAAGGCAGAATATATCAAAAAATACCCCGCGGACTACGCTACCTGAAGTAACATCTACAAATGCATGCAGCATACAAAAATTATTTAGCATCGAAAACAGTTTTGTACAAAATACTTACGGTTTTTAAAACGGAGCTGGTTTTTAACATGTGCACACTGCACAGATGATCAGAGACTGTTGGCATGCAGACATACAGAGACATCTGTTTAACCAGTAAGGAATTAAAGCAATTCACCATTTCACCCAATTCACTATAGCACCCTGACTTGCCCTAAAACTTTAAGCGAACTTTTCAAAAATACAAGAAATGATAAATGCACACACTTTTTCTATCACATGCGCTTAAAGAGTACGTAAACCACGCCCAAGGAGTGCGCATTTAGCAAATGTCACAAATGAACGCAATAACGTCCTCAAAGAAGAGCACTATTCATGCCACCATCTCTCACACTTAATGCACAGGACCCCGTCTTTTAGAAGTGGCTCCTCATACTGCTCGTTACACCTTGGACAGATAGTAGCTGATGTGTCTTCTATATCTTCAGCTGCAGAGGGCCTGTTTCGTCTGGAACGAGATGCCTCCTCATAAACAGTGTTCTTTATGGAACAAGTTGCCTGTCCGGTATTAGGTCTGTAAGACGGTACGTGCTTTCTGTTGGTATTTTTATATGGAGAGGATGTCATGATCTCTTCTCGTCTGGCTTTGTGCCTCCTTTTTAGTGTTTGGTTAGCTTTCGGTAAATGCAAGATTTGTGCTGGAGACACTACTGTTTTTGCTGTGTTCTCACTTCCCACAAACGGAAAGTTTCTACTTGCATAACAATTGAAATTGTTGTTCAAATCGGCCTCTTGGGATGAAAGTTTTTCTGTTCCTCCAGAATTCTGGATTAGATCTTCCTGAGGCCGATCAGTACATTAGACGGAAGAAACTTCTCCTCTGAAAATACAGTGGAGTTAAACGGGTGTATACCCGTTGGATGGAAGGAATGCTTCGCCTTCTGCAGAGTGGTAACTCGTTCTAGGTATTACCAAATACCAGGCAGATGTCACTAGCGTGATTGCATTCCTTTGGTGGTTATGAATCCATTTGTCAACTTCATCCGCGTAAGCAGTCTTCAATTATGCGAAAGAATCTTCGGTCTGGGGCTGAAGTTCATGACTAGCCTCTGGTGATAGGGATAACAAAGTTATGTGATGGTCTCGACAGTACAGAACAGCTTGAAGATTGCAATGTGATATGTGATTATCGATTATCAAGAGTTGGTATGGAATAGTCATTTAAGTGCCGTAGCCAGTCGAGAAAGAGATCAGAGTTTGTGAAACCACTGTCCGAGATCGTGGAGAGAGTTCCTTCGGATGTATCTTTGAAGAGCTCACATTTCAAAGATGAGCTTCCTATCCAATTTTCGTACATAACTTGAAGTCATGCTGAAACAAAACCTATCCTTCAGACTCCACAGCACCGCAAGATAGTATAAATTTACAGTTATGGCCTAAAGAGTACCCACGCACTCTTCAAAGTACATTATATGCGCACTCTTTCCTACAGTAACAATGATTCGAAGCAACGTCAACAGATGACAGCACATGTCATATTTGCAAACCATGTAGATGCAGTACGGTAGAATGAAAGCCAGCTTCTCAAAATGGAGTCATGTGTGAATAACTTATGTAACGGAGTACCAGAATTACATCAAGAAACCTGAAAAGTGATTCTTACCTGTTTCACTTAGGAAATTCTGGATTTTTTCACGCAGCTTCTACGAGGTGTTTCTGCCGCCACTCTGAACACGTCATTGGCGATCTCTGATCAGATTAGCCAAATCTCAGGAACACAAGCTGCGTTCTCTTTGGGTCTGCGCACTCTTTGGTACATTTACTCCTAATTAAGTTTGAACGGAACCCTCGATGGGCGAGTCTACTCGCCCTTATCCGTTTCTTAAATATTATTTTAATTTTATGTTTTATTCCTACGTCGAGATAATTACAAGCAAACTTTTATTTTAGTAATTAACAACAATGTCCAAGTGCGGAAGGAGCGGGAAGTCAAACATCATCTATCAATTTATTGACTATCCATAGAGATTTTACAAAAACACAGCATAGTTATTACATTGCAAAGATCGATAGTGGTGGGCAGCTACTTGCTATATATCAGTACCTCGAACAGAATTAAGGCAGTCAGGAAGATTCAGTATCTCACTCAGTAATAAACCAACGCATATTAGTGAAAGTAGACCCAATGAAATTTGTGACTGTATTGAAGTTTTGTTGATAGGGAGGATGTAATAGGTTATCTTTAACGGAGAGCAATCGACAGATCTTAAAGTAGCTTTTGGTATGCCTTAGGGAAGTGTGCTAGGTCTTTCGTTATTCATATTGTGTATCAATGACTTGACAAATGATATGAATAGGAACTTCAGACATTATGGAGATAATTTAGTTGCCTATAGCTAACTAATATCTGAAAAAGTTGCAAAAATATTCAGTCAGATATTGATAAGATTTACAAGTAGCGCAATGAACTAAAATTTGCTTTAAAAATTAATAAATGTAAATCTGTGCCCTTCATGAAACTCAAAGGTGTACTATCCTACAGCTACAATACCAACTAATTGGCGGACGCTAGAAGGTGTACACTTGCTATCCCTGAAAGCCTATTTTATAAAGTTTCAAAAACGGTTATTAAGAGACAAATTTAGAATATACTACAGCATTCTGTGTACCGCAGCCATACGGATCGTAAAGCCAAGATTAGGCCGATTACAGCGCGTGACGAGACATTTAAGCAGTCATTGTTCCCGCTCTCAATACGAGAATGGAAAACGAAGAAACCCTAATACGTGGTACACTGCGAAGTACCCTCTTCCACGAACTTCATAGTGGTTTGGAAAGTAGGGCTTTAGATGTAGGCGTAAACGTGAAATTATGAATACAGTGTGATCCACGAAGATATGCAAATATTTTGATATGTTATTCTAAAAGTAAACCTAAAGAAAAAAGTTGATATAAACATAGGTCCGCAAATGTTTAGTTACGGAGTTACGGCTAATAAAAGATTTGCCTGAAATTTAGCAACTTTGCTAATATGAAGCCATCGCAAAACTGTATGAAGTTAAAGAAAAGCATGATTTCTTTTTATTTTGTTGTTATTGGTCTGGTGAATCTAATAAAACGTGTCCCAGACGTGTATCTGCAGTAGTTTTCCAGAACGTCCAGAGAAGCAAAGATTACTATACAAGTAAATTTGTTTACTTTCCATTAAGAATGTAAAAACGTTTATGTCATTATTGACAACCGTTAGTGAGTTGTTTCAGTCGTTTCCTAACCTTTAAATTTTATGTACACTGTACAACTTCCTTAACACTGAGCTTTGTTTTTTCCAGTTTAACATGAATTCACATATGCTATGTATGTATTAATAAAAGCAGATTATCTGGTACATTCATACAGTTTCAGTTAACGTTACTACCACCACTTTTACAAAATTAAATTCTGTACAACTTCTGTTGAAAACTTTGTGCAATTGTCTGGAGTTTAAAAAACATACGGGGCCAAGTAGTTAATAAATTAAAAATTTTACATAATTGCTTCTTTGATTCTCTGGATGTTCTGGAAATCTACTGCAGATACACATCTGGGACATGTTTTATTAATAATAGTAGTAGTAGTAGTAGTAGCTTTATTTATCTGTAGATCTCTTTTTTCAAGGATATAGGACATGTCAAAGTATTTACAAGTTCACACCAATTTAAAATAAGCTAATTCGTATACACATATATTTACAGACTTCTAGTTAGAGACAATCATTAGATTTTACTCCTATTTTTTTTTTTACAAATAACTTATTGAATAATTTAATGCCACACTGTTCACTAATATCTCACTATCAGTCATTGCACATACTATACACACATTGTTTCACACACACACACACACACACACACACACACACACACACACACACACACACACACACGTACTGGTGATCTCTGGGCCATTTTCTGTATCACAAATCCCATTTGCTATCCTGAAAAACTGAGTTAGAATCCCTCCATAATGAGTGAGATGTTGAGCTCAGAAAGATGAAGAGGTGTCAGTATTGTGCTATTCATAGCTTGAGGGGAGAGTGTTTTTAGAAAGGAAAAAAAGAAGGAAAAAACATAAAGCAGAGGCGTTACGTGGAATGTTGGATGTTTAATAATAATCATCATCATTATTATTATCGTTATTATTATTTATTTGTATGACATATTTTTTATCAAATCCCTACTCTGTTTTGTGTAGCAATCATTCAATGTATAAAATGTATTGCATGACAGGTACTTTTTAGCTGCCTTTTTAAATAAGTGTATTTTTGCAATTTATTTAATCTCTTTTGGTAATTTATTGTACAGTTTTATTCCTTGGTAGAAAATGCTGTTTTGAGTTTTATATTTATTTTTTCGTGGTAAATGTAAGTTGAGTCCATCTCTTGTTACATGGTCATGGACAGAGCTGTTTGTGCAGTAATTACCAATGTTATTTTTGATGTGTGCAATTGACTGATAAATGTATTCACATGAAGGAGTTAAAATCCCCAGTGTTTTGAACAGATCTTTACAATGAGCTCGACTAGTATTTTTTGTTATTATTCTTATGGCTCCTATCTGGAGTTTGAAAATTGTATTCATATTTTGTGTGTTTGTTCCACAAAACAGAATGCCATAGCTAAGAATTGAGTGTACATATGAGAAACTAAAAGACACTGCGTGTTACACACTGATGATAGTATTCCAAGGGCATAACATGCTGATGATATTCTGTTTGAAAGTACCTTTGTGTGTTCACACCACTTTAACTGAGAATCAATATTCATTCCTAGAAATTTTGCATTTGTTACTCAGTCTATAGAGGTGCCATCTACATTTAATGTGACATTGTCATTTTTCCTCTTCAAACAGAAATTCGTGGAATTAGTTTTCTTTATGTTCAGTGTCACTTTATTGCTTATTGACCAATCATAAACTTCCTTGAAATTTCATTTGTTTTCTTGGCAAAAAGTTCTCTTGTTTTCTCAGTGACTATAACATTGCTGTCATCAGTGAAGAGAATTTTTTCACCATGAGTAACACTATTGGTAAAGTCATTGATTTATATCAGGAATAGTATTGGTCGTAATATGCTACCTTGCAGAACCCCTATATTAACTTATTTTTGTTCTGATAAGTGTTTTACTAAATGTTTGGATCTATTTGAAGTATGTTTTATCTCTACTCATTGTACCCTATCTAGTAGGTACGATCGAAACCAGTCATTAGCTACCTCTCTTACTGCTAATGCTTATAATTTATTTAATATAATCTTGTGGTCGACTGCATCAAACGCCTTAGAAAGATCCAAAAATATGCCTGCAGCACACTCATCTTTATCAAGAGCATCAAGTACAACTTTTGTGAATTCTACTATGGCTGACTCCATATTTTAGCCACTTTGGAAACCAAACTGTGATTTGCTTGAAGTATTGTATTTATTCAGGTAATTCATTAATCTGTCTTTCATAATTGCTTCTATTATTTTTGAAAATGCTGACAGCATGGAAATGGGCCGTTAATTTTCTATGTCTTTTGCATTACCTTTCTTAAGAAAAGGTACAACTCTTGCCTGTTTTATCTGCTCTGGAAATGTGGCCCTGTATAATCCCTACGCATTGTTTCTGTACACACATTGGTACTTCATCTTTGCCTACTGACTTTTTATTTTTTAGTTTTTGAACAGTTTTGTTAGATTCACCAGATCAATAACAAGAAAATAAATGGAAATCGTGTTTTACTTTAACTTCTTACAGTATTGCCATGACTTCATATTAACGAAGTAGCTAAATTTCAGGCAAAATCTTTTATTAGCCGTAACTCCATAACTAAACATTTGCGACTTACGTTTATATGAACTTTATTCTTTAGTTTTACTTATTGAATAACATATTAAAATATTTGCATATCTTCGCGAATCACCCTGTAGATCCCGTCGTTGGTAGAAGATCATAGACAGTGAAAAAAAAAAAAAACGTGAAAAAGATCTCTGAATGCTTCCTGCATGCTTCGACTTCAAATGAACACATTTATCGCAGTGAAGTTAGACAGCAGCCTTTGTCATCAAACAAATACTACAAAGAAAAATGAAAAAGAGCATAAGAAACAGTACGATAACAATAAAGAGGAAAAAGTTGGCCAGGTGCTAGTGGGGCTCGCGCCCTGAGGCTTGCTACAAACTCAGTTATCGATGCAGACAATTCATCCACTACGGCAATCGAGGATCTCGACGATTTTTGCCTGTTATCGATACTGATACTGGTAAGATATCGGACCAACGGATTCCAAGACTTTGAGAATATTTTCATTTCAAATTTGAAGTCGGGTAACAAATGACAAAAGAAATATTTTTTTTCGTGTAATATAGTTAGAGATTAACAATATTTTGATTTTTCTTTTACTTTCATTGTGAAACCTTTTTTCTTGCTAGATTTAATGATGATGTAACATAAATGGCCGTATCTTTCGTTCGCATTGACTTATCAACTTTACTTTCTTACATCGCCAAGAGACTAAAGCCCATTTCAACTTGATAGTCTACCCGTTCCTAAGAAAAAGAGGTGTTAACAGACGGACGGACGGATGGACAGACATACAGACACAGTCAGGCAGTCTATCTGATAACGATTGACAAAATCTTTTTCGTGTAATATAATTACAGATTAACAGTTTTCCAGTTTTTCCCTTGGTTGTAGTGTGAAACCTTCTTTCTTGTCAAATTTTATGATTGTAGGTCAACGGGAGGTACTATGTACGTTTTCATGTGTGAGTTTGCGTGATTCAAAACTTGTGACATAAATAGCCTCGTCTTTTGATTGCATTGACTTAGAAGCGTAACGTTCTTACATTTCCAAGAGACCGTAGACCTTGATAAGTGACATAATTTTCAACTTTATACGTCTACTCGTTCATGAGAAAAAGGGTTTTTAACAGTCGGGGAGAGAGACAGACCAATGAAGTGTTCCTATAAGGGTTCCTTTTTTACCGACTGAGGTGCGGAATCTTAAAAAGAGAGAGAAGATTCCTTAACAATTTCTGCATGTTTCCATTACAAATGAACACATTTTCCACAGTGAAACTGGACAAGAACCTCCGTCATCAAACAAATACCCTACAGGAAACTGAAAAATGTGCTCTGGAAAGAGCATAATAAAACAGTATGGTAACAATACAGAGAGAAATGATATGTTGAACAGAACTTGTGACAGCGTCAACCTGACATGCTTAGAATAGTCCGAAAAGCTTCTAGACTATTACTTTTGACTAAGCATAAGGCTGGGAGTTGGGAAATATTACATCGTTATGATAATTATGTACTAAAATACCATATAAATTTTTAATTTCGCATCATACGGTAGGGTACAGAAGCCGTCATATCCGAGAAGAATCAATCATAGTTTTACTTTCTCCCACGGATATTTTGCGAAGTGACCATGACGGTAAAACAAGAGACATTCGAGGTCATGTGGAGGCTAACTCACTCTCATTCTCCGCGAGAAACATTCACCAGTGCTGCAGGAAAGTGACGAAATAACAGCAGTATAGGAAGGTTGAGGAGGTTAGATATAGCTGTAGATGTACAGGGTGAATCCGAACTCCACCGACAACATTTTGGAGATGGTGTAAGGGTGTTGCTGTGTTTGTTGGGTACAATGTCTCCGATGGCTTGTTACAAAATAGTAATGTAATTTGATTTATTCAGTTTGTTACCACCCCCCCCCAATTATCTTTGTTTATTTGAATGTACCTTTATGTGGAAATAAAACCTATCCATACTGCTGTGTATTACTGTTAGCGTACTGCTATCACCGCCCGAAAAAGGAAAAAGAAGAAGAAAGAAAAGAAATGTGAGTACGCTATCATTGGCTGGGAGACCCCATTTGGGATATTCGGTAGCCTGATGGAAGGCTTTTTATTTGACGCCACTTCGGCAACTTGCACGTCGATAGTGACGAAATGATGTGGTCTCAGGTTTTCTCGGCGTGACTGATTAACGCTGAGCTTCCGCGAGTTCAGACGAGGTTTTTATTTATTTATTTATTTTTTAATTGTGGTAAGTTCCTATGGGACCAAACTACTGAGGTCATTGGTCCCTAGGCTTACGCACTACTTAATCTAACTTAAACTAACTTACGGCAAGGACAGCACACACGCACCCATGCCCGAGGGAGGACTCGAACCTCAGACGGGAGGAGCCGCGCTAACCGTGGCAAGGCGCGTATGACCGCGCGGCCTCAGACAAGTAGTTGGTTTCATTTTCTGCACAGTATTTCGACTGCCTGCCGAGACGTCTGCTTCAGATGCTGGGAGTTTTGCTATTAGTATACACTCCAACCGGACTGTGAGGTTTATAGCCGAGTTCGATTCCCGACATCCATCTTTTGTTCTACAGAGAACAAGTTAGATTAAGTAGTGTGTAAGCCTAGGGACCGATGACCTTATTAGTTTGGTCCCATAGAAACACTGATACTCCGTGAAACGCAAATTCCCTCAGCGTTTTCGAACTCTGATGGATTTGATGGTCGGCGAAATTTTAATAAACTGAGTGCCAGGCACCAAGCGTTATTTAAAATCAAACTTCTTAGTTATGCTGTCTCGGAAACTTGGCGTATTCACCACGATACTGGTCTCATCGTATTTCATTTCATGATTATATTCGAGCCAGTGCTCGGTGACAGATGATTTGTTCCTTGAATCTTTCCTAGACTGTTCTGATAGTCTGCCCAAAGTAAGACATACCACATTCGCATGGAATACTACACACACACGGTTTTCGGAGACCTAGATCGTCTTTAACATTACAAAGAATACTTGTTGTGTTAGTTGAATGGCGTGAAATATACTGAATGCTACGTTTCCGTAGGAGTCTACCGATCTTTGCGGATATCGGGCCAGCATAAGGCAGATAAGCGATTTTTGGCTTCTCTCCCTCGGTCTCTCTTAGGCGCTCTTGATTTTGACTGGATAGCTCATTCAGTTTAATGCTCTCAGTACCCACTCCTTCGCAACACCAATCGTAGGTGTTTCAGTTCCCTGGCGAGGCTCTCCTTGTCTGAATCTGTTAGAACTCTATGGACAAGTCTTCAGCACCGAATTTCTTTGCGATGGATAGTGATGGTTCGAGGCGTGGAGATAGAGGTCAGCGTGTCTAGGTTTTTCATACACATTGTGGCTAGGGGATACGTTCGGTCTTCTTTTAACTAATATGTCGACGAAAGGTCGTTGGTCCTCTTTTTCAAGTTCCATCGTGAATTTTAGAACTCTTGAAGCTTTGCCCGTTCCATGCGGCCACACCACAAACGTGTCGTCCATGTGCCAATAGAAAAACATAGGTTTTAACTTGGCGGTTCCTAGTGTCTATAGTTGAAAGTGTTCCATGTATAGGTTCACCACGACAGGCGATAATGGACTACCCTTCGTCACACCAACAGCTTGTTCATAATATTTTCCGTCGAACAGGAAATAGGTTGATGTCAGAACGTACCTAAAAAGTTCTGTGGAAAAGATCATTGAACTTTTCCGCGATGAGTTTCAGGGATTCAGAAAGACTGAGGGAGAGAAGCCAAACATCCCTTATCTGCCTTATGCTAAACCAATATCCGTCAAGATCGGTAGACGCTTATGAAAACATGGCATCTAGTGTATATCGCTCCCTTCAGTTAAGGAAAAAGTATTGTTTGTAATATTAAAGACGATCTAAATCTCCGAAAGCCGTGTGTGTGTGTCGCATTCCATGTGAATGTGGCATGTGTTACGTTTGGCTTATTATCAGAACAGTCGAGGGCAGAGGCAAGGAACATCAGCGACACACCCGACTAAAACGATCAAGCAAATCAACTGCCTCAAATATGATCGTGAAATGAAATAGGATAAGACCAGGTGCAAATGCCAGATTTCTGGGACAGCGTGATTATGGAGTCTATCGAAATAAACACGTTACAGAACCTGACAAACAAGTATGAGGGTGGGTATGAATTTAAATTTCCAGCTTTCAATTTATTAAAATCTCAGCGTACATCACATCCATCAACAATGGAGAACGCCGCGCGAGTTTGCGTTTCACGGAGCATCAAAACGTGCTCTATAAAACTGTCGGAAATCGAACTCGGCTATAAACAGCGGCGTGAGAACAGCAGCAGTTCACAGTCGAGGTGGAGTCCAGGCAGCGAGTACACACAATAGCAAAAATCGCAGCACCTAAAGAAGACTGCTGGGTCGGTCGTTGGAATACTGTGCGCAAAATGGAAAAATAACTCGGCTGAACACCCGGAAGCTCACTATTAATGACGAAAGGGTGACGAGGATGAACACACACACACACGCCCAACCTCGAGCCGAGAAAATTCCTGACCTGACCGGAAATCGATCCCCGGTCCCGTGATCGAGAATCGCTAAGGCTTACCACACGACCATGACATACTGGATCGGCCGGAAAAAAAACGGAGACCGAACCGAGCTGTACTGAGGCCAAACTTGACAGTGAAGAGTAAGTGGACGATACCGTTGTCAACAGCAAGTACCGTGAATGAATGGAACAAGTGTCTTCCCAAATAAGACAGAGAGCGCATATCGACGACATTTGAAGTTTTGTGCAGGTATTTTCAGCGCAGTACACATATAAAGATAAACGTCGGTAAAAGACCCTAAATGTAATGTAATTATTCTGCAACGAGCCCCGGAGATGACTGGTCCCTCGTATCAAAATACTCAGAATATATTTCTAATCAACTTCCGAAATTTCGTCGATGCAGTTCGGATTCACCCTGTAGATCTTGGGACCTGTGGTCGGGAGACGTATTTTTGCTGTCGTAGCAGAAGGCAAAAAAAAATTATTGTGTGCTGGTGTTCAGCCCGAAGACTGGATTGATGTAGATCTCCATGCTACTCTGTCGTATGAAAGCCCCTTCATCTCTGCGTAACTACTGCAGTATACATCCATTTGAACCTCTTACTGTTTCCAAGCCTTGTTTACCTCTACAATTATTACCCTCCCGCTTCCCTTCTTTAACAAACTGGCCATGCTTGGATGCCTTAGGATGTCTAACATCAACCGGTCCTTTCTTTTAAGTCAAGTTGTGCCACTAATTTCTTTCTTCCCCAAAGTGATTCAGAACTTCGCATTGCTTATTTAGTCTGTCCATATAATCTTCAGCGGCTTCTGTAGCACCGGATTGCAAAATTTCACATTGTCTTAACTGTTTATCTTTCACGTTTCATTTCCGTACTAGGTTAAATCCAGACGACACCTTCAGAAAAGACTTTCGAATATTTTTACACTCCATGTCAACAAATTTCTCTTTTTCAGCCAGGTATTTCCTGCCATAGCCAGTCCACGTTCTGTAGCTACCGTCAGTTGCGAGGTAGTGCTCATAAGTAATGTAGAGCTATTCTATTCTCAGTATCGGTTGAGGTATTACATGTCATCCGTATTACTAGGTCGGCTTTCCCTCTTCGTTGACGGAAGTTACAGCCCTCTGCCGTCAGGGGGCTCCGAATTGCAGCGTGTAACATGGTGGTGCGTAACGTGGCGGTGCTTGAGAAATAGCGTGCTGTAATCTAATTTTTAACCGCAGAAAATGTGTCTCCACTTGAAATCCACAGAAGAACGAAAGCTGTGTTTGGTGACGATTGTATCGGCATCAGTAATGCGCGACGTTGTGGTGTTCGTAATGAGGCAAACAACAGTGCTCCTCCATCCCTTCATAACTACTGCAGCCTACGCCCATTTCACTCTGCTTACTGTTTCCAGCCTGTCTCTCTCTACAATTATTACCCTCCACACTTCCCTTCATTACCAAACTGACTAGGATGCCTTAGAACGGGTAATATCAACCGATCCCTTCTTTTAGTCAAGTTGTGCCACAAATTTCTAAATTTCTTCCCCCCTCCCAGTGCGATTCACTACCTTCTCATTGGTTATTCAGCCTATACAGAGCTCGGAGTCGACGATCGCATACGCCAACCGACGAGACTATCGGAATCAGGTTGATGAACTCATCAGAGTAAATCGTCCGAAAATACGAACAAAGCTTTCAGGTAAGTGTGGCATATCACGATAGCGTGTACAGCCCATCATTGCAGAACTGCAGTACAGAGAACTGTGCGCTCGGTGCCTTGAGTGATCACTCCTGACGTGAAACGCAGGAGACTGGACATCTGTACCGGTTTCGTTTGAGTTTTGAGCGTAAGGGTGATGGATTTCTTAACAGTATTGTGACAGGTCAAGAAAGCTGGGGTCACCACTTTGACCGCTAAAACAAGAGAGTGTCAATGGAAATCCGCCACAAAGGATCCCCAAAATTGAGGACCGTGCCATCAGCAGGCAAAGTCGCGCTCATAGTGTTCTGAAATATTCAAGGTGTGGTGCATTTGGAATTCCTGTCCAAAGGCACCAACATAAACTCTGCGAGACCCTCAGAAAACTGAAAGCATGAATTCGAGGAATTCGTCTTCACATGGAGCACTCCCTCGTTCAGCGTGATAACGCCAGACCATACAGAAGCGCTGAGACATCAGCAGCTATCCGACGCTTTGGGTTCACTGTCTTCGTTCGTCCGCCATACGATCCCGACTCGGCTCCATGCGATTTACATTATTTCCGAACTTGGGGCACCTTCGAGGATTTGATAGTGACGAAGCGGTGGAAGCAGAGGTGAAGTTGTGGTTCTGTCAACAAAGTGAAACATTCTACAGTCACGGTATCAACAACTTGATCTCTCGTTGGTACAAAAGTGTTCATCGCCAGGGCGACTATGTTGACAAATAAATATGTACACGTGAAGAATTAAGAAGCGGAATGTAAGTAAAGTTAGTTTTCTTTAAAAAGCTTTAAGAATTTCACATAAAAAATTCGGAGGCATTACGTTTCAGCACGCTCTTTTGCTGCCCAAAAAGCAAAACTTATCGTCTACTTTCAATGTCTCATTTCCTAGACTAAGTTATTCATCATCACCTCATTTGATTCTTGTTTTGCCGGACGAAGTGGCCGCGCGGTTCTGGCGCTGCAGTCTGGAACCGCGAGACCGCTACGGTCGCAGGTTCGAATCCTGCCTCGGGCATGGATGTGTGTGATGTCCTTAGATTAGTTAGGTTTAACTAGTTCTAAGTTCTAGGGGACTAATGACCTCAGCAGTTGAGTCCCATAGTGCTCAGAGCCATTTGAACCATTTGATTCTTGTTTTACTTTTCTTGATTTTCACCTTATAACCTCTTTTCAAGAAAGTGTCCGTGCTGTTAAACTGCTCTTCCAAGTCCTTTGCCACCTCTGACAGAACTACAATCTAGATTGCTAAGAGAATCCATATTTCTTCTCTAGGAGCTTAATTTCCTTTCTAAATTTCACCTTGGTTTTCATTACATAAGAACTATGCACGAGAAATAACAGTTATTACAAACTCAGTTTTAAATCGTGTAATAGCAGTTAGACACAACCACTGATTCATGATCACGACAAAGACTGATTCTAGAATATTATTCATGCTGCATGCAGGGTGATAATCATGATCCGAAGCAGCGACAAAGACTGAGTAGCGGCTAAACATCCAAGCGAGTCACAGGGGTGACAGCACAATCACTTGCTCGGACCGCAAACACCTCTTCCGCTAATAGGAGACCCCGAATCACTGGTGGTTTTGAAGTCGAGGCACGCACAGCCTCACCGTTCGCACACACGCAGTGCGTCACAAAGGAAGGCTGTCACTGCCTGTCACACGGCAAATGACGCCGCTTCCAGTAAACAGAGTTTGTGTTCACGTGTTCTTTCCGACAGAGGCGTTCTTTCACTGACTTCCCTGCGTCGCCGTCGATATCTTGACACAGCGTAACTGCCGTCTCTGGAACGTAGGCGGACTGAAGGAATAACAAGATTCGCACACGGTGACTCGTCGTGTTAAAATGACACGCTGGCGCCACAAACTGTCAGACCCTGTCATTCCTGTGGATAATGTTAATTTGAGGACGTTAGCTACTAACGATAGACTACGCGCTCGATGCGTCACAGTGTTCAAACGTTTCTCAAGCGTCAACAGAATATTTGAAGTAATTCAGGTTTTTTGCATGGTTAAGCGTTATCCAGCGGTAATTCATATAATAGTATAGGCTTCTGGTGGTTAAAGCTTACCCCCGCCTCTCACTTACGACTAGGGGAGAGCACACACCTCTTACTAAAGCCCTTGACCAGTGTAGTCTTCCTCACACCTGCTTGCATGGTATGTGAAACGTGTAGTAAACATGAATAGATCGAACGCACGTAAGATATGTACTAGCCAAAAGAATTTTAGCATAATTATGAACTCCTAATTGAACAATAACTACCTAAAAAAAACCTGGTCCAATTCCATCTCGAAACCCTCTCTCCACAGAATATGTAATTTTCATATTCGTGAAATTGATTATGCAACATTTATTTTCTGTGTGTTACCAAAAGCTTATGATTGTGAAATTCGCAGCATTCTTCCAGAGCAGGTCAAACATTATAGTGTCTGAGATATTTCTTATAAATGGTTTTCATCTTGTCTAACTAAACGAATATAATTAGTCATGTTAAGAAATCCAAGGGATGTACAAAACGGAACAGCATCTTCAGGGGTGGGAGAATCACAGGGATCGATATTGAGCACACACATGTTCTTATAATATATACACAATCTTCCATTGTGTAGCTAAACAGTTGAATTGGTCCTCTTTGCTGATGATGCAATTACTGTAATTAAGACTAATGTAGTAACATCAAAATTTTATAGCATACACAAAATAGTCTTCAAAATTATTAACTGATTCTCTGCAAATGGACTGTCACAGAAATCAGACGAAACACGAGACAAGCTAGTTTGTACCGCAGAAGTGTTTCCGGGCGGAAAGAAATTGTACATTAGGGCAAGTCAACAAAATAAACATACTATTCAAAATTCTCAGGTTTGTATGGATAAGAATCTGAACAGATAGTCACATGTTATAAATTTTGTTAAAAGTAAAATCATTGCAACTTTTGCGTTACCGGTAATAGCAGAATTTGGAGACGAAGTGATCTAACACTTGTCTCACTCCCTTTATTGTCATTCACTTATCTCTTTCGGTATATTCTGGGGCATCTCATCGTTTAGGAAGAAAGTGAAATAAGGTCAATATGCTGCGTTTATTCTAGAATCTCTTGCCGACGCGTCCTTCAACAGTTGGACATACTGACCGTAACTCCACAATATACTTTATGAAATGAAGTCTGTTGTCAAAAATCAATGACAGTTCGGATACAACGGTAACACTTATAAAATAGTACTAGAAAGGAGTGAAGCACTGAGCTGTAAAAATCTTTGACCACGTAACAAACAGGGTGGTCAAAACAGTCTGAAAAGCTTGTAAGGGTGTTGCGTGATAGGTTTTGCTGAGAAATAACTGTTAAGAGAAAAATCGGTAAGTTGCGCCGTTTCCGAGCTAATTAGCGTTGAAGTTAGTCAATCAGGCCGTTGCGAGCGTAAATCCAGGCTGCCCGCCACTTGCAGTTAGTGTCAGTTGTTCCCATAGCGTAGATGACAGCGCACGAGACTGCTCAGCCTCTGACTCTGGTTCAGCCCTTACTAGAGTCCCAAGTCCAATTTTTGTATAGCTCTCTTGTTTGGTTTTAGGAAAGCAAACGAAGAAAAAGGTTGGCGACACCGTCTCTGGCGGGCTGCTTGAATTTGTGCGCTTCAGCGTGATACGCCAACTTCAACGTTAATTAACTCGGAAACGGCGCAACGAATCGAATTTTTTTTTCCTTAATAGTTAGTTCTCAGCACAACCTACCCTGCAACAGCTTTACAAGCATTTCAAATTATTTCTGACCACCTTATAAACACATAATTTTATTGGATCTTTCACAGCACTGTGTGAATAGTAAAAGATACTTGCTGCTGAATGCTTCACCCCTTTCTAGTATTATATTATAAAACTAAACAGTTTTCGCCATTCAGTTGCTTCGTACCACCACATATCTGCACTTAGCAATTGGCGTGGAATCGTGAAATATCCTTACTTTTCGCCTGTCGGAGTGATATTAAGATGAAAAACTGAAGACTTCTGATCCCCACCCACGAATTTCCTTCTGAGACAATATACAGTTGGGCGAACAGGTAATCTTCCTATAACGATAATGACTGGTTAGTTGTAGGATGTCCCTGATACAACGTCTTCCTTAGGTTAAGTAGGTATCAGCATATTTTGTGGGACATGACTGCCCCTTTAGCTGTTACGTGGATCACGTCAGTTAGTTTAGACGTATAGTACACTGTCTCAGTGAAAGAACTGCAACATCCTAACCACATACCTGATGGTCATTTTTTAATTTTAAACTATCTTTATTTTGTTTTTTAGAGAGAAAGAGAGGAAGAGAAAGTTAACTACGAAAACAAATTAGGGATAGCTTAAGATTAAAAGACAATCACGTATGTGGTTAGCATGTTACAATTTTTTTCAGTGAGATTGTCTGTACTATGTGTGTAAATTAACTGACATGTTCCATATAACAGTGAAAGCTGCAGTTACGGCCTACAAAACGCGCAAACACCCAATTAATCTATGGAGAACGTTGTATCTGGGCAGCTTGCAATTAGCCACTCATTATCATTATAGGAAGAAGAAGATGACCTGTTCAACCATGTTTACATTGTCTAATAAGAAAATTCATAGGCCAAGCTGTGGGGATCAGAAGTCTTCAGTTTCTCGTAATTATCATCACTCAGATAGGCCAAGAGCAGAAAATTTTTTCATGCATATCTGTTTTGGGGTGAACTAGTTGTAGGGCAGGAACTGTTTAGTTACGATGGTAGATAACAGATGCAACTGTAAAGCCCCGCAATGTAATTGTACAACGGTGCACTCGCTTTTTAACAACGGGAGAAATTGTAAAAAGTGCAGATCGATAGCCTTCACCAGTAAGAACAGAGACAATCGTCACCTCTTGTCTAGAGCTCTTCGGAATATCGATCTAGACTGCCCTTAGTGGTTTTTGTGAAGTTTCGATGTAAGTACGTAGGCCCATAGTATATTTTCCCTTAACAGCAGCTTTCGATGGAGGAATATTGATGGTTCGTGGGCACGAAATACAACCCTCATAAGCAGGCCAAGCAGTCTAATACGACAAATAAACAGGAATTACAAAGCACTTAAATCAGTATATTTCTGTGCGTTCTACTGCATCTGAAGCTCTGTCCACCTGGTTACGAATGACAGTGAGTAAATGGCTTCTGCCTGCACAAAGTATGATCTTTCACCTTCTCCCCAATGGTAATCCTGCCACAACATTGTATTCGTATGTCTAACCGTCCAACATCGCCGACATCTTACACAATCTGCCTGAAGGAGATAATGAAAAGCTGCGGAATTTAATGGTGTTTACTCGTGTGCATCCAGCAAATTGTGACGTGCACGCAGCCTATTCAATAACATCCATAAACGATGTGCAAATATGTTGTGGATATAGGGACATTACGCACAGGATACAGATAGCGCAAATATTCTCTGTGGAGACAGGATGTGTCGCTATGAGGAGCTCAGTGACATCTGAGATGGTGCGGTGACAATATGCCAGCCATAAAACATGTCCGACACTAATATTGGTTTCATTTAAGTTTCTCCAAGCGTTTCACAATTATCTTTACTTTTAAATGTCATCGCATACCCACCCCCAACATTCTCTGCCTATGGGTGCTATGGGGATCACAGCCCCATATTTCTTTTCTGGTAGTAGGTCACATGCGTATTTAAGGTCTATCAGTCGTTTCAGTAGTGATGTGGTGGAACAACACCACCTACCTCCATCCAGGGTTACCATACGTCCGCATTGATACCGTCATGCCCTCATTTCCTATGTTTGATGCAGTGTCCCCATTCATTTTTACAATTTCTTCTATGTCCGCGTTTTTACTTTTGGGAATTAAGATCTTTTGACTTTTGTTTTTATCTCGTATTGCCAGCAATTTATATACTTTTTACTTTGGTCACTGAAGTGTATCATTTGTTATTTGCTTTCAATCGGCCTGTTGTGCTACTGAAACAGAAAATTTCAAGCTATATAGCTTACAATCGATGTTTCGATCTTCTTAGCCTAGAGACAGCTGTGATGTCTACGTTCCTTAGCTGTGATAATTCCCCTTCCCTCCGGTTTTCATTTGACAATTTATTTTTGCGCGACATATGTATTTGTGTATTCAGCCAGCTGCTTCTTCTTTAAATTAAACATTGCTCATACAAAGAAGAACAATTTATGAATTCATTAGCAGTTATTCTTTGCATTGCCAGCTTATAACGCTTGTGTCGAGAAGTTGTTCTCTTTAACAGAGAGCATAATGGACAACGGAGAAAAATAGGGGGACAGCTCTATCGGTAAAAGGGTTGTAAAGGCACGATTGGATTTTGAACAACTGAACTGAAAAACTTTTTGAAATATCCGTGTCAATGAAAAGAATTTAAACTAGATTCGGTCCAGTGAAAAATACACCTGGGACATGAGCTCTGTGATTATGTAGGTATGTGTGACGTGAGCAATATTCTTTTATTTTGTTTGTTTCACACGTAATCTAGCTGCTTGAGTACATAAAACCGAACTAATAATGTTTCGTTTGGTATTCCTAAAAAGATTACTCTGGATCTCGACAGGATTATGTCAGTCACTGGTTTATGGCAATCGTAATTACCTAGGCTACGCAGTAGATAATTGGCACGACAATCTTACTTTTTTATTAAAAAAAATTGTAGCACCGCTATACATGACATCAACAATGTTTATGTTATTCTACCATCTTTTCGAGATCCGGAACAGAACCGTCCTAAAAGCATGTTGATCAATCGTGCTAAGGGTGTCCTCACTTTGTGGCTTCAGAATAGGGTACACCGACGGTTCCATCCATTTTATATATGTACACTAAGCGCCCCTGAGGCAATAATTTATGACTGCATTGTTAAGTTTTCACGCAATATCGTGACCGGAAAATCTATACTGCTCCCTGTGGCCGTAAATGATCGATTATGAAAGTTATTTCACCTTCGAGGTATTAAGTTGATACCTCTAGGTAGCGCATCACTGCTTCGTTACAATTCGTTGACTCCTGCCTGCTGAAACAGATATAAACAGAAGCTATAAACCATCTAGTGTAGTCTCTCACAGAGGCTCCTCTTGCATGTCTGACAATTGTGGTGTTCTCTGTTTCCACACCGCAGAATGGTTGCCATCATTGGGGCATACTGCTCTCTGAAGGTTTTGAATTTGGAGAAAACTATCATTTTAAGGACAGAGCTGAGCTTCATTTACAACTGTAACAAAGCGGTACCACAAGAAAAAAGTTTGGATGACATTGTAATTAAAAGTATTTTTCTTACTAATATGGTTATTCTCAGCAGAAGCTACCGGTAGTAAAACAAACATCAGTTCTGAATTATTATTGGCCCGAGCAACAAAACTTGGAGCACACTTCTCTGGTTGTTGATTTTTCTCTAACTTCCGTACTGCCTGTAACTGGAACGTTTCGTAAAGGAATTACTACTCTAAGCTAGTCACGACGTATTTGTGAATGAATCGACGAAATTAGGGACCGGATCTCGTTATGCAATATAACGGCCAGAAACAACGTCAGGTGTAGAAGTTGCCGTTTTATTTTCAGCTCACGTAAACGGTCGTTTAGGGACGGCGTGGAACTGAGGTAGTAATTGTTCTCGTCGACCATGTCCTTCACTTCGGACTAGCGCAGCGGTGGCATGCAGCCATTAACCACAGACTCGCAAGAAACAGCAGCAAAATGCGCCATCCGGTTCAAGCTAAACGCGATCACACCGGCAAGAGCCACGGCTGTGCCAACTTCACTTGGAGCACAGATGCTTTGTCCAAGCAAAGACGCAACTCAGAGTGGGATTCTGTATCAGTATAGTTACAGCTGAAGAGTCTTGGCAGTCGTGTAGTCTACTGTTTCCTACTTGTATTTATTAATATGCACTTATCAGCCACTGACATTTCATGTTTAGGGAGTTCAAATAGATCACAAAACTTTAAATGGAAAACTCGCGCCAAAGACTCAACTAATGGTTAGTTCAGCAAAATTTGCAGTAAACATTACTACATTTAAAGTCAACTGAAATGTATTATTCTGAATTCTTCCACTCACTAAAGAGTACCTTTTCTATTTGAGGAGAACAGTGGAGTGTGGTAAGTTGCAATGTATTGAGATAACATTTTCATGAATATGGATTCGTTTTATAGCAGTTAAAAATGGTTTGGTGTTAGAGCATCTTGCTAAAAATCTCTTTGAAACCTTGAATTTTTGCAACTGCTCCGCAATAAGCATTCTCAATAACCCTGTATGTAAATTCCAGCATTGATAGTTTTTCAAAAGACGCTACAAAACATTGTTATAATACTAGGATTAAGAACAATCTATAAAAATTCTTCATGGATTTCACTATAATATAGAAGTCCCAGTGCTTATTAAACGTCTTGTGCAAAATATATTAAACTGTGAGAATGAATCATAACAATTCTTGATGGCTAGATCCTCCTACTCCACTAAATAGTGACCTCACAGGGATTCGTTAATCATTGTCAGCAGCGGAAATGCGATATCCACTGATGGACAAAGAACTTCTCTAGGCTTTTCCATATAATACGGTGTTCAGCGATGCGCATCCATGTTGCTTCTGTAATCTGTCTAGTGTCAATCAGCCTTCCATCACATATTCGTGTAGATTTTTTTATCTCTTGGAATCCTGTACAGTATTCGCATATCCCACCATCTCTGTTTAGTTTTCGTTTCAGTCATTATTGCGTCTTTCGTTCGAGTTAGTTCCCTGCTTTGTTTTCCTGCCTATTCTAGTAATCCACTACATGCTTCTCTCCATTATTTCCTGTAGAACTATCAGGTTTGAACAGTTCTCAGCTTACAAGCACAAGCCACGTTGTTATAAGGTAATACTGATAATATACGCTAATAGTTTACTTTCCTCTGTGACAAATCAAAAAATTAGTCTTGAAAATTATATTTAGTTTGCAGGGGTACTTCAGGTTGTTTGATCTCTTAATTTTGTTGCCCCTGCAGCCGCTGTCGTTAAATGCTGTAAATACATAAACACTTTCTATGACTTAATACTCTTTTTACACAAATTTCTTTTCCACGTCTTCATTACACTTTGCTTTAGTCTTATTACTTTTGTATTTCAGTTTGCAGAATGTATTTTCACTCTTCGGGGGAGTGCGCGCTGATCTGAAACATCCTGGCACATTAAAACTGTGAGTTGGGCCGTGAATCAAACTTAGGATCTTCGCATGTGGCGGGCAAAAGCTCTGCCTAATGACGTGCCCAAGCGCGATTGACGATTAACCCACCACAGTTGTAGCGAATCGCTGCTTCTGAGACCTACCTCCTCGTCTCTGCAACACCGACACGTTGACGTCGATCTGACTGCACTAAACAGAACCGAGACTCATCACTGAACAGCACAGAAGGTCAGTCTACGTCCCAGGTGGCTCTAGTTATAACCCGTGCTCCCTCCGGTTCCTGCTTTTCTGCGGCATGGTATCAGCGCTTAGCGATACATGGGAACTCGAGACCTCAAACCACTTGCCAGTAATATGTTCCAGACTGTTGGTAGTGACTTTTGTCAGTTACCGCTGCCAGGGTTTCTGTGCCGTCATTCGTCTGATTGTCACATCAAGTTGAAAAATGCTGCTACCGTCTCGTGATGTAGTCCTCCTGGAAGGTTCAAATGGTTCAAATGGCTCTGATCACTATGGGACTTAACTTCTGAGGTCATCAGTCTCCTAGAACTTAGAACTACTTAAACCTAACTAACCTAAGGACATCACACACATCCATGCCCGAGGCGGGATTCGAACCTGCGACCGTAGCGGTCGCGCGGTTCCAGACTGTAGCGCCTAGAACCGCTCGGCCACTCCTGCCGGTCCTCCTGGAAGGACCAGCGCCTAATCTTCTTGTTGAACTGTTGACCTGAGTCCATCTAGGCACCACTAGTAATGCAGTAATTGTACTATAGCTATGTGCGATCTCTCGTTATGATGCTGCCATGTCCTTCATGCCAATGATTCAATCTTTCTAAAAATTAGAAAGATGTCGATGAGTTCCACATGCACGTCCTCTGGTCATGCTGTTTATTGATCTCCACCTAAAAAGTTCCAGTAACTTCAGGCACACCCCATAAACATCATGTACTCACATCATTCTTCACCCGTAGGAATGGCGTTTTTCTGTATAGAAAAAAAAGAAAAGAAAAATAAGCTCTGTTAAGGATTAAATTTTAATAAAGACATGTCACAGGCATGCCAACATTGGAGTATTATTTTGTTAGCTTTCGGTGAGTTGTTGATGAGGGAACACTTGTCATTTCTACAAGCGTATTTCATCTATATCTAGAGTAATAATAAATCTCTAAAACTGTCATGTCTTTCTATTTGTCTGTTGGAACACACTTCTCCAAAACTACTAGACAAATCTTGAAGGGATTTTCGAAGGTAACTTGGTATAGCTTGGGACTCCCTATAGGCTTTATTTCATCAAAAACGGATCACGGAGAAAAAGATATCATGATTTAAATTTTTTTCTAAGCCCCTCGTATCTCTCTGTTTGTTTGAACACTAATCTCTTTCATAGGCTTTATTTCGTCAAAATTGGATCACGTAAACAAAAGATACCATAACTAATAGTTTCATCCACACCGATGTTATAAACGAAAGTAACTCCGTTACGTTTTCACGAATAACATTTTGAACCAATTTCGATTTAATTTGATATGAATGGGCTTGAGGAAGAACACAGGCTACTTCAGAAAGTGTGTAGTGCCATATACTTATTGACTTGAAGAATATTAAGCGAATTAGGGAAAAATATTTACTCTTCGAAAAAAACTGTTTGTTCTTTGACTTTTGATTTGCAGCATATTTGTGAAAATAATTTTATTGGTTGATATGTGGTACATGAAGTAAGGAATACAATGCTTATACCATCTTCAATGTCTTTTAAACCATACTTCCACATTATTTGTTACATAATGTACACTCTGTATAATATACAGGTATTTCAGTAGCGTGGTGCATAGATGCGTGTTCCTGTCCATGCCCCTCTGTGTGCACTACTTGACAGTGGTGCTGCACATGCAGACTCATGATGAGTTGGGACAGATTGGGAGGGGACGAGTGAGGCACACATCATGACCTATGAGTACGCTTTCCTGGACAGGCAGACACTAGAGGGCAGCTGACATTATTGTGTGTACAGTAGCTCACTTACTCACCATCACTCATCATAACAAAACTATTGATATGCGAGGGCAGCTTTGGGTAACAGCTAGTAACTTAATAAATGTGTAGGGCCGGAAGAGATTCTATAGAGAAAGACCGCGATTCAGTCCTCGTCTGGATAGCTTGTTTAATATTGCTGGTCATTACTTGTACATTTTTAAGTATCGGTAAATTAGGGAAAATAGTAAAAAAGTAACTCGATATAACGTAAAATATTTGACACGAAGCTCGATAAGGTTGTTACACCAAAATGTTGCGGAAAGATTACATGTGCAAACTAGCTGCAGTGCGATTTATTTGCGTCTTTATTCGCACCAGATGATGTTAGATACTAGGGTGGCAGCTGAGGCTGCATAGAAGAGAAAGAGACATCTGGACCAGCGGACTGGAAGTATATAAAACTCAAACGTAAGTGACTGGCTGGTTACATTTTCGTACTTCTATTGTTAAAAGACTATGACACCAGCTATATTCACAGGCTGGACGTCCGATACGTGGCTAAAGACAGTCAAGATCTACGTCATGCCCTGACGACGGATACCTACTGTTTAGAGTTGTTCGGCGAATCCTTTAAACCACCAAGTTAAGTCGGTTTTATCATCATTGTGCTGCTTCCAGTTATCCTAATATTACCTTAACAGCCAGCGAGCGGTCGCCTGAACAAATGAAAGAGTAACTATTTCACGGTAGCTGTAGTGCATAAGCAGTTTTTCACCTGGCAAAATGCCGCGCACTGCCCCTGTGGGCCATTTCCTCAGTGAACCCTCGAGTTCTGCGAAGCGGTGAAGTTGTTAATGCATACACTGGCAGCTATTGCAACGAGAGATAATGGCGTTGTTGTAGCATTCTTCAAGTTACACGAACTTAACACCAGCTGCGATAAGGCAGGCATTTTACTCGAGGATTCCTTGGCATTCCATATGATACCGAAGAACCTTCTTGGAAAAGTACCTGTCAGAACTACTCGAAAAGAAATATCTTACCTGATGTGTGACAATAATAGTATAAAGATGTCGGCGGTTACGTGCAAGTATTTTAATCTGGGATGACTTCATCGACTGACGTAAACGACCAGAGAGGTTTTCGCTTGTGCCACTGAAGCAAGCCGGCCGGTGTGGCCGAGCGGTTCTAGGCGCTTCAGTCTGGAACCGCGCGACCGCTACGGTCGCAGGTTCGAATCCTGCCTCGGGCATGGATGTGTGTGATGTCCTTAGGTTAGTTAGGTTTAAGTAGTTCTAAGTTCTAGGGGACTGATGACCTCAGATGTTAAGTCCTGTAGTGCTCAGAGCCATTTGAACCATTTGAACCACTGAAGCAAGGTGTCAACAACACGCAGACTATATTTCATGGGCAACGTCCAAAACTAAAGACCGGGTTTGCATGTTTGGAAGCGTGTCTTTGTGTTTCTTACTGTGTAATCAACGTTTACTCCAATTCCCTGTAATCCAATGAAACTGAAACTTCGTGTGCGTGTATGAAATTGATGGCTGTGTTATGTAACACTTCAGCGGCGTCAGTTTAAGAATGACGGCTTCAAAATAGTGGACAAACTGATTTTTTTATGTCCAATTTTATTCAAAATCGATTTTTGAATGTTTCCAGAGTTTCAGACCATGAACTGATGAACATTAAAAAATAAAAACTGTTCTCAACCCGAAGTCTACTTCCCTAGGTTCGGTCCCACGGGACGTGGTATACCGTTGTCTCTATCCTATTTTGGTCTAACTTATCCAACCAGGTACAGGTTTACCTGTAGGTCAACATGGACTCCGAACCACGCTGCTACTTGGCATTTTGCACACAGACATATACAGTACTTCTAGCTGCCAGAGGCAAAAGAAGCAGTATGCGTCAGGGAAAACAGAATCTTCGAGTTTTTTGTGTGAAACTTACCCACCGCGGTACCTCTCAGTAGTTTGACTGGAATTACACATTATTTTATTATCTAAGCGGAAGAATGCTACACTAATTTTCTTAATATTTAAGTTCTTAGAGCTCCAAAATGAAATTTTCTTAGCATTTTAGACACGTTTATTTTAATGTGAAACCATATTCAAACATTGCGTGTTATTTTCTTTTCGAGACGAGATAGTCGAAATTGTTGCTCTTGGTTCACTCTTTCTGTCTAACATTAATCGATATTTTGATTTCATAGCAGCTGAAGCTGATAAAACTGTTTTGCTTAAGTCTGTTGCAGCAAAAGGAGTTAAATACTTCAACGTCTGTTGGCTCAGTAGATGATCGAAACAAATCTTTTCTTTTTCCATTGAAAACGGATGTTTGTCAGTACATCAGTACCCTCATTTTGTCATTCAATTTGTTTCACATTCTTACAGTAAAGTGGTGAGGTTATTTAACTCTTCAAATGTTTCCTCAGACAGACGCACAATGAAAACCCTTGAAGAACAGCCGCTTTGACTTTTTGTTATAATCAGCAAAGACTCCAGTTGAACCCATCTGCAAAAATTTGCACGAGCTGTGCTGCATGCAGTGTGGCGTAATGGTAATATTTGTATATCACGGAATTGTCTACGTTTGTACAAGCAGCAGCACACTCTGTCCGGGAGATGAGTTCTGTTCTGGCTGCACCATTGGCAACCCTGCTTTCGGATTAGTACTTATTTCTTGTTAGAACGTGACGCTGTTGGGCGGAGCCGTCGTGTACTTCAAAACATCAATATCACCGTGGCTCCAAATACGTAAAGTAAAAACTGTTGTCTATGCGTGCACGAAACGGAATAGGAGAAGTACGTCGTACCTAAGCTCCTTATATTCAGGAAACCAATGCATTCCAAACAGCAACAAGTCAACTGCATATCAGGCATTCAACGGTGTTTACCGGTGACCCTCTCAGTACCCGACTAAGTGGATGAAGGGATTCGAACGTGTGACTAATTACGGCAGGTGGTACGTCATGATGTGTTTGGCACGTGACTACTTTTGCTTAGACGGCACAGCCCAGCATTGGTTCCAGCACAACGAAGATGTCCAATAGCTGGGCTAAATTTCAGGTCGGACTGATGAGAACATTTCGCACCCCAGCAAGAACAGAGTTCTTTGAGTTATTTTCTTGATTTTCTAAATACTTTTTTGTTTTTGTTATGATTCCTCATGAAGTAATTTTGCCACTTCCCTCCCCAAGTAATATATACACCTTTTTTACTTACTGTAACATAATGCGATATTGGAACCTCCATCAATCAAAATTAGCATTTAAGTTAAAATAAAGAATGAAAAGTAAATTGAAACTGTTGTTTTAGAAAAATACAAAACGCATAATTGTAATTTATGAACATTAATACAATTTAATGAGGAACACAATTTACGAAGATATAGAATTATAAATGAGCTTATATAGTCTATAGTAGGAATACCTTTCGCCGAGAAATGGGATTCAATATCAGTTTTCTTTACAACAGCAATTTCCGTTTTTTTTTTTCTTGTACGCCGCAGCGCACGAAGTTTTGGAATATTTACAATAGCTGTAATTGTCAAAACAGTTTCTCAGTAATTAAAACTTCCGGGCTAAGAGGCCGTGGTCCAATAGTAGAAATACTTCTCCCTGACGTTTCTGTTCCTTCAAACACGCATGCATGTCTGAAGGACATCGTAATGTAAGATACGGGCACTGTGTAAACACAGGAACTGTAATAATCAATGATATTAAAAATTACATTCAACTTAACTTACACATTAAAAGTTGCAAGTCTAGGAATGTGCCTCTCTTCTTGAATGACCCATGCATACCTGGCAGCAGCAACGCTGAAGTGACACTGTTCTTTCCGTGACGGATCATAAAGTGGCCTACAATAAAACTGACACAACTGTTCTGAAGATGACCAATCGTGAGGTAGAGATGTGACGCTTTTCGTGTACTTTGGGGCCCTTCACAGGTAGTTTTCAGTAACAAAAACTAAAAATTGCCGTTTCTTGACTTGTGTCACTTTTATTGCTGGAGTGCGATTTGATGGCAATTAGCAACAATTCCGCTTGGCGGGAGAACAATTGAAGAACAGGGCCGAACGTAATGAAGAAATGGCGCTATTCTACACTGTGAATCCGAATTTGGCAGAAGCCGACAAAATCTTACACTTTATGACAGGAGTTCCAGAGGACATGTACTACTTTTTTCTGGTATAGGATGTCGAAGCAACCGCAGAATTCATCAGGTGGTGCTCGCACATAGAGGAAATGCAACAGAAAAAAGTCGGACGAAAGAAGTATGACCGACTCTCGCATACGTTCGCAAAGGCAGTTGTGAAAGATCAATACTATCTCGCTTCTCTCATACACCACCTAGTAAGAGAAATGTAAGCTACGCCCTCTCGTGGCTGGAGATCCCTACCAGTCTGTCAGGACACAGTTCAAGGACCTGTGCGGCGCCATTAGCGTTCAAAATTATGATATTCATTCATGAAAATTCATGTTGTTGCTGCTTATTGTGCTTCGACAGGCGGCTACAAAATCCGAAGAAGAATTCGCTGAATCGACTAGCGGGCTCACTGCTGCCAAGGACCCTGCGTCATCTTGGAGTGGAACCTATGGCTTCCTGATGCGGCACTTTTGGTCCCGCTGGCGAGGAAGGTACGCTTCCGTTGGTAGCGCTGCTTTCGGAGATGGCGGAGACCAAGGCGTGTGTATTTTGATTCTCGCGCCGTTTTTTGGAAGTTCTCGATCCCCCCTACATCACTGCGCGTGGTGCCTCCTCAGGTGGACCGCGATATCGGATACAGTGTAGTTGTGCTGAATGCTGAATCTGGCCCGCCAGTACGGTAGGCCATAAGTCCCATGCGACGCTGGAGTTTAGAGCAACTTCCGCCTTGGACCGGAGTGGTGTTGGTAGACTCTCAGTTTACTCATCACGGTTGGCTGCTGTGCTGACATCAGTACTTTATACTGGACTCCATCAGTCGTGGCTTCGGTTTGCTGGTCGTCCTGCAGGGCAGCAAGTGCAGGTCAACACTAGAACAATCTCACAAACAACATGTACTATTTCATAACCTCAAAATCATGTACGAAGGATATGAAGCTAGTGGGGATGGAGTATTTACTATACGTCTCCGAGGAGAGACTCTAGTCTGTGACTTCGTTCTTAATGACCGAATTGATTCTGCTCTTCCTGAGTCGTCAGCGGTCTTCAGTTCCGCTACATTTACTTAACGAATTCGTTACAGCGTCTTTACTGCTTAGTCAAGGTCTCGCTAGTCGTTGTTGCGTCCTACCTAGTGTCTCTGCCTGTGCTGCTCTAACAGTTGTCTGCTGAATTGCTCGCAGTCTCTCTTAAGAGGCGGTGTGGCTGTTCTGCTTTGTCCAGTAACGGTGTTGAAATTTTTACACTTCTCTGCTCGCCGCTGGCGACACTTTCACATGTTTGAGTCACGCCGGCTGTCTTGAAATTAAAAAAAAAAAAATACTCTCGCGTTCACTTTTTAATTTTGTCACGTGAAAGAAGAAATACAATATTTTATAGTAGCCAGAGCTAGCGGACCGAGTAAACAGGGGATATCAGATAAAGTAAGTAGGTAAGGAGACAACAGAGAATGCTGAAGTAGTGTACAGATCTTTTAGCACCAATCTCCGCCGTCAGCAGAACGCGCCAGGAAGAATGACCTGCCGGCCGCGGTGGTCTCGCGGTTCTAGGCGCGCAGTCCGGAACCGCGCGACTGCTACGGTCGCAGATTCGAATCCTGTCTCGGGCATGGATGTGTGTGATGTCCTTAGGTTAGTTAGGTTTAAGTAGTTCTAAGTTCAAGGGGACAGCTGTTAAGTCCCATAGTGCTCCGAGCCATTTGAACCATTTTTGAAGAATGACCTCGGCCAGCTCCGAATCATGCCCTAGCTGTGAAACAACTATCCAGTATCCGACTAAGGCAGGTACAACCAACTGCTCCGCCACGTATAATGCCCCTGAGAAGAACAGACAACACGCCAGTATTTTCCCACTGCAGACTTCCTGACATGTTGTACACTACTGCAGAGGAAGAAGACGGGTGTTGGACGACTGCTATGCAAGGAGTCAACCATCACAACAAGCCTATTCACGCCCGTCAACTGCAGACGATTATATTCGACTTGCGAGATGAAGTGCATCGCTGTACCCTGGATGAGATAGCACCCCAACACGTCGCAGCCGTTTCCCTTCGCCGTAAAGAAGTACTAGCCGCTAACCTAGCCGCCAAACTCAGGAAAATTAAGCGAGGCGACCATCTATGGAGGTGAGACCGCTACAGATAAAAATCATCCAAGGACGACAAAGATGTCGGGTAATTCATCGACGACATCATTGACAGCCAACCTGTGCGAGCACTAGTCGATTCAGGGCCTTCTTCTTCTTCTGTAATGTCGAATGATTACCGACGTCAGCTATAGAAGATTCTGTTACACGATATAGGAGCGATTGTGCTGAAGGTCGCAAATAGCAGACATGTTGAGCCGACAGCAACATTTATTGCAAGAATAACTATCAAAGACCGGACACAGTTCTTCGTATTTACAGTTTTAGTAGACTGAGGGGACTTTTTGCAGGCACTACAAGCAGTTATATTCTGTGGAAGATCAGAGCTCCAGAATGACGAAGCTGTTCCAACAATCACGCACAACAAAGATTACTCTGGGCGGTTGCTTCACAATTATCTCTGAGACGTCTGGTACCAATTCCACCTGCAGTAGTGCCATTCCATCGAAATGGACTCGACCTTACTGGGAGGTTCCCGAAGTCGACAAACAGCAATTGATGAATAATAGTTTGCACTGACTAACTCACTCACTGCAATATCACCAAGGGTATAGCGATTGTTGAACCACTCCAGACATTACAAGGTACGTTACAGAAGACATCATTTAAAGCACAGAGCACCCCATGTGATGATCCCTGATCTGGAAATGTTTTCCAGTCAAGACTTATCAGAGGTATGTTGACGTTGCGACATCACCCATAGGATGCCAACTGCCTTCCACCCACAGAGGAATGGCCTCACAGGACGCTTTAATAAGACGCTGGCAGGTATGCTCCCAATGAAAGTTGATGTCGAAAGGAGAGATTGAGATACAATACTGAAAGGGTCCTGTAGCCACCTTTCATTAGTCCGGTAGCCCATTCTCACTAGCATTTCTCTTTCTTTTCCTTGTTTCTCTTTCCTCATAACTCTCATAGTGGTGTGATTGAATGAATGTGGTTGTGTGTCACGTTGCTAGACGGTGGCGTAGTCTGCTGCAGAAAGTCTGCGATAGTCGTACAGATTCAGCAGCAATTGTACAGAATAGCCAACTCTCGTAGTGCTCAAGTAGGCAAAGAGGTTTGCGCTACTTGTGAGAAATCCACCTGCATTAGGTTGGTGGCGGAAATGGCATCTTTGGGTTTTCCGGGCCACGTGGAGCGTGGAGGAGGCTGGAGATGAAAGAGGGAGGCAGTCTGCCGCCGGTACGGAAAGCGTCCACAGCTGTGCTCCAGTCGAAGAAGGGTGAGTTAGACTGACCGCGTGGAGCGTTGTTACTTGGCGAGGGGAGAGCTCTTAGCTTTTGGTCTCGCTTTTCAACTCTGAAAGATTGCTTTGCCTTGTCGCAGCAAGGAATGCAAAACTTTGGCAGATTTTTCTTTTGGAAATTTTTTATAGCAGACTTGGATTTGCCGGAAGAGCGCCACACAAAGATGTCAATAAGAAGTGAGCACTCGCTTCTGTATGAATGTCTGTTTGCCTTCAGCTGTGCCTGTATAAGCTTTCATTTTTCTAAATATTAATAGCTTTGCCTTCTCGTAAATTTTCCTTGCTTTATGTATCTTTCGTCCGTGGGGAGCCGACCACGTGGTTGAACATTAGAGTTTGTTGGGCTACCGTCATCACTAACTGTCCGGTCTCATGTTTGTATTAAAGAATGTTAACTGTTCATGATTGTGTGATGTGATATTGTTGCAACTTGGCCACGATACCTAGAAATTGCGTCTCCATAAGCCACGTGGGCACGCGGGTGTACTGCGAAACGTGTACTGTTTCACGAGTTATTGCGATCAGTTATCAGGCAACAGCAGTTGTATGAATGATTCAAACCAATGATTTTAGGTGTAGATTATAACGGTGTATGTATTGATGCTTTTCTTTAATGTTTTAGGAATTAATGTTATCAGGAATTGTGTACATGCCTCGCATCCATATCCTAGGAATAAATGATTTTATACACAATTTTCTCTTGCATTCCGAGGTTACGTTTTTGCCCCTAAGCCACTCACCTGGTAGCTTTCCTGTTAGCACATCCAACGCGTTTCCTTACGCACAGGTCCAGTGATTAGTTTCCCCTTTTATTTTAAAACACATGCTTTAGATTAAGTCTTATTTTCAGGTGTACTGCCGGGAGCTGATCTTCTGCACAGTGTTCATGCATGTGCTATTTTATTTTAAATGGTTGATTCTCGTGGAGAGTAAACAAGAAATACTATTAATGACATCGCATCCCCTATGAGCGGTATCACGACGTACGTATTTTTATGAGTTTTTGCTCTGTGATCAAATAAATTTATTTTCCGACTCGGCCAAGCCTTTGATTAGTCGTATGATTAGAGTCGGTGGCGACCCTAATCTTCTCACGTTAATTTCGCAGTCAATAAGCATTTCCATTCCCACTCTTAGCGTAATAGCCCGTAGAAACAGATTAGTTACAATACTACCTACTGTGACATTCACGTATAACACAGCGAAGCAAAACACTAGGCTTCACACAGTTCTTTCTCCAGTTCTAACTCCACGAAAAACACAAATACAAATCATCAAATTACAGATACCTGAGTTAATAAATCTTAGAAAAATTACAAAAGGGAAGTATCTAACTAGCCTTTACATCAAATCAGTTTACGTACATTGTGGAGTTACTCAACAATTGACAATTATTACCCAATTATCTATGCTAACGCACTGGCAAAGCGAGAGTCATAAATATGTACCATCCCTACCTTGCGAGAATACTTCTCCTTACACGTTCTCGTAATTCCTACATTAATGTATCACTTGGTGGCTTCACAGAGCACACAACAAAAACTGCCTACACTTACGGACAGCTAACTAGTACTATGTTCCACGCGCTCTCTTACTCCAACACTACAGTCTCAGACCTGAAGCAGTACCTTTGGCTCCGCGGTCGTGCACAGTTAGCGATCCGCTTTATAAAGCCGATCAACGACATACATCGTTTATAGGATCATAGTTTCATTTTAGTTTATTTATTACGCCCCGCGTGATTAGCTGAGCGGTATATGGCGCTGCAGTCATGGACTGTGCGGCTGGTCCCGGCGGAGGTTCGAGTCCCTCCCTCGGGCATGGGTGTGCGTGATTGTCCTTAGGATAATTTCAGATAAGTAGTGCGGCTAAGGAGGGGAAGAAATCCAGTGTGCACTCCGTGTGCATTCCGGGTGGAGTCATTCCTGATGTGGAGAGGGTCCTTCCGGATGCCATGAAGAGCACAGGGTGCAGCCAGCTGCAGGTGGTTGCACATGTCGGCACTAATGACGTGTGTCGCTTTGGATCTGAGGAAATTCTCTCTGGATTCCAGCGGCTATCTGATTTGGTGAAGGCTGCCGGTCTTGCTTACGAGATGAAGGCAGAGGTCACCATCTGCAGCATCGTTGACAGAACCGAATGCGGACCTTTGGTGCAGAGCCGGGTGGAGGTTCTGAATCAGAGGCTCAGACGGTTTTGCGACCGTGTTGGCTGCAGATTCCTTGACTTGCGCCATAGGGTGGTGGGGTTTCTGGTTCCGCTGAATAGGTCAGGAGTTCACTACACTCAGCTGGCGGCTACACGGGTAGCGCAGGCTGTGTGGCGTGGACTGGACGGTTTTTTAGGCTAGAAGGCCTCGGGAAAGTACGGGGTGGGCTGCAATCTCAAAGGGCGCATGGCAAATACAGGACGTGCTTGGATCAAGGAACAGTCGGAATTGTAGTTGTAAATTGTTGTAGTTGTGCTGGGAAAGTCCCTGAGTTTCAAGCGCTAATAGAAAGCACAGAGGACGCCATTATCATTTAACAACATAGTAAAGCTGCATGCCCTCGGGAAAAATTACGGCTGTAGTTTCCCTTTGCTTTCGGCCGTTCTCAGTACCAGCACAGCAAGGCCGTTTTGGTTGATGTTACAAGGCCAGGTCAGTCAATCATCTAGACTGTTGCCCTGCAACTACTGAAAAGGCTGCTGCCCCTCTTCAGGACCCACACGTTTATCTGGCTTCTCAAACAGATACCCCCCTGTTGTGATTGCACCTATGGTACGGGGATCAATATCGCTGGGACACACAAGCCTCCACACCGACAGCAAGGTCCTTGGTTCTCAGAAATATCTTTCTCAAATTAATGCCTATGTTTGACACTAGCAAATTTCTTTTGACAAGCAGTGCTATGTTAGCCCGTGTGTGTTTTTCTGTAGTCTTAGTTTCGTCCGCCATGAGTAATATGTACACAGAACTTAAACTCATTTCAATCATCAGAAAAACTACCATTTGCTGCTAAATGAGCATCCTCATGAATATCTTCGCCAGTTTGAAGCACAAAGCAAGTGTTGTACAATTTCTTAATTAATTACCTTGGAGGATGGGTTAGTCATTGACTGTTGAGCAGAGGATTCATCATGGGGGAAAAACTTATATTGAGACTACCTTGGTTCATTGGCAGGCCACTTGGAGAGCTGCAAGTTTATGATATCATCTTATGAGTAGAGAATGTAAAATCTTCCACATTTGTTTTCGTTCCGCACTAAACTAAGCCTAATTTCTGCAAATTCATGCACATTTGTTCTTGTTTACGACTTAGTGTAGGTACTGCACCGTTTAAATTTCGTTGTATCTTTGAATTCTGCTCGATTTTTGTCTAATATTGTGTGATGTAAATGATTCCATATTTATTTTTATTTTGTATAAAACAGACGTTCTGTCGTATAGTGCTCTGTGCACCCACATATACTTATTAATGTTTATGAATCTATTTGTGTATTGCATGCTTACTTCCATTTTCCGTATATTATTCATTCTGCTTGATTTTTGTTCACGTGAATTTTTCTTATTTTCTCGCACCTAACGGAGACCGTAGTATGAACATGAAAAGTTACTTAGACATGCACGTTTGTCCTCGGCAGACAGGCTGCGCTGCGTAGTGATGAGTTACAGATGATATTTGCTTTGCGAAGATGCGAGCCGGATTTATCTGTTGACCGCGAGGTGAGAATTTTGGAGTTTTGGTTTAGTAGCAGTGAGCGCTAAACAATGGAGATTTTTGGGAATTATAGATTAACGGAAGATTTATTGTGAAGAGAGAAAGTAATTGATTTTTGCATTGGTATAATTATACTCTTTGTGAAGAATGGGTTACAGATAAAGATTAAGTTTGTTTTATTTGCGGTGGATGTTTGAAAATGCAACATTCTTGGTTCGTCAGACATCGTCATTAGGAATCTATTTGCTTTTCGTTCTTTTGTTAAGATTTATCGATCATTGTGAGAGATAGATATGAGAGTTAGATTATTAAGTCCAATGATATGGGATTGCTATTAAGTTTCTTTAACCCAAAGTCATTTTCCACATCCCAAGAGTCAATTAATTTTCAATTTCTTTAAAACCATTATCAAAAATTGTGAACCAAGAATGATAGCAATGTTTTTACAGAACGCAGATATCTGGGTAGTTATATTTTGCAGCTCTTTTATCGAAACGTGCCACAGCTACGAGAGCAATTTGCACAGAGTTATACAGTGCGACTCCTAGAAGCCAAACAGTATAGAAAAGAGATTCGTTCTCTACTTAAATTTCGCAGGGAACAAGTTTATTTTCAAAGTAAAGTTTTCGTCGAAGTTCATAGGCAGATCGTAAGTTTCAGAAAGGGCATGATTTTCTTATAATTCTCGCAGTCAGATTTCTCTACTCATTCTCACAGTTGAATTTGGTCACCAACAGCGTAATCCAAATGAAATGAAATGAGCGTATGGCTTTGTTGGCCGGGAGGCCCCAATCGGAGAAGTTCGGCCACCGAATGCAATCTATCAGCTTCACTGCCTGATATGCCGTACGGGCGCCATTGAAAACAGAACCCCTAAGTTTGGCATCTAACAGACAATTTAACGTCAAGAACACTATCAATATTACAGACCTATTTTCATGAAAAAATTTAAACAGGTAACTTTCACTTGACATAACTTGTTGGTTCAGGCGTCGGTGAATCTTCATTTCGTTTTATGCAATTAGGTTAAGTGCACTGCTCTTGATCGCTATTTTCTTGCAGTTACGTATTGCTGCTGCGCTATTTACTACTAATTTGTGGTGTCTTACAAATCATGAGGATAATTCCTGAAAATTACTTTATTTATTTTTAATATTTTTCTTTGCTATTGTAATTACCATGCTGCGTAAATCAGTAAAAAGGAAGTCGCGTAGCACTCATTCTTAACAGCCAATATGCAAAATTCAAGTGTCAACAATAACTTCATTCCTGACGAGTCACTTACTAATGCTACACAGACACAACAGTGCTTGAGATAGATGCTTCCTTCCCATACAACCAGGTTGCGAGGAATACGACGATACACAGAATTCAGATGGCACTATTTTTGCAAACTTAAACTTCTTTTGATGGTGAGACGCGAGACTCGAAATTAAAAGTTTTAGATTCCGCGCAGTCTGGCGGTATCACCGTACAGACGACACAAAATTTTTCGAAAAACGCAGAAGTGAATGAAAACACAGACGAACAATCAGTTCATCTAGCAACAGTTGGGACGAATTCTTTGTAGAAAAACGAACTTGCATTTCTTACCCTTCACCACTTTGTAACAAAACATTAGCAAATCAGTTATCAAGTGACCATGAACAGAATTACAATACAACAACAAAATAATTGAACAAAATTACAAGAAAACAACAAAGTACTTGAAACATAATAGACAGAAAGTAATAATTCAGTCGTAAAACATGTAACGACAAGGATCAAACCCAATCTCTATAAGAATAGAAGAAATTGCAGGAACACAGAGACTATTACATCATCATTTCCTCAGCAAATGGCTGTGGTTGACACAAAATTTAAAGAAATTACAGACTCGTGCCTAGAAGAAGAAGCTTTTGTTATTGAAAAAATTAATGAAGAAGTTCCTAGTGCCACGGTCGCAAAAGTGTAGCTCAGGTCACAAAAGCAACTGAAACAGATATAGAATTTGGAAACAGAGACAAAATTTACACCAGAACAAAAGAATAATTTGAAACAATGAAAGCACAGAGCGATGAACTTCCAAATAAAGTTGAGCAAATCAAAGTAAATAAAGACCATCACTCAGCATACATACAACCAATAAAGTTTAAGGAGATCATAAAATTTCAGTCGTTAGAGCTTCCTAAAGAAGGGAAAATTGATGGTCAATAAGCAGAGCGTACAAGAAATCAATAGGTTACGCACACATCTACGTGACAGTGAAACGCATTTGACACAGGAACAAGATGCACGTGATTGCAGTGACAGCTATCACGGACGAGAAAAAAACAAGAACAACATTTTAACTGATTTAGACTTGAAAGAGAGTTTCAAAATGAATGCGAAAATTCACACACGTATTTCAACTGACAGAACTTTAATTACTTGACAAGACACGGTGGATTTGACTACAAACGTTTTTTATCGTTTAGAATGTTTAAAGTTTTTCACAATGCTATAAACGATTTGCATCCCTTATATTGGATCCAACAGTTTCGCGTTTCTTTACCAGCTTGACCAGCAGATCCAACAGTTTCGCTTTTCCTCACCACCAGCTTGACCAGTGACACACAATTTACAATTTATTTGCAGTTTTTTGGCAGGCGAACCAGTTATGCGGATGCGACCCAAAGCATGACAATGCTTTTCTTTAGTGGAATTTCATAATGCAATTCTCACAGCACACTTGCCATTTCCTCCGACGCTATCCGAATCACTGGTTACTCTCTCCTAAGGGCAGATCGTGAAACACGACGCGGGGCTGGTGTGGGTGCCTATGTTCGCTCTGATCTGAGACCTACTATACTATGCACATCGGATGCAAAGGGCGAAGGAGAAGCAGAGTTCTTGTTTTTCGAAATAAATACATCAAATCAGAAACTGCTAATTGGAGTAACCTATAAACCTCCAAACGTCGGTGCTATGTCCTCCTTTCAGTCTGCCCTGTCCTCGCTCGTGACACTGTATGAACACATAATCATTATGGGCGACACAAACATCTACTTACAGTTAAAATCTCCCTCTGCGGAAAAACTAAGGAGACTGTTCCAGTCCAATGATATGAGTTTAACACCGCTGGACCCAACTCATCACACGCCACACAGCCATACACTCATAGATATAATAGCAACAAAGCGACCAGATAAAATAATTCGCGCCAATCAGACACCCGCTCCGGGACTCTCTGCTCATGACGTGATATTCTTAAATTACTCAGTGCATACTACCAAAGAAAAATCTCACCTGGTAACCTACAGAAACATAAAAAATGTTAACCATGACGCTCTTCAAAAGGATTGTTCAGACATCCCTTGGCATGATACAAGCAATGAACCGACTTTAGACGGAAAAATTCGGGAATTATGTCACAAAATTATTGCACAGTATGATAAACATGCTCCTCAACTCACTGTCAAGGTAAAGAGAGCTCCCGCTCCGTGGCTCACCACTGCATTACACCAGTTAATGAATAAACGTGATGCTGCACATAGGGCCTTCAACCGTAACCCAACTCCCGAGGCGTACGAAGCTTATAGGAAACTCCGAAATAGAACTAAGCAAAGCGTGAGGAATGCCAAAATCAGACATGCCCGCACTGTCGTATGCGGCATATCAAAACCTGCTGCACTGTGGAAAAAGCTGCGCAGTTTCGGTATAGGGAAGCGAAGATCTGACGCTGTTTATCAAGCGTCTGCAGAAGAATTAGACGATTTCTTCTCAACAGCTGTAAACTGCCACGCAGCGACAAATTACCAGCCCCAAGATATCAATCTCTCGAGAGACAAGTTTTTCCTAAAACATGTCACTACCGGCACAGTACACAAGGCAATTATGAGAATCTCTTCCGAGGCAGTAGGAAATGATGGAGTGAGCATTGGCATGATTAAGAACATCGTAGACACTATTACTCCAGTTATCACAGACATCTTCAACCTGTCTCTTGTCAGTAGTACATATCCTACTGAGTGGAAGCAAAGTTTAATTCAACCTATACCCAAGACTGACAACCCTAAGTCGCCAGGTGACTACAGGCCGATCAGCATACTACCTACAATATCTAAAGCCCTAGAATACAGGGCTATTACAAATGATTGAAGCGATTTCATAAATTCACTGTAGCTCCATTCATTGACATATGGTCACGACACACTACAGATACGTAGAAAAACTCATAAGTTTTGTTCGGCTGAAGCCGCACTTCAGGTTTCTGCCGCCAGAGCGCTCGAGAGCGCAGTGAGACAAAATGGCGACAGGAGCCGAGAAAGCGTATGTCGTGCTTGAAATGCACTCACATCAGTCAGTCATAACAGTGCAACGACACTTCAGGACGAAGTTAAACAAAGATCCACCAACTGCTAACTCCATTCGGCGATGGTATGCGCAGTTTAAAGCTTCTGGATGCCTCTGTAAGGGGAAATCAACGGGTCGGCCTGCAGTGAGCGAAGAAACGGTTGAACGCGTGCGGTCAAGTTTCACGCGTAGCCCGCGGAAGTCGACGAATAAAGCAAGCAGGGAGCTAAACGTACCACAGCCGACGGTTTGGAAAATCATACGGAAAAAGCTAAAGCATAAGCCTTACCGTTTACAATTGCTACAAGCCCTGACACCCGATGACAAAGTCAAACGCTTTGAATTTTCGGCGCGGTTGCAACAGCTCATGGAAGAGGACGCGTTCAGTGCGAAACTTGTTTTCAGTGATGAAGCAACATTTTTTCTTAATGGTGAAGTGAACAGACACAATGTGCGAATCTGGGCGATAGAGAATCCTCACGCATTCGTGCAGCAAATTCGCAATTCACCAAACGTTAACGTGTTTTGTGCAATCTCACGGTTTAAAGTTTACGGCCCCTTTCTCTTCTGCGAAAAAAACGTTACAGGACACGTGTATCTGGACATGCTGGAAAATTGGCTCATGCCACAACTGGAGACCGACAGCGCCGACTTCATCTTTCAACAGGATGGTGCTCCACTGCACTTCCATCATGATGTTTGGCATTTTTTAAACAGGAGATTGGAAAACCGATGGATCGGTCGTGGTGGAGATCATGATCAGCAATTCATGTCATGGCCTCCACGCTCTCCCGACTTAACCCCATACTATTTCTTTCTATGGGGTTATGTGAAAGATTCAGTGTTTAAACCTCCTCTACCAAGAAACGTGCCAGAACTGCGAGCTCGAATCAACGATGCTTTCGAACTCATTGATGGGGATATGCTGCGCCGAGTGTGGGAGGAACTTGATTATCGGCTTGATGTCTGCCGAATCACTAAAGGGGCACATATCGAACATTTGTGAACGCCTAAAAAAACTTTTTGAGTTTTTGTATGTGTGTGCAAAGCATTGTGAAAATATCTCAAATAATAAAGTTATTGTAGGGCTGTGAAATCGCTTCAATCATTTGTAATAACCCTGTACATCGTCCATGAACAGCTGACGGATTACCTCAAAACTCGTAACATCCACGACAAATATCAGTCAGGCTTTCGAAAGCACCATAGTACAGCAACTGCATTAATCAAAGTAACTGATGACATTAAACATGCTATGGACAGACGTGAAGCTACCATCCTAACACTGCTTGACTTTAGCAAGGCTTTTGATACAGTTGACTTTGATATATTACTAATTAAAATGAAGCAGCTGAATTTCTCAAACAGCGCAATACACTGGTTCGACAGCTACCTCAGAAACAGAAGTCAACAAGTCATTTGTGGGTCGGAAAAGTCATCATGGAAAAACGTGCGCTCTGGTGTTCCCCAAGGCTCCATCCTTGGTCCATTACTCTTCTCACTGTACATTAATGATATTTCTTCAATGATTCACTCCTGCAACTACCATCTATATGCCAACGACATCCAACTGTACATAAGTGCAAGCCCCAAGAACATTGCTGACGCAGTAGCGAGTATGAACGCAGATCTTTGCTCTGTTTCTCGATGGGCACAGAACCTAGGTCTGAAACTAAACCCCAAGAAATCCCAGGTCATACTTATATCTCATCCAAAGTTAATCAGTCGGTACTTTCGCGAAACAGTCCCTCAAATACTCCTCAATGGTACCCAACTACCACACCAAAAAACAGTAAAAGACCTTGGAATAATCTTGGATGAACACCTAAACTGGGAAGAACAAACAGTCACAGCTTGCCGGAAATCGCTCTCCTCCCTACATGCAATTCAAAAATTTAGAAAAATATTTCCAACCCATGTTAAACAAAAATTAGTCCAAACACTAGTCTTGCCTAATCTTTACTACTGTGATGTAGTTCAACACGGCACAAATAGTGAAAATTCGAGATGCCTCGAGCTAGTGATGAATGCTTGCGTTAGATACGTATGCAATATACGATTGTATGATCATATCAGTCCTTCATACTCCCAGCTAGGTTGGATACGCCCACATAAGGCACGCAATCTCCACACGATGTGCTTACTTCATCGATTTCTTAGCCACTGGTGCCCCCAATACTTATCTTCTCACATTAAACACCCATCATCATTCCACAACCGCAATGCCAGATCGGATACGTCTAGCATCTTGACTGTACCTTTACATAACACAAAATCTTTCTCCGTGTCATTCTCCATCTCAGCCATACGACTATGGAACGCGCTCCCCTGTGATCTGCGTCTTATCCAGAACCACTCAACATTCAAGAGAGAACTCAAGGCTTACATATTAGGGACGGTATAGCCACCATTGTTGTGCCCCTCTCATCTCTTTCTTTCTCCTCTCCATCATAGCTTCGAATTTTACCATTCTATTTCTCTTCCTCTAACCTATCTACCGCTTCTGTATCTCTTTCACCCCATTCTATCGTCTTATGTCTCTGCTTGATGAGAATAACTCACAAGCTGCAAGAATATAACGAGAAAATTCCCAACTAGCAATAGGACAGACATTCATAAAAGAAAAATATGTTTACTTTCATATACATAGTCATTACTATTATTATTATTATTATTGATTGTTATAATTATTTTTGATTGTTATAATTATCATTGTACTACTTTTATAATCCCTATTTTTTTTGTTTAACATTAATACTGTATAACATGTTATATGTCCTTAATGTTATGTAGAAACTGAAATTTGTAGAATCTGAGTATGTCTGGTTAGGTGTAAGAGAGGGCCTGAAGGCCCTAATCTTGCCAGGTAAAATAAATGCATAAATAAATAATAAATAAATAAATAGACTACAGAGCGTGGAGTTAATGGCGAACTCACCGGTTTGCCAAATTTTGAAAGTTCAGAATTTGAAATTTTAAGGCAGTTCTTCGAGCACACAGTACAACAGAACCATCATTTGACAGAATCGTACAGCCAGTCTGCTTTAATCCAGCTTTGTATTTCTAAACTTGCAAGAACTTTACGTTTTTCTTTGGTGACGTGACATCAGAAAGAAAACATCAGTGCACTCTGGTTTTACAATTGCTTGAGAGTCAAGAATTCGACTACACGCACAAAAACAGAAACTTTTATCAGAATAGCAACAATTATAATGACAACCAGAAAAGGGGACAATTCAGATCATTTAATGAGAGTAGTGACAGAAGATACAGGAACAACCAACATACCAAAAACACTATCAGGGACAGAACATCTTCAATAGACCACCATAGTACGATCAGAACAAAATTAAAATTTTTATCACAACAACCAGCACTTTCATAATTCAAGGGACAGTATGACCAATACCCCATACCAAGATGGTAATTTTGGAAACAGTTATGTACGAAGGAATAACAATTCGCATGTGCATATGCAACAATCACAATTACAACTATCATGACAACAAACAATGAAACCACGATTTCCGAGACAATGATACATATAGGAATAGGAGAAATAAAAATTAAAGACAACAGCAATATATGTTTTGAATGAATCGGAGAGTTATTTTTATGGGCAATTTAATGCGTACATCGTAAACTTTTCCCCTACATGATGTATTAGAGGTTGATCATTTCTTTTTATTTCTTTTACTTTATGTATTTTCGTTAATATATTGCAGTCTGTATGATTGACTGGTCTGGCCTTGTATCACTAACCAAAATGGCCTTGCTGTTGTGGTACTGCGAATGGCTGAAAGCAAGGGGAAACTACAGCCGTAATTTTTCCCGCGGGCATGCAGCTTTAGATGAACATCAACAAAAGCAAAACAAGGATAACGGAATGTAGTCGAATTAAGTTGGGTGATGCTGAGGGAATTAGATTAGGAAATGAGACACTTCAAAGTAGTAAATGAGTTTTGCTATTTGGGGAGCAAAATAACTGATGATGGTCGAAGTAGAGAGGATATAAAATGTAGACTGGCAATGGCAAGGAAAGCGTTTCTGAAGAAGAGAAATTTGTTAACATCTGGAACCGCAAGACCGCTACGGTCGCAGGTTCGAATCCTGCCTCGGGCATGGATGTTTGTGATGTCCTTAGGTTAGTTATGTTTAACTAGTTCTAAGTTCTAGGGGACTAATGACCTCAGCAGTTGAGTCCCATAGTGCTCAGAGCCATTTGATTGTGAAGTGGAAACGTGAAGAGACACGTACAGCACAAAAGCGTACATGCTGACCTCGTCTTTTGACTGACAGAGACTGCCAGCAGTTGAAGAGAGTCGTAATGTGTAACAGGCAGACATCTATCCAGACCAGCACACAGGAATTCCAAACTGCATCAGGATCAACTGCAAGTACTATGAAAGTTAGGCAGGAGGTGAGAAAACTTGGATTTCATGGCCGAGCAGCTGCTCATAAGCCACACATCACGCTGGTAAATGCCAAACGATGCCTCGCTTGTTGTAAGGGGCGTAAACATTGGACGACTGAACAGTGGAAAAACGTTGCATCGAGTGACGAATCACGGTACACAATGTGGCGATCCGATGGCAGGGTGCGGGTATGCCGAATGCCCAGTGAACATCATCTGCCAGAGTGTGTCCTGCCAGTAGTAAAATTTGGAGGCGGTGGTGTTATGGTGCGGTCGTATTTTTCGTGGAGGGGGCTTGCACCCCTTATTGTTTTGCGTAGCACTATCACAGCACAGGCGTACATTGATGTTTTAAGCACCTCTTGCTTCCCACTGTTGAAGAGCAATTCGGGGATGGCGATTCCGTCTTTCAACAAGATCGAGCACCTGTTCATAATGCACAGCCTGTGGCGGTGTGGTTACACGACAGTAACATCCCTGTAATGGACTGTCCTGCTCAGAGTCCGGACCTGAATCCTATAGAACACCTTTGGGATGTTTTGGAACGCAGACATCGTGCTGGGCCTCACCGACCGTCATCGATACCTCTTCTCAGCGCAGCACAATGTGAAGAACGGACTGCCATTCCCCAAGAAACCTCCCAGCACCCAATTGAACATATGCTTGCAAGAGTGGAAGCTGTCATCAAGGCTAAGGGTGTGCCAGCACCATATTGAATTCCAGCATTAGCGATGGAAGGCACCACGAACTTTTAAGTCATTTTCATCCAGGTGTCCGGATACTTTTGATCACATAGTGTAGGTACAGAACCATTTGCGAAAAGTGACTGGCATATTGTGTTATGGATCAAAAATGCATTGTGAAGTGTCAAAGTGCAATTTATGGAGTTGGAATGGGATAAAGTGTGTATTGCAGAGCCCTATTTCAATCAGCATGTGACTGCAGAGTACAATCCATACTGTCCTCCCACAGACATTCGCTGTGTCGGTCTAACACGATCTGTAACATCGCTGTATGAGGGTCCTGCACTCATGCTGACATTGGATGGTTGGTCCATTTACTTAAAACACTTCACCATTGCAAACTTGTTCAGTCCATGGATGGTGCTATCCATTGTGGTGGAAAGACTGAACAAATGGTTGCCTCATGTTCAAACTGTATACAAGACATTCTGAACTATCTCCATACAAACAGTGTGAGTGTAGATGATTTAGAACACTATATCAACATGATGCTAAACGACTACCCATCACTTTGAGGGAAATGCACTCTGGATTCTGTGCATACAAGAAAGTTTTGTGTACCAAATTATAAAGAACCAACTGATTTTGTTGATTTTCTCTATCCTGTGTGTGACTATTGATTAAAAACAACATGTATACCACAGCAAACAGTATTTAATTTTTTTGTATACCTCTCATAATATTATTACTGTTCTCAGTATTTTCAAAGCAATGTCAAGACTACTTCAGCATCAGCAATCTGTCTAAATCATATCATCACTGTTAAACTGAATGATAGACAACACTTTCAGGCATAAATATAAATATATTTTATACAAAGGCCCATTGCACACCAGTACCTGATGTAGTCAGTATCATGGCAGTGTCAGTGAACCATCAGAACTCTGTTGTAAGTGACTGGCACTGTGATGATGTGAATGGGCGATAATTGTAGATCCATCCATTTGTGGTGAGACAGACGATCTCATGACAGTGCTAACACACCCACATGGAGTCCAATTTAAGCATGTCTGCATGTTCTCAAAAACTCTGTTTCAGACCAAGTACCAGTTGCTGCAGAAGGTACTATAGGGTTTTGGGTTTTGAAGGTGTAACATATAGGACATACAGTGTCCGCCCCAGTAGCTGAGTGGTCAGCGTGACGGATTGCCGTCCTCTGGGCCCGGGTTCGATTCCCGGCTGGGTCGGAGATTTTCTCCGCTCAGGGACTGGGTGTTGTGTTGTGTTCATCATCATTTCATCCCCATCCGGCGTGCAGGTCGCCCAATGTGGCGCCGAATGTAATAAGACCTGCGATATGGCGGCCGGACCTGCCCCGCGAGGGGCCTCCCGGCCAATGACGCCAAACGCTCATCATCATCATCATCATAGGACATACAGTGAAAGCAGTGAAATCTCTCCACTGGAAAAAAGAAAAGCCAAACATTATGCTCACACTTAATAATGTTGCAGTGGAAAACCAGGATCAAAGTCTACGCTATTTCTGCTTTGGTCATCATATGAGTGTTGATGCTTTTTATTTGGGTCAAACATATTACAGAGCCCCAAAACAGTTGGTGAGGGATAATGTAAACCTCATTATAGCCTTCAAACAAAACAACTTGAATTTTAAATACATTTAACAAGTGCACATCAGAACTGATATGTCATTCAAAGAATTTGTAAAGATGCGTGGGGACTGCTGGAATCACACACAGTACAGGTTCGTGTTATTGACAAAACAAGAAAACTAAATGATGATAGGTACAAACATATCTTTCAAGAATTTGTATAACTATGAAAGAGGTGGGTACGTTGGTGTACATTACACCATGGACAAGTTCATACGGATGTCAGGCATTCCAGTTAAGAGGATACGTGTGCATAGATAGAGAAATCGTCTAAAAATGGACGGAAAATTTCAGCCTCTCGAAAGTTAAGTTATGGGGTTAGAGATGTACTCCCTATAGCTTCTGAGACTGACCAACCAATTATATGCTGTGGTTACCCTTCTTGAGAAGATTATAAAAGACTTAACTGTAAAGGTTGATGGAACTAAACAGAAAGTGGAGGACTTTCTTGTAAAGCTTAACAGAATTATGCAGGATGTATATAAGGTACATCCTACAAAGGAGTTCACTTAGTGTATAACAAGATGTCGACAATGCATAAGGTCATCATGGCACAGAAGGCTGTTAGAGACCAGCTATGGCTTTTATGGTTAGGACATTTGGATTAAGAGCAAACATGGAGAGAAATTTTTAAACTAGTTACTGAATCTTTTGATAAACTCACAGCGAAATTATACAGTGATGATAAAGTCGCTGATTTCATTAACTGCCACATCGATAAAAGGATAGACAAAATATTCAGTGTCAATGGTGGAAAAGTCGCCTCCTACTGGGACGCCAGTCAACCAGAGGATCCGAAGATAGCGACGGCTCACTGTTTCTGTACAGTGGACACGCCTACACAAATATACCTGTAGTGGTATTCCACTGGCAAAAAATGGGCTAAAAGGGTCTTAATGTGCCTGAAAAGGACATAAAGTGTTTACTCTTTTAAGATACAAACCATGAGCTGCGCCATTTGGATGAATTGCAATCGATGAGCAAAGTATCCCGAAAAAATATAAAAAAAGATTTTGTGTTAGCTTCGTACTAAGCACATTTATTTGTTGACTGTGTGTGTCAAAGTTTGTAATTGTGGCGAAATATATAAATAAACTATCAAAACTTTACTGACCAGTAGAATTCTTATTATATGAGCAACACACCCTGCTGTAGCAGGGAAAACAAAGGAACCAGCGGAAAAAGGCTCCTGTCGGAGCACAAAAAGGCGAATATGTTCCTCTTTAAAAGACTTTGAGAGAAGAGTGGTGAATCAGCTGCCTCTGTTCTCATTCCGCTTTCCTTACTAAAAATTTTGGCTTGCGAACATATTTTTTTGATGAAAGATAGTAACAGAGGGACAGTGACGGTGGAAGAGAGAGGAGACGGTGCCAGTGGGAGAGAAAGAGGGAGGAGAGAGTGATGATGGGAGAGAGAAAGTGGCAGTGAAAAAGGAAGAGATATGGATGAAGACAGTATCAGTTGGAGCCAAAGAGGGTGTAGGCCCTTCCAGACTGGCGAACTTCAACACGTAGGTATAGGAAATGATTCTGATTGTGAAGGCTTCACTACGAAAAGAAACTGTGTAAAATGATTTAGAACCTTCTGTTTTAAAAGACTGCTAATACGTTCGCATGCCAAAATTATTGGTTAAGAAGGCAGAATAAAGATTGAGGCAGCTGGTTGTCCAGAGTCTTTTAAAGAGGAACGTATTTGCGTTTTTGTGTTCCGACAGGAGCATTTTTCGGCTTGTTACTTCTTCCACGGCACTTTGTACGTCATGTGACAGTATTATTTTGGATACATATGTTTCTTGTAGTAGCCTGGCTCAATGTACATTTCCCATGTTTTTTTTTTTAAATTAAATTTGTGACTAAAATAATACACTGGCAGATACTGCAGCGAGAGAGAAAGGCGTTATTGTAGCGTTCCTCAAGCCACACGAGATTAACAGCAGCTGTGATAAAGCAGATAGTACACTTAATGATTACCTGTCATTTGTTATGAAACCGAAGAAGATTCGAGGAAAATTACTTTTCGGAAATATTCTGCGAGTGACATATTTCCTACTGTGTGACAAAAATAGTACAGTGATGTCGGCGTTCGTGTGGAAGTGCTTTAATTCGGACAAGGTGCTGTTTCTGTACGTCCACGATTCTGGCCGAAGCTCTGTGCAACCTGTCACGAAATACCTAGTGTCACAACTTACAGAATTAGGTGAAAAGAAAGAACTGGATGGCGTTGTTGGCTAGGAGACATCCTATTGCACGGACATCCTTTTCTCAGGCACGGTGATATCTTTCCTTTGTGAGTGTAAGAATTGTGTCTGGAGTAAATTTGGTAGGTGTAGGTGATTGTAATATCGACATTTGGACTTTGAGTGTTGTGTTTGCGTTGTTGACGACAATGAGAGAAATGAGATGGTGAAAGGAGGTGCCGGGAGTTGTCCCACTCTGTGAAGTGGCGTCAATAGTGTCACACACCCCTCACACCACGAGACACTGCAGAGAGGTTTACAGTTTAAACGAGGACGTTGGTGGAAAGCCTTGTGATCAACAACTGTACAGCACACCCTCTGCCCGATAGTCGTGCGCGAACGCACAAGGTATCTTGGCTGTGGAATGTACTAATTTACAAGAAAAAATAGGATAAATCCAAATGTCTTTTTGAGAATTTCTATCTTTTTACCCGAGACGGATTTTAATTAAACACATGCTCCACAGGTCATATTCTGTGAAATATTGCAAAAATAGAGCGTATCACTCCTATAATGCTTAATAAATTCGTTTCAGAATAAAAGCAGTCTTGGTTGCGAAATTATTTAATTTCAGTTAAATAAGTTTTTGTTCTTAAATAATTCGAAACTTGTTGCTGCCACAATGGAATGAAAAAATTCTTTATAGATTTTGTTAAAATTTGTATATGGCTGTGTATTGGCGTCAGTTTTAGGTTTCTGAAGCTTTTGATTAATTTTTCAGACACATACTCAGCTTACGAGAGTGATTTGAAAAAAAATTTCTTTTACAAAATAATTCCTCAGTTCACGTCCACCGAATCAGTCTATTTACTGCGAAGAAATAGAAAATTTGTTTTCAATCCTAGACGATACTCGTTTACAGAACGGAATTTTTCCCTACAAACCATTGTTTTGAGGAACATAGTTAAAGTCACATCAAGTGAGAATAATTTGTGTGATGATCTGTTAACAAAACAGGTTCCCGCAATTTTATCACCGTAGCTGTTGATGTAACAGCACCTACTTTCTCACTGCTTCACCTCACTAATCAAGCAGACCAACAACGTTGTGAAATACGAATAGTTCACTGTTTCTATGCACTTTCTCTTCAGCGAACCAACAGTTCCCAGTACAATTTTTTGCACGGCTCATAATTATAGGTTCATGAGACGTTTGTAGCTATAGCTGAACAATAATGTCAGAAGTCCGTTCTGTAGTGTTTTTGGTCTAGAGTCAAAAATCATGGCAGTCATCGCTCATTTGGACTCGTTACATGGAGAACGTCATTGAAGATATTGCATACTCATTCATGCTTATGATTTTAAACAACGACATGGATATTAATTACCACGATAGTCCAACTTTTATCAGATGGTTCAAATGGCTCTAAGCAGTATGGGACTTAACATCTGAGTTCATCAATCTCCTAGACTTAGAACTAATTAAACGTAACTAACCTATGGACATCACACACATCCATGTCCGAGGTAGGATTCGAAGCTGCGACACTAGCAGCAGCGCGGTTCCGGACTCTAGCGCCTAGGACCGCTCGGCTACATCGGCCGGCTCCAACTTTTATCGAATGTTATACATTCTTAAGAGGAAACGTGCATCGAAGATCTCAAATGTGGTACAAATTAAATGTATTCGAAATTGCGAATACGATTTAGTGTCAAGAAAATTTGTGGCAGACTGGAACTCGAGCGGATTTCCCGCATATCTCGTGCAGTCGCCTTAACAGCTTAGACTACCCGAGTATGCCTGCAGCACCGATACAAACTTCGGGAGGTCACTGTGCGTCTACGTTCTGCACTCGTACAGTTACTGTGACTCCCGTATAGGGAGGGACTTTATTATTATTTTCGCGGCCTTGTCTAGAGATGAAATAGTATTTGCAGTGTCTGGGTTATACGATGAACTACGCATTGCCCATCAGACAGACCTGAAGCATGCTCGTCTGAAGTACATTGCATAGCACATCGTATAACACAGACCCTGTAAATACTATTATTATCACGTGTATTAGATGGGCAGTGCTGGTATGACCAAGACTACCCATTATAACGTAATAAATAGTCTTGAGAGTAGGTATAGCTTGCAATTAATTTTATTTAACTCCACGGAGTCTGAGTTGCAGTTCATATTTTGTGATAAAAACATTCTTCCTGTGGACGACGCTCTTCCTCGTCGATTTCAACGAAACGTGTGACAGTGATGGCTTCCAAAACAACTCAGTGTTACATCTTTTTGAAAGACTGAACAGAATATGCACAAGAGTAGCTCTTCCCAACAGACGCAAACTGAAAAAAAAAAAATTGCCACTATTTACTCCAAATTTACCGCTTATCGACACCCTCTCGTATTCGTCAGTTACAATTAATCAGAGCGAATAATCGTAGCTGCACGGCCATTGTGGCTTCTGTCAGGACACGCACGAGTATATTAGCTGAAATCCTTGGAAGACGTCACCTGCCAGTGTTCCGCAGTTTCTTTGGACAGCGCCACTCAGGCCGGAGGATGTTTTGTCTCAGACCGCGGCGAGGCTTCAGCCTTCAGCGCACCTCAAGTAACAATCCGCCACTTTTCGGAAGAGCCTTGTCCCAGATTAGCCGACTCTTTGATCTAGATGCGGCGTCTGCGGAGATGCACTTTTTCTGTAGTGTCAGTATCATGTTGGTTTCTTTATCGCTTTGCTGAAGAGAGTGAAGCTTTTATGGACCACGTTCGGTATAGAGATGACTGATTCTTTTCAACAAATTTTCATTGATATTCGTATACCTTTTTTAAGCTGTAAAGTCATGTGGTATTAATAGTTCGGCGAAACTGACGTTAAATTTCACAGGTAATTTGATGCTGAGACACATTAATATGCGAATTTTTTCTATTACAATCGTTAATGTACTGTAAGTTGCTCTTCTGCGCGGCTGTTGGTGGCTGACTTTTTAAACACATTTTCACTTAAAGACAATTCACGTTCCAGCGTAGAACATAAACTCTGAAACACGTATGGAAATCTGTACAGTGGCCTCTGTGTTTCTCTCTGATTTCACAACGATGCAGATTGGTTTCAGAAGTGTGTCGGGTGTGTGGGTTGGCCCAGAACTTCTTACCTAAATACATCTTAAACTTTTCACTTTGCATATCTCGTTATCTTACAGTCCAAGAATTATTATTTTAAAATACTTTTTATAATTTGATCAGTTTTTCATTCTATAAAATAGAGAAAGTTGTTTACCATTATTCGTAACAATCTACATGGCAGCAGTAGGTATTTTTTTAAACATACGCATAGTTTGATTGCAGGCCAACTGTAACGGAGATACATTAGCTAAATTTTGTCCTTCACTTCCATGTAACATTAAAGATAGTGCATTTGATTAATAGAATTCACTGAGAATGAACTACCCCGTTTATTTCCGGCTAACTCGTGAGGATGTTCAGTGCTTATCCTGCCCTTCACTTTTCCGTTTTTTACTGACTGGCTGTATATACCCGAATACCTGCTGTGTAATACAATGGGATGGAACTACGAGTATAGGAATATTTGATACACTCTTTTTTACCATACCCCTGGCTGGTATAATTGAAAACTTCTAACAGAAGTTCATTCCAAACTCAAAGAAAGCAGGTGTTGACAGATGTGAAAATTACCGAACTATCAGTTTAATAAGTCACAGCTGCAAAATACTAACACGAATTCTTTACAGACGAATGGAAAAACTGGTCGAAGCCGACCTCGGGGAAGATCAGTTTGTATTCCGTAGAAATGTTGGAACACGTGAGGCAATACTGACCTTACGACTTATCTTAGAAGAAAGATTGAGGAAAGGCAAACCTACGTTTCTAGAATTTGTAGACTTAGAGAAAGCTTTTGACAATGTTGACTGGAATACTCTCTTTCAAATTCTGAAGGTAGCAGGGGTCAAATGCAGGAAGCCAAAGGCTATTTACAATTTGTACAGAAACCAGTTATAAGAGTCGAGGGATATGAAAGGGAAGCAGTGGTTGGGAAGGGAGTGAGACAGGGATGTAGCCTATCCCCTATGCTATTCACTCCGTATATTGAGAAACCAATAAAGGAAACAAATGAAAAGTTCGGAGTAGGTATTAAAATGCATGGAGAAGAAATAAAAACTTTGAGGTTCGCCGATGACATTGTAATTCTGTCAGAGACAGCAAAGGACTTCGAAGAGCAGCTGAACGGAATGGACAGTGTCTTGAAAGGAGGGTATAAGATGAACATCAACAAAAGCAAAACGAGGATAATGGAATGTAGTCGAATTAAGTCGGGTGATGCTGAGGGAATTTGATTAGGAAATGAAACACTTAAATTAGTAAAGGAGTTTTGCTATTTGGGGAGCAAAATAACTGATGATGGTCGAAGTAGAGAGGATATAAAATGTAGACTGGCAATGGCAAGGAAAGCGTTTCTGAAGAAGAGAAATTTGTTAACATCAAGTATAGATTTAAATGTCAGGAAGTCGTTTCTGAAAGTATTTGTATGGAGTGTAGCCATGTATGGAAGTGAAACGTGGACGATAAATAGTTTAGACAAGGAGAGAATAGAAGCTTTCGAAATGTGGTGCTACAGAAGAATGCTGAAGATTAGATGGGTAGATCACATAACTATGAGGAGGTATTGAATAGAATTGAGGAGAAGAGGAGTTTGTGGCACAACTTGACTGGTAGAAGGGATCGGTTGGTAGGACATGTTCTGAGGCATCAAGGGAACACCAATTTAGTATTGGAGGGCAGCGTGGAGGGTAAAAATCGTAGAGGGAGACCAAGAGATGAATACACTAAGGGGATTCAGAAGGATGTAGGCTGCAGTAAGTACTGGGAGATGAAGAAGCTTGCACAGGATAGGGTAGCATTGAGAGCTGCATCAAACCAGTCTCAGGACTGAAGACCACAACAACAACAACAGAAGTTCAGATCATGATTCTGTATTCTGGCAAACGATTTTCAGAAAATAATTGTTGGAAAGAATTTTATAAGGCTGTGGGGTAGCTTAAACACATTCGCAGGTTTTTTGTGAATTTGTTTATTAACCATCATGACGCGTTTCAGGTTTGACCCATCATCAGATGACCCGTTATAGTCAGACAAAGGTAACAGATGTTGTGCAACAAACATTACAGATTTTTTTCCTTTACTGTAATTTCATTCCAAAAAATTACAGAAACGCAAATTTCTCATAGATATCCGTTGTAAACGAACAATATTCAAGAGCAAAAGGATTTTTGATACAGAAATAAACACCAATTTAGATACAAGTACAGGCAAATTTGATGTGGTCGTTAAATACTGTCATTACTAATATGCAGAGTAACGGGCGCACCACTAGTTGCACATTTCGACCCCGACTGTCGAAATGCTACAAAAGCAGTCACCAGCGCCCCTCTGTGTGCTGCGAGGAAGGCTCGGTCACGCTAAGCGACGTAACACTGTCGATGCACGTTTAAAGAGCGCCACACAATTTAAATTTTTAAGGTGCAGTTTCCGAAAGTGCGTGTCAATATGTAAAACATTGAGAAACTGCTTACGCAAACGCCAGCAAAAATCTTTTCTTACTTATAAAAATTCAGTCGACATATTACATAAAACCAGCATGTAAAAATCTTTACAAGGCTTTTTGTTTGTGTACATATGTACAATTGTCAAGATATTAGCAACTTAAATCTGTTACAGTGCGAAGTGGGTGCGTAATTTTACTTTGTAGTAAAATGAAGATGTATGTTTATCCCAAGGTACATAGCCAGCTTTCAGTTGGTCATGTGTTAACAATGTTACTTATATATACAAACAAAAAAGTCCTGTAAAGATTTTTATACGCTCGTATTGTGTAATACGTTGCTTGAATTTTTGTAAGTAAGACAGAATTTTTACCTGTGGGTGGGCCATCAACTTTTAAACGTTTTATATTTTGACAAGCACTTCCTGCACTCGTGCCTTAAAAATCTGTATGTAGAACTTACATTGGCCACGAATCTGTGGGGCGCTCTTTAAAAGCTCATCGACACGGTTATGCCATCTAGCGTGACTGGTGCCGCCTCCTAGCACACAGAATGGCGGTGGTGACTGCTTATGTGATACTTGAACAGTTAGCGTCCAACTGTGCAACTAATCGTGCTACCTGTTACTCTATCTGTTTTAGCAATGACAGTATTTGACGACTACATCAAAGTCTCATGTATTTGTGAGTAAAATGGTATTCATTTCTGTAAGCCTATTGCTCCTGGATATTGTTCGTTTAGAACGGAGTTTATGAGAAATTTGCATTTCTATAAAGCTTGTAACATAAAACCTGTTTCCTTTATCTGTTTGTAATAGGTCATCAGGTGATGGGTTAAACTCGAAACGCGTCATGACAGTTAATACACAAATTTAGAAAAAAAACAGCGACTCTTTTAAACAACCACAAGTATTTTTTTAAAACTCTTTTAGTAATTAATCATATTGATAATGGTTGCAAGCCTCTACAAGTACTTCCAGTCTGATATAGGATTTCAGAAAGTAGTCACACTGTGTAACTGAATATCATCCATTCAAGCAATATCTTCGTGTAAATATCCAAAAATGTTAGCCACGTTCAATATTATATCTGTTAACAGAGATAATTAAAGTCAAATATTTGTACAAATTTTCAAATATACCACTTCTGAGTTAGAAAGAGGGTATGTCATGTTATTTCAATTTTCAAAATCGAGTCAAGTTTACAAAGAACTTGGTAGTATGAGCTATGGTTTACTGTTACGACCTTGACGGTAGAATGAGACAGATTCAAGTTGACATGGGGGCTTATCAGAAATCACTCTTTCCAGGGACCATTCGCGACTGGATCAGGAAAGAGAGGAAATAATAGTGGTACACACAATACCCACCGCACGGGCACACAGGATGACACGCGGTGTACGGATGTGGATGCAGATGCAGACATCGCATCCCTATACTAAGCAAAAAATGAAGAGAAAGCACCGCCATCGGCAATTTTTTAATTCAACATAATAAAACGAACATCCAGACGAAATATTGCATTTCAGAAATTCATACTCAGTACTAGAGATAGTAAACTATTTGGACAACAGCTATAAGGTTTCTAGACTATTTTTGGTATTCAAGGAATGTGATATGAACTCTATATTTTCAGTCGGTGATTCATACTTCATATTTGTGCAACGAGTATTTTTCAAAGAGTAGTTTTCAGTTGAGGTACTTGCACTCGAAGAGTACAAGCAATGTGATCTTTGGTTGTTGGTGGCATCGTCGTTACAGTAGATTTCTGTGAGATGTATGTGAGTGAGTCAGTTGCTGGTCACACTAGTGAGCAGTCTGGAAATAGCCAGAGATATACAGAGGTTGTTGAATTTTGGGACGTAAAGATTAATCTGAGAAGTAATGTTGTTGCCGCATTGCTTGACTGCGCATGATTTATGATGTGTTTAAAAAACGGAAACTCTTAGTATGATTTTTCTTTTTAGGCCTGGATTAGTTACTTCATTTATTGAGATGTGATTAAGTATGTTTATACGGCTTGCACTCAGATGTTACAGATTAACCACTCCTTAACCATTTCCGTAATTAATTTCATTGCAGAGTCATATTGAAATAAGAATGAGTTTTGTAAGGATGGTTGTAATTATTAAGGAAGATATCAGAGTTTCAGTGGAGATTTGAATGCTACTCTCTTTACATTATTCAGTAAACGCAATATTCTCCATCCTCGTCTCACGAAAATTTGGATTTTTAATAGTACGTGACTGCATTGCAGTCTTGGGAACACAGTGATCAAAACTAAAGCATGACATGCCTAGAACAGTTACATGTTACTGCATTGCACTGCTCGAGGCTTTCTTTCCTTTCGGCTGGTTTGCAGCTTTGTTGTACTTAAATGTCCATCACTCTTGAGCAGTACCGAGTTTCCGTTGCCCCTGGCAAGCCACAAAAATTAGTTAGGGCCAGTTTAACACAACAGTCAGAACATTGCGAGCTCATACAGTTAAGGATTCCAATTCAAAACTGTTATCATGTTCAGTTTAGGTAAATTTCAGTGCATATTTTACTTACTTCGTCAGTCTCACTGTTACAGTACAGTGTTACATTTGCGCTGTTGTCATTCACTGTTGGAATTTGTTTGGTCGTAGAATCACAGGGCATTTTTTACAGAAACATTTTAGTTATTAATTCTTTCAAAATCCGTTTTGTAATATTATGTAGCTTATTTATTCTTTTTGTTTTGTGTGATGGAATTGCAAGTAACGTTTTTCAACGTCACACACTGTAGCACTGTTCATTGCATTATGTACTAAATAATTTCACAGGACAATTTATTTAGTTTATAATTTTACGTTTTCTAATTAACATGATATAAGCTAACTGCGATACATGTATACAGTTTGAGACAGATTTGGCCACTCATTTTTATCAGATAGCGTTATGTAAGCATACCACTTGCGTTGTTCACGATCATACCACAGAAAGACACATGAAGTGGGAAACCAGTTCAGTCCAGTACAGTTACGGTTCACAGTATTCAGCTTATTATTTATTTTTATTCAGAAAAGTTACAAACTAGAGACACCACGGGGACTTTACATACAGTCTCCAATAACAAAATACCAACAGCCGTTATTTTGGGTTTATTTGTTAGGCAACCAGTTTCGGCATTACATTGTGCCATCTTCAGGCCTGCATATATCGGATAACTATCGTGTTAGATACCAAGCTGAAGTCCCGTACTCCGGACATAATATCGAGTTACATTTATTACATAGAGTACCTGATCAAAAGTATCCACCTACCAGTGGACATTAATATGGGACGTGTTCACCCTTCGACTTTGTGATGGCTTCAGTTCTGCTGGGGACACTTTCAATGAGACATCTGAATGTCTGTTTAAGAATGGTAGACCGTTCTCTCTCTAGATCCGAAACCGAGTAGGTAGTGATGCTGAACGCTCGAGTCTGGAGTAAAGTCGACTTTGTAACCTGTCCCAAAGGGTTTCCATTGGGTTCAGATCGGGATTCGAGGCAGGCCGGTCCATATCAGGAATGATGTAACCAGAAACCCTTGCTTCACAGATGCTGCTTTATAACGTAGTGCATTGTCATGCTGATATAATCCTTCTCCGAACTGTTTCTTATTATGCCCAATAAGTGGACCGCATTCTACGACATACACCCTCATACCATAAAACCACCACCTCTGCTCTTCACTGTTGCCACGCTCAGACCATTCCATATAATTGCTACAGGGTGTAGCGTTATTCAACTTTCCAAATCACTCATGTCCAGTCACCCACAGCTCAGAGGCAACGCTTTTTATACCACTTCAAAAAAAATGTTCAAATGTGTGTGAAATCTTATGGGACTTAACTGCTAAGGTCATCAGTCCCTAAGCTTTACACACTATTTAACCTAAATTATCCTAAGGACAAACACACACACCCGTTCCCGAGGGAGGGCTCGAACCTCCGCCGGGACCAGCCGCACAGTATACCACTTCAATCGGGCTTAGAACTGACCTGAAATGTATGGCTTATGAGGAGATGATTGACCACTGCACCTCATTCTTTTTAGCTCCCTACGTACAGTGCTAGCTGGATTGCTGGTAGCACACTGGAACTCACGAGTGATTCCTCCTGATGATTTAATGCGATTTTTATAACCACCGTCCACAATACTCAACGGTCCGTGTCCACCAATACACCAGGCCTGCCTGGGCTCAGTTTACTGTGCTTGTTCCTTCGCGTTTCCACTTCACATCACTAAGAGTAGGCTTGGCCAGCTTTACAAGATTTGGAATGTATCTGATGGATCTGTTACTCAGCAGACATTGAGTGAGTAGTCCACGTTCCAAGTCACTGAGCACTCGTGGCCCACACACTCTGATGTTGCTGCTTCTCGGCTGGTAACACAGTACTCTCCGCGTCCTTTTATTCTGGCGGTCCGCTTCTGCTGACATCTAGTGGTTAATTCCGCATTTAATTGCTGTACTGGGATACTTTTGATCATAAAGTGTATTTTTTCGGCAGTATCGGTACACTTCAAAGGTAAGACGATTTAATAAATTTACGTCGCTCGAACTCTATAAAGTTCAGTCGTACTTACAATACTGACGTAACTGCATTCATGTCTCCGTTTTAAGAACGTGTACTATTCTGCTCAACTGCGCTCCACAATGTACACACAACTAACAGCTGATTCTGCGCGGCTTCTCAGCACTGGAGAGAAGGTACCCCGAGGAGAACGTAGTTCCCGCCCAGTCGGAGATTTTCTCCGCATCGGGACTGGGTGTTGTATTGTCCTTGCCTTCGTTTCGTCATAACCGACAAAAAAATCGCTTGCATGGCGTCACCTGACGAGTCTATGTCTCTAGCTTCCTACCAATGTACGGGCTTAACCCTAATGAATATTCTGTGTTATCGAAGCACACTGTCTTATCTTCTTTCCACTGTTGAGATGGCTGTAAGGGCACTTACGGAAAGCCAATACATCATTAACAGGAGAATGCAGCGGTGGTGGGTGGAAACAGGGAGTGCTGTGGCAATCCAGTACATTACCGGCTCCACACGATCAATTTTGCATCTAGGCGTCCTTTACAATCTACAGTACAAACCCGTCAGTACTATAGTGCCGGAAGAAGGTAGACGACACAATGGAACCGGCAAAAATGGCTTCAGGTCTCTCTTTACTGACGGGTGCTGGGTATGTCTCAGCCGGCCAGAGTGGCCGAGCGGTTCTAGGCGCTACAGTCTGGAACCGCGCGACCACTACGGTCGCAGGTTCGAATCCTGCCTCGGGCATGGGTGTGTGTGATGTCCTTAGGTTAGTTAATTTAAGTGGTTCTAAGTTCTAGGGGACTGACGACCTCAGATGTTAAGTCCCATAGTGCTCAGAGCCATTTGAACCATTTGGATATATCTCATGCCTGAAGATCGTCGTGGAAGAGTGCACAGGTAGTGGTCAGGTATCAATGCAAATCTGGAGCAAGCAGTCCCGATGGTTCAGAAAAAAGGTATTCATGTTTTAGGCCGGTATCATGCACGGGGTAAGAAGCTTCTTATCACCATAAATACCAAATTGAAGAGTGTGTAGCACCAAGACAGCATATTCCGACCTATTGTCGAGCACTGTAGTCAACATTTCAAAGTTGGATTCGCGCTTTAAGATGCTAATGCACAAGCTCATTGTGACCGCCAAGAGAACACATTTCTCCAGAAGGCAGTCATCAAGCAAATGAAATGGCCCGTTATATCCGCTGCTGTGTGTCGTCACAAGAATCCTCCTTAGAAACAATATGATCTCAGGAGCGCCACCCTTAAAGAATGGGATAGGCTTGAGAAGTAAAATATCGACTACTCTGCCAAGGAGTATCCAGTGTCTTGCAAAGCAAGCGGTTGAGCAAGACGGTATACGATGTTACGGGACACTAGATTGATTTCTCAGACGTGCAATGATGTTCACTTGAAAAGATTGCTCTTATTGCGATCATTGCTTTTTGTATTTCATAGTATCTTTTTACCTTCATAATGCTAAGAGTTTCATTCTCACCTTCCTTTGAATCTAAGCACCACACGTTCACAGATGAGCAGATGATACCAAAAATTTTTTGATCACTTAATATTTTATAAGTAGAATTAAAGTCTGAGAGTGAACCCCACTTCTTCCATACTAACCTCTTATGTACATTTAGTCTCCTTTTCACTCCATCATATGTTTTTTTCTTATGTTACTGTGCACGTTCTCACGGGAGGTATGGTCAATATTCAGGGAAATGACTGGAACGATCATTCGAAGCAAATAAGTCTAGCAAACATAAGCTCTAGAACGCATACCTTAGGAGCTAAGAGCACTTGTTCATCTTCGGTACTGTGAAGCACATCTCTTCCACTGAACAAGTACTCACAGCTCTTAAGGTGTGCACTTTACAGCCCATGCTTATTAGACAATTGTTTCTTGTTTTGACCCATAGTACCTTCTTTCAAAATAAGAAAAGCAGAAAGCTTGTATTACAAGAGATCTGTTTCACAATCTCGAAGATGAAGACCTGCTCATAGTTATTAAGGTATACTTTTTGGAGTCCATGTTTACTAGATTTTTTTTCTTTCTAACAACCTTTTCTGTTATACCCCTGAGTATTGACCACTCCTCCTGGTACACCCTGTGCACTCCTACATTGCGATTCCATCTACTTCTAATGCTGCTAACACTGTGGTAAAAAGAGATGCAGCTACAAGTGTAGGAATACATTACCACCTCCTTTTCCAAATACTGTAACCTTGAGAGATATTACAGTTACTTAGATGATGAAATTCAGACCACCAGTGTTGCACTGTACCAATTATATTTTAAACAAATTACTTTCCGAAAGTATCGATTCTGAATGATTCACTATCGGCCCTTCATACTATATCTCCAAACGAACGCCGAAAAATATTAGTAATCGAAGCTGAATCTTGCAGATTCATTACTGTAGGACGGGAAAGAAGTATTCTTCTATTAATGGATGTCATCTAGTTTTGGAATTCAGGGTATTGAGGCGGCAGCCCAAATGACCAAGAGCAGTAATTCAACAGAACAAACGAAATATCCAGTACTTTTATACCCAAGACAAATAAATGAGAATTTTCGAAAAGGTCCATATAGTGTCTTATACCGCAAACAGAAAACAAAATGTGAAAAAGAGCTGTTGTACTACAAAGAAGTTATTCTAGGAACGAAACAGTAGGAGCTTTACAAGGAACTGAAAGTCAGTAATTGCTTTGCTGAGCATTTGTGTGGAGTTCGCGTGCAGCAATCACTTAGATGTATTGCTTGGCAAAAAAAGGGAAGCACTTGGAAGGGGAGAAAAAAACGAAATGAAAGTTCACGGGCTGAGAGTTTCTGTGATATTATTTCAGTGACTACAAAATACAGTCAAATTTACAAGGTCAGATTGGAGGGGGGGGGGGGGGGGGACCAAACAGCGAGGTCATCGGCCCCATCGGATTGGCGAAGGATGGGGAAGGAAGTTGGCCGCGTCCTTTCAAAGGAACCATCTCAGCATTTGCCTGAACCAATTTAGGGAAACCACGGAAAACGTAAATCAGGATGGCCGGACGCGAGTTTGAACAAATGGTTCAAATGGCTCTACATCTACATCTACATCTACATCTATACTCCGCGAGCCACCTTACGGTGTGTGGCGGAGGGTACTTATTGTACCACTATCTGATCCCCCCTTCCCTGTTCCATTCACGAATTGTGCGTAGGAAGAACGACTGCTTGTAAGTCTCCGTATTTGCTCTAATTTCTCGGATCTTTTCGTTGTGATCATTACGCGAGATATATGTGGGCGGTAGTAATATGTTGCCCATCTCTTCCCGGAATGTGCTCTCTCGTAATTTCGATAATAAACCTCTCCGTATTGCGTAACGCCTTTCTTGAAGTGTCCGCCACTGGAGCTCGTTCAGCATCTCCGTAACGCTCTCGCGCTGACTAAATGTCCCCATGACGAATCGCGCTGCTTTTCGCTGGATCATGTCTATCTCTTCTATTAATCCAACCTGGTAAGGGTCCCATACTGATGAGCAATACTCAAGAATCGGACGAACAAGCGTTTTGTAAGCTACTTCTTTCGTCGATGAGTCACATTTTCTTAGAATTCTTCCTATGAATCTCAACCTGGCGCCTGCTTTTCCCACTATTTGTTTTATGTGATCATTCCACTTCAGATCGCTCCGGATAGTAACTCCTAAGTATTTTACGGTCGTTACCGCTTCCAATGATTTACCACCTATGGCATAATCGTACTGGAATGGATTTCTGCCCCTATGTATGCGCATTATATTACATTTATCTACGTTTAGGGAAAGCTGCCAGCTGTCGCACCATGCATTAATCCTCTGCAGGTCCTCCTGGAGTACGTACGAGTCTTCTGATGTTGCTACTTTCTTGTAGACAACCGTGTCATCTGCAAATAGCCTCACGGAGCTACCGATGTTGTCAACTAAGTCATTTATGTATATTGTAAACAATAATGGTCCTATCACGCTTCCCTGCGGTACTCCCGAAATTACCTCTACATCTGCAGATTTTGAACCGTTAAGAATGACATGTTGTGTTCTTTCTTCTAGGAAATCCTGAATCCAATCACAAACCTGGTCCGATATTCCGTAAGCTCGTATTTTTTTCACTAAACGTAAGTGCGGAACCGTATCAAATGCCTTCCTGAAGTCCAGGAATACGGCATCAATCTGCTCGCCAGTGTCTACGGCACTGTGAATTTCTTGGGCAAATAGGGCGAGCTGAGTTTCACATGATCTCTGTTTGCGGAATCCATGTTGGTTATGATGAAGGAGATTTGTATTATCTAAGAACGTCATAATACGAGAACACAAAACATGTTCCATTATTCTACAACAGATTGACGTAAGCGAAATAGGCCTATAATTATTCGCATCTGATTTATGACCCTTCTTGAAAATGGGAACGACCTGCGCTTTCTTCCAGTCGCTAGGTACTTTACGTTCTTCCAGCGATCTACGATAAATTGCTGATAGAAAGGGGGCAAGTTCTTTAGCATAATCACTGTAGAATCTTAAGGGTATCTCGTCTGGTCCGGATGCTTTTCCGCTACTAAGTGATAGCAGTTGTTTTTCAATTCCGATATCGTTTATTTCAATATTTTCCATTTTGGCGTCCGTGCGACGGCTGAAGTCAGGGACCGTGTTACGATTTTCCGCAGTGAAACAGTTTCGGAACACTGAATTCAGTATTTCTGCCTTTCTTCGGTCGTCCTCTGTTTCGGTGCCATCGTGGTCAACGAGTGACTGAATAGGGGATTTAGATCCGCTTACCGATTTTACATATGACCAAAACTTTTTAGGGTTCTTGTTTAGATTGTTTGCCAATGTTTTATGTTCGAATTCGTTGAATGCTTCTCTCATTGGTCTCTTTACGCTCTTTTTCGCTTCGTTCAGCTTTTCCTTATCAGCTATGATTCGACTACTCTTAAACCTATGATGAAGCTTTCTTTGTTTCCGTAGTACCTTTCGTACATGATTGTTATACCACGGTGGATCTTTCCCCTCGCTTTGGACCTTAGTCGGTACGAACTTATCTAAGGCGTACTGGACGATGTTTCTGAATTTTTTCCATTTTTGTTCCACATCCTCTTCCTCAGAAATGAACGTTTGATGGTGGTCACTCAGGTATTCTGCGATTTGTGCCCTATCTCTCTTGTTAAGCAAATATATTTTCCTTCCTTTCTTGGCATTTCTTATTACACTTGTAGTCATTGATGCAACCACTGACTTATGATCACTGATACCCTCTTCTACATTCACGGAGTCGAAAAGTTCCGGTCTATTTGTTGCTATGAGGTCTAAAACGTTAGCTTCACGAGTTGGTTCTCTAACTATCTGCTCGAAGTAATTCTCGGACAAGGCAGTCAGGATAATGTCACAAGAGTCTCTGTCCCTGGCTCCAGTTCTGATTGTGTGACTATCCCATTCTATACCTGGTAGATTGAAGTCTCCCCCTATTACAATAGTATGATCACGAAGCTTCTTCACGACGTTCTGAGCACTATGGGACTAAACATCTGCGGTCATCAGTCCCCTAGAACTTAGAACTAATTAAACGTAACTAACCTAAGGACATCACACACATCCTTGCCCGTGGCAGGATTCGAACCTGCGACCGTAGCAGTCGCGCGGTTCCGGACTGAGCGCCTATAACCGCTAGACCACCGCGGCCGGCCGAGTTTGAGCCGTCGTCCTCCCGAATGCTAGTGCAGTGTGCTAACCACTGCACCACATCGCTCGATTAAATTTACAAGGAGCTTGTCAGTATGGGCCCACTTGCCAGTATGGTGTTGCATCCCCTCCGGGCTGGATACACGCACTGATTCGGTTCGAAACGGTAGTCATAAAATCGTTGTATCCTCTCTTAAGGCTAAGGCCTAATCTGTTGAAACTTGTAAGTAAGCTGTTTATGTTTTCTCTATGTAAGTAGGCTGTTTATGTTTTCTCTATGTAAGTAGGCTGTTTATGTTTTCTTATTGGCAACGTTACGTAGTGCTCAATATGAAAATCACTGGCTGTGCTGTGTGCAGTCTGTGGCTAGTTTGCATTGTTGTCTGCCATTGTAGTGTTGGGCAGCAGCAGCTGGATGTGAACAGCGCATAGCGTTGCGCAGTTGGAGGTGAGCCGCCAGCAGTGGTGGATGTGGAGAGAGAGATGGCGGAGTTTTGAAATTTATCATGAACTGCTATATTTATATATGATGATATCAAGGTAAATACATTGTTTGTTCTCTATTAATATCTTTCATTTGCTAACTATCCCTATCAGTAGTTAGTGCCTTCAGTAGTTTGAATCTTTTATTTAGCTGGCAGTAGTGGCGCTCACTGTATTGCAGTAGCTTGAGCAGCGAAGATTTTTGTGAGGTAAGTGATTTGTGAAAGGTATAGTTTAATGTTAGTCAGGGCCATTCTTTTGTAGGGAATTTTGAAAGTCAGATTGCGTTGTGCTAACAAAATATTGTGTGTCAGGTTAAGCACAGTCGTGTATAAATTGTTCAAAGGGGACGTTTCATATGGCGACCCTGCCAGGATACCTCACTGGAATCTTCTGATTTTTTTCTTGTAGTTTGTGTAATTAGTGTAGATTTTGTTTATTGCTAGCGCGTAATTATAGAGACAATTTCCTTTGTAGTTGCAGTCTTTCATTGTTGTATAGTAAAACAGTTGTGGCATGCATGTAGATTTGCACCAAGTATTTCGCAGCTGCGCTTGCAATTAACTAGATATTATTTTCAGTGCTATGTTAATGTGTTCTCTTATTTTTGATCTTCAAATTGTGCTTTTCTTTGTTATCGTGTGAAATACTGTGACAATAATGGCGTGTGAAAAACGTAATACTAGGCTCCAAAGTAAACTGAGAAATGACAGTGAAAATGAAAGCAGTGTGTTAGCGCCACCGAGTAATGAATTAACTGATGTTCAAAGTAGTAATTTGGTAATCGTGCATAGGGAAATGGAGCGGGCGGCAAACAATGGCATGGACAGTGAAACAATTAGTGAAGAGGGAAGCATTATCGACCGATCGGTCGGCAATAGCTCGCCTCAGGAAGCTGAAATGACACGACACGATCTCGCAAATACTGTAGATTCAGGTTTTGGATTCTCACCGTTTTCTCAAATGAGTCAAGACACATTTTCCGCTTGTCAAAATGTGAATGTTGCCGGTGCAACTTCACTCCCGAAAAGCACTGAGGAACATGTTTCAGACACCAGTGCATTGTTATTACAATTAATGCAACAAATGGGACAAAAGCTTGAAAAGTTAGACACAATGGAACAACACCAGAGACAAACACAGCAACAGTTAGACACAGTGGAACAAAATCTCAAAAAGTTAGACACAGTGGAACAAAATCTCAAAAAGTTAGACACAGTGGAACAAAATCTCAAAAAGTTAGACACAGTGGAACAAAATCTTAAAAAGTTAGACTCATTGGAACAAACTCTTGAACAAACACGTGAAGACTTAACTACTGAGTTACATAACATTGAATCGAAATGTCAAAAAGTCTGTAATGACGTAAAAACACAAATTTGTGAGCATTTTCAACCTATTTTTTCACGGCATGAAAATGCATTACGGAATCACGAAGCAGCCATATAAGAACTGCAAACTATTGTTCATGAAAATCATGAGACCTTGCAAGCTAAATTTGACTCAGTTGCATCTACCGATTCGGTTACGCAACTTGCAAAAACTCAGGAAAACTTAAAGGACACAGTAGATACTCTGAAACTTGGTTCAGAAAAACACACTGAGGAAATAAGTACACTATCGGATAAAGTAGCCGAACTTTCAGATCAGTTCACTAACTTATCTACAAAGGTAGATGATGATCTGAATGACACAACACCTGTAGCCTTCACTGACACAGAAGAGTATGAACAAATTAGGAAATTCAAACAAAATCAGAATCAAATTAATACGCAACACCAAAGAGAAATCCGGGAAGTACAAGATCAGCTGACACAGGTAATACAAGAATTACGTATTTCAGAGGACACTCGCGCTCCAACACGGGAAGAGGGACTTAGAAATACGGAAAAGCCGCAAAATAATAACACAGGGCATTTCGGAAGTTATGAAAGAAATTGGCAATGTGCACCGAATTTTGAGATGGAACGGCCGACACGACCTAACAATGACCGATATGCGACTCGCCGACATGATGATTTTGACTATAAACTGTTCATTACTACACGTAAATTCAAAACACTTAAGAATTCTGCCAACGACATTCATCCACAAGCGTGGCTCCATCAATTCTCTCACTGTTTTCCTCCCAACTGGTCATTAGAACACAGATTAGAATTTATGTGTGGCTACTTGGAGAATGAACCAGCTGTAAGAATGCGATCGGTAATTCACGATTGCCACAGTGAAGGAGAGTTTTACCATGCCTTCCTCTCAGCATATTGGTCTCAAGCTACACAAGACCGTGTAAAACATAGCATCATGATGATGAAACACTTTGAACAATCTGAATTTTCCAGTCTTGTCAAATATTTTGAAGACATGTTGCATAAGAATCAGTATCTTTCAAACCCATACAGCCCCTCAGAACTCATCCGCATTTGCTTACTCAAATTGCCTGAACATTTACGACATATTATTTTAGCAGGACGTTGCAAAGATGACATTGAAGCATTTCAGGGTCTGTTACAAGAACTAGAAATTGACACTGATAATCGCGGAACGCGAAAACAAGGACACAACAATTACACGTCACATCCGTCACAATTCCGTGACGACAGAAACAATAACCGGACACGACTGGTCTATTCTTACAACGCAAATCGTGACCTAAATAGACACCACCCATATGACAACCACTGGCAGAGTAATAATTGTTACAGAGAAAGATCGCATTTCCGTAGTAATGACCACCACAGAGACAATCAGAGAAACAGACAATTTGGGAACCAAAATAATTATTATCAAGGGAGACAGAATAACTTTAGACGCAACGGTCCAGCGCGCAGTTACAACTCAGGGAGAAATTCTTCACCACATGACCGACAAACAAGAAACTATGTAAACTACCGACAAAACGACAGACGTGAATTTCATCAGAACTGGCGGGATTCTAACAGAGCTGGGCCCTCTCGGCAAGGCGAATTCGTAGAAGTTAGTTCTCCTAATCCCAATAACGACGCGCGCCAACAAAGAGACAATAGGCAATGACTCGCACAGCAGGCAGCCGCGTGCGCCCGCTGACTCCGAGAAAAATAACATAAGACGCTAGCCTTGAGAAAAATTTTAGCATTCTTTACCGTTGTATACAACATGATAATTGCTTTGAAGTTGAAACTCTGTGCACTAGGAAGAGTAAAGGTTTACACCACATTTCACACGTAAAACCGTTTATTGAAAGATAATCTGCTTTTTAACTTTGTCTTTGCCATAAAATGTTTCACTTCACGTTGCTAGTATGCTTCAGAAACTGTTACCATGCAACAATGTTTGAAGTTAAATATCCAATCAAGAACCAAGAGAACTTATTGAAACAGAAATGACGAATGCATTGTTATAGTGAACAGACGTCACAGTGTTATTGTGTGTGTACATTCTTGCTTGTTAGTTGTACGATTACGTAACGACTATAAGGCTCACATACTTAGAACATTTACCAGTACTGCTAATGAGATTTTAATGCAACATTTTGGTTACCTGAAAATACATTCTGTATTTAAAGTGCTTTCTGAGAGATACCAGATGACACAGAGGTTAGTTTATGTGACAGCTACACGATTTTTATCACGACGCTACTAATGAGTGACAATTTACAATGTTGCTTTTGCGGTGTATCTGTTTTATATCTGCACAGTTTTCTGAATTCTTCTGGAAAGAAAAACATGTTTTAGTAGTAACTTTTGTGGTATAGCAACAATGAGACAGCTTTTTCGTGGCACAACAATACGTTACTGTACAGTACTTTCTTCATCACGCCAATAAGCATAATAACTACGATATCTATACGCAAAGCATTTCACTTTTGTTTATCATGAGGTAAGTACATTGGCTTCTGCAGAACTTAGCTTTCGGAGGAAAATAACTACGACACTTCCACAGAGATTATCTTACAACAAGATGCACATTTAGCGCTACAGGACACGCATTTCAGTGATCAATTTTATACTTAAAACATTTATTTTTAAAGATTTTTGAATTACAAAGAAAGTTTTCCGTGATATATTTCATTCCATTGGTGTAATCTGTAACACCTGAGGGTATAATTACATTAATCCTCAGGGGGGTACACGCTTACTTTGTGTACCATGTGTGTGGCAACCACAAGGAGCCCTAGCTAATATGGTATTTGCTTACACAACTTTACACATCGGTACCATATTTCTCTAACACATAATTACACAGCTATCTGATCATGTAACTGAGAGAGACAAACATTTATTTTACTATATCAGTGACAGATGTTTACGTAATTACACCGTTGGATAACTTCACACTTACGAAATTGTATTTTGTCTGTACTGTGTGAACTCTTCATATTTTTTCGGAACCATTGTGATACTATGAGAGCTTTGAATGATGTATTTGGTATGAGATCATGATTTTTAAAGTACGTTTGAGGCAGATGACACTTTTGACATGAGCAGAGAATTTTTTTAGGCTTAGAAATTATTGGAGGAAGTTACGACGATTTTGAGATTTGACTGAAGTGTTATGATGTTATTATTACGACGACGATGTGTATTATGTTGTTGAGGAATGTTTATTATGCTACGTATTTCTCACGATGAAATATTGAAGAAGTGTCGACGAATATGTATATGTATAATGAGGTAAGGAATAATGAGTAGTGTTTAGGGACTCTGATTTATGAAAAGGATGTTGGAAACCAAGAAACGTACTTTAAGAGTTATGAAATGTGTGACTGTATCACAATGCTGACCAATATTTTTTTTGGACACTTATATTTATAGGATTTTGTTTCTACAGATTTGCAACGCTAATTCTTGACCTGTGAAATATTTTTATATGAGACTGCCACGGTAGCAGAAACTGCTGTTGTAAATATTTCCGTACGAAAGTTAAGTGACCACCTGCACATAATGCGTCATGGGCACCCAGGTGTGTCAGACGCCTGGAGAACAAGCCATTAGTGTGAGTGCCTCGTCAGAAGCACAGGTAGAAAAAAAAATAAAGGGAAGGCCATTGTCCACGCTACTGACATCTCCTTGTTGAAAGCATACTGTGGAGCTCGTAATTTATGATATTTACTGAAATGCCTAATGAAACGATGAGAAACATTTCACAGCTATTGTCTTGCTAGTTAAGAAAAATGCCATATGGCTTGCTTTATGTATTTATTTACACATTTTGTTTAATATCAAGTTTCTAGCTGCACTGCAGCATTGGTTAAAATAAAATTTAATATATGTACTAATATAAATATTTTATGCCTACAGATCCAGTAAATAATTTTATGATCTATCCAAAACAAATGAGGGAGCACAAAAAGACATTTCCCTTCACAGGAATTGCATAAATAATTTTTTTACGATTTGGTAACTTATCTACTAGCGTAAGTTTTTGTGATGCATCACTCTAATGTTAAGATGTGACATAGGTATTAGACATGGCCATTTTAGTGTAATATTTTTTCTGCTTGCGCTATGTCATGTTTAGGTATAAGTTGCTGCTGTTTGCCAGGCATAGTGTTATTGAATTTGACTTTTGCTCATTTATGCTGCTAGCTTTGCCAATTTGCATTTTTTGCATTGCTGTTTGTGTTGATTTGTTATGTGATGCTGCATTGCCTCGTCCCTTAGTTTAGCATCTGAGCTCAGTAGATTTAAGTTAGCTTAAGAGGGGGTAGACTATATAAGAAACTGACTATGGACAATATGAAAAAGATTTGGGCCAAAATGAGTATTGTACACTGAGAAATAATTATATTGAAAGAAATATGAATAGAATACAGAAAGCATGCTTGGATAGGATTTTTTTGGTGGAAACAAAGGATGAAATAAGAGGAAAGATATATGAAGTTTTGGGTTGGTCTGCAGTACCAAATGTTATACTGAAAACGAACCCTGTCCTTTCCTATTGGTGTTATCCCACTATGTGTTTGTGTACCCTTGAGTATTTGTTTTCTTCCTGTCTCTGTGTAGTTTCATATAATTTTTTCTTCTTTTAATATTAAGCTACATTCACTATGATGAGGAATACTGTTATCCTCGAATATAATTGGCATTAATAATATGTTATTTACTTTGTAAAGATGTTAGATATTATTAATTCTGTTTTGTTTTAATGCTCATGTGTGAAGTTGATGTTTCAAAAGTTATTGTGATCTTTTATGTATGTACTCATGTCATAATTCCACTGATGTATATGTTAGTTCGATTCTTTTGTAAAGCCTGTACTACAGATGTTATCTGTATTGTTATGTTTTTAATAATGTATTCTGTACCTTTGTTATTGTATTATTATGTTATAAAATTATAATTGTCACCAGTTCATGATATTATTAACTTGCTAGTTACATTTCACTGCACACGTTTCTGTTGGTCATAGTATATGGACAATATGTGAGAAGTAGGGACTGTTAGTGTTTGCACGTGTGTTGATAATTCAGCAAGGGATTGAATAACAGCATTGCTGGTTCTAAGGACAATTCCAAAAACTTTGTGAGTGCACAAGTGGTGGTTTATGGACTTGCTATATTCTCCGCAAGACTCTTCGATGGTGAATGTGCACCTGCACAATCGCAACAGATGGCTGCTGGTCATCTCTACAAGGACTACAGTGGGTCTGCACCTCTGGTGGCCCACCAATACCATTATCTCTACAAGGACTACAGTGGGTCTACATCTTTGATGATCCATCAATACCATTATTTCTACAAGGACTGCAGTGGGTCTGCACCTCTGGTGACCCACCAATACCACAATCTCTACCAGGACTACAGTGGGTCTGCTCTGTGATGACCTACCAATATTCATCAAAACTTCGACTGACTCTGCAGTGGGTTTGCTCTGTTGTGACCCAATACTTGTCTGCATGTCGAGAGTCAGCACTGTCTTTCCGTTGGAAGGACAACACTACTTCTTCAAGACTGCATGGATATCCACTACTTCCGTGTGCATTTTCTTCTACTGCTCAGACTTTGAGAAAAACACTATATTTTACCGTAATGAATGATCAGGACTGTCTTTATGGACTGTGACAAAATTTTAGCTTTTGACCAACATTGTATCAATAAGTGTGTGCATTTGATTTCTTTGTTATTGTAATTATGAAAAATTTTATCAAATCATTATTGGCCACTGCCCAAAAAAAAAATTTGTAAAATTTTTTGTGGGGAGCGTGGGGGCTATGTAAGTAAGCTGTTTATGTTTTCTGTATGTAAGTAGGCTGTTTATGTTTTCTCTATGTAAGTAGGCTGTTTATGTTTTCTTATTGGCAACGTTACGTAGCGCTCAATATGAAAATCACTGGCAGTGCTGTGTGCAGTCTGTGGCTAGTTTGCATTGTTGTCTGCCATTGTAGTGTTGGGCAGCAGCAGCTTGATGTGAACAGCGCGTAGCGTTGCGCAGTTGGAGGTGAGCCGCCAGCAGTGGTGGATGTGGAGAGAGAGATGGCGGAGTTTTGAAATTTGTCATGAACTGCTATATTTATATATGATGATATCAAGGTAAATACATTGTTTGTTCTCTATTAATATCTTTCATTTGCTAACTATCCCTATCAGTAGTTAGTGCCTTCAGTAGTTTGAATCTTTTATTTAGCTGGCAGTAGTGGCGCTCACTGTATTGCAGTAGCTTGAGCAGCGAAGATTTTTGTGAGGTAAGTGATTTGTGAAAGTTATAGTTTAATGTTAGTCAGGGCCATTCTTTTGTAGGGAATTTTGAAAGTCAGATTGCGTTGCGCTAACAAAATATTGTGTGTCAGGTTAAGCACAGTCGTGTATAAATTGTTCAAAGGGGACGTTTCAAACTGTTCCTTGAAATCCTAGATACTGTCACTGGACGGAGTTGACTCGAACTGGTCCCACGTATGTTTATGAGTACATACACGTGCCCTGCGTGGACGACCAATGTCCCGCTGCAAAATGGCACCGCGATACTGTCACATGACAGGTAACACACGAGGAAGCAGGATTTCTGTGGTGTACCGTTGTGCCGTTAGCGTTCCCTCAGTAACTACCAGCCGTCACCTGAAGTAATACCCGATGGCTCTAATACTTAAATCAATTACGTTACTGTCGTCTGTCTAGATACCGTTCCTGATACATTGTAGTGCACATTGCACAAAACGAATCGGTAGGGGCAGCTGAATCACTCATATCAGGAAAGATTACCCAGCAGATTTCACGTACATAATTGGCATTTGAATGTTGTTTGTTTGCGAGAAGATCGTGTTATAAGCTGTGGTAGAAGGAGAAACGACTACCATCACTTGTCGGAATTCGACGGCGGCGTCTCGAGGCGTTGGTTCACCGTTGCGCGGTACTGCTGCTTGTGTTGCGAATATACAACAGATGGGTCCAGGAGGGCCATACTACAACGTCATGCAGAAGTTCAACGGTCCTGAGTGACTAACGCACCAGAGAGCTGACATATTGCTCACCGTTACAGCCATTTCGCGTACCTTGAGTCAGGAAATAGGTTGCAGCAGCAGACCTCTATTTGACAGTAAATGGCCAAGAAAGCCTTACCAATTTTATAAATATAAGCCTGTTTGTTTGTCATACGCATTTCACTTCTTAGCCTTGTCTGCAGCAGTACAGGGATCTACACTGACATTGCAACGCTTCCTGGTAGCCATGCTGTTAGCGTCTGGTGCACAAATGTTGTGCCTTACTTTGATGCGGCAGCAGGGAGGGACGCGCAGTCAGTGGTGTGCCTAGTAATTGAATAAAGAACAGCGAAGGCCCACCATTCTTTGACAATGAAATTCGGCAAATTCTGAGGAGCAAAGGCTGTTGCACTCTCGGTTCAAAAGAGGACGCGCAAATAGCGACAGGAAAAGGTTAGCAGAGATTCGTGCGACTGTGAAAAGATCTATGTGTGAAGCATACAACTGCCGTCACCGTCATACCTTAGCAAAAGATCCGGCCGAGAACCCGAGAAAATTCTGGTCCTATGTAAAGCAGGTAAGACCGTCTAAGGGTTCCATGCAGTCACTCGTTGGCCAGTCAGGTGTGGCAGCTGAGGATGGCAAAACGAAAGCCGAGATTTTAAATTTCGTGTTTAAGAAATCGTTCACGCAGGAGAGTTGTACAAACATACCGTCGTTTAACCATCGAACAGAGTCCCGTATGGACGACATACGGCGTAGAGAAACAACTGAAAGGGTTGAAAACAAATAAGTCCCTAGGTCCAGATGGAATCCCAATTTGATTTTACAAAGACTACACTACGGCATTGGTTCCTTATTTAACTTGCATTTATCGCGAATCTCTCGTCCAGCGCAAAGTCTCAAGCGACTGGTAAAAAGCGCAGGTGGCTTCTGTACGCAAGAAGGCAGAACTACAGACCAGTATCCCTAACATTGTTTTACTACAGAATTCTTGAACATTTCTCAGCTCGAATATAATAAATTTCCTTGAGAGGGAAAAGCTTCTATCCACGAATCAGCACGGTCGTAGAAAGCGTCGCTCGTGCGAAACTCAGCTTGCCCTTTTCTCATGTGATATACGGCGAACTGTGGCAGATTCAATATTTTTCCGAAAAGCACTTGACACTAAGCCCTCCTGAAGGTTGTTGACGAAGGTATGAGCATATAACAGACAGGTTCCCAGATATTTGTGTGACTCGGAGACTTCTTAAGTAATAGAACCCAGTATGTTGTCCTCAGCGGTGAGTGATCATCTGAGACAAGGGTAACGTCAGGAGCGTCCCAGGGAAGTATGATGGGACTGATATTATTTCCTATATACATAAATGATCTGGCTTACCGGGTTGGCAGCAATTTGTGGCTGTTTGCTAAAGATGCTGTGGTTGACGGAAGTTGTCGAAGTGACTGTAGGAGGATACAAAGTGATTTAGGCAAAATTTCTAGTTGGTATGATGAACGCCAGCTATCTGTAAATGTAGAAAAATGTAAGTTAATTCGGATTAGTAGGAAAAATAAAACTGTGATCTTTGGATACAGCGATAGTAGTGTCCTGCTTGACATAGCCACGTTGTTTAAACATCTGCGCATAACGCTGCAAAACGATATGGAATGAAACAAGCATGTGGGGGTTGTGATAGGGAAGGCGAAAGGTCGGCTTCGGTTTATTGAGAGAATTTTAGGAAAGAGCGTTCACCTGTAAAGGAGATCGCGTATAGGATGATGGTGCGACATTTTCTTGAGTACTGCTTGAGTGTTTGGCATCCATACCAGGTCGGATTAAAGGAAGACATCGAAGCCCTTCAGAGCTGGGCTGCTAAATTTATTACCGATACGTCGGAACAATGCGCTAATGTTACAGAGATACTTCGGGAACTCAATTTGGAATCCCTGAAAGGAAGACGGCACGCCATTAAGAAAATTTAGAGAACCAGTATTTGAAGCTGGCTGCAGAACAATTCTACTGCTTCCACCAAACATTTCGCGTAACTACCACGAAGATAAGATTCGAGAAATTAGAGCTCATACGGAGACACATAGATAGTCGTCTTTCCCTCTCTTTGTTGGCTAGTGGAGCAGGAAAGGAAACGTAGAAACGTAGAAGTAGTGGTACAGTCTACCCTCCACCACGCACCGTACGGTGACCTACGGAATATGTATGTAGATGTGTTCCTGTGTGGTGGCTCCGAGGCGAACGAACGTTTCTGCATGCTCCGTAGGAATGCCTCACAGGCGGTACACGAGTATTCATCTGCCAGCTAAAGAGGCAGGAAATAAATAATACGAATGCCTTGATATAGTAGCTGATTCCTAGGCCTCGTTTTCTGACATATTTTTAAGTAATTGATATTATTCTCTTACGGAACACATTTCTAGAATTGTTCTGAGGTATCCCGTTACGTCTGTCGTCGTTGTAGCGTTTTATCTACATATTGTCATGTCATACCATAATGATTCCACTGATGGCAGATCTTCGATCCCTACTTAGCTGCTGCATCAACGACAACAGTCACAATATACTACAGGGTGTACAGGGGTTTATTAGGATACTATTTTGTAATATTGATTATTCGGCATTGTCTTCAAATATAAGAAAAGACTTACCTGCCATTTTTAGTGATATATCATCGGTGAATTATTTTTTCGTCGTCAGTCTTCAGTCTGATACGACCCGCCACGAATTTCTCTCTTGTGCCAGTCTCTTCATCTCAAACTGCACTTGCACCCTAGTTCCTTATGTTTTGGGGGCATTCCAGTCTCTGTCTTCCCCTGTCGTTCTTACCCTCTACAGCACCTTCTAGTACCATGGAAATTATTACGTGATGTCTTAAGACATGTGTTTCCCGTATGTTTTATTCTTCACTGAGTCTATGGAGAACGTCTTTATCTCATGACTCCACCTGATTTTCAACATCCTCCTACACCACCACAACTCAAACGCACCAATTCTCTATTGTTCCTGTCTCCCCACTGTCCATGATTCATTACCATACAATCTACGCTCCAAATATGCATTCTCGGAAATTTCAGCCTTTAATTATGGCCGATATTTGATATTGGGGAACTTTTTGGGCAAGAATGCCTTATTTGACAATGCCAGTGTACTTTTTATGTCCTCCCTACTTCTCCCGTCATGCGCCATTTTGTTTCCAGAGCAGCAGAAATCCTTAACTTCATCTACTTTGTCGTATCGTGTATCTCGTTACCGCTACTTCTCATTACTTTTGTTTCTCTTCTATTTACTCACAATCCATATTCTGTACTCAGCAGATTGGTCATTCCGTTCAACACGTCATGCACACCTTCACTTTCACTGAGAATCGCAATGTCATCAGCGAATTTAATGATGGATATCCTTTAACCTAGAGTCTTAACCATTCTCGAACCTTTCCTATATTTCCGCCATTGCTTCTTCTATGTACCATAGGGTCAAAAGGCTGGATCCGTGTCTTACTCACTTTTTAATCCGTCTTATTGTTCCCTCTTGGTTACTGAACATATTGTACACCGAAGCGCCAAAGAAACTGGTATAGGCACGCAATTCAAACACAGAGACATGTTAACAGGCAAAATACGGTGCTGCGGTCGGCAACACCTATATAAGACAAGTGTCTGGCGCAGTTGTTAGATCGGCTACTGCTGGTACAATGGCAGGCTGTCAAGTGACTGAGTTTGGACGTGGTGTTAAAGACGGCGTACTAGCGATGGGACGCAGCATCTAGGAGGCAGCGATGAAGTGGGGATTTTCCCGTACGACCGCTTCACGAGTGTATCGTCAATATCAGGAATCTGATAAAACATCAAATCTCCGACATCGCTGCGGCCGAAAAAAGATCCTAAAAGAGTGGGACCAACGAAGTGCAACCCTTTCGAAAATTGTTTCTGATTCCAGTGCTGGGCCATCAACAAGTATCAGTGAGCGAACTATTCAATGAAACATCATCGATATAGGCTTTCGGAGGCGAACGCCCACTCGTGTACCCTTGATGACTGTACGACACAAAGCTTTACGCCTCACCCGGGCCCGTCATCACCGATATTGGACTGTTGATGACTGGAAATATATTGCCTGGTCGGACGAGTCTCGTTTCAAATTGCATCGGGCAGCAGGGGACTGTTGAAGTTAGTGGAGGCTCTGTAATGGCGTGAGGCATGTGCATCTGGAGTGATATGGGACCCCTGATGCGCGTCGGTACGACTCCGATAGGTGACACGTACGTAAGCATCCTGTCTGATCGTCTGTATCCATTCATGTCCACTGTGCATTCCGACGGACTTGGGCAATTCCAGCAGGACAATGCCACACCCCACAAGTCCAGTATTTCTAGAGAGTGGGTCCAAGAGGAATCTTCTGAGTTTAAACACTTCCGCTGGCTACCAAACTCCCCAGACATGAACATTATTGAGCATATCTGGGATGCCTTGCAACGTTCTGTTCATAAGAGATACCCACCCAGTCGTACTCCTATGGATTTATGGACAGCCCTGCAGGATTCATGGTATCAGTTCCCTCCAGCACTACTTCAGAAATTAGCCGAGTCCATGCCACTTCGTGTTGCAGCACTTCTGCGTGTTCGCGGGGGCCCTACACGATATTAGGCAGGTGTACTAGTTTCTTAGGCTCTTCACTGTATGTTACCCATCTTTCGCTAAAGCTTACTCACATATTTTTCAGAATTTCGAACATCTTGCACCATTTTATATTGTCGAACGTTTTTTCTGGGTTGACAGATTCTACATACGTGTCTTGATTTTTCTTAATTCTTGCTTCCATTATCGACTGCAACGTCAGAACTGCCTCTTTGGTGCCTGTATTTTTTTCTAAAGCCAACCTGATCGTCATCTAACAAATGCTCAGTTTTCTTTTCTATTCTTTTTTATTTTATTCTTGTTAGGAAATTGCGTGCTTGAGTTGTTAAACTGACTGTGCGATAGTTCTCGCACTTACTTGCTATTTCGGGATTTTCTGGATGATATTTGTTCGAAAGTCTGACAGTATGCCGCCGCTCACACACGAACTTGAATATTACATTGGCTGCCACTTCTCGCAGTCACTTTATAAACTCCAAAAGAATGTTGTCTATCCCTTAAGTGATCTCAAGTCCTCCAAAGTTCCTTTAAATCCTCGTACTGCATCCCCTATCTCTTCCATATCGACTCCCACTCATTGAGTCCTTCAATGTACCGTTTCCGCCTACTTATCTGTTCTCTCCTCTGCAATGTAACATAGCCAGAACAGAACTCTGCGATACCTCAAACTTTCTAGGACCCCATAAAGATTCAACTCTGTTCCCGTTTCGTTTACACTGAAGGAGCACTTTCTGTTCACTATTTCCTAGATATTAATGAACCGCTGTCCATCTCTTCTCTAATTCCGTAATGCTCCGCTATATGCAGTATACGTTTAGGTCATACAATCGAATGCTACCCTTTGTGGCTGGTTGATTTGGGGAGGGAAACAACAGCGAGGTCATCGGTCCCATCGGATTAGGGAAGGATGGGAAAGAAGTGGCTCTGAGAACTATGGGACTTAACATCTGAGGTCATCAGTCCCCTAGAACTTAGAACTACTTAAACCTAACTATCCTAAGGACATCACATACATCCATACCCGAGGCAGGATTCGAACCTGTGACCGTAGCGGTCGCACGGTACCAGACTGAAGTGCCTAGAACCGCTCGGCCACAACGGCCGGCGGGAAGGAAGTCGGTGGTGCCCTTTCAAAGGAACCATCCCGGTATTTACCTGAAGCTATTTAGGGAAATCACGAGACACCTAACTCAGGATGGCTAGACGCGGGATTGAAACGTCGTCCTCCCGAATGCGAGTCCAGTGTGCTAACCACTGCGCCACTTCGGTAGGTGCCCCCTCCCCCTTTTCTTTAAAAAAAAAAATGAAATACCTGCCGTCTATAATTTATTCCTGCAAGTGACTTAAACAAAAAAATAAATCACATTTTCTGTCGAATGGATCTTTTAAACTTGAAACAATTAGATTGATGTTCCAACACCACAGCCCTCGTACTTGCTTAAACACTTGCTTTTGCCATCCGAAAGATATTTTACGTCCCATCAACTTCATCCGTTGTATGAATGAGCATACCTATGATGTGTTCCGCTGAAAAGACTAACGAGCGTCGCTTCCACGGAACTCAGCTGACCATCAGGCAGCGGGCAAGTCCGCATCTGGAAGCAGTCTGGCGCTACCCGCGTTGTGTAACGTGTGCGCCTATTGTGCGCAGCTCGCGTCCCGTTACGGCAGACCTTGGGGCAGAAATTGCACGTCGGGCGGCCTTGTGGGAAAGCACCCCGACAAAGCCACCAGCGTGGTTCCCTCCATTCCGCACGAGTGGCGCTCAGGCATCGCTCCACGGAAGGAAATCCAAGGGCGCCGCTGCTCCTTGTTTTATCACGTCGTCGCTGAATGCTCCACATTCGTCACATCATTACTCCTTACGTCACTGCTCGGAGCTCTCAAGTTACTGTCAGTAGGCTTCATGACTTTGTCTAGGTATCAGTCGCGGCCACATGAAAAAGCAAGTGGCGATTATGAGATATACTGCCCGGAATAATAACGGTCTCTTGATACGATTCGTCGTAACCCGACGTTGATCGCAACATACTAACTTTGAATCTCACAATCAGACTGGAGGCGACGGGGAACTCTAGGTCATCCATATCTGGCACCCAAGCGGCTACGACGGGGCTGAGACGGCGGCGGAGATCAAGCTGAGGTTTTTTTAGGTTTGTGTGGTTGGAGGCAGTATAAAATATCTCAGATTTCCGGCTAAGTAGGTAGATATGGTGTTCATATGGAAATGAGACTCAGGGTTGGATTTTGGTCTTATTTCCCACGTGTTTACGTGATCATGACGAAGAGCACAGACACTAGTTTCTAGTTTGACTCCCGAGACCCACTTACCGCAAGTGTAAAACGTAGACGAGGCTTGTAACCTCAGCTGTCATCAGACGCTCCAACCATTTACCAGAAAAAATGGCCACACTAGGTAGTAAGTGTTATGATTAGGGTAGGCACGTTGAAGCCTAAAGACCATCGTCAAACCATGAATCATTAGAGGAGCCAGTTATTATTGCTTAGATTCAGTTACATGGCACAAAGGAAGTGAAAACCAGGTGTAGGTACAGACAAGCAAATGTACAAAGGAAACCACGTAGTCTGGAGAAACACTCAGGCTAATTTTACAAGTCCTCTTTAGTGTACAAACCTAACTGTGTATTAAGTTTTCTCACTCAAATAGTTTTTGCTGTCGGCTGGTAATCATGCGAGGCACAGTTTTCGATTTACATCAGGGTCGAACTCTGCTGTTGTCTGGAACCCTCCTTTACTTGACGACTGAAGGCCTGTGTGTATTGTGTTTGGGCCTATTTGCTTTTATATGGTGCCTCACTGCATCAAATTTTGGATCAGTGAGCGTGACAGTGGCTTCTTAATACCGAACTGGCGAAAACGACTAGTGTTTCATTTCTTTATGTGCGTTACAAGGCTTATTAATATTCGTACTTGAACGATATTTTTTATTTTTCTGGTAACCCTTCAACACTTAGTCGTGACTGAGAGATAGTATAAATTTTTAGTTAACACCATGAAAAGAATTAAGCTGCGTCCATGACACTTCCCTCAATATTCACCTTCCAATGAGATACTTTTTTTTTTCAGCGATCGATGGCCTGGCGGAAATCTTGATTGTAGAAGTCCGCATTTTCGTTGTTGAGGAAACGACCAGCCTCAAAAATAATCTCGTTGCCATTCTGGAAATGCCCAACACGCATTTCAGAAATGGTTCAAATGGCTCTGAGAACTATGGGACTTACCATCTGAGGTCATCAGTCCCTTAGAACTTAGAACTACTTAAACCTAACTAACCTAAGGACATCACACACATCCATGCCCGAGGCAGGATTCGAACCTGATACCTTAGCAGCAGCACGGTTCCGGACTGAAGCGCCTAGAATCGCTCGGCCACTACGGCCGGCTCAACACGCATTTGTTCCCCCATCGGTGAAAGGAGGAAGAAGTTACTCAACGCCATGACAGGAGAATACGGGAGCGATGGGAAGTGGTAGACGAAATTTTCATAAGCTAAAGAAGCAGCACGTGTGGCTGTGTCCCGTGCCGAATGAGCTGGTCCGTTGTCGTGGAGCAAAAACAGCCCCTTGAGCAGCTTTCCTTGACAGCCTCCCCTAATCCCATCAGAGATTTCGGTAGTATGCTTCAGTGACGGTTTGCTGTTTAGGTTAATAATCTATTAGCACCACGCCGCGGCTGTCCTGAAAGCAGTCAGCATCACCTTGCCTGGCAACGGTTGGATCTTCGCCATTTTCGGTAATGGTGGATCGACATGTTACCACTCCTTGATTTGCTCCTTTGCCTCAGTTTATAGTTATGAAACCATCACTCGTACCGTGGTGATTATGCGGCTACAGAAGTCACACGGATTGGCCGGACACAGTTGCAACATTTTCAGTGCTGGCTCGGTTCAAAATGGTTCAAATGGCTCTAAGTATTATGGGACTTAACATCTGAGGACATCAGTCCCCTAGACGTAGAACTACTTAAACCTAACGAACATAAGGACATCACATACATCTATGTCTGAGGCAGGATTCGAAGCTGCGATCGTAGGAGCAACGTGGTTGCGGACTGAAGCGCCTAGAACCGCTCTGTCACAGCGGCCGGCTGGCTCTGCTCGCAGGGAATTTTGAACGAGTATGAGCAGTGCGGAACGGACCATAATGGAATCTTCGTCATTTTCAAAACGTCGTGTAAGATGTTGAAAAATGATCCATGACAGATTTTCACTTTTGCGCTATTGTCCCGACTGTGATATGCCGGTCACGAGGGACTTCTGTTACGACTCTAAGTTCTTCACAAGAGAAGGTCCGCCGCTTTTTCTTCACCATTCTGCCTTGTTTAACCATACTCGTAGTGTGTGCGCCACCTTCCCACTGTGTCATACGATAGTTCACTGTTCCACTAACTCCGCATGGATTGTTGCAACTTTGTTCCCCTTCAGGTCCAGAAAAATAATTACCGCACGATACTCCATTTCATCAGTGGGCTGTGGCACATTGTTCTGGCTCATCTAGCGGCATGCGACGGTACTGTGGCGTGGGGATTTCAACCTGTACCACCAGAAACATGTACCTGCAAAAATCCAAAAATTAATTTTTCCTCGTCTTCTTTAGCTTTTACCGTCCCTATGGGGTCGGTATGTTATTTTCATTTGTGACAATGTCAGTGGTAAATATCCTGTGCAGTCAAATTAATGTCACCACCAGTAAAAAGCCTAAACAACCAGTGTTTGCAGCGCGGACGGCTGAGAGACGTGCAGGAAGAGAGTCAGTGATGTTCTGGAAGGTAACGGTAGGGGTGCGGAGCCGTGCCGTCTCCAGTGCTGTGGCCAGCTGCGCCAGGTCTCCCGGTCGAGGATTTTCGGCGCAGAGAGCCTGATCGAGGTGGTCCCACAGGTTCTCGATTGGTTTTATATCCGGGATGTTAGATAGCCAGGGGAGTACGGTAAATTCATCCTGGCCCTCTTTCGAACAACTCACATAGACTGGGAGCTGTGTAACATGTTGCTAGATGCATCGTGCCGAAAAAATACAAACTGCATGTACGGGACATGGTCTTCAAGGATAGATGCATACTTGTGTTGATCCATTATCCCTTCCAGAATGACAAGATCATCCAGGGAATGCCACGAAAACATTCCTCAGACCATAACGCATATGGAGGTGTGTTTGGTTTCAGATGTTTCATGCTGTATATATGGAGCATTAGGTTAGGTTAGATTAGATTAGATTGGATAAATTATTCATTCCATAGACTCACAAAAGGAGGGATCCTTCTGGGTGTGGAGCATGTCAGATAAACACATTAAAAAAATGTAATTAGAAAAACTTGAGTTTCATTAATTTTAATTAAAATTAAACTTCTAATATTTACAGGTTTAATACTTACATCTGCTTTCATTAAATCCATCATTCACGCAGTAGATAGTTACTTGGCTATTACAACCAAGTATTGTCAAAAATTAAAGTAATTTATTCATTTCAATGATCCTCAGTTAAGAAGTTAGTATGTACAAGATTTATAATTAAACTTCCACTATTTACAGACTTAAGACTTACATCTGCTTTCCATACATCCATCATTCACACAGTAGGTAGTTACTTGGCTGTTACAACCAAATATTGTCAAAAATTAAAGTATTATAAATTTTCATTAAAATGGTCTACTGCACTTGTTGAGAAATTCATGGATGGAACAGAAGGAGTTGGCCACCACAAATTCTTTTAAATTATTTTTAAATTGTGCCTTGTCTGAAACTAAACTCTTAATGGTTTCTGGTAACTTACTGAAAATATGCGTTGCTGAATACTGGACTCCTTTCTGGGCAAGAGTAAGTGATTTTCAATCTTTATGTATATTGTTCTTATTTCTAGTATTGATAGTGTGTACTAAGCTGTTAGTTTGCAAAAGAGAGGTATTATTTACAACAAACTTCATTAAGGAATAAATATACTGAGGAGCTGTGGTTAATATGCCCAATTCTCTGAATAGGTTTCGACATGATGTTCTTGGATTTGCACTACACATTACTCTTATTATATGCTAAAAAAATTTTCTCGGTTTGTGGAGTTACCCCAAAATGTGATACGATATGACATAATGGAGTGAAAATAAGCAGAATATGCCGGCTTTTTTATATTTATATCTGCTATGTCTGACATCATTCGCATTGCAAACACAGACTTGTTTAGGCGCTTTGGCAGTTCGTTAGTATGTCGCTCCCGACTGAATTTATTATCAAGTTGTAATCCCAAGAATTTTACACTCTCAAGAGGCATAAGAGGAGATTCATCTGAAAACGACAGCTGTCGCCTCTTAGTGGACGTCTGATTGCGGCACTGGCGTGAAAATTCCAGACTTCATCGCTGATGAACAGCAGTCAGCATGGGTGCGTGAACCAAGCTCCTCCTATGGAAGCACATACACGCAGCAACAACGGTCGCACAACGGTCATTGAGGAGACACTGTTGGCAGTCCCTTGCTTCACCTGCGCCACGTTTGCCCAACAGTTTCACGTCATTTCGCCCGCACAACTCTCCCCAATATGGCGAAGGACATTTCATCTTTAGTTCAGCACCTCCGTTGTGTCTATAGCGTATTTTATGGACCTTTCTCCACGTCCCTGTTTTTAGCTGTCTTTGGGATTAACGTGCAGTCGCTTTTAATTCCTTTTTCATCTTCGTGTTCTACGGTTATGACATGGCCGCATATGACCTTAGTTGTTTTTGTGCCCTAAAACAAAGCAAACAACAACATTAATGTGGCTCAACCGTGTACAATTGTCTATCTTCATTGCTATTTACATTTTTATACATGTTTATTTGTTAGAAGTATGCACCTTTCGGTTTTCGTCAGCGAGCTATTGGCTGACGTTTCTTCACCGCCTTCTCTGGTTTTCCGTTCTTCGTCATCGTCTTGTAGTTTTGCAAGAACATCGACCAAACTCTCGGAATGCGCGTAACAATACGGCCATACCGCCAGAACATCGACCAAACTCTCGGAATGCGCGTAACAATACAGCCATACCGCCAGAACATCGACCAAACTCTCGGAATGCGCGTAACAATACGGCCATACCGCCAGAACATCGACCAAACTCTCGGAATGCGCGTAACAATACGGCCATACCGCCAGAACATCGACCATACTCTCGGAATGCGCGTAACAATACGGCTATACGAATTTACGTCTTCCGTATTTAATTGCAGTCGTTTCAGGTTAGCGGGATGTGCGTTTACATCTACAAGTATACTTTGCAAACTTCCTAACAGTACGTGGTGGAAGATACTTTGGGTCTTTCCAGTTTCCACCCTTTCCTATTCCAACCGCAGAAGGGGAACGGGAAGAAACTCAAATGTCTCAATTTTACCGTCATGATCATTTCACAAGATGGACGTGCAAAGAAGTTATATGTTTTCTGACTCTTCGTGGAAGGGTCACCATCGGAATTTTAAAAGTGAAATAATGTCATTATAGTGATCGTCTCTTCTCTTAATAATAGTCTGTCACTGGACTTTGATGGGCATCCACATAACGTCCTCGCGCTAATCAACGAAAGTATGACGAAACATGTTACTGTTCTTTGGATATTCTGTATTTTGTTTACAAGTTCTGTTAGTGATTTACATCTAACATCAGCATCCCAAACTGTAGAGAAATATTCAAGAATCGGTGTAACGTGGATTTTGTAAGTCAACAATTTTGTGGATGAACCGCATATCCTTTCTCTCAGTAAATCTGACTCTGACATCAGATATTCCTACAAACGTTTTAATTCAAATGGCTCTGAGCACTATGGGCCTTAACATCTGAGGTCATCAGTCCGCTAGAACTTAGAACTACTTAAACCTAACTAACCTGACACACATCCATGCCCGAGGCAGGATTCGAACCGGCGACCGTAGCGGTCGCGCGGTTCCAGACTGAAGCGCCTAGAACCGCTCGTCCACATCGGCCGGCTAAAAAGGTTTTGTATGATAGTTTTCTTTTAAATTACTATGTTCGCATTTCGCTTACTCACAGATATTTTACGGTTGTTACTTTACCCATTGAGTGATTACTAATCGTCTAATCGAAAGATAACAGTATACAACATGATTTTTTAATGTTTGCGCAATTTTTGCTATTCAAGGCATATATTTTTGCGCGGACTTCAGATGTTATAATAGTTTTTTTAAAACCACGTACAGTTTTTCCACAAATCAAGTAAACTAATTTTTCATTTAAACATGAATTCCACAGAGAGAAATTTTATTACAAGTAAGGGAAATTTTATTTTAGTAGGCTGGAGTAGTTATCCACATTTTTCACACCCATCTGACTGTAAGGTAGGAAACTTTAGTTCACTGTTGACACCGCGCGAGTTGGCGCAGTGGTTAGCACATTTGCCACGCGTTCGGGAGGACGACGGTTCAAACTCCCGTACGGGCCATTCTGATTTAGGTTCCATGGTTTCCCTAAATCGCATCAAATAAATGCCGCGATGGTCCCTTTGAGAGGGCACCCCGACTGCCTTCCCCATACTTCCCTAATCCTATGGGAGTGATGACCTCGGTGTTACGACCCCTCCCCTATCTCCCCCCCTCTCCCCCCCCCCCCCCCTCCACATCAACCAACCAAGCGTTGTTGACATGCTGTAGTGTTGTGATGCTATATTTGACCTGTTAAATGTAGTTTTGCAGGAAACGAGTTCCGGCCAAATGTTTGAATAATCCATACGTATTCTTTTATGGTCGCGGTAGCTATATAATTGCTAGCAAAAGACAAGACATTAATAGTTCGTGAATAAAATTTCCACTACACATACTTTGGTATAAGGCTTGGTGACCAGGACAAAAGCTGGGCATCACACAAGGTAATTTCGTACGTATGGGAAAATGCAAAAAGGAAATCATTGCCTTTCGCAATTCCGTGGTTTCGGGGGAGCCTCAAAAACATGTATATGATTTTTTTTAAAAACGACGTTTTTCCACCGGACTGTGTACAAACTTTTTTTTATTTTTCGCGCTAGCGGTTTCGGATATTTTCCATTCTCAAGTGTGTCTCTTATAACATATGTAGCTACATCGTCATCAACTTAAAAATCGCATTGCTCGAAACTGGTAGTATCAAAAATAAATTTATAAAATCTTTGTACGCAATCTGGAGGAGAAATGTCGTTCTTCAAGTTTATTGAGGCTGTGGGGCCCACTATGTGTGCAAAGGCGGGCATGGTCCTACCGACCGGGACCGGCTGGGAGAGGGCACGGGCACAAGGACGGCAAGTAAATGGTGCGTAATGGAGGCCTCGACACTGCACCATTGTTTATAAATCGTGGCCATGTAAAGTGCCGCCGCACGATAGGGTACGTTCATAACACCAAGTCCTCCTGCACGCGAGGGGCGAGTGTGTCACAGCGTACTTTGTGGATGGCCCCAGCAGTCAGAAAATACCCAGATGCCGTTTGAATACAAAGTCCTATCGTAAAACCTGCGCAGTGTGAACCATTCTAGAAGCCACACAGGAATTCATTGGGCAACATGCTGCAAAGGATCGAGGCGGCGTTGGGAGATGTGACTTATCACCCTACAGGTAAGTATCAAAACTCGACGAAAGCTGAACACCGCTGTACGGTGCGCTGACGATGTAAAGGTGATCCCAAGATAGCGGAGACGTTGGACACAGGGAATAGGCGCCAGATCTTCCGGAGGTAGCCCGCGACCAGTAAACAGTGCCATGGATTTGCGCACATATATCACACTTCCAACGACCCTCCCATGAGCCGTAATGGTGTCGAGGATCTGTGCGACCTCCTCCCGAGAACGAACCAGCAACAGTTGGTCATATGCGTTTCTGTGACATCGGAAGGTGTAAAGGCGTAAAGAGAGTCCAGACAACTGCGTCGTCAGCAGGCTAATGAGCGTCTCCAGCGTTACTGCCAAAAGGCACTTGGATAGGGGGCAGCCTTGGAGACCGACCGTCGAATCGGTGTCCGACCGGCCACACGCCCATCGACCTGGGCCAACGAACGCGCGCTGATAGAGCCACCGAAGGATACTGATGGACCGGGCAGCAGGGAAGCCCATTCGTTCTGAGAAATACATACTGTCAAACGCGCTGTCAAAATCTACGGCTACCATCGCCGCACGAAGTCTGCACGCCTCTGCCATCGCAATCACGTCACGACAGTCTCTGGTGGTTGTCTGGACGTTAACTGTGTCACCTGGCGTCGTTTGCTGGATGGAGAGGACACGTAATAAGAGGGGTCTGCAGCGCGCCGCCAATAACCACGCAAAAATCATGTAAGCAGTATTTAATAAGGTGACAGGGCGGCATTGGGCAGTAGTAATTCCAGGTGTCGATTTATGAACGGGAACAATAATGCCCTTGACAAAAGCTTGCGAATCTGCAACTGCAGACGTGATCATTTCATCATACATCTCTGTCCATCATGAAGACATGTGACCCAAAACGATCGGTAAAATTCAATAGAGATTTTGTCGATCCCTTGCGACTTGCACAGCGCGTGCTACGTCCACGGCTATAGATAGAATCGAAGTCCAGGGCAGCCCCATCATCGGCATGGTAGACTCGGCGATAATGTTCAATAAAGATATGGAATATGTCCGTGTGGCGGCGCACGGTGATCTACGAGTTCGGTAAGTTTTGTGTGCGGTGTCTGCGATCGTACACAATATGATGCATGGAGGGATTCCTGGTCTGCTGTGGTTCAAAATGTTCAAATGTGTGTGAAATCTTATCGGACTTAATTGCTAAGGTCCTCAAAGCTTACACACTATTTAATCTAAGTTATCCTAACGACAAACACACACACACCCATGCCCGAGGGAGGAGTCGAACCTCCGCCGGGACCAGCCGCACAGTCCATGACCGCAGCGATCTTAGACCGCTCAGCTAATCCCGCTCGGCGGTCTGCTGTGGTATCCAGCTATTAATCGCCGGTAGCTTCCCCTTAATCATGCTGCATTCAGTTTGCACTTCCCGTGAGGGTCCACATCTACATCCATACTCCGTGAAGCCACCTGATGGTGTGTGGCGGAGGGTATCTTTAGTACCTCTATCGGTTCTCCCTTCTATTCCAGTCTCGTACAGTCGCAGGTTCGAATCCTGCCTCGGGCATGGATGTGTGTAATGTCCTCAGGTTAGTTAGGTTTAAGTAATTCTAAGTTCTAGGGGACTGATGACCTCAGCAGTTAAGTCCCATAGTGCTCAGAGCCATTTGAACCATTTTTGAACCAGTCTCGTATCGTTCGTGGAAAGAAAGATTGTCGGTATGCCTCTGTGTGGGCTCTAATCACTGATTTTATCCTCATGGTCTCTTCGCGAGATATACTGCTTGACTCTTCGGTGAAGCTATGTTCTCGAAACTTCATAAAAAGCCCGTACTGAGCTACTGAGCGTCTCTCTTGCAGAGTCTTCCACTGGAGTTTATCTATCATCTCCGAACGCTTTCGCGATTACTAAATGATACTGTAACGAAGCGCGCTGCTCTCCGTTGGATCTTCTCTGTCTCTTCTATCAACCCTGTCTGGTACGGATTCCACACTGGTGAGCAATATTCAAGCAGTGAGCGAACAAGTGTACTGTAACCTACTTCCTTTATTTTCGGACTCCATTTCCTTAGGATTCTTCCAATGAATCTCAGTCTGGCATCTGCTTTACCAACGATTAATTTTATATGGTCATTCCATTTTAAATCACTCCTAACGCCTACTCGCAAATAATTAATGAAATTAACTGTTTCCAGCTGCTGACCTGCTATATTGTAGCTAAATGATAAAGGATCTTTCTTTCTATGTATTCGCAGCACATTACACTTCTCTACATTGAGATTTAATTGCCATTCCCTGCACCATGCGTCAATTCGTTGCAGATGCTCCTGCATTTCAATACAATTTTTCATTGTTACAACCTCTCGATATACTACAGCATCATCGTCAAAAAGCCTCAGTGAACTTCCGATATTATCCACAAGGTCATTTATATATATTGTGAATAGTGACGGTCCTACGACACTCCCCTGCGGTACACCTGAAATCACTCTTACTTCGGAAGACTTCTCTCCATTGAGAATGACATGCTGCGTTCTGTTATCTATGAACTCTTCAATCCAATCACACAATTGGTCTGATAGTCGATATGTTCTTCTTTGTTCACTAAACGACTGTGGGGATTTGTATAAAACGCCTTGCGGAAGTCAAGAAACACGGCATCTACCTGGGAACCCGTGTATGTGTCCCTCTGAGTCTCGTGGACGAATAGCGTGAGCTAGGTTTCACACGATCGTCTTTTTCGAAACCAATGCTGATTCCTACACAGTAGATCTCTAGTCTCCAGAAAAGTCATTATACTCGAACATAATACGTGTTCTAAAATTCTACAACTTCAAAAAAATGGTTCAAATGGCTCTGAGCACTATGGGACTTAACCTCTGAGGTCATCAGTCCCCTAGAACTTAGAACTACTTATACCTAACTAACCTAAGGACATCACACACATCCATGCCCGAGGCAGGATTAGAACCTGCGACCGTAGCGGTCGTGCGGTTCCAGACTGTAGCGCCTAGAACAGCTCGGCAACACCGGCCGGTTATTCAACAACTGATCGACGTTAGAGATATAGGTATATAGTTCTGCACATCTGTTAGACGTCCATTCTTCAAAACGGAGATGACCTGTGCCCTTTTCCAATCCTTTGTAACTCTACGCTCTTCTAGAGAACTACGGTACACCGCTGCAAGAAGGGGGGCAAATTCATTCGCGTGCTCTGTGTAAAATCGAACTGGTATCCCGTCAGGTCTAGCGGCCTTTCCTCTTTTGAGCGATTTAGCGATTTTAATTGTTTTTCTATCCCTTTGTCATGTATTTCGATATCTACCATTTTGTCATCTGTGCGACAATGTAGAGAAGGAACTACAGTGATGTCTTCCTCTGTGAAACAGCTTTGGAAAAAGACATTTAGTATTTCGGCCTTTAGTCTGTCATCCTCTGTTTCAGTTACATTTTGGTCACAGAGTGGCCATCAAAGCCGCAGAGAGCGATGAAGTGGAAGTCTGTAGTGTGCCTGTGGCCAGGGGCCATCTCCCTGCTGTAAGTGATGAATATGTGATGGAGCATCGGTTTGGCACCTTCCAGATACCAGTCCACCGCTGATACATAGGATTAGAGATGCTGTTTTCACCTAGCCGACGTTTCAGTGGTACATTGGTGATAATCGTGATCCTAGAGATGCTGAGTATTGGCTATCCATGGCATCCGACTTCTCGAAATCTCCTGGCGAGGAAGGAGCAATTTACACATGCACACGCAGTGGTCAGAGAACACCAGTTGCCAACGCCCTACATAGAGGCACAGCATCGACCAGCGCACGGGAGACATAAATGCGGTCTAACCGACTTGGCGAAAGGCTCGCGTGAAACGTGAATCCCCGGTCGCCTGCGCGCCGTACCTCCCAGGTATCCAATAGGGCTAGATCATGAACAATGATATGCAGATCCTGCACGTTGTAAAATTAGTGTATTGATCTTTCCGACCGATTATGCAGTGAAAGTCCCGTCCAAAGAGAAGACTATCATGTCAACCGAAGAACAATGTGGCAATCTCCTCCGCATAAAAATATACCATTTCACGCCGACGCCCGGTACCAGAAGGAACATAGACGTTAATGACACACCTGGAGTGAATCATAAAAGCCCTGCCCCTGGCAGTCGGGAGACTCATGATGTCATCAATCACTATGCCTTCTCTTACATTCACTGCCACTCCAAGTTGATAGCCATGAGAGGCGTAGAAGTCATATCCTACTATCCGTGGTAGCGCTGCTAATTGCACCTCCTGTAACAGTGCAATGTCTAGTTCCGAAGCTCGTATCATTAGTTTCAGAAGATGAATCTCGGCGGACTCCCGGACGCCGTTGACATTCAGTGTATGGGTGGAGCTGCGCCCTACCGGGATGGTGGATGCAGGTCGCTGCTGTGAAGATACGGGGGCATCCCAAGACAGGCGGTGCCGGCGACCTGCGCACAGTGTAGAAGCTGACATCAGCAAGTCGTCTCCCCTAATGGTGGATACTCCTGTACGGAATCTGCTGTTTCTTCAAAATCCTCGCTCCACGCCACCGGTGACCCCTCCGCCGTGGTATTCATATATTCAACGCCTGCCAACACCACCAGATCAGCTGGTACAGTTCCTCCTTCGGTAGGGACTCCGTTCCGTCGATGTGAGAGCCATTGAGGGCCGCCGTTCCACAGACGCATTGGCGACGCCGTCGCCCACGGTCTCACACGCTGAAACGTCGATTGGCTCGACATGTGGTGTATCATCTGGGCAGGGAGAAGAGTCCCGTTTCGACATCGTACGGAGCTTCCTTTTGCAATGTTTAGGGGATCGTTGTTTATGCAATCGGCCTTCCGTGTCCGAATATGGGCACAGCCGGGGCAAATACCGAAACTAAGGCCATGGTTGAAGTCACATCGTCGGTCACCTCGTCCACAACCGGTTCAGGAAGGATCGGAACACTATCCATCAGCTGGTCACGTGATTCCGAGAGCCGCCGGGCAGCTGGCAGAGACTTAAGAGCCGTCGCATATGTGAGCAGAAGCATCGTAGACCCCCACTTGGTAGGTGCGTTATCCATCGCTGCAGACATTCAGATCTTATGTAGCATTCTTTCCAACACACACAAATGGTACGCGGTTGTCCATCGCACATGATTACGGCTCGACATTCGCTGATGGTTAGATAAGACCAAACATGACTGCGTAGATCAACTATGATCTACAGGGTATGTGCGGAAGGGGGCCCAGAGTTCGGCCTTAATGGCCGGAAAGCCGCTATGACGTTACAGTCAGCGTGGCGGAAACGGAGTCCCTGTTTGGCCGCGTTTAAAACACGGTCGCACGTACTGTCATTGATCATTTTAGTGTAAACAATGTTACTGAGAATCGAGAGGTGGATACTTAGAAGTTCCGATGTCAGAATCTTCCCCTCCTCACGGAGGAAACGTTCCATATCTAATAGTTTTCGGTCGTGTATATTCCGAGAAAAAGTGGAAACGTAATACCGATTAACTGATCTTATTTTACATGATCTCAGTGCACGAAGCCCGAGCGCAGGCTAAGTCGTAACGGAAAGTAACACGAGCTCACACGCTCCACAGACGGAAGTACGGTACGTCCTCTCCAGGTGTCCACTATAGCCAGACTGTCCGACTGAGCTACCCAAGCACGACTCATCACCCGTCCTCACAGCTTCACTTCTCCTAGTTTCCAAACTTCACAAAAACTCTCTGGGAGTGCTAGTTTTTGAAGTTTTGCAGTAGAGCTTCAGTGAAATTCGTAAGGTAGGAGATGAGGTATTGGCAGAAGTTAAGCTGTGAGGACTGGTCCTGAATCGTGCTTGGGTAGCTCAGTAGGTAAAGCACTTGCCCACGAAAGGCAAAGTTCTCCAGTTCGAGTCACGGTGGGGCACACAGTTTTAATCTGCCAGTAGGTTTCACATCAGCGCGCACTCCACTGCAGAGTAACGTATCATTACATTTTATTAGCAGTTCAATTCACATTAATTGGTCGTACTCGCTTGAAACAGTGACTGCATGACCTTACCAATATCCCAATGCAAAGTTATTATTATGGGTATGTACTATTAATGATTGAAAAACCATCCAACAGTAACAGTTCAAGTCATGTTTTACGACACTTTTGGAATTTATTGTGACACTATGTTGTAAAATGTAAACTTTCACAGTTAATAAAATGTTCTGTGCTATTATGCGTGGTCGATGCATTTCACATTTGAACGCAATGTTACGTCCCCACCGGCGGAGGATATTTCCAGGGGGGGGAGCGTAGCTTCTTTGAGTGTCCGATTCACTCCCTGGTTCGTTACTGATTGCAGCAAAATTCCGTTTACGCGCGTGCCTCCGCGCAGTGGCGTGACGTCACATGTTTTGAGTATCTGAGCGCGATTGACCATTGTCGACTGCCGTCATCCATTGTTGCTACCACCCCGCGGTGGAAGACTGGTACACATCCTCTTCAGCATTGTAGTCCAGATGTCATTCAATTTCACGTCCTCCTTTCTCCCATTCAAATTCCTGGCGTGTTTTACAATCTCTACAGCCTCTCTGCTGTTACCCATGACTGCACTCTCATATCAGTAGTTTTGTTATGATGAGTGACGGTAAGTAAGGAACTGCACGTGCAATAACATCAGCTGCTCTCACGCGTCTGCCTATTCAGGTAAGCATAGCTCGTGATGTGTGCCCCAGTCTTCTCCCTCCCAAGCTGCATCGGCAGGCTACGGTCGCAGGTTTGAATCCTGCCTCGGGCATGGATGTGTGTGATGTCCTTAGGTTAGTTAGGTTTAAGTAGTTCTAAGTTCTAGGGGACTGATGACCTCAGATGTTAAGTCCCATAGTGCTCAGAGCCATTTTAGCATCGGCATGCGTAGCGTGGCTGCTGAATAGCGCGCGAACACGAGCTGTGTATTACGGTGCTGAAGTCGTGTGCAAGTACGGATTAAACACATTGAGAATAGCATAAACATTATATCCTTTACTTTGAAGCGTCTCATGCATCACATATAGACCAATAAAAGCATTACCACAGATATGATAAAGTTCAAAAGTCTAACAGTAAATAGCTTTATCACAGAGGAAATGTTTTCTCTAATTTGCGTAATATTCGTCAAATCAATAAGTATCTTTCTAAAATAGCTTATATTCTTCCTCAGCGTTCAAGCTATCTCCCTACCAAATTTCATTGAAATCTTTTCAGCAGGTTAGTAATGATAAATTTAAACACAATCCATGATGCAGTTTTCACGTTGCTCAGTGTTTATGATATGATTTATCCTAAACTATGCTTCGTACAATGATATAATTTTGCAGGTCCATTCAGTGATGTACTTCTATGTGAACACTGTCGGCAAAATGTGTCGCGAATACAATTAACAGTAAATAAGTAACTCATTAAAACGCGGTGCCTGATTCGAAAATCAACAGTGAAAATGTAGTAGGCGACATACTTCCTTCCTTTCATCATTTTGTGTGTATGTGTGTGTGTGTGTGTGTGTGTGTGTGTGTGTGTGTGTGTGTGTGTGTGTGTGTGTGTATGGGGGGGGGGGGGGAGGGTCAGCGAAAAAAGAAAGTTTCTTAAATGTTAGAAATTATGTGTAAAGTTTATTGCAAGTCACCAAGTGATTTCGTTCTAAAATGCTGAATGAACAAAATCTTGCTATTTGCGCGTCGCTGCCTAACTTCTGTTTCACTCCATCTGATAGGCAGGTGGTATTTACCACCCTAACCATTCTCTCCAGACAGCAACTGGTAAGTGCAACAGGAAATTGGTCCACTGGTTTCGGAGATGTGAAACTTACATAAGTATATTGATTTTTATAATATGTGTGGATATTGTTTTTTCCCGTGATCTGATGTAGACGAACTAACGCCTTACGATGCGCCAAACTATGCCCAAGTTCCCTACGAAAACCACATGAAAATTCGTCTAGTAGTTTTGGGGCTTAGTAGGTTCAAAGACAAACAGACACGACGGTTTTACAGATTTATTATTAGTGTCGATTCGAGTCGCTATGATTTCTAGCTCTTACATCCACACTGTTGAACTCACCATTCTATCTTTCATATACGTAAACCATTAGCAGTGCTAATTCTTCCAGCTGTTTGTAATAATTATACGTAGGATACATTCTATTCTACAGTATGTGTCAGAATGTGTTGACGATTTCAAACTTGAATTACACAAAAAATAACAGCGAAACGAAGTTGAAAATTTTAAACAAGGTACATCGTTTATTCACGTTTACTTATGAAACACTACACCAGACAAATGACGACCATTCGCTGCTACACAATATTGGAGGTGTTTCACCCAGGGTTTGAACATATCTTTCATAACTGCTGGAGGAGTTCTGAAATTTTATCGTGAATGCGATCTTTTAACTGTTTTAAGCTTGTCGGCCGGTCGGAGTAATATCTCGCCTTCAAATAACCACTTAGGTGAAAGTCTGGCACGGTTAAATCAGGAGAGCGAGGTGGCCATTCGACACAAGCTCGTTTGTAAATTATACGGTTAGCATACGCTTTACGAAGAACTTGCAACATCTTTTCGGACCTGTGACAAGTCGCGCCGTCTTGTTGGAACGTTTTTGTCACGAACGACGAGGGCTTGCCTGTAAACTGCTGTGCACACGTTCGATGTTCTCGGGAATTTAGATGGTTTTCTGAGGATCGGTTGGCTGTTGCATGGAAGTTTCGTACCCAATTCAATATTGTCCTACGATCACGAATAGAATAACGTGGCTGAATCTTGAGATGTTTCGAAAGGCACACTGCACGCGCACGACAGATTCGCCGTAGCAGAAATGACACTCCACTGCTTCGACCTGTACGACATGATTACTGACTTATATATGGGATGAAACTTAACACTCCACAATACTAACAGACAGTGCCACGTCGCTGTATCTTGTTTTTAGTGCACGTTATTTGAAATTGAAATCGTCAAAACACTGTGAAACACCTTGTACATTCTTATATGAAAGCCACCCGCCATATAATATTCGTCTCTGCTCTCTTTTATAAACAATTTTACATCCACCTAAATGCCTTTATCGCGACCACTCGCCTCAGGCTTGATATACTCCACACTTACCTTGATCAACGCCTATCGACCACACTAGTCATACTGCATTTCAAAGATAACCAACGCCAGTATAAAGGGTACTCCTCCAAGGCTATAAAATGCGGGGTAGGCTTACATATGGTATCAAGCCAAGGCATGGATGTTTTGGGGGACAATCATGACAAAACAGTTTAATATCCAGTCGTGTAAGCGTAACGTGCAGAGCTGTGTGACTGGATTGGTGTGTTGATGGTGTGGACGGAGGCAATCATTGTAGGTTTTATGGAAGTACTTTAGCCCTTACAATTGCTGCAGTAGACCGAATGGCACAAGTTATGGGTAATACAGTGAAGCAGGGACTGCAAATAAGGAAATTTCTTTAGGGTGTAACTGGATTGGAAGTGGTGATAGGTCGGCAGGTTTTACATTTTTATGTTGAGTGGTCATTGTACACAAAGTACTTTTTGTCAGTTGTGTGGTTGGAAATGTGATTCAGGAAGTCCTGTGTGTTATCTACAGCGGTGAATGAACTCACCTTGCTTAATCGCACAATCAGTAGTTGGTAAGAAGTTTGGATATTCACGGATAAGGAATGTGGGAGTAGATGCCGCGGATGTCGTGGGTTTTTGCATCTGGTATTTGAGATTGGAGTTCAGTTCCTGCCCAACCTCCTCAGCTGTGAATGGAGTATGTACCTCCTTTGTTCCAGAAGTGTAGATCAGTGGCGGAGGGGTAATGGAGTTCAGGTTTTCTTAGGGTCCACAGGGGCAAGGGAGCAAGGAAGGGTGGACGGGGGACCAAATGATATGAAAGTGAGTTTGTACAGCAGTGTAGTGTGGAAGTAAGGAACTGACAATTTGATGGTTACTGATTCTAGCATTGCTAAAGTAAGATGATGTTGAAGAGAGGGGAAATACGTTTCCTATTTCAAAAAGTACGGTCTCTGGATTAAGAATTGTTTGGTGAAGTCAGGACAGGACAAATGAATAGGTCTGAGCAGAAATTCAGAGTGTAATGGTGGGGCGTAGTACTGGTCCAGTTCGTCAGTTTAAAGTGAAGCATTTAGATTCTGCAATGGTGAGTTATTCTATTAGACCCGCCAGGTTAGCCAAGAGCGCTACTGTGCTGCTTCCTGGACTCAGGTAAGTGCGCCGGCCCCGGATCGAATCCGCCCGGTGGCTTAACAACGTAGGCCGGTGTGCCGGCTGCCTGGATGTTGTTTTTAGGCGGTTTTCCACATCCCCCTAGGTGAATACCGGGCTGGTCCCCACGTCCCGCCTCAGTTACACGGCTCACAGACATCTGAACACATTCGCACTATTCCATGGATTACACTAGACACAGACAGTTTGGGCACACTAATTCCATCCCGTGGCGTACGGGGTGGCGGCAGGAAGTGCATCCGGCCACCCCTTAAATTGACCTTGCCAAATCCGATTAACCATGTCGACCCTGCGTCATTGCTGGAAAAAGGCACAAGCAAAAGAAAGAAAGAAAAGAATGGTGAGTAATTCCATTTATTTATTTAACCTGATATGATTAGGGTCATCAGGCCCTCTCTTACATCGGAACAGTGTTTCTGAGATACAGTAACTTTTTTAAATCATGTTTACTCGTCATCGGTTCTTTTTTGTAGAGGATTTTTTTTAGTGCGGTTTTTGAAGAAGTCGATTGTTCAATGGGTTGGAGTTTGTTACAAATGGATACCTTATCTGAAGCGGGGTTGGACTGATCGTGATGATGACACAGGTCTTGAGGAACTTGACGCTAGTGAGGCTGGCATCTTGATGGCTGGTGAGCATGAACTGGAGCTGCTGTTAGATTGTGCTGCTTGAGTTTTGTTGGCGGTAATGAAGAATTTCATCTCATCCTGGTCTTATGACAGTTGCAATGGAAGAAGCAGATGAATGTAGTTCTTGTTGATAAGGTGATGGATGCATGTAGGGTGGCGTAGTAACTGAGTAAGTGGGAAATTTGGGAAGGATGGCTGTGGGCTAAGGCAAAAAATCGAAAGTTTTAATATAAAAAATTATTATTATTACTATTAGCCTGGTGAAAGGTTTATTATAATGACAACAGACGTACGGAAATGTGTAAAGCTCTATACCAGACAATATTATCTTTATCTATACTTTATCTATACTTTTTCTCTAAAAGTTGCTAGGCTATCTTGTGAAACTTTATTATTGTTATCATAAAATCTGATATATACCTGTAAAACTTGTATTATAAAAACCCTTATTCCGACTTGTTAGAATTCAAAAATTGTCTGGAAATTCCTAGTATCAGACATGCCAGTATTCTGATAGAGAACAAATAAACAGAAATAAATTATTCTTCGATAAATCGTGAAAAATCAGTTTTTTTCGTGTCTGGCTGCGATTTTTAAAATATGATGTAACATCTCCTAACAATCATGCTCTAATGCTTCTGCAAGCAACAAACAACTTACCTCGTCTTGCAGCTGCAATTTTCATGAATATTCTGCATCCAGCAACATGCTAAAATAACTCAAAAGAAATACAGCAATTCATGCAGAGTGCAATGCATGGTCTCAAATACAGACGCAACTACTCCCCTTCTCCTTTTCTATAGCAATTGAATACCAGGGGGGGGGGGGGGGGGGTTAGTCAACAAGCTGTAAGTGTTGTAAAAAAAAATGAAAGGAACCAATAAAAACTTTTAATTTACTGTATTCTGAAAATTGACAATTCGCGCACTGCAAACTTTGCTCAGACGTTTCTTTTCGGTGGACAGTTAGATTAACATAAACTTTAATTATTCCACAATCTCTTTAATCAATAATCATGTATCTGGTCACAAAAAAGATACGAATATTACTTTCAATGTACGCATATGCAAATTTGACAAATTCCCTCCAGTGCGCAAGCAAACAACAACTCCACGCAGGAAAAGGGCAAATTACCAAAAATACCCGATTAACAGAAAAATCTCCTATAGCGCCAGTAGAACTGTCAGGAGAGGCTGCGACCTGTCCTGGCGCGCGGCTTCTTTCCACGCCAGGCTGCGTCCGACCCTCAACAACTGTCGGTCGCTACCACTCGCGATAACAGCAACAACAGTCTCAGAGGCCGGGTATGCACGCAAGAGCAGAATCAATAGCCACTTTTCCAAAACAAGAGATGAACGACCAGCTTTCAAAGTATGTGTGGCAGTATGTGTAGAATAGAGGTTGACCCGAACGACTGTGAATGTTGTAACAGCGGAAAGATCAATGACTTATTTTTTAAGCGACTGGTGTTGAGAAGGCGACAGCTAGAAAACATGGCATGTCACGACAGAAGGTCAAAGCGTCAGCGAAAGGAGGTTATGGGGATGTCAGGCAATGAGCTGAAAGACAGTACAGGCAGTGACAAATGGAGAGATGGGGATCTATGTAGGCAATTACCATGGTAACGAGAGGTGATGATACAGAGAACAGACGACGAGTGAAACACGAATCAGAGACTAGCGAGAAAACCGTATCTCTTTACGAGCAGTTATCCAGAGAGGTAGCATGTCTAGTTACTGCATGAGTCAATGAAAGGTTCCATTGTTCGGAGTGCTGGTTTCTTTCTTCCACTTGGCTACCTTTATTATTATTTATTATTTAATTCCATTACCTCCTTATGTGGAGCATAGGGTTGCAACAAAGGATTGCCATCTTGTTCTGTCTTCTGCTAGTATCTTCATTTCTTCCCATCCTATTCCTTGCTGATGGCCTTCTGCTTCAACTGACCGTCTCCATGTCATTTTGGGCCTGCCTCGTCTCCGCGTTTTTGCGGGATCCAGTCAAATGCTTCTCTCGCAATATGTTCATTTGGTCTTCTAAGAGTATGTCCTAACCATCTCCACTTCTTGCTTCTGATTTGTAGCTCAATTGGCGTCTGGTTTGTTCTTTCCCAAAGAGTTTTGTTAGAGATGACATTTGGCCACCGTATTCCCAGGACGTTTCTCAGGCATCTGTTGTTGAATGTCTGCAGCTTGTGGATTAACTGTTTTGTCACTTTCTATGTTTAACATCTATAAAGGAGTACATGTTTTACATTACTTTCAAATATCCGCAATTTGGTACTTAATGATATTTCCTTCGATCTCCAGATAGAGCGTAGAGTTGTAAAAGCTCCTCTTGGTTTGTTGATGCGGCTGTTAATGTCCTCTGTTTTGCTCCGCCATCTGGTGTAATCACGCTTCCAAGGTAGCAAATCTTATCCACCTTTTCGATTATGTGGCTCCCAAGCTTAAGCTCTGCAGTGCTGTTATCATTTGCCCGCATGTCTTTAGTTTTTTGGACCTTAATTTTCAAGCCAACTTCCTTCGCTGCAGATTTCAGATCTTCTAGCTTCTCTTTCATGTCTTTGAGGCTGTAGGATAGAAGGCAAAGGTCATCTGCAAAATCAAGGTCTTCTAGATGTGTCCCGTTGCTCCGTTTCATTCCTCTCACTTTATCTATTGCTTGCGCCATTACAAGATTAAGTACTTGTTAAAAAGTATCGGCGAGAGCATGCAGCCTTGCTTAAGTCCTGTTTTCACTGCTACTGGATCTGAAAGCAGACCTTGATGTTGAATCTGGCATGTGTAGTTTTCATACATGCACTTGACAAGACCTATTATTTTCTTGGGGATTCCAAAAGTTCGCAGTCAACTCCAAATTTTTGTTCTAGTTATACTGCCAAATGCCTTTTCAAAGTCTACAACCATCAGGTACCTTTAGCGCACAACCAAATGCAGCTGATAGTGGAACGCATGAAAGAGGTTGACATAGAGTGACAGTTGCTTTAATACCCGATGGCGTTGGTACCAGAGCTTAAGAAGTAAGAGAGAATGACATAGAAGAAGTAGCAGATTTTTTTAAAATTGAAAGGCTGTTAATGAACACCAAACTTTTTTCATCTTCGTCATCTAGACGGCACCACTTGCTAACGGGAAAATTGATTCGCTCTTCTATAGCTCTTCGTACCGCGAGAGATGTCATAGAGGTTGAGACACTCAGCATCCAGGAAGATCGGTGCTGAAATCTACTAGTCATCCTGTTTTGGTTGTTCGTACGTTCCTTAAATAGCATAAGACAAATGTCACATTGATTTCACTGAAAAATATGTAGTCGGTATTCTTCCTAATCCTTCGCCAATCAAACCTTGCGCTCTGTACCTAATGACCGCTTCTTTGCCGGGACGTCAAATCCAGTTGTTCTTTCCCTTTATAATTCTCCATTTTTCTAAGAATAATGTCATATTTTTACTACATCTGCGGCTTTGAGCTATCACTCGCGCGAAAACTATACATATCAAAACGGTGAAGCAGCATTTTCTTATTGACGAGTTCGTGCTGGGTAGTGGATAACAGAGGCTAACAGGGAAACGGCTTACAGAACAAAGCACTATCAAATGCTCAACATTCTGCGTATTCCTGAATGCCACAAGAAAATAATACAATTTAAATGAGAATTTATATTCATTAAGTCGGTGCATAAGTTCGTAGCATTTTTTTGTTGTGCATGTTGGTATTCCCGTTGCTATTGATTTATTTAGCGATTGTCAGTTTTTATTTGCAGTAAAATGGTCGCTAAGAACTTGTGCACCAACCTAATATGTGGTCACTTTTAATATACGCACTTATGTTTGTCTTGGAGGCACACTATCTATAGATTGTATCGTATTTGTGAACGATAATGGTCGTCTCCATACGACATAGTGAGTCTAAGTCGTGCTTCTCGTTCGAGACAATAAACGTTACCGTTCCTGGATGTGGAGCCTACTGAATATATAAGGATTCATATGGAAAACGACAATACATTTATTGTAGCTTTAGAATATAATTAGAAGAAAAAACTGCTAAAATGTGGTGAGATAAACTGCTTTTTGAAGTATGGATGCCCAATGCTTCTATTGCTTTTAGTCGAGCTTCTATTTTTCCATTGTCGTAATTTTGTAAGGTGAGACGTGTTCCCTTTTACCAACACTAATTTTTTGAGTTCCATGTTTTAGTCACCTAGATTTCAGTAATCATTTTACAACTCAAATGATCAGGAAATATATTGAAATATACTGAAATTAATTAGGGAGGCAAACGTCAAATATTACAGGAAGAAGTTACAGTATCGTGCATTACCAGTGGTCGACACATGATCGAACCAATTTAGTTGAATAATTAATTGAATTTACAATTTTAGCGTTTAGTGCATCATTATTGTGAACTTTTATGGAATATAATAGGAAAACGAAGTATCATTGGATAGTTTTTTGAGTGGATTGTAGAAGAGAGGGAAAAAGTTTGAGGAAACTAATGAGCATGATCTAAATAATAAAGCACTGCCCCAGTTACCATTTTTCCATACGTAGCACGACGCTTTTAGAGGTTTTTTCTCCGATTCTCAATTGCAACTACTTACTTTGGTATTTTATGTGACGTCGGTGGGTGCTTTGTTCTGCCTCTTCTTCCCTGCAATTCTTTTTTATGGTTTTACTGCAATCGTAAAATATAAATCTTGTGATTTTTACACGCTATAGTCGGAAATTAGTACTTTTTTATTATCTACTTACATATATTCTGTCTCTTTCATTGTATAGAAATTTTCACGCATGCAACACCGTCACTCACATTCTATATTTATGTGGAATCTAAATAGGTACAAAGATATTATGTTATGGCTTCCCAAGGAGTTTGGATACAATCACAGGTGTTCAATTTTTCGTAGATTACACTACTTGCACCAAGTTGTCACTCATAACTTCTGTCTTTGACACCACTAATCGATTCACTGTCTAACTTGGTACTGAGAATATTTTCTTCTTCAGAAAAGAGGAATTCTCAATGCCTAGCTAGATAGTGAATTTATGAATTTCTTTAAATGTTTCTCCTGTATAAAATAAGTATAGTAAGGCCACAAATACGTTTATTCCTCCATATACTCCACTTAATATTTGCACAAATTAGTATGAAATAGGAAGTAAAGTATAAGTGATGACGTAAGTTACATGTGGCAGAGTAAATCACAAAAAATGGAGCACCTCTAACTGTATCCAAACTCTTTTTGTGAATCCATACCGTCGCTGCATATTTGTACCACATTTAGATTTCACGGGAGCGACAAGTTGAGTGATGGTTTGGGCGTGGGTGGATTTTTGTACAAGAAAACAGGCACAATACATTTTATTAGATGCAGAAAAAATACTACTTTTTATTTGCACAAAAAAATCACAATATATTTTTTGATTGGTGTACAACCATAAAAAGTCGATTGTAGAAAAAGAGAGGAAGGACAATACACACGCAGACATTATATAAATACCAAAAGAAGTATTTGCACTTAAAAATTGGAAAACATTCCAGAAATGTGTGATTTGCCTGAGAAACGTAACTAGTGCAGTGTTTCTTTATTTCAGTAATTCATGAGAGTGCGGACTTTCTGAAAACATTCATAATGATGAGCGAAATTAAACTAACGAACAGCTGAGAAGGCTCCGTTCGAGATAAGTTACACGGGGAAGGCCAAAACCGGATAGTCATCAAGAACTTGGCTACCAACAGAACGACTTTAAGATACGAGATTTCTGCACCCCCAGCGAAAGCTCACGGAAGATGATGGAGCTGCTTATATATTTATTTTTATGTCGGAAGCACAAACACAAAGAAATTAACCAAACTGAAAAGGAAAATAACAAACGATGCAAAAGCAAACAACCAGACTAAGGCGTGAACAAGAAGGAGTCAAGAGTTCTACTTTTCGGCAAATGTCAAAAAGACCAATTCCAGCAAGTCAAATAGCCTGAATGACTTTTTTTAAATTCTCTGTCAAACTACACTATCATCAGCACCGAATGACAGGCGGACGGTCGCTCCCACTGTCAGTTTTTGCGCTTCGTTATGACATTTGATGTCGGTAGCAGCAATCCATCCCCAGTAATTTAGTTATCAAAGTAAAATAAAGAAAACCAGATCGAGACTACTTTGTACGAGTGATTATTAAAAAGATCAATGCTGTCTCCTGCGTCAAAAATGTGGCCTTTCCTTCATTACTGTAAGAGGCGATCACAAAGCTTTTGTTCGAAGACCGTACAGTCCACAATCGGTATACCAGTGAGGCACAATCGCCGTGAGCATTGAGGCAACCACCCCACCGACGCACCACACTGAAGATACCCGTTCGAGAAAACACCGTGTCCTGCTGCGATAAGAGGTCCATAAGTGCCTACCGCACACCTTCGTCCCATAGGAATCGTCGACCCATCAAGATCTTTTTAAGGAACTGAAGGCGGAATAATCACAGGGGCACAGATGAAGATTATAGGCCGGGTGCTCGAGTGTGTCTCACGTAAGATGACCTCACCTCTGTGTTACTAATGGTTCAAATGGCTCTGAGCTCTATGGGACTGAACTTCTGAGGTCATCAGTCCCCTAGAACTTAGAACTACTTAAACCTAACTAACCTAAGGACATCACACACATCCACGCCCGAGGCAGGATTCGAACCTGCGACCGTAGCAGTCGCGGGGTTCCAGACTGTAGCGCCTAGAACCACTCGGCCACTCCGGCCGGTCTGCGTTACTAAATTTGCGATATGGAAACGTGCGTTTTCATGAAGTTGCACCACCCATTCCACACATGCTGCGCCATACACACTTTTCATTCTCCGATGGATATGTACCGGTGTTTGTCCATCGGCAGCCAAGAAAAGAATGACATCACGTTGGTCCTGCCTGGACTCATTTGGTTACAAAGTGACCAAAACTGACGCATTTACCGTACGCTCGACGGAAAGACACGCACGCCACGCTAATCCCTTGCCTACATATCGGTACTTCCATAATGCTGTACCAACGCCATCAAACGTGAACTTCGTGTTCACCCCTTTAGTTCGACTGTGTAAAGATAGTGGATAGGGTTGTTGTCTCCTTGAATCGGTGGAATATTGCCTGCAACTTAAGAAGCACCAGCGATAGGTAGTGATGGTGAAAACTGTAAATTATTATTAAATGAACAAGTATGCGGCCTGATGTAGTCCACTCATGCCATTTACGGGTATTTTAAACTAAAATTAATAATGGGGTACAACGTCGATAGCTTTTCATTGTATAAACGCTTGAACTGACAAGAAAATATTGTAACCTGATCTTCATAATTCTCAAACTGAAGCATCTGCAACGGGAGATATGAATTCTGTCTTAACAAAAGAATATTTAGGTGTCGCAAGGACTTTCCTTCGGAGCTTAAATCATGTTTTTCCCTTGATATTTCTGTCCTTCCCATCAGGCAATTTATCATGATGTTTCAGTGTTATGTCATACCAGAACGAACGTGTGTAATATGATCGAGTACTTTACAACACCACTTCTCCTCCAATTTTTAGCCACATATTGATTCATACCCCGAATAGCTTTCGGATTTGCGACAGATAGCTGAATCATATTCGGGACGATCTGTCTTGACGAGAACTGCACAATACCGTATCATTTACTAGGCGGGCTACCGAGAGGACGATGTAGGACTTTGGGCATGAGGAAGAAACGTGACATTATTAGAACCCGTTTGAATCAGTAGTGCCCGGAGCTAATAATTTCTACGTCAGAAGGCTCTGTTACATAACTAAAGCAAAAAAGTGGCTTATGCAAGATTTCACAGCAAATTTGGTGGCCATGAGATGCACGTTGCGGAACAGAATACTCAGGTTTTTGCTTTTAATATATTTCCACTGAGAAAAGTGCTAGATAATATGCTGCAAAGCAGTGAGAAATAGAAGAAATTAACGCCGGCTCTGATCAAACGTGTGCAGGTAAAATAATAGACAGTCCACTGAAAAAAAATAGCGCTTGCTCTCGATAGCTGTTGATGGTGTACAGCTGGTACCAGTAGGTCATACGAGTCTCTGACGCTGATGTACGAGCGCGTGCTGGAAGTAATGTTTGCGACTGTTTTATGTGAAGACTCTTAAAGCTTTTTAAATAAAATAAACTTTATTAACATCTTTAATGTTTATGTCTACATATTTGATTCTCCATACAGTTAGCCAGTAGCTCACCACCGCTTGCCCCTCTTCATCACTATCAAAGCGTGGTCCTCGCAGGTGTTCTTTGAGTTTTGGAAAGGGATGAAAAACGGGGCCAAGTCGAGACTGTAAGAGCAGAACTGGGCCGGTGCGGGCAAGATGCGCGAAAAGGACCGAAGACCACCAACAGTATACGATAGACAGCTGACGCTCGAATTTATAGTTATGTAAGATTGTCAGAAGTATTCTTTTCATAGTCGTAATTACCATTGTAGGACACTGCAAATGTAACACGTACATATTATTTTTGGAAGTGTAGCCTCTCTTGTATTACAGAAATTTGTCAACGAATGAGAAATTATCAACATTTGTTTAGAAAAGCAGATAAATTTATGCTAGTGTGCCTACTTTTATACGCCAGCTAATCTCATAAGACTTTGCTTGCCAGATATTTGATTTTAAAATAGTCGTGTCATTTCCCTACGTTTGCCAGTGAGGGTAATTTTATTTCTGATATCATGTTCCACATTCCTCTGAGCTCGAATGAATCGTTTTCACTTCGTTCGAAAACACTAACGACTGAGAAAAAACACAGCAAGAAAGAAATAAAGAATAATCTTTTCACTTGGTATTGCCCTAACGAGTACAGCAGTGCCGCTAAGTAATACATCGCATAGTCTGACAGCAACTACAAACAGTACGATGCATTGCAAATTTCCAAATTCTGTCCTTCTGTACAGTATGGAAGCGCGGGTCGCTGGGGAAGGGGAAGGGGGGTGGGCGTTGGAGGGATTCAGGGATAAAGAAAATGAGAATAAAGTATCACTCTCGGCGAAAATTCCATGATCACAAATTCAGCACTGACATAAACCAATGAGGTAAGAACACATGCTTTTTCTCTTATTAAACATCTGTTAAATTAATGGACGTAATCTTACTGAGAAGTATTAACAACGAATCAGGCTCGCCTTGCCACACGTGTACCGGTAACAAACAGGCGATGTTAGCGGACAGGTGTAGGGGGAACCGCTGGCTGACAGCGAGCGTCGGCAAGCAGTGCGGGCGATCAAGGGCGCCCGCGTCGGCGTTAGCGCGTTTGCCAACCCCTGGTATAGAAGATGGTCGATGACAATGAATTGAAGGCGTCGGATTGTTGCAGATATCGCATATCCAGCTGAAACCACAAGCTGCCGGCCGGTGTGGCCGAGCGGTTCTAGGCGCACGCAGGTTCGTTTCCTGCCTCGGGCATGGATGTGTGCGATGTCCTTAGGTTGGTTAAGTTTAAATAGTTCTACGTTCTAGGGGACTGATGACCTACGATGTTAAGTCCCATAGTAGTCAGAGCCATTTGAACCATTTGAACCAACCACACGCTGATGATTTGATTCCGTGGAGCTATGAAACTGCGAGAATGATGATCGCTTCGTTTCGCCCGCTGTCCCATTTAACCCCAAACGTTTTCTATAGGAGTAAGAACGTGTGACGTAGCGGTCCAATCGAAGTGTGGTAGCCCACCAGAGACGTACGCTCGCAGCCCTGTAAACACGGCTGTTGTCATCTTGAAACATGGGAAAAGTGACCACGATGATGTAGAAGAAGGGGGAATACTTTACCACCGCAGCGCTCGTGTGTGGTCTGGCACTACCACACTAAAGGTGGGAGTGTTCGATGTGTGGATGAACCCTTCGATTTCAAAACCCGATTACAGCACGTTGTTTTCCACTCACGCAAACGGGCGCTTGCTCCGGCGTTAGCGCATTTGCTCATCAGTGGTATGGAGAATGATCGATGACAGTGAACCCAAGCAGTTGGACTGTTGCGGCTGCCGCAGCTGTCGTGTGTGGTCCACCATTATCATACTAAAGGAGAGCGTATCCATGTGTGGACGAACTCGAAACCCGATTCAGCATGCAGTTCTCATGCACCGACGTAGTTACGTCACTCACCGCCATTCTACATGGTGCAATCTGAGGTCCTCTTGCGGCAAAGTGTTGCAGCTTGAATCAGCGAAGCAGGAAAGTCGACCGAGTAATAAGCATAATGTGAATCACCTCAATCGCTATCGAGAACTGAATAAAAAATTCGGTAGTATCACTTTTTAGCACGCCCTCGTATTTCATGGCAGTGAAGTGGTGCGTATGTGTCAACCGGTTGTTTGGAATCAGCGCCGTAATGTGCATCAGTGTGGATACGTGACAGAATGGCAGACAGGAACCATCGTGTTTGGACGTGCCCATGAGCACATCTTGAATGAATTTGTCAGATTTATTACCAATGCAGGAAGTCCAGAGACGTGTGTGAAGTGTTCTGAACGACAGTCGACTTCAAATCTGACATGAATTATTGGCATCAGTGAATTTAGATTCATCTCAAGCAGTTTCTGTGTGACCACCGTGAAGGGAGCTTCATAAAACCGACATAAAAGACTGCACTTCTTCAGTGCGCGAAACAACGCAGAAACTGGAAAGTATGTCACCGGAGGTGTGATTTTGCTTCTAGGGGATGAAACTTCCGATGGCACAATGAAGCACTTAATCCGCAGGGTCTGCAGGTTGTAGATCATGCATGAGCCATTTCTGTGACTTTTTTGTGGTGTTTTTCGTACCATGACTCGGATCCGCTCATTCTGGTTACCAAGATCAGTAACCATCATGTTAATTTCATCATTTTCGTTGATAAAGAATTACCCCTCCTTCTACATCATCGTGGTCACTTTTCCCTCGTTCCAAGATGACAACAGCCGTGTTCACAGGGTTGCGAGCGTACGTTTCTGGTAGCCTAGCACGCTTCATTTGGCCCGCTACGTCACACGTTCTATCTCCTATAGAAAACGTTTGGGACTATTTGGGACAGAGGGCGAAACGTAGCGATCAACATTCTCGCAGTTTCATAGCTCCGTGGAATCTAATCATCAGCGTGTGGTTGCAGCTGGGAAACTTGTGGGCACTGTACAGTGAGGGCCGATACTGAATGGATTTATTAATATAAAAATTTTATTTTTATTTTTTATTTTTATGTTCGTCAGTGCCTTCTGCCTGGCGGTAATCTGCAGCGTCTCAGTCACGTTGCCCAGAACCGGATAGAACCACCCTGAAACTCACTTGTTGAACTATCAGCAGCTAAACTCACGTGTTGCTGACGAGGTAACGCTACCGAACCACGCGTCCTACTATCTTGCCGACCAATAGGGAGGCTTGGAGGTGGTTAAGTGGGGGTGGAACCACGGCCGGCTGCCGGGAGCGGACACGCCGTTCGCTCTCTTCTGCTGGCAGCTTCCAAACCGATCAGACGCCCTCCTCACCTGCTCTCTTGGGCGGCTGCCCATTCAGTCTCGGCGGCTTCTCCAGGCCTGCCTTTCTTTACGGCATTAAAACTTCACACAGGTTAAACTATGTTTTATTCTTTACCACAACGGGTGCCTACTGCTTTCCCCTCCTGGCCAATCCTGACGCATTAACAACACTCATCCTAGATGAACAGAGACGATTATCCGTAGAGGTTATTGTTGTGATGTCTCCTGGGGGTAACAAATTATTTTGGCCGGTGTGCTTAGGTGCTTGCGCAAGTCTCGACTGAAATAAAGCAGATCCGAAGCCGAATTATTGCGAAACAAGGAGTCAGAATGCCAGAATTTAATTTTGTTTGAAACATTGAGAACCCTTACGTCAAGTGAGCTAAAACACTACAAATCATAGTGATAGTTATTGCAAGTTCTTATTGCACAATAAAGCGGACATAAAGGGAGATTAGGATTTATCGTAACGTCCAATAGGGGAAGGGTGTGGAAGAGAGTCGGTCGATTCCTTTTAGAAGAAATCGTCTCGAAATGTCCTTTAAGAGATTCAGGAAACATATAGCTGGTCCAAAATTTGAACACTGATCGTTCAGAAAGCGAGTCCATTGTTTTAACAACAGCCCCACCACGCTGCAGCCCAATGATGAGTTGTGTCAGAGTTGTGTGATTTTGTAACATTGTCTCCGTATGTTAAAGCAGAGATCTTGATCCTTGTCAAAAAGGTGACTTGGCAAGAATCCTCCCTTTAACGTTTCCTTCAACGACAGTCGTACGTTTACGTCATGTAGAGAGATCGTAGGCGCCACAAGGAATTGGAGCGTGGAAAAGACCCCCCTACAGCACCGTTAGGAAGAAGGATATTATTACGGGCTACCTCATAATGCACATCTGATTTGTGATTCATCTACGAAGACTGAATGATTTCTGCTTCCACATCGAGAAGAAGTGAGGATATAAAGAAAATACTGTTTGTGAATGTGGAATAGAGGCCTATTCATTTAATGCATAACCAGATGTTTTGGTAGACTTGAAGTGAATATAAGAACATTCACCTGCTTGCCAAAGTTAAACTGCATCTGAATCTGTTGCATGATTACCATTTAATATTATTGCTATCATATAAGGGATGATTAAAAAGTTTCCGTTCGAAGGCCGTACTGTCCACAGTCCGTATGCCAGTCTCATAAAATCGCTGTGTGCATTGAGGCAATGATTCCCACCGACGCACCACGTTGAAGATAACCCGTTTGGTAAAACACTATGCTGTGCTGCGTGAAGAGGTCCGTAACTGGCTGGCTGCTGCGTATCCTCGTATCCCCAAATCGAATGACCTCTTGAGTGGAATCGCGAGTAGCACGGGGAAATACGTTCGGTTATTTGAGTGCATCTTTCATTAGAGAATAGCCTATCAACCTAGATACGGCATTTCATCATTTTCATATGTCATATTTATTATTTTCTACTCGGACCAATGCCTATAGGAAGTGATCTACGAGTATGTGCTTTATTTAATATTGACTTTCCTTCATGATCAACAGCTTCTATTTCATGAACACTTCCACTCTAGCATGAAATCCATTCTCTTAGTTTGGCTGTTGGCAAAGGAGAATTTTCCGCTCTCTCCAAGCTTACAAACGGAGTGCCGAACGGTTGGAATGCAGAGGACTATAGCAGGAGGAGGAATCGAAGAACAAGGAGAGAGATGGTGGCTGAGAACATGAGCCCTGTTTCTTTAGGTGGAACTATCTTTCGAGCCGAATTCGTGGTCATTTGTTTACGTTGGTTGCTAGAAGTTTTCTGTAGAAGTTTCGAGATATTTCGAGAGAATGTCAGTTAAAAGGGGTGAACATAGTATCCATAGGGGGCGCTTTGGACGCGAGCCGATTGGACCGTCGTGCTCTGCCCGGCAGCACGAACTACGATAGGCGGGAAAGTGTGCCAAAAAGTGAGTCCTCTCGTGGCCGTAGAGGAACGAAGGGGAGCAACTGAAGACGGGACGTGCTACTGGATGAACGTGTTGGAAATGCTGTTGGCCGGTGGGGACACACTGAGCAGCTGTACTATGACGTAAGGCTAGTTAGTTCCTGATCAGAAATGGTTAGCAGCCCCAATTATTTGTACCAAACTCCTTCTGAATTGCTGAAGTCTTTGCCACGTATGTCGTTAGCTACATTCTTTACACCACTGTGTTTTAATTTGAACGGCGTGTTCGTTCTCTTGTTTCAGTCATTGTATTTCACATTAATTTTTCTCTCGCTCTGTTCTTGTCCCGCGCAAATCCGTTAACGACACTTTAAGTTTATCAGCATCGTGAATTTCTGTCAATGAGTCACAACAATTTTCTCTCTCGTTCTTTGCCCTTGGCAATGCTTATCTCTGGTGTAGGTTGTTGAATTACACACAGACTTGTAAGATCCTCTCTCCTGTTTCCATAGAGGCACCCCCTATGATGATCACTTCGTCAAATCTGCAGCATTTAAGAATATTGTTTCTTACGCAGCTAAACTTCCCTCATATACAAGTAACTGTAATAAACCCAAAACCTTAAATTCTCCATTTCTTCAAGCCTCCCAGATTATTTTCAGATGCTTCAGGCAATAGATTAAGAAAATTACATAAGATACTGCCATAAATTTGGTTCTCCTCCATAAGGCCAAACTGTACGGCTTCTTTCCGTTGCGTCAGAATACGAAAATTGTTTTACTTGATTCCTCCTACTTGGATTAACCACGGTGTGGTCACTGCACTTATGAGGTACGAACCGCCATCAATGGAAGTGTAAAAAAAAAAAAAAAAACAATACGAGTAAATCATTAAATATACTGAAGTCCCATTTTTGGATATTTTTAACCAGGAATGCGGATTAAGATCACTAGTTTGCCGTCGGATCACTCCACACTATCACTCATTAAAACACAGCCTACTCTTCATAGTGGAACTTGGCGCACCATTCCACAACAGTGGTTTTCGACAGACATGCTGCCCCATACACATTCTTCACTCTCTGATGGGTGTCTACCGGTATTTGTCTTTCGGCAACCGAGAAAACCAATAACAGGGCGTTGGTCCTGTTTCCATGCATTTGGTAATAACGCTGTCACATGTAGATGATGAAGATAAACAAAGATTTAAATATTTTATGGACGCTATAAAACAAGGCATCCAAAATATTGATATAAAAACTATATTTATTAATGAATATGGATTACATTGCCTATTATTAAAAACACAAAAAGAAGAAGCAAAAGCATTCAGAAAATGGGTTACACATGAGGTTTTCCCAGCAATACGCGAACATGGTGAATAAAAGATTAGAAAAGAGATGATTGATGCTTATAAATATCAAATAGAATCTTTACAGACAATTGGATAAAAAATAAATCGAAAATTTGAGAGAAGCAGTTAACATGGCTTTTGATGTAATAAAGAAAAGAAACACAGAAACAGATATGCTATAATCCCATGTTATTCCTCAAACAAACAATGAAAACATAAGACCATCTTTTGTTGTTTTAAGACTACATAATTTTAATTTAATCTAAGCGCAATAAAAAAATGTACAAAGGCAAATGAATTTAATCAGAAATATACACCAAAACAGTGAACAAATTTTAAAAATTGATTATGTGCCAAATTCAATAAATTTTTATCATCAAATGAAAGAAAATTTGAGAATTGTTTGCTATAGAAATTACTTTAACACTTTGGATAACTATACACAAGAAGAACTGGTTAATGATGTAATGAATCTTCTTCAGACTGAATTGATCTAATTTTAATTTACCAACATTGTTTTCATTCTATTTAAATGGCAACACTTGTAGACCTGGTGCAACCTGAAAGCTGCTTAAGCAGCCACTTCATGAATAACAAGCTTACATACAACAATAAACAAGATTTTATGATTATTGATGACAATAATAATCCTTGGTTTCAAGCTAAAGATACTGCTGAAATATTAGAGTTTACTAATCCACAGAAAGCAATTTATGAAAATCGTCATAACAGTTATGAAAATTTACAGGTGAATGATTCGTTCACCTTAAGAGGTAACGATAAATTAGCTATTTTTATTAGTGAAACTGGGCTTTATTCTTTAATTATGGAATAAAAAATGACATTAGCTGAACAATTTCAAGATTGGGTTTGTGATCAGATTTTACCATCTATTCGTAAATATGGAGAATATAAACTGCAACAAACAATAAAATATAATGAGCAACTCGCCATAGACCTTCAAAACAGACTCACAATCGAATCAAAAGAGAAAGAAGAATTAAAAGAGGAAAACAAAAGACTCGAACAATTCAACATGAACATGAAGGTCTTCATAGACAAAGTCAAACAGAAAACAAAAAATGGGTACACTTATATAGCTACTTCAAAAAGATATTCTTTAATCAACAACTTTAAAGTGGTAAAGAAAGAAAGTATGTCTATTCGAAACTCCAATTTTAATTCTTCACACAATGAACAAGATAAATTTTATATCTGCTTCTACAATGAAGTGTATGATGTTACTAAAACAGAAAAGATGATTCAGGAGTTATTGGGTGACTTCAGAGATAAAAAGAATAAGGAAATCTTCGTTTTACCTTACACATCACTGCTCGAGATTCTTAAATTAATGATAAAACATAAATGAGCCTTTCAACTACATTAATGATCTAACTAAAAATCACTTAGAGGAAGTTTATCCTTTAGATTCGATAACGTCAGAAGAAGTAGAATTATTTGATGAAGAAGAATTGAAGGAGAAAATAAATCAAGCTCTTGACGATTCTGTAAATGAAAATAATTTAAATTTAACTAGATCTGAATTGTTGAATCAAGTAAACGTTGAATGTCACATTAACAACACAAATATTTGGAATTGCTTTAAAGAAGTAAAACAATGAAAAAGCAGTAAAGAACCGATTACACATAAAGAAATTCGAATTACAATTACTTATTGACTGCTTAAGCTAGGACTGTCACTTGTAATATTCATAAACAATACAAATTTCATCGCCATTGAGATCATATAAATAATTCAGACTTTCATCAGTCAATTTATTTATGACTGTAGATATTATATCATCATCACAATAAGATACAGATAGAAAGAATGAAAGTGCCAGTATCCTATCCTCATTCGCACTGTTTGGTACATTTATATAGAGAAATTTTATTTAATAACTATAAAAATTTGAAGGAGGCCTGGCAGTCCCCTCACAAAAATCCAGAGGAATCTAATTATTCTTGTGAAAATTTCATAAAATTATTTTTTATTTATTTACCCAACTGTTGTGCGAATTATCAAAGCCCAACCACTTAACATAAACTTTATCTCCTTTCTTTCTCAGAACTTTTCAACGAGATACACATCTGGATATTTCGTTTTCTGTAGTTCTTGCTCATAAAAATTACCTTAAATATCTTTCAGTTTATACGTGATTGGATTAGAATGAATCACATCTTGAATTTGAAAAATTTCCATTGACCAATTGGCAGTATAGCCTTTTTCAAAAAGTCCTTTAAATTTACTGATTCTAAATTAATCTCCTTTTCTAAATTTAGCATTAGCTGAAGCAGACTTCAGTCTTTGACTAGCCTTATCAATAGGCACAATCACACGTATTTTATAGTTATTTTCATTAACCTCTGTTGGCTTCATTTTTATAGTTCTATGAACTGTGTTATTGTATTCGCCATCTAGTTTCGAAACTATATCGAACGATTTGTAATTTCCTTGAAGAGCATATTTCTTCTACATCTTTTCTTTAAGTGTTATATTGAATCTTTCAACAATAGATGCTTTTAATTCTGAAAAAATAGAATAATGATTAATGCTGTATTTCTTCATCAGTTCTTAAAAATCTTTGTTATAGAATTCTTTACCATTATCTGTTTGTAAATTGATGAAGGTTTCTCGGGTCTCCAGCCAGTCTTCTCGGGTCTTCTGGCGAAGATGGGTAGTATGACACTTCGCAAAACGTCGCGAGATATCAACGCTACCACCCGGCTGGAGACCTGAGAAACCTTCATCAATAGTTTTTGCTGGGAAATCCTTTAATCACATGTTTGTAAATTTTTTGGCTTTCTAACAATGAAAATTTTTTCCAAAGCATAAGCCACATTCTTTCCTGTTTTATCTTTAACTGGAACAACCCAAGCAAATTTCGAAAAGACATCAATAACAGTCAATAGATATTTATATCCTTCGTTTATTTTTGAAATTCCTTTTAACTTGCCCGAATCCATTTTGTCTGTTGGCTTGCCATAAATAATCTATACTGAGAGAAACGTTTTTCTCATTGGCTTGTGCAGCTCATTAACGATTTCTTCACAAATAAAACGGGCTGGTAAACTGCCACCTCCTACAAAAAATTTTTTATGAATTTACTTTTCTTCTTTTCACAAACTGTGCAAAGACCTTCAATTCTTTGTCTACCATTTCTAGTTGCTACTCTGTGTGGATTATGTGTCTCAGTAAGTTTTTTGTACTTCAAGCAATAAATGTGATAATCCTTAAGGACTAATTGTGAAGTGTGGCTGTCCATATATACATAGATAAAATTTATTGAACTTTTAAATTATTTCGCCAAATACAATTGTATTTACATCAGCCGTTACTGTTTTAACAGAATCTTTCAATCTTACAGTTAGAAAATTTGACTGATTATTATTATTTATTTGGTATAGTTTATCAGTCACACTTACTGTAATATCAAAATCATCAAAATTTAAATTTCTATTTGTATTCTTACCAACAACAATAATCGTTTTAAGCATGAAATCGCACATTTTTTGATCGCCTCCTATCATAAATTATTTGTTTATCATATACCTTATCTTTAACATTACTTAACTCTTCTAAGTATGGAGTTAAATCTGCTTTTGAGAAATAATCCGAAAATGCTTTTTCTACTTTTTTTGGTACAATAATTATTGAACTGTGTTAGAATGCTTGCATATTCAGGTTTGGTAACAACATTTGATAGACGCTGACTAAAGTCAGGTAACTCATTATCGAAATAATGTTTGTTCACTGCATCCTTTGCGTCAATTGGATCATTTACATTTGCAAGTCTTCTACATTTAAAGCCAATATAACCTCTGGTTACTTTAAAAATGGCATTAAATTCTTTCTGAAATTGTTTCATTGCATTGGCTATCTTTAGGTCTCCAATTTTTTCTAGACTAAACGGAGGTGCACTAAGCCCTTCAGTGTGACCTATTTTATTTCCAAAAATGTCCACTTATCAAATCCAAAATTTCATTAAACTTATAATTCTCACATAGCAATTTTAAAACAAATAGACACAAGTGACCACAAATTACTTCATCAAAATTTTGTATTCTTTCTGTATTGTAGTATAGTTCATTTTTTCCAAAATAGTTTACTAGCTGTTTTGGTATATTACCACCAAATGAATCGAAAACAAACTTTAAATTTTTAGCTTTATAATAACAAGTCCAATGAGTACCAATATGATCAGATGTATCTAAATTAACTATTCAACATTCATATCCTTTTGGATGATTTGGTAATTCATCAGTCATGTATACACTACGAAAGTATTTAATTTTCAATTGCTTTTCTATATAGAAATTAATTAATGCATTAGGACATTTATCAATTACTTTTTGGAATTTTTGTTTACTTTCTTCAGTCCAGCGCCAGTGCCAGATTGCTTCTCCATTGCCTGACTATGTCTTTTCTGTTCTTCTAATTCATTATCAGCTTTTTTCTTGTTTATGACTGCATTTCCAGCTAGTGAACCAATTGTTGCTGGCTATGGTAATGTAGCTAATAATAATGGAAGAAATCTACATTTGTGTTGTGTTAGTCCTTTATCTTCCTTCTCTTTTGTTAGATGTTCAAGAATTTTTTTCACAACAGGAATACCTAGTGTAACAAGTAAATTTCCACTAACTTTATTTTCTATTTTTCTCTTTTGTGCATCTGTTAAAAATGGTTTAATTGCATTTAATTGTTCAACTTTAATTTAATTGATTTTGGTTTTGTTTTGCCACTAGGTAGCAAAGTATAATCAATAGTAAAATTGATCATTTATATGGATTAAAAATGTAATAAAATGAAATTTTTACACTCCCCATCCATTGTCATCGAGCCTAAGCCAGTGCCAGCTGAAGCAGGCTGAGCACTGCATCCCATTCCTAATTTTCGTTTTCCATACATCACTCCTCTAACTGCTGTTGCTGGAACTTTTTCTCCTAATGAAGCATCACTTGCATGGATTCTTTCTTTTGTAGCAAATTGAAGTTGTTTATCTGCCTCATGTCTTTTTTCTAAATCTTTATGATCATGATAAGCAATATCATACTGTTTACAAGCTTCATCTAATGGATTTATTCCTGGGTCACCACATGCTAGTCTTTCTTAAATCTTAGTAAATGGCCCACAGTAATTAAATCCTGGTAAATGTATTTCAGGCATTGGTACATTATTTAAAACCCAATTGACTAACCCTTTACCATATTTTGCACTCTTCCAAAATGTATGAGTAAGATTATTCATAATTCTAATTAAATATGGAATGTATTTTGGATTGTTGACGACAAAATCACTAAATTTATTTGTCAGCAATTGGTTTTTCTGTATATTTTTGAACTAAGCCTTCACCTTCTTTCTCGGTCACAGATGAAGCAGTCTTAGAACTGCGCTCAGGTGAACTAGAATTTATAATTAGTCTTCTGAAGTTTGGAAAATAGTCTTCAACAACTGCTTTTATCAGATATCTATATTTATAACCTTTACTTGATTTTATTTTATTTGGATTATTGTTAGAACACAATGCTCCTGAATTGTATAATATATCTGCATAATTTGATAAATCTACTCCAAAATGTTACTGGTAATCTTCCTATATATTTAGAGGTACCAAGAGGTCTTAATCCAAAAGTAGTATCTTCACTATGATTTACATATTTTAGCATTCTTTCATTTATATTTATTTTCTTAACATCGCTATTTTCCTGGAATATCATCAGACCAATCTTTTAATGGTTTTATTGGTGATAAAACTCTAAAATCATTTAAATGATACTGATATGGAATCATTTGTTTTTCAACTTCTCTGTTTTCTTCAATTGCTTTTAAAATATTGTCACCTAATCCTTCAATTCCTTGTTTTAGTTGTTCAATGGCATTGATCACTGGTTGATCTTTTTTAAATTTTTCATACTCTGTTCTTGGATTTTTTCCATTTTTAAAATTCTTCTTCTAACTGTTCTTTTACTCTGGTGTTCTGTCTAGCTTTTTTAACGATTTCTGTATCATATTTTGCAAACATTTATTAAGAATAAAAAAACATTCATCAAAATATTTTTAAGTTTATGTTGTTACGAAATTTTGAATTTGATTTATGAATGGCATTCATGGCAAATATGATTTAAATTTGTGTCATCTTGTCTAAAGATATTTAAAAAATTTAAGTTATCTCTTACTAATTGTTTTGGTATCTTCTAGTAAGTTTGAGCTATGTGAAAACAGAATATTCCTTTATGTCTAATGGAACGATTTCTTCGTTATTTTCAATAAAACTAACAATTTTTTCATTAATTTCATGTTCAATATTTTTACATTGTTTAATACATTCAAAGTATTTTGGTTGATCTAAACTTTTTGAGTAAATGTACAAATGATTAATTTTATTCCAATTCAGCCATCCTGGAGCTAAAATATAACTATCAATCATTAATGTTGTTTTTCCACATCCACATGGTCCCATTACTGCACATCTAATAGAATTTGGTAAAAGTTTACCATGTTTGTTTTTCGATTTCTTTTCTGGAAGTCATATTTTTGGTTCCCAATCAGTTTTGCTCGTTTATTAATAAATTTTTTAAATAGTAAATGAGTAAACTGAAGCAGTCTAAAGACAGCTTTGGCTGTTACCAATTTCAATTAAGTGGTAAGTCATTTGTTCTGAAAAAAAGGTTAACTGTACCTATACAGGACAGTTTTAGTAGTGTTTCATTAGTTGGTTTTTATTCAACTTTCCTAAATCCGAATATTACATAGAGAAATAATAAACTTTACTGTGATGCAGAAACGATAGAAATTCCTGTAGGTTAGTGCAGTTTCAAAAATTTACAAAAATTTATTCATTTGAAGAAGGTAAATATTCACATTAAAGCAGATGAAATTTTAAACAGAAATGTTATAGAAAGAGATGTAAAATTGTATATGGACATAAAAGACAGCATTGGAAGTGTGCTTGGTTTTAGTAATCAAGTTATTGAAGCTAAAGAAAGAGCTGTAGCTAAAGATGTTCCTAAAATTATTCCATTTGAATTAATCAATATAAATTTTAATCTTGCTGATGGAATGTTTGGAAATCAAATTGATCATTTTCACAGAGAAACTAATATTATTGCCTCATTCAAACCTAATGCAGAATTTGGTGGACCAATAATTCATGAACCCAATTATCCTGTAAATATTCCAATTTTTGATCCAATTCAGGACTTAGAAGTTACAATAACTGACAAAAATGATAATTTGATTGATTTTAATGGTGATACTGTAACTGTTATTTTAGAAATTTCTTAATATATTTTGCTCTTAAATAAATCATGAACAAAGTCTAATGTTAACAGTTTTACATGTTCCCTGTGAATGAGAAAACTAAAAATAATTTGAATCTCCCCAACAAGAACATGGGATTAATATAAATATTAGAGATGGTTTAGTTCATCCAAATCATGCCCAATTGTACATGAATTCCAGTATTATTGGAATTGATGGTACAGATTATCCAATAAAAATTAAGCAATAATTATGTAGCAAAACTGTTTGATGTTATCACCATAAAGAAAGGTAACAATATTTTATCTAGTTTGGAATTTCCGTTTATTTCTTCATCGGCTCTTTTTTGATTGACTTCGACTATAGCCAATGAGGTAACCATGGAAGCCCACGTTCTTAATAATGGAAAGATAAAAAGTAAGAAAAATGAAGTACTTCATCCATTAGAATTATTTGGCGGATTTTTTATGGATTATTAAGAAAAGATGTAGGAAGGAGATTTAACAGTAAATTTTATGTGGTTATGTAGTGCTGGAGATTTTATTTTCCATTGGGCTGATAAAAATAATGCTGGTGTTTAAGATGTGACTACACTTCCAAAACAAGGTAAAATTGTTTTAGAATCAATGGAAATTCGTGTTCCTGTTGTTAAATTTGAACCAGAATATTCGCTTGAGTTAGAAGAAGATAGACTTAAAAATCCAAAAATTGCAATAAGTTTCTTTGAACCACAAACTGTACAAATTGCTGGATGGATGAAAAAATAAATTTTCACGTAGATATTACAAATTTCTGTAACTCTGCCGAATTTGATGTGCCTTATTTCATCTTCGTTGTTTTCCAGACAAAAAAAGAAAAATAATCAGTTGGTTGACTCTTCCTTATTCGATAGTATGAAATTACAGAACATATACTTGAAAAATGGAGAAATGAAGTTTTTCCTCAAGAAATGTGGAATCTAGATCCACTGAATAATTATCTTAAAGCTTATAATGCTTTCCTAGATTTTAAGAAATTACACATATGAATGCTGATGTTAATGTGAGTCCATTTAATTTTATTCAAAATTATCCTATCTATGTGATAAATATGTCTAGAAGAATGAATGTATTAATTACTCAGAAAACAACAATGAAATTGTAATCAAATTTTAATGAAAAAATCCAAAAGATACACTTATGAGTGTAGTAATGTATGGTAAAAAGAATTTGATGTATGATTTGCAGCATAGAATTTTGATTTAAAATTTTTGAAAACTTTTATTTTTGAGGGTGTGTTTGCTTGCATCCATTTATAAAAAAATGTTAGTAATTACATGGCTAGCGTTCTCAGCCTAGCTGTTTATAAGAAAATAAAAACATGTTAAATTACCTGCGAGTGTACTCAACGGGCCCACTTGCTACTTACGAACTTGGTGTTCAACTCTGGCTAGATGTCTCAATAGGACGAAATACTTGGCTTTATTCAAGGACTCGCAGAATTTTACAGTTTTCGGTCTTCACATAACTGCAAACAGCCAGATGTTTGTGCTGTGTGCCGAACTCTCAATCAGTACAGCCCTTGTAACTAATATTTATAGTCAAACAAAGGGAAATGAAGCATCATTCTATCAGGAACATCCACCACCGTCTTTTGCACATTCCAGTCTTTGTATACCCCTACCACTTGATTCCTCTGTAGCTCGTTCCAGCGCCAGGTAAACTATGCCTGGATGCTGTAGATGTCCACAGATTTCATACCTCATCTATTCTTTTTATTAGAAGACGCAACTGCACCTAGGAACACCTTCCTGGCAGCCAAGTAATAGAAGTTTAATATATTTTCTTATTCCATTTTAAAATGTTGTCATTTACTTTTTGAATACTGGAGTTTTTTTCTAAAATTACAAAACTTACTTGGGAAAAGTAATATTTCCCCAAATCTGAATACAGGTCATGTACCTTGGAACAAATACTTGATCAAAATTTAAAAGCATTGCTGCAGAGAATATCTTGTCAATACTCTGTTTAATAGACTATCTTGGTCACTTACTGATTGTTGGTGTTTAATTATGTATTATTATTATGTATTATTAATCTGAAATGTTATCAAAAATAATTTACAAGTCAAATATATTTTCACGTAGATGCTGTTTGAAGCTATCACAATTTTTCGTTTTTAAGATAGGTAAAACTGTTAAGAGAATATATAAACTCAACTCATATGCAAATATAACATGTTCCCCAGTAAAAAACATCCTTCCTCCGTTTCAAGATACAAGACTGCGAACTATTGACGAAATAAGGCTTAACCGTCCATACATTACATAATTAATTTGAAAAATGTATAAAATTTCACTTGCGATAAAATTCTGTAAACGAAGATTAACAATATATTATATAGCACTTAATGTGTAGAAAATATATTTTTAAATACCGGACAGAGCAGAGCCTTATATCTCACAACACCAAAAGCGGTAGAAATTGCTGGAAACCGCTAATAATGGTCTTTAATGTGCATTAATTTATGTGATTTTAAAATTGATTGAAACGACGATCAGGAAACATCATGTGTTGCTAGGCCACTATCCTATAGACACAATAATCTCAGTTACTTCTTCGGCTTGTACTTCATCCGTAAACATCATTTTATAAAATTCTTCTATATTATCACATTACATTGTAAATGCTTCCATATTCTTCTTTTCCAGAATTGCCGGTGTTCCATGCTTCACTTTAGTACAATGCTAAGCTCCAGGCATACACTTTCATCAGTTTCTTCCTGACTTCAGCATTTGTGACAGTAGAGAACTTTTATTGAAGAAAGATTTCATCACTTTTGCCATATCAGTTCTGCCACGTTTCTGATTGAATGTTACTTTCGACATAGGACGATTCTTCCACTTGTTCCCCTTCTGCACAGTTCCCAATTTTGATGTTAGGCTAGGCATTATTGTCCTTTCTTCTACACTTCACTTCCGTTTTGTCTGCTATGTTTACCCTTAAGCCACACTGTTTGCTAAGTATGCTGTCCAATTGTTTCAATGTGTCTTTCTTCAGACCCAGGCAGAACACGTATGTCGCCCACGAAGCTAAGCGTTGCTATCTGTTCCCCTTTTAGCTTTACTCCTCTTCCAAAAGTTCCTCTCACTTATTTAACTGATTCTTTGATATTATGGTTGAATAATAGTGGTGATATTATTTTATGCCCTTTTTAAAACAAACCCGTATTTCGTCTTCCATTATCATTATTCCTCCTTGTGCTGTGTATATGTTCTCTGACCTTGTACTTTATACCCAGACTTCTAACAACTGTGAACCTCTTACTCCCTCTTACATAGTCTAAGGCACTGTATTATCCCACAAATGCTGTGAACACATGTAATAACCAAAATGTAATGTTCACAGTAAAAATATTTCCAGAAAGAAAATCGTTTGTTTGTGAAATGTTACTACACAGGAGAGACTTGATGGAAGGCGGCTGAGGACATCACTCCTCTTCATCATTTAAAATAAAACATTTCTTTAAGTGCACTGCCATACCTACAAGATATGGTAATCCAGAGAATTGCTGTTCAAGTCACCATTAGGGGAATCCAAGAAAGGAATTCTGTGTAGATAGAGAAATTGCCATGGGTCATTCTCACTGTAATGATAATGGATATCACCTCCCGAAGACAAAGTTAGCAAACCATGACTGTCATGTGATTTTAAGTTGTGTATCTGTGTAGTGCCTTCCCTTGAAATACAGATGTAAGGTTCCGTTCTTACCAGTGAGGTAGCTCTGTCCCTTATTCCGGTTGATTTATATAAGTGGGTGTTCATAATTCAGTGATAGGGCCTTGCAAGTAGTTCTTTACCAAGTTCGTGATTCGTTCACTCTCAGCTGAGCCGCAGTGAGGCTTTATCGAAATGACACGACGGTGGAAGGTACAGAGATTCAGTGGTAATGTGTAGTATGTACTAGAGCCGAGAGAAAACAATAAGAATGGGAGCTCAAGAGCGAACGCAGTCTTTCTCTTCTACTGTTCAACTCGTACATCAGAAAGTAATGACAGAAATAAAAGAACTTTCCTGCAATATTATTAATTATTAGCTGGAACAGATGACGATGACAAGATTCGCTGATGACATTGCTATCCTCAGTGGAAGTGTGGACGAATTACAGGATCTGTTGAATGGAATGAATGTTCTAATAGGCACAGAACATGGATTGAGACTAAAAGAAAAGAAGACGAAGGTAATGATGAGTAACAGTAGTGGGTTTTGCGATAAACATATCAATTCTAGAGACAACGAAGCAGACAAAGTGAAGGAATTGTAATGCTGTGGCAGCAAAATAAATCATGAGGAACAAAGCAAGGAGGCTATAAAAATCGGACTAGCACGGACACAGATGGTATTCCTCATAAAAAAGTCGACTCACACAACATTAAACGTATCCTCAATTTGTGAAAGAAATTTCTTAGATTATATATGGATCACAACATTGTACAGAAGTGAATCAAGGTCTGCAGTGAAACCGTAATAGAATAAAATGGAAGGGTTTAGGATGTGATATTATTGGAGGATAATTAAGATAAATTCCCCGCAAAATCAGTGAGGAAAGGAATTTGTGCAAAACAGTGACTGGAAAAGGGACATGACGATAGGATATGTTTTAACAAATCAGGGAGCTGTAGAGAGAAGACAGAGGTCCAATATATCCAGAAATGAAGAGGTTCCTACAGGAGAAAAAATTCAGGGTTATTCAAAATGATGTAGACACATTTAAGTGATTGTAAAAGATATCTGTATTGAGGTTAAGTACTGCATAATTATATGTATTGAAAAGGCAACACAGGAAACATTCTGTGCTATGTTCATTACGCTAAATGCCTTATCTATTGGTCCAAGTTGCGTGTACAGTAATCATATAATTCCTAGATACAAATATTTTTTACTATCATGTGAAAGTGTCTAGAACATTTTTAGTAATCCTACAGTAGCGAACGCATCTTAATAACAATAAAATTGATTATAGAAAGTCACAGAAGCTGGCGCGGATTTGCAACTTGTATTTATTTGACGCTTTGCCCTAGTGGACGTTAAATACATATTCCATATTGCATCTGCTGGGTGTTCGACTATTATAGGTGCTAGTAGAGGATGTTGAAACAAACAATCCTAATAAACAAAGGTCCGGAAACCAACGGCTTCACCGATATGACGTATTACGAATGAGTGCATGAAGAGCCCGCAAGGATTCGAACTGCAGAGATTCACTTTGGCAGAAACACATTACAACACGTGTTCCAAGTGGCAACTATTACTGTGAATGCAGGCTTCAGCATCTCTCGTCGCCATTGCCACGCTCGTTCAGAAATCACTAGCGTGTTCCAAATGCATTGACAACTATGCGTCCCTGGAGTTCGTCTGCACTATTCACAAGCTGTAACACACCAAAGCTTTTAAATATCCCCCACTCAAAAAAATCCGAGTAGTTGAAGTCGGGGGACCTGGGAAGCCATGGTATTGGTGAACCACGACCGATACGCTTCTTCTCGAAGATTTGTGCTACGTAATACCGAACAGCGACATGAAAGTGTGTTGTGCATCGTCTTGCATGTACCACATATATTTTCACCGTAAGGGACATCATCCAAACCGTCGATTAGCTTGTGCTGCAGGACATAAAGTAGACACGACTTTAAAATAGGCATGACTGCACTTGTAAATACACTTTATCGGGGAAACTATTGGGCTATGGACCAATTTTTTTATTACTATTATTTGATTACCCTCTCTATTCGCCTCTTTAGTTTATACCTCTAATAGTCAAACACCCTAGTCCAGTACGAAAAAATCAATCTGTGTAGCGATTCTGAACGTACCCTGATACGGCGATGGGTGGGAACACGTAATGCACCCAGGAATATTGTCGAATGTGATCGTTTTGGTGATCCAAATGTTATGGTGTGGAGAGGCATAAAGTTGTATGGGTGTACTGACCTCCAAATCTTTGAACACCGTACACTCATCGGTCAGCGTTATGTGTCACTGTACTCCACCTCCACGTGCGTATTTTCGATGGTGCATTCGGCCCGAACTTAATTTTGGACCGAAATGATATTCTGAGAGTGGACTGGCCTGCCCGTCCTCCGACTTAAATGCCATAAAGCACGCGTGAGATGCGTTGGGGAGACACATTGCAACACGTCCATATACACAAAGGGTCATACAGCTCTTGTCAACCGCGCTGGTGAACGATTGGAACGACATACCACAGAAACTGCTTACCAACCTTGTGGCCATTATGGGAGCACGTTTGAGAGCATGCACTGCCGTCCGTGGTGAGCATACGCCCTGTTAATAATCATGACCCGCATTTTGTTATGTCCAGGGGACCATCGTAAATCGTGGTGGCTTCAGTGTAATTATTGTCTTTGAATAAATGAGTCATTTCTGCTCGTCTCATTGCGTATTTCTTTCTGTACTTACTGCATTATACTGTAACGGTTATTTATATGTATGGCCCAAGTTTCATCGAGCTATGATACTTAGCATTGACACATCATGTGAAACTTACTTTCGTCTTTACATCGTGCTCACCAGTGTATTTGCCATGTTTTAGTATTCAAAAGCAACAAAATGCCCTGGAATAATTTACATCAAGACAAAGAAGTCACATGGCCATATTGCCATGAGTGATGACAAATGTAACAGATCGTTGTGTTACAGAGCGACTATCACACACAAACTACTCAGTTCATTAACTATTCTGTGAATTCCGAAATCTGGCAGTATGACGATATAGGAGAGTACCAGTCGTCATTTCTCAGTGTGAGGAAAGTCACAGGTTATGCAGATCACTACAGTGTTCCGTCACTAGTGACCGCGACGTTTATGCTAAGTTATGCACCTACCTTTCTTCCATTTTTCAAATGAAGGTAGTCGTCACCATAGTTATATCGATATATAGTTGTCTGCCAGTTCAGTTATGATGCACACAGTTATTTCAATCAATCACAAGTTGTGGTATGCACATTTATTTATCCACTAGCTGAGTATCCGGTGTTAACCAGATATGCATTTATTCTATTCTTCTGTTAGACCATCTCCTTCTTCTCCTTCTCTCTCTCCATCTCCTCCTCCCCCCTGTCTCTGTCCATCTGCTTCTCCCCCCTCTGTCCATCTGCTCCTTCCCCCTCTGTCCAGCTCCTCCTTCTCCCTCCTCTAATTCCGCCTCCCACTCTATTTGTCGATCTCCTCCTCCCGCATCTCTCTGTTTACTCCTCCTCCGTCGTCTCTCTACCTATCCCTTCCTCCCCCTCTCTCTATCCCTTCCCTACTCTTTCCTATCTCTGTCCATCTACTAGCCCTCCTTCTCTCCATCCATTTTCCCCTTTGCCCTCTCTCTTTTCATTTCCTCCTCCTCCTCCTCCTCCCATCTGTGCCTACCTCCTTCTCTCTCGCTGTCTGTCGATCTCCCTCTTTATCTCTCCACGTTCTCGCGATCACCCCAATAGCAGGCTGCTGGTTCTTACCCCTATAGCATTTGTTTCCACTTCGTAGCTAATATGTGTATCAGATTTAATAGAAATCGATCCAGGGGTTTATGATTAGCTTTTTACCCATGGCTACACCTACATACACAGATGTCAAACATAGTTCGTATATGGTTAACGTTTTTCACTCGTATTTGTACACATATTCTATCTGCATGTCTGCCAAATTTCACGCTGCAATTTAATTTTCACGCAGCTTAATTTTTAAGACGTCGTCTCTCCTAAACAATCTGTTGTGCAATGATATAATTTGCTGGTACATCCAGCGTTATATGTGGTTGTTCTGTGGAATGTGTCGCGCATATACAGTTAGTAGTGAAGAAGTAATAGATGATAACGTTATGCATGATGCGGAAATTTTTCGCGCATCTCAATGTTTATGACCTCATATTTCCTGAAGTACGTGTTGTACAATGATACATTCTGTAGGAACATTCAGCGTCAGATGTGGATACTGCCTACGAAAAGTGTTGCGAATGCAGTTGGTAGCAACGAAGTAATAACTTTAAATGCCTTGCCGAATGCAGTAGTTTTTCGTGCATCTCAGTGTTTATGACATCATATCTCCTGAACTGAGTGTCGTACAATGATGCAATTTTGCTGGTACTTTCAGTAGTATATGTGAATACAGTCTGTCAAGTCACTAATACAATTAGTAGTAAAGAAATAATAATTTAAAACGTCATGCTTTATGAAGCACTTTTACTGCACGGACAGCGACAACGTAGTAAGCGATAAACTTTTTTCTTTCGTCATTTTGTGGCGGTTGTCAAGGAGAAAAAGTTTCGAGAAGGTTTGAAATTATATATAGAGTTTGTCGTAAGTCTGTAAGTCGTGTCATTCTGAAATATTGGATGACTAAACTATGGGTGCTCACACATCGTGGGCTGCACCGCTTTTTCACCCCCAGCCCTTTGATACGTGGGTGGTTCTTACCCCACAGCGATTCATTCCAGACAGTAAGTGATATATGTATCCAGTTTAATTGAAATCGGTCCAGTGGTTTAGAAGGAGATGTGGAACATACATACATACATACTTACGAGTATATACATACAAGCATACGTAGATCCATTTATTATAATTTTTATTAATTCGTTTTTTTTATCTTATTTCTGCCCTTATCTACAGCAAAGAAAAGTATAGCAAAAAAAGACCCATCATTATCCCCAGCAGCAAGTGTCAAGACAATAGTCTCTCAGGATGCGCACGGATAATGCTTACCGCAGAACAATAACCAAGGAATATTGTGCAGCGCTACGAGGCCTTCTCGTCGAAGAGCCAAGAAGAAATGCCCCCAATCTTTTCAGTCACGGTCACCGCGTCACGCTGACAAATTACATCATTCTAGAGTTATAAAAGGATTTTGAGATGATTATGTAAGACGCACTCTTCAGGGATGTCCCATGAGATCCTAAAGTTATCTGAGGAACATAATAATCTTGTAACCTTATTTTACTATAACATCGTCTCTTGCCTTTCTTTAGCACAGCTTAAATCGTAAAATATAGTATATATTTGTACACAGTGGTTACCAAGTGTGATCCATCTATTGGTGCGATAATAGTGTGGTAGATCTAGAGCAAACTGTAATACCTCTTCGATAGTACTTCATTATTATACGTGACAGCGCCATTCCCACATGCGTTTGTGTCTTACACGCTGACGGAAAGAAAAATCGCAACATCAAGAAAGAGTTGTGGGACATAAACGAAAGTTGGTATGCGTGTTTCTACTTCTGAAAGTTTCGTGTCAGTCGCATAAGAGTGGCGCTAGTAGCACCACCATGACGAAGCAGATCAGATTTGAAACTTCCTGGCAGATTGAAACTCTGTGCCGGACCGAGACTCGAACTCGGGACCTTTGCTTCGGTCCGGCACACAGTTTTAATCTGCCATGAAGTTTCATATCAGCGTACACTCCGCTGCAGAGTGCAGATCTCATTCTGCAGATCAGATTTGCTTTAAATACACGCTGTAACGGTTGTGATCGTTGATATCCTTTGGGATTGGACGTGGTGAATTGATGTTAGTCAAAAACACCTTTAAGGCGACAAAGACCCCATTATCAACACCTCATTATGAACGAGGCCGTGTAATGGGATACGAGAAGCTGTTATGTTTCCAGAATGAGAAATCTCATTCTGGAAACATCCCCCAGGCTGTGGCTAAGCCATGTCTCCGCAATATCCTTTCTTTCAGGAGTGCTAGTTCTGCAAGGTTTGCAGGAGAGCTTCTGTAAAGTTTGGAAGGTAGGAGACGAGGTACTGGCAGAAGTAAAGCTGTGAGTACCGGGCGTGAGTCGTGCTTCGGTAGCTCAGTTGGTAGAGCACTTGCCCGCGAAAGGCAAAGGTCCCGAGTTCGAGTCTCGGTCGGGCACACAGTTTTAATCTGCCAGGAAGTTTCAGCTGTTATGTTCTTTCTGCGATACTGCAGAAACACTTGGCGGGAATGTAGCCGCTGTACATGACTGCTGGCAACGGTGGCCACGATAACGTACGGTCCCAAGAAGACAGGGCTCCGAACGGTCACGTGACACTACTGCGAGGAACGACCGTCATGTTCCGTTATATGGCTCTGCCACATCGTACTGCATCTGAAGCAGTTCATACCACAGTGACACAACGAACTGTTACAAATCGGCTACTCCAAGGCCAGCTCTGAGCCACACGTCCTGTAGCGTGCATTCCACTTACCTCAAACCCCCGCCATTTGTGACCTCAGTTGTGTCAAGCGAGAGCTCATTGGAGGGCAGAGTGGATCATCGGACGACAACTCCAGGTCATCGACGATCAGCATTAGCGGTCCATAAAGTGCAACAGGCATCCCAGAAACTGACATCCAGCGCCAATACGGCAGAATGCATGCACGTTTGCATACCTGCATTCAGTTTTCTGGCGGTGACACGAGTAATCAACGTATCAGCGTTTCACATTTGCAATGGAGTATCTCGCTCTTACGTTAATATGTTGCCTATCGATGTTGATCACTTAAATATGTTACATAGGCAAATGTATTCCGAAAATCTGATTGTTGTTGTTGTTGTTGTGGTCTTCAGTCCTGAGACTGGTTTGATGCAACTCTCCATGCTACTCTATCCTGTGCAAGCCTTTTCATCTCCCAGTACCTACTGCAACCTACATCCTTCTGAATCTGCTTAGTGTATTCATCTCTTGGTCTCCCTCTACGATTTTTACCCTCCACGCTGCCCTCCAATACTAAATTGGTGATCCCTTGATGCCTCAGAACATATCCTACCAACCGATCCCTTCTTCTGGTCAAGTTGTGCCTCAAACTTCTCTTCTCCCCAATCCTATTCAATACTTCCTCATTAGTTATGTGATCTACCCATCTAATCTTCAGCATTCTTCTGTAGCACCACATTTCAAAAGCTTCTATTCTCTTCTTGTCCAAACTATTTATCGTCCATATTTCACTTCCATACATGGCTACACTCCATACGAATACTTTCAGAAATGACTTCCTGACACTTAAATCAATACTGGATGTTAACAAATTTCTCTTCTTCAGACTCTACATTAATTACCTTTTGGTGTTACGACTTTTTCCGTCAGTGTGAGAGCATAATAATTCTCACATATTATGTCTAAAGACATGTCAAAACAGCGTAATATGGTTCAAATGGCTCTGAGCACTATGGGACTTAACATCTATGGTCATCAGTCCCCTAGAACTTAGAACTACTTAAACCTAACTAACCTAAAGACATCACACACATCCATGCCCGAGGCAGGACTCGAACCTGCGACCGTAGCAGTCGCGCGGCTCCGGACTGAGCGCCTAGATCCGCTAGACCACCGCGGCCGGCAGCGTAATATATTGTGTATTGAACAGAATAGTTACTTGTTGGTTTTAGTAACTCTTATTTACCGTATTATGTTCTCACTGCATGAACAACACAGTTTTAACTTTGGCATGTAGAAGTATAAGTTTTCGTCTGTTACAAATCTAAAAACCCGAAAACACCGTTTTCCGGCGTGACGTAATACCATGTTGTAAATTTTTATCTTTATTCATTTACTGATGTATTTAAACTCGCAAGTTTAAGTCCGTCAAAAAAACGGAACAAATGGATCTGAGCACTATGGGACTTAACTTCTGAGGTCATCAGTCCCCTATAACTTAGAACTACTTAAATCTAACTAACCTAAGAGCATCACACACATCCATGCCCGAGGCAGGATTCCAACCTGCGACCGTAGCGGTCGCGCGGTTCCAGGCTATAGCACCTAGAACCGCTTGGCCATTCCGGCCGGCTTAGGTCCATCGGGCCCTCTCTCTTACATCTAACAATCACTGTAACAATTAAAATCGTACATGGTAAGTACAACAATAATTAGAAGTTACGGTAAGTTCTCATTTACTTGCTAAAAACATTCAACAGCCAAGAGCGCCTAAATATTTCTTTAATTAAAACAACCGGTTTCGAAAGATTTTGTTGTCATCTTCAGGGTTTAAGAAATCTTTTTGTTACTTGCTAAAAACATTCAACAGCCAAGAGCGCCTAAATATTTCTTTAATTAAAACAACTGGTTTCGAAAGATTTTGTTGTCATCTTCAGGGTTTAAGAAATCTTTTTGTTATGAAACGTGTTCATTCTATGTTGGACCTCACTCCAAGTTGTTATGTGGATAAAAATCAGCACATTGTAAAATCTTTGTCATAACTGAAATATTTAAAAACACTAAGCGCCTTGCCGGCCAAAGTGGCCGAGCGGTTAAAGGCGCTACAGTCTGGAACCGCACGACCGCTACGGTCGCAGGTTCGAATCCTGCCTCGGGCATGGATGTGTGTGATGTCCTTAGGTTAGTTAGGTTTAAGTAGTTCTAAGTTCTAGGGGACCTATGACCACAGCAGTTGAGTCCCATAGCGCTCAGAGTCATTTTGAACTAAGCGCCTTATGCAAATAGCCATATCCACATGTACGAATATATATTGCTCTCAGATGCTTGTTGCGTCACATAAACACACTACCGTGTACCGTGTTTTCGTGATGTAACAAGCATCTGTGAGTGATATACATATATGTTCATGGGCATTTGCAAAAGGTGCTTTATGTTTTTAAACATTTTAGTTATGACAAATCTTTTATAATGTGCTGATTTTTCTTCACATGATAACTTGGCGTGTTGTCCAACATAGAATGAACACGTTGCATAACAAAAAAAAAATCTTTTAATACCTGAAGATGACAACAAAGTCTGTCGGAATCTGTTGTTTTAAATAAAGAAATATTTATGCGATCTTGGCTGATGAATTTTTTTAAACAGATACTCTTGATATTTTGCATCACATACACTATGGCATACATGTTATACTACATTTAGAAATTAAAAATTATAGTACAGCAATACTGATAAAAACATACACATAGACAATTAAATTCGTACATGGTAAGTACAACAATAATCAGAAGTTACGGTAAGCAAGTTTTTTTCAACTATGAGAGCTAGTATCAATGAGGATGAGAGGAAGGGGTGGAAGAAGGAGGGAAAGAGAGGTGTGATAATACACAATTAAAGAATATGATGGAATATAAGGCGAAACGAGGTGACGTGACTCACAGAGAAAGGAAAGGAGAAACGAACATAACTGGGAGCAGGTAATAGCACTGGCTTTGCTATTTACACGGAGGGAGGTGGCCTGATATGTTAATTTTGGGGGAAAACGTTGTGAGGGTGACAGAAGGAGGTGCCTGTGCCAGAAGGAAGCGTTCCGAAAATGCATCTTAAAAGCAGTGAGCAATGAGTGGTGCGCAGATTGCGGGTCACCTTGTTCCAGAGGCGGACAGCAGTGACAGGGGAGGAGTATGTGAATGTTTTTTCCTAACATATGGGCACAGACAGGGCGTTATGTAAATGAGACCTTGTGGTTTGATTGTGGTGGCATGAAAGGTGTTCAGTCTCTGATGTGAGGTGCAAGGGTGCTTGCGCACTGAGCAGCCGGATGTAGTCGCAGTTGTCTCCACCCTAATTGAACGATGAAGCACTTACATAGTCATATCGACGAATGCTGCAGTTTAAGTAAAGCGCATTAGTGGAACTTTGAGATCCCGCAGCGTAAGATGGTTGTAAATTTAACGTATAAACTGATTGCGAAGACCATAAGATGATACTAAGCGTACATAAAATGGAAAATATCTGTGTATAAATATTTCGTGCTTGTGATTATATGGAACTGTAATTTTATGTACATTTTTCACTTGAACGTAGGAGATTAATTAATGTAAAAGCCGGAAGAGGTCACGGAAGTCAACGCATAATCAATAAGTAATGCGGCTGTATTATGTGTGAACTGGCTTAATGTGATTCTTTATTGTGAACTGGTACATCTGAAAATGAAGCTAGATGCTTAGAAATCGATCAAGTTAAAATAAAGATGAAGGTCGTTTAATTGCAGACTGAGGTCAGTTCATTCTTACTCTCAAGACCCAAGGACGAGTCACACGATTCCTGCTATTAATAGTATCTCTGAAAAACAAAAAAATTGTAAGACGAAATTATGGCCACAAAATCTGCTGTTGAAATAATACGAGGAGACTTAAAAAAAGTAAGTTACGCAATACGATGACAGGCCAAGTAACTTTCACTGAATGCTACAGTACACGTCAAAGTGACTTACATACAAAAAGCTATTTTTTCAGCATATCAAGTTTCTTTAAAAAGCGGTCGGAACGCTCTACTGTTCATTCAGTTGCTCGATGATAGAGGGCGCTTTCTGGTCAGGGTGCCACTTGGGAAGCGCTGCGTAAACATCCTCATCATTGGAAAATCTCTTTTCCCCAGATGTTCTTTCAGTTTGCCGAAATATGGAAATGACATGATGGAAGGTCAGGACTTGCCGCTATGTGAGGCCCTGGTCAAATTGTTGGCATTATTTCACGACGTTTGGACGCTGCATTCCATTTGGTCCCTGTAACGCCAGAATTTCACTTTTAATCTATGAGGAATTTAAGCGTTTTTTCTACAAGAAACTTACTGTTCCACATTCTTCAACTTTGATGCATTTTTTGTCTGGAGGAATCCCGGAACATCTACTCTCCTCTGACATGCAGTAGTTTTAGATATTTAAAAAATAGAGAAACAAACAGTGAAACGGTAACTGCTTCCTTGTAGTCGAGCTTCTATACTTCCTCACAGCTCCTTCCATACAACCGTTGAACTTTTTATCTGGCGTACTTTTAGGAAAATTGCGTACTTTTCTTTGTAATTCCTAGTCTTTGTCAATAATGAAACAAGTCGTGTCGCCTTTATTCCAGTTAGTTGCATTACTTTTTGCGACTGGGAATGGTATTTCGTCGGGATTTAGGAAACCTGCAGCTTTTACAGCGGCTGGGGGCGTTCTATTGATACAGTCGATCTTTTGCCTGACACATTGCAAATTTCGTCCAGGCTTTTGCATATATACACTCCTGTAAATGGAAAAAAGAACACATTGACACCGGTGTGTCTTGCTCCGGACACTGCGAGAGGGCTGTACAAGCAATGATCACACGCACGGCACAGCGGACACACCAGGAACCGCGGTGTTGGCCGTCGAATGGCGCTAGCTGCGCAGCATTTGTGCACCGCCGCCGTCAGTGTCAGCCAGTTTGCCGTGGCATACGGAGCTCTATCGCAGTCTTTAACACTGGTAGCATGCCGCGACAGCGTGGACGTGAACCGTATGTGCAGTTGACGGACTTTGAGCGAGGGCGTATAGTGGGCATGCGGGAGGCCGGGTGGACGTACCGCCGAATTGCTCAACACATGGTGCGTGAGGTCTCCACAGTACATCGATGTTGTCGCCAGTGGTCGGCGGAAGGTGCACGTGCCCGTCGACCTGGGACCGGACCGCAGCGACGCACGGATGCACGCCAAGACCGTAGGATCCTACGCAGTGCCGTAGGGGACCGCACCGCCACTTCCCAGCAAATTAGGGACACTGTTGCTCCTGGGGTATCGGCGAGGACCATTCGCAACCGTCTCCATGAAGCTGGGCTACGGTCCCGCACACCGTTAGGCCGTCTTCTGCTCACGCCCCAACATCGTGCAGCCCGCCTCCAGTGGTGTCGCGACAGGCGTGAATGGAGGGACGAATGGAGACGTGTCGTCTTCAGCGATGAGAGTCGCTTCTGCCTTGGTGCCAATGATGGTCGTATGCGTGTTTGGCGCCGTGCAGGTGAGCGCCACAATCAGGACTGCATACGACCGAGGCACACAGGGCCAACACCCGGCATCATGGTATGGGGAGCGATCTCCTACACTGGCCGTACACCACTGGTGATCGTCGAGGGGACACTGAATAGTGCACGGTACATCCAAACCGTCATCGAACCCATCGTTCTACCATTCCTAGAACTTGCTGTTCCAACAGGACAATGCACGTCCGCATGTATCCCGTGCCACCCAATGTGCTCTAGAAGGTGTAAGTCAACTACCCTGGCCAGCAAGATCTCCGGATCTGTCCCCCATTGAGCATGTTTGGGACTGGATGAAGCGTCGTCTCACGCGGTCTGCACGTCCAGCACGAACGCTGGTCCAACTGAGGCGCCAGGTGGAAATGGCATGGCAAGCCGTTCCACAGGACTACATCCAGCATCTCTACGATCGTCTCCATGGGAGAATAGCAGCCTGCATTGCTGCGAAAGGTGGATATACACTGTACTAGTGCCGACATTGTGCATGCTCTGTTGCCTGTGTCTATGTGCCTGTGGTTCTGTCAGTGTGATCATGTGATGTATCTGACCCCAGGAATGTGTCAATAAAGTTTCCCCTTCCTGGGACAATGAATTTACGGTGTTCTTATTTCAATTTCCAGGAGTGTATTTGCGCTCTTTAGAATCTGTTAATTTACATATAAGGAACACAATCCTCGAGTCGGCTACGAAGCCGTCTATAGAAAGATGATGTCAGGAAAATTATTATCCAGTACAGAAAGCTATGCACATAAGCAGTGGAGTAGTGGCTTCTGGCAGATAGGAATGTAGACGGGGAGCCTAATTACCAATTCAGTGTACATCATGTTCGAGGTGAATTAAATATTGCTGACGATTACCAGTTGACTGTATGCAACAACACAGATTTGGTCTTTCCGTGTTTGGTTCCACAGTCATTAGATATTCATTGAAGGAGGATGTTATTTCTGGCAAAACTGTATATTTGCTTAGCGCAGTGTCAATGTGTATCAGAAAGTGCCAACTCATGATGCTTGTTCGTCAGAGCTAGGCCTCTCTATACTTAGTTTCATAATATTAAAGCTTATGACGTCTTTGGAATATACGGGACAGTGCTGTTGCTTCGGGGGTTGGATGTTTAACGGCGACTGATGGTAATGGCTTCTCTGTACAGGGTAGCGGCATGTAGGCATCCAGCTTCTTAATCATGACGAAGCCTGTCCACAGAGGAACATGAGCTAAAGCCGTTCAAAAACAATTAGTGAGAGAAACGGCGCTGTGACTTAATAGCTTACGCTATGTCCCTCCATCACTGCTAACTGAAGTTTGATGGCAGTTATACAACGGGCCTGGTGGCCACAAGCGTAGACGAGCGGTGTGTTCGGCCGTAGTGGCATAGGTGCCAGCTGAGGTAGGGACTAGTTTCGTTGTCCCATTCGATACTGCATAGAACGGTCTGAGGTTTGACAGAAATTGTTGTTCAGTCAACAAGATGACATGGTGGTGAGAGATATGAATTGAGGTTCATTATCAGAGACTACAACTTGTCGCAACATTTCTAGTGCAAAGATGGGGTCTAATTTGTCATGAATTCTGATGAAGTGAGTGACACCTGGATAACACACGGAAAATGTGATAAAGGGAACTGCAGCTATGAGCCACTTGTACAAAGCGGCCGACGAAGTTTACGTGACAGAACACACAGACATACTTCAGAGAATCGGCATACGCAAAGACGCTACACACAGTGTGAAGACATGACAAATTGGGAGTGATAATTTTTTTCTTTCACTTCTTTTCACTCTATATACAAGGTTACAATAATCTTTTGAAGTACAAAAAAATTAATTTTTTTTGATAAAATTTACATGCATTGTAGTATAGGTCTTGCATTATTTTACAGATAATCACCATTTACCCCGATAATTTTGTCATATGTGGGACGAGGTTTTGAGTCCTGTGTCACAGAGATCTCCCGCCGCCTTTTTCAGACAGTTCTTCAGTTCTCACCTTGACGTCGTCGGAAAAGTGTTTTCCACAAAAGTGGTCCTTCAGTTTAGTCAACAGATGATGGTCGCTAGGTGCGAGATCGGGGCTGTGAGAGGCGTGACTTAAAACATCCCAACCAAACGATGGCAACAACTCTTGTGTTGTATGAGCAGTGTGAGGAGGTGCGTTGTCGTGAAGGAGGGAGACGCCCGCTGTCAGCATCCCGCGACGTTCGTTTCGTATGGGTCTGCGAAGTTTCTTCATGGTCTTACTATATCTTGCAGCATTTATTGTTTCACCATTTTCTGTCCCAAAACACTGACACCATGATTTTCCTTGCTGTTTGCTGGGTTTTGAATTTTTTGGCTGAGCGAGAATGAGCATGGCGCCACTGCATTGATGGTCGTTTGTTCTCTGGAGTATGGTGATAAGCCTAAGTTTCGTCGTCTTCTGTCACTACAGAGCTGAGTCTCAGAACGGTCAAGAAATTCGCAAGCGGCACTGACTCTGTTCATTTTGCGTGCTGCGGTGACCATCTTGGGCACCCATCCCACGCACAGCTTGCGATAATTTAGTCGACCAGTTACGATTTCATGAACAACAGTTCGTGAAATATCTAAACAAACTGCATGCAGGTTGTCAGTTATCGAACGGCGATCAGGCAGAAGATCTTCAATTTTCTGCACCACATCATCTGTCACAAAACACCGCCCTCTGCTTCCGTCTTCATCGTGAATTCCCGCCCTTCCAAAATTTAAATTCCGTAACCATTTCGTCACTTGCTGACTTGACATTACGTCCTCTCCATGAACTGAAACAGTTTCGCAATGAATCGCAGCGGCGTTCGTGCCATTACATTTAGGTAGCGAATTGCAGCGGGCACTCTGCAATTGGATTGAGCCGGAAAGACGACGCTCCCTTCTAACAGTAACCACAACATTAATCGACGAACTAATGAATGTTGGTAATGCTCGTTCCTTCCGCTGGCTTCCGCTGCATACCAACTTCCCCCACGGACAGTCCATGCTAAAGCTACGTGCCTAGTAACCTTAGTTTCCGGATAATCCTCGTACCTTTGATGGTTTAGACCAGTGGCGGTTAAGAGTACTCCAGGGCGGCACCCTCCCAACGATATCAATCACGGGAAAGGCTGCAGTACGTATTAATCGTGAATCATATATCGACTCATTTAATTTTCGTATACCTCCAGCGCATGTACGCGAATGATAAAATTTATTAGAATGGATCGACAACCAGCCCCCGTAAGCGATTGACCAATGTTTTTAGAATGGATCGACTGTCGGACTCCCGGCGAATCTACCCAGCAGAGTTAGGTGGGGGCAGTGCCTTGCGTTACGGCTACTTAGGGCGAAGGTCACTGGAAGCGGTCAAAGGAATAGCACCATGCGTGTGGTACTACTATTGTTGTTTCGCTGAAAATCAGATTATTTCTGCCTCTACATGGATACTCTGTAAATCATATTTAAGTGCCTGGCAGAGGGTTCATAGAACCAGCTTCACAATGTTCTATTATTCCAATCCCGTATAGCGCGCGGAAAGAACGAACATCTATATCTTTACGTACGAGCTCTGATTTCCCTTATTTTATCGTGGTGATCATTTCCCCCTATGTAGGTCAAACTCAACAAAATATTTTCGCATTCGGAGGACAAAGTTGGTGATTGTAATTTCGTGAGAAGATTCCGTCGCAACGAAAAACGCCTTTCTTTTAATGATGTCCATCCCAAATACTGTATCATTTCTGTGACACTCTCCCCCATATTACGCGATAATACAAAACGTACTGCCCTTCTTTGAACTTTTTCGATGTACTCCGTCACTCCTATTTGGTAAGGATCCCACACTGCGCAGCAGTATTCTAAAAGAGGACGGACAAGTGTAGTGTAGGCAGTCTCCTTAGTCGATCTGCTACATTTTCTAAGTGCCTTGCCAATAAAACGCAGTCTTTGGTTAGCCTTCCCCACAACATTTTCTACCTCTTCCTTCCAATTTAATTTGTTTGTAATTGTAATACCTAGGTATTTAGTTGAATTTACGGCTTTTAGATTAGACTGATCACACTTGTCGTTATTTAGGGTCAACTGCCAATTTTCGCACCATTCAGATATCTTTTGTAAATAGTTTTGCAATTTGTTTAGTTCTTCTGATGACTTTATTAGTCGATAAACAAGATCGTAATCTGCAAACAACCTAAGACGGCTGCTCAGATTGTCTCCCAAATCGTTTATATACATAAGGAACAGCAAAGAGCCTATAACACTACCTTGGGGAACGCCAGAAATCACTTCTGTTTTACTCGATCACTTTCCGTCGATTACTACTGCTGCCTAATGACTGAATGATATGCTAGTTTGCTGTTTAGAATGAATAGTGTGAATAGCCTAAGCAATATTTGAACTATTGAAATGAGAACATTACTGTTGAGAAAAAATTGGAACTGAAAAGGTTAAGACCGCCAAGACCTGATTTAAACATTGTACAGAATCAAAATGGGTGCAAAAACAAAAATAATTTTACCACAAAATTTACTCTCACTTTCTATAAACATGCGTACTGGATATGTGATTGTGGAATAAGAAATGCTTCCTTATGTTACACGTATCTAGTAATGATTGTTCTGAAACGTCCCTGGGCCACAAGTGGGGTAACAGACGTTAAACACTTACCTGACAAAATTAAAAACCAAACACTGAACTACACATAAACAGTAACATCGAGTTTGCTATGCTTGGCAAAATCTATATAAGAAGTCAGCTGGATACAGCTTACAGAATGTGGATTAAGAAGTTTCATGGAGGTGTTTCAGAGAATCGATACATCCTTAGCAAGTTGACTGACTATATCCAGTTCTATGGAAAGCGTGAAGATGCAATAAGGGGAAATGACTAAAGGGATACTCCAATTCTAATGTTTATCAGGTTTTGGTTACTCTGGTGCAAATATTGGATTCCACGTTGAAGGAACATACTGAAAAAAAATCGTGAATTTTTGGGGCATTCCAAAACAATTCGAGCGTGCTGTTGGACTCTATATATACTGTTTGTCAAAAGTTGATTTCCAAAGAAATGTTGCAAACAGATAAAGTCGCAGTTGAAGTTCATGAAATGGCCGATTGTGCAAAATTGTCTCAACTCGTATTTGTTGTTCGGTGTGAACAACAGGAGAAGTATATGAAAGGTTCATAAATGTCTTAACACCCGAAGATTATACAGCTGCACGAATAAGTAGGTAAGTGTTCAACAACTTAACAAAGTAAAGATTAACGGCTCTCCAGAAAAACTTACAGCTCAGAATCATGGTGGAGCTTTAGTTATGAGCAATAGACACCATGGGGTGCAGGAAAGAGTGAAAGCAGGGTATGACAGAACAAATTTTGTACACTATTATGCCCACCAACTCAGCCTCATTGTAAGAGTGCTGTGTAACACAACACGAAGAACTTGGAATATTTTTTAGGTATTTACAGAGCATCTCCACTTTCATTTCAAAGACAGTGAAAAGAACTGCAGTACTGGATAATGTTAAGAAGAAACATATCCTAATAAATGCTCATACAAGATTGAATTTTAAAACGCGATTTATAAACACCGTATCTAAGCATAAGAAAGAAATAGCTGATTGCCTTGGGATCACTGAGGATGATGGCAGCAGTTATTATTCAACAACCACGAAAGCAGTTGGACTTCGCAAACTTCTCAATAATGATCAAGAGTATCTCTGTTGGCTTGTGTTTTTCTTTAAGGCCCTGCCACAGTGTGACATTTTGTTTAGTCGGCTGTAAAGCAGATTTGTTGATAGCGAGAAAGATCTCCGATTTCAAGTCACCGATATATATGACGAGAAATTCTCTTGATTGCGATCACCACTGGAATAACGGAAATGAAGAGATCGCTGCCCAAAACGTTTTCGTTTCTTGTACTCCCGTAAAAATGTTACAGAGGTAATCTGTGATCTTGTTATGGCTAATATCGACGAGCGCTTCGCATTTAGCATTCACTTGTCAGCAGTTATGTTATTTCAGCGCAGTTTGTTGCCAAAACACAAGCTGTTATTCTCTGACAAAGTATTTGAGACTAAAGTTAAATTAAATGACTTAAAAGCAAATGAACTGCGGCACAAACTGACAGTCATGTGCAATAGAAATGATTTCCACACTGAAAATGGAGCTGTAACACTTGTGAATTGTATCAACGAGAATAACTCAGAAACTTTCGAATTATTTGTACAATACCTATTACAACAGCGGAAAGCGGAAGGTGTTTCTCCACACTGAAAAGAATAAAGACTTCTACTAGAGACACAATGAAAGAAGAGAGACTAAGTGCGTTAGCTATGTGCTCTACAGAGAAAACACTTTTGAATGTGTATAATTTTAATGAACTTGTAACTGATCATTTTGCTTTAGGGAAGAAAAGTAAGGGTAAGAACGTCGTTTCAACTTAATTCCATATATTACTGCCTGCCTGCAGAAAATTTTTAAAAAACTATGAATTTGTGTGTAGATTTTATGCAGGGTGTATCAAAAAGAGTCATCCGATTTGGCTCGTCTATATGTCTGAAACATATACAATAAGTTTTGTGTTTTGATGAACGGGAAACTCAAAAAGCTTTTTTTTCCCATACCTTTGCATAGGTATGCAATATGTCCCCTTGAGAAGCACGGCATATGTCAGTGCAGTATTGAAATTGTTCCCACAATGCAGTGAACATGTTTTGAGTTACAGCTTCCACAGCTGTTGTTCTGCGATGTCTCAGTTTATTCATTGTCTTTGGTAACGGAGGCACTTAAACAGAGTCTTTTATAAACCCACACATAAAATAATCGCATACAGTCAGGTCCGGGGATGATCTGGGAGGCCAGTAATGTAAGGCTGAATTATTTGGTCCAGTGCGACCGATCCATCATTCCGTAATCCTTCGATTTAAAAATTCCCGCACTTCCAGATTCCAGTGCGGCGGCGCCCCATCGTATTTGTAAATAAAGTCAATCGATTCATCGGGGGCATGTTGAGCAGTCGAGCTGGACGGCGAACGGATTTCTGTGGACTCCTTGCGAAACTGTGGCGGATGCGTTCGACGTCTGTGTCAGTCACTAGGGCACGGCCCTGCGATTTGCCTTCACACATAGAACCTATTTATCGGAATTGTTAATGCCATCGTCTAATGCTCTGTGCTGTAGGATGATCCACACCACGCCTGGTGCAAAAGTCACTCTGAACAGTTATTACTGACCAGCAGTGCGCAGAACGTAGAACACAAAACGCTGTTGTCCCCACACCATTTTTACTAGAACTGAAGTACTCGCGCTCTGCTGCTACCTAGCGGGAGCCATGTAAAACTCGAAAGTTTGCTCTTTCCTGCAGTACGTTGTTCACGCACATATCTCAAATAATTTAATAGTTATGATTCTTTTTGATAAACTCTGTACTTCAAGCTCGCGCTCATAGCATTATTTTTTTGTTCACTTGTTTGGAACGATTGTTCGCTACTGCTATCATTGCAGTTTGCGCCCATCTTTGTTGATGTAATTCAGTTGAGGCGGTTTTTATTAATAATTAACATTAGTGTCTGCTCCAGTGTTCAATATGATCAAGATTCTTCCAATGAATCGCAGTCTGGCATCTGCCTTTCATATGGTTAGTTTCAAGTGGTCGTTATACTTCAGATCGCTCCATTCGCGTACTCACAGATATTTTGGTCTAATGGGTGTGGGCGTTGAACAATCATGGAATCATACTAAAAGGGATCTTTCCGCCTACTTACACGCAGTAAGTTACATTTCCTTTTGTTGAGGGTCAACTGACAATTCTTGTACAACCGCTGATCCTCTGTAGGGCTTCCCGCATTTCGCTACTGTTTTCTGTTTCTACGATTTCTCTATATACGTCAGCATCATCCACGAACACCCTTATGGAACTTCCGAAGAATTTAATAGGTAATATATATATATATATATATATATATATATATATATATATATATATCCTTGAGCTGTAATAGAGCTATTGAATATAACAAAGGACAGTCTGATCCAGTGGCGGCCAGCGTGTAAGTAGGCTGTTTAGGTTTTCTTATTGGTAACGCCACGTAGCGCTCTGTATGGAAAATGACTGGCTGTGCTGTGTGCAGTCTGTGGCTACTTTGCATTGTTGTCTGCCATTGTAGCGTTGGGCAGTTGGCTGTTAACAGCGCGTAGCGTTGCGCAGTTGGAGGTGAGCCGCCAGCAGTGGTGGATGTGGGGAGAGAAATGGCGCAGTTTTGAAATTTGTAAGACTGGATGTCATGAACTGCTATGTATATTATGATTTTTCAACACTATTAAGGTAAATACATTGTTTGTTCTCTATTAAAATCTTTCATTTGCTAACTATACCTATCAGTAGTTAGTGCCTTCTGTAGTTTGAATCTTTTATTTAGCTGGCAGTAGTGGCGCTCGCTGTATTGCAGTAGTTCGAGTAACGAAGATTTTTGTGAGGTAAGTGATTTGTGAAAGGTATAGGTTAATGTTAGTCAGGGCCACTCTTTTGTAGGGATTATTGAAAGTCAGATTGCGTTGCGCTAAAAATATTGTGTGTCAGTTTAAGGACAGTCATGTATAATTATTCAAAGGAGACGTTTCAAGCGTGCTGTGGATTGAGAGGGACGCACGTCATTCCGAACAATCGCATGCAAAATATGTGTGTAGCATTTCTATTGTACAAATTAACGCATTCCACCGTTGTATGTAGTAGACTGCGTTGTCTGTGACATCCACAAAAAATGGTTCAAACGGCTCTGAGCACTATGGGACTCAACTGCTGAGATCATCAGTCCCTGAACTTAGAACTACTTAAACCTAACTAAGCTAAGGACATCACACACATCCATGCCCGAGGCAGGATTCGAACCTGCGACCGTAGCGGTCGCGCGGTTCCAGACTGTAGCGCCTAGAACCGCTCGGCCACTCCGGCCGGCTGTGACATCCACCATTAGCTTCTGGGCTCCGACTGATAAAGCTAATCTCTTATCATCGGCAGAAGGACCGAATCGATGTGAACTTTAAATTTGTCAGCCAGTCAACTACAGGTACCAATATTTACTTACTATAGATGGTCATATTACAACCATATACAGCATCAAGTGTGCCTTTATTTGTTTTTATTGTTTTATTTGAGCTATATTACAGTGTATTCCACTATTGTTTACGATTAGGACATCCGGTGTCAGCTTACACACTTGAGCTCATTGGTGACCCCCACGCCCTCTTCCTCGGCGAACCACCAGGTTTTTATCAGTGCCACCCAGGGAAACCCTAAAACATCTTAGGCAATTGTGCGAGCTATATTCGAGGTCGTGATGTACTGTAATTCGACGCCGGTCACGTGGACTTACCACTACACCTTATTCAGTGGACCTGATACTGGTCATATGATATAAAATTGGTTTCAGACCACTCCCCTCCCCATGGACGAATGAGAATCGAGCACCCCTTCTTCCCTTCGTCCTTCCCTCCCCATCTTCATTTTTTACGAGGCGATTACAGGAGCTTGTAACACATATACAATTGGGTTATGTTTACGAAATTCTCACACAATTCATTTCAGTAGTATCGATTTGAAATGGGTTATTTTGAGTCTGATATAATCAAATTTTACTTCACTGCGTTTTTCCATGATAAATAGTTAGATATATTCAAGTTCAAAAATTCGATAATTTCATATCTTGAAACCGGTTTCTTTACAAACGATGCTGTAAAGTACTCAACTGATACAGGTTGTGCGAAGGCCTACACAGACTCTGGAGCGAAGGAATGGACCGCTATAAACAGCTTGAATAATCAACTATTATAAATGCAGAACTGACGACTATATAAGAAGCCCTGAAGTCCACAGCAGGACAGCAGTGGAGTTCTGGCGCAGGTACATCTACATCTACATCTACATTTATACTCACCGCACACCACGACCCGGAAATACTAGCGGTCGCTTCAAAGATAGTACGACAGTGCTCTTATCTACATCTACATCTACATTTATACTCCGCAAGCCACCCAACGGTGTATGGCGGAGGGCACTTTACGTGCCACTGTCATTACCTCCCTTTTCTGTTCCAGTCGCGTATGGTTCGCGGGAAGAACGACTGTCGGAAAGCCTCCGTGCGCGCTCGAATCTCTCTAATTTTACATTCGTGATCTCCTCGGGAGGTATAAGTAGGGGGAAGTAATAAATTCGATACCTCATCCAGAAACGCACCCTCTCGAAACCTGGACAGCAAGCTACACCGCGATGCAGAGCGCCTCTCTTGCAGAGTCTGCCACTTGAGTTTGCTAAACATCTCCGTAACGCTATCACGGTTACCAAATAACCCTGTGACGAAACGGGCCGCTCTTCTTTGGATCTTCTCTATCTCCTCCGTCAACCCGATCTGGTACGGGTCCCACACTGATGAGCAATACTCAAGTATAGGCCGAACGGGTGTTTTGTAAGCCACCTCCTTTGTTGATGGACTACATTTTCTAAGGACTCTCCCAATGAATCTCAACCTGGTACCCGCCTTACCAACAGGTAAACATCGGGCGAAGCATCACTTTCAGTGAGCATCCTTTCCAAAGCACATTACTGCACTCCTGTTATCAGTACAGGCTTACTACGGTGACACTGCAACTGATAAGCAGTAGTTTATCACGAAGAGTGCCTGCCGACCTTGACGTTGAGTATTAGGCTACACTGGTAAGGTTATCCAGCAGTGTCAGCTTACACACTTGAGTGCCTTTGAGCCTCCACTCCCTCTTCCTGGGGGAACCACCAGGAATTTATCAAGGTCACCCAAGGGACCCCCCACACACCTTAGGCAATGGTGTGACTTATATACAAGGTCGTGATGTACTGTAATTCGATACTGGACACGTGCTCTTACCACCACACCTTATGCAGTGGACTCAACACAGTCAAGTGACACAAAATTAGTGGGAAACCCCTCCCCTCCCCCTGAACCAATGAAAATCAACCACTACTCCTCCCCTTCCCTTTCTCTCTCCCCATCTTCATCTTTTATAACTGGAACACTTGGACAGATAGAGTTCACTCAGGAGCAGAACAGCACAGAGCGAGAAACAGTGTGTGTCTCTTTGTTAGTATCAAATTACATTAAATCATGTCACTTGAATTCTGTTTGTTAATGACAATTTAATATTACATCATTTGAGGAACTTGCAGAAACCACATCCTGTCAGAAATCTAAGTTTCTAATTCTTCCACAGTTTCACGTATTCACCAATATTTTCCATATTTTTTCGTATATTGCTCAATTTTACATGATTTAATACTTTTTCGTATCTTTATTGGGTTCTCCACAATTATACATATTTTTCCACGTTTCTTGTGTTTTATCCAACTACACATGATCTAACCCAGTGTTCCCGACATCGCATCGATCTCATTATGTGCTCAGCCAGTCACACTGCAGCATGTGTCTGAATTATTTATAACTGCTATTAGAACACCTGCTCCCAATTTTCAACTCTTATAACTTGGACATCTGAGTATCATAGTGTAGTGGATGGGTGCCAGGAGTTGGCGTATTAAAACTTGGTGAGAACTTTCCAAATGATTTATTTGTTTCAACTACAGTGCTCCATTCACCTCTGTCTGCGTCACAGGGCCCTGCAATGCTGAAGACGCACCCCAGCGCCCTGTGCAATTCAACACTGCCTTGGCTGGCCCGCTGAGTTCCGATGATGTCAGGATGGCTGCACCAACAGCCAACTCAGTGGCCACCGTCCCAACTGACGCCGCACTGCTCCACCAGGCGCCCATAGGCTGGTCCCACTGCTGCTTCTTCCTCGCTGGTGTAGCTGAGAATGCAGCGTCAATGACCGACCGCGATCCGGCGTCCGAATCTGCGGCCCTTGCCTTGGAAGTCTCCGGCACGTGTCGGGAGCCGAAATGACTGCCTGCGGTAGCGAGCCAAAGAGAGGCCCGCCGCTGGCTGGCTGTGGACCCCGTGTCGACCTCAGAGGGTCGAACCATTGACCAGCCGTGGATTGGGATGCTGGCGCCCCATCTGTTGCTGCATGTAGCCCGGTGGTTTGATATGCCCCGCCGTCCAGGAGAGCTGCCACACTTGAATGAATCTCGTCAGAAAATGGCACCTGTTTATGCTCGGCTGTGTGCCTCTGTTTTGCCAAGCGCGCCACTTCGCGTCACGTATGCATAACCCTTAGGACGGCCAGTGGCCCTCTTCTGCCTGTAACTTGCGCCATGGAAACTGCTGTGTGCGCCCTCTCCGGCAGTTCTACACCCCTGTGGTCTCCATTTGCCTTCGCAACTGCTGGTATGTGTAACTTATTTTAGTCCTGCCTGCACCTGTAACTCTTGCTCCGAATATCGCACAAAACTAACTTTCCCTATCCTAAATGGTGGTGCCGAACAATAGGAAGAGGTTGTAGGCCCCACCCATCCAAGATATAAAAGATGAAGATGGGAAGCGGAGGGGGAAGGGGAGAAGGAATGCTTGATTCTCATTGGTCCATGGGGAGGGGAAAGGTTTCCCTCCAAATTTATATCATACGACCAGCATCAAGTCTAATGCATAAGGTGTGGTGGTAAGGCTGCGTGGCCGCTATCAAATTACGGTATATCATGACGTTGAACATAACTTTCACAATTGCCTAAGATGTCTGGCGGTTCCCCTGGATGCCACTGATCAATACCTGGTGGTTTCCGGGGGAAGAGGGCGTCGGGTGCACCAAGGAGCTCAACTGTGTAAGCCGACACCGGATGTCCCAAACAGAGTAACTGGATAAAGGCCAAGATTGGCAGGAACTCTCCTTGATAACCGACTGCTTATCAGCTGCGGTGTATCATATCAAGCCCTTACTGACAAACAGCGGTGGGCTACTGAAATCCTGCAACTTTTCTCAGTTCCTGGCAAGGTGTTTTGGAATGGGTGCTCACCAGAAATGATGCGTTGCCCGATGTTTACCTGCACCATAGCCCACAATGCTATCCTGCTCACAGAGAGAAACAGAAGAGGAGTGATGGAGGGGACAATGCCAACGTATATAGGACGCTGACACAGGTAGAGCAGCAATAATCAGGAACCACGTGAAAATGGCGACGAATCTGTTTGCTGAAATATTGTGGAGAACTTACATGACACTGACAGACACCCAAGACTTCTATAAGGCCTTGATCATTGGAAAAATATGTTGCGTTGGAGAGTGAACATTTAGAGGACTCAAACCACCAGTTTTATGTTTGCAATCTGATTATTTTCGAGTTGATTCTAAAACTTTATGACTGCTCCATATATCTCTCCGAGTGATTTGAGGTGGCTGACCACAGAAATCTGTCAATGGGGTAGGAGGATGCCAAGTGCGATTTATCGGAAAAATCCTAATAAAGCGCAAATTTACAAAGAGGTTCGTTCACAGAACCCTTGTTCGATCTATTCTTTAGTATTGATCTTCCGTCTGGTCCCGTAGCCATTTTTGATTAATAAAAGAAGTAGGGGATGATTTAAAGAAGAGTCGCACTCTTCACCGTTGATTTTTTAGTCAGCGCGGGAGCGTCATTACAATTAAAGAAATTTCAGTTGGAAAGGTCTGGCCCATCGCTTAGAACATTACTCCAAAATTCCTCAACACCACTTCCCAATATGCGTAAAAGAATATTTTTCTCCAGCCATCTTACATTGTACATAGAGACCACTATGGTAGTACGAAACCACCACATCTCGCAGCGTAGAAGTAGTAGTAGTAGTTTCGTTCTTCAGTGGAAAACTTTTACAAGGATTTTCTTTTGAAGAACTTTCCGCCATTTGCCTTAATTGTCAATCTATTTTATACAATCATGAGACCCACTTCATAGCCATTCTCCAGTGCATGTTGAACTGAAAATTAATAAAACGTGCATATCATACAGTACAGGGCATAAGAATAAGAAATCGTTACATATTTGAAAACAGAATCTACATATTAAAATATATCTGACCTGTCTGTGACATGTCTTCGTCGAAAAACCATATTTCTGATCTTATAGACGAGTTGTCATATTACAAGATATGAATACACATCAAAGATACTGTAAGAGGTATGCACTGTCTGCAATATGAGAATTGCTGACCAGAGAGCAGTGTTGACTGCAGTACGAACCGTGTAACTGTAGCAGTTAGTTGTTGCTAGTCGCTAGTCTGACATTGTCTGCGCTTGTCTGCAGTATGCTCTGGTCGGGAATCTGGAGATGGAGTATTATTGTATAAGGTAAAGAAGCAGTGTCGCGCATATCTAGTTATGTATCTGAACTGTCATCCAAATGTTTTAAAAATGTCCTAATAATAATTTTGGTAATATAAAGCAATTTTTTTAAAAAAAAGCATTCATTGAAAAAAAAATTAGTTGCTTCCTTTAACAAATCACAAATGTATAGCCCAGCATTGCACGGAGCTGTGCTGGAAAAAATGTTAAGTAAGAGCAGATATATTCGCCGTTTTTATTGAGGTAAGAATTTTTCCTTTTTATTCAGAATGATCTTACAGGGCCACGACGCAGCACTGCTCTCGTCCAAATTTTACCAGGTTACTGAATTTATTTTTTTATTATGAGGCTTAGGAATTTTTCTGTTTCATGCTTACATTAAATGAGAAAAGAATTTTGTGGGTACATTAAATGGGAACGAGTTTTGTTCTGAGGTCACACAAAAATGAGAATCGCTATCCATAATAATTATATTTAATTTCAATTTAATAATTTTTGTGGGAAGGTTACACTTGGCGACCCTGCCAGGATCGTATTTCTTTGTGAATCTCTAAGAAGTAGTCATATATCTGCTCTTATTTACTTAAATGTAGTTTGCATCTGGCGCAACGCATTTACTAATTTGTCACTTTTTCTTTCACAGATCATCGACAATTTATTGCTCTTTGTTGTAATTGTGTTTTTTCCATTTTGCTTTGCCTTTTTTCCATTTTGTGCTTAATTTTGATTAGTGAAAATGCCGCGAAAAACTGTTAACAGTACATCGCGATGTGCAATGAGTGAGATAGCCGACTCGAATAATTTGACCGATAATACTTGTGACACTCAGTGTAACAATGATAATCCTCCATTTACAGACAATCAGTGTGTACCGATCACTAACAATGATTTTAATGCTAATGATGAGCAAACAAATTCAATTGTGTCCTCTGTTAATTTAACGACAATTGATGACGTGGCACGTTCCATTACAATGAATGCTGTCCAATTTGACACGCCTAATTTCCAAAATTTACGTAGCGAACAGATAATTGTTTCTAACGAAAGTGAACAATATACACAGAACACATCAGATCTATTTGATTCCGAGATAGTGACCCACAGTGCACACCCGATTGGCAAACCTTTTCAAGAATTACAGAATGACCAAATGGTTACACAAAATGCGACAAAAGCAGATACACCATCACACAGCACAGAGAATACAGTAGCTAATTTTGGCATGGATCGAGTTATAGCATTAATGCTACAACTTAATGAAAATCTCAAACAACAAATTAATGAACATAATGAAAAACAAGATAACAATTTCAAACAGTTGAATGAAAAACAAGACAACCTTAATGAAAATTTCAAACAGTTGAATGAAAAACACGACCACCTAAATGAACAGAACAAACAACTTAGTGAACAGATTGCAGCCGTTGCCGTGCAATGTCATGATACTAAAGAACAATTACGTGATGAAATTAAGGCTTGTGCTAGGAACAATAGTGAAGAAATTAGATCTGTGGCTCAAGAGTTAAGTAATACACATGCAGCCACAACTAAAGTACTTAGAGACGAAATTAGTGCAGTCACTAAACAATGCTCTGAAAACGCAACACAGTTACGCGACGAGTTTAAATTAATGCCAGCAGAACTTTCACGCACACTGGATGCAAAGGTAGACGCGAAATTTGACCAACAGTACAGCCAAATTGACGAACGCTTTAATCATCACCTACAAAACAGTGAAACGCGTTACCGTAAATTTATATAGGAAAAGAATAAAGTAAAACGACAAGTCATGGAAACAATTACTGCACAGAGACAGGAAGATAAACGTAAATTGTTTACGAAAGCAAAAACATACGTAGACAACAATATTGCTACAGTATCAGACGAAATTAATACTATCAAACAGTTGAACACCGCATTGCATGATGAAATCTCCTATCTTAAAGCAAAAACATACACACACACAATAGACTTTCAGACAGTGACTGACAGACTTGAACAATTAGAACTAATTCAGGATCCCGATGCCATCAAAGCAGACGTTAAAAAGGTGAACAAAACCACACGTAAAATACAAGAACAAATTAATGCTTGCGAGACTGAAAACGATGATCAGGTAAAAATACTGACTGAAAAATATGATGAATTGGCCAGTCGTATTGATGTTATCGAAAGTAATAATGACACCAAATCAGACGATAATTTACCAGTGTCGTTTAATCAAACACCCGAATTTCAAAATTTACAGCAGACAATCAGTGAGATAGATTCGTCCAATAATACATTACGTACAAAATTGTCATCCTTACAGCACGAAGTGACAGAGATGAAGAATGTTTCAGCCTCTAACACGGCACAGCATACGCCACTTTCCGAATATTTATCAGACTCACACAGCCAATATAATTTAGGTAATTTACAGAGAGTACGTGAGTTAGATTCCGAACAGTCACAGACAAATAGATTCTCATACAGTCCTGAACCTGTTCAGACATACAGAGAGGAAAATTTTTATTACAAATACTTTATATCTGTTAGGAAATTTAAAGTGCTTAATAATGACAGAACACAGATACACGCTTTGGACTGGATACGACAATTTGCTTTTGTATTTTTATCAGCTTGGCCTGTAACGCCGAAACTAGAGTTGGATTGGATACAACAACTTGCTTTTGAATTTTCACCGCCATTGCCTGTAATGCAGAAATTAAAATTTATTTGTAGTGCGTAATAGACCTCAGGGGATTCATTACACTTCGATCAATATGTGCCGTAGTGTGCACAGGGCCCCGAGCTGTAGTAGTGCTATTTCATTTTTAGTTTTCTGCACTGCTGCCTTCTCTTCTACTATCCTCTAAATCTATCAAAACAACTCTTCAACTAGCGATCTATCTAGAATTAAGAAACGTGTAAAGAAAACCCGATATGACAAGTTTTACCGAAAGTGACAATTTTCATTAGACGCTCCCGGAATGGCAAGAACTACCAGCGTAATTTTAATAATAAACAAAATTTTAATCATCAGTATGTACAAAATTTTCAGCAACAGGAACCACATTTTTGTAACAATAGACGTTTTTCACCGCAACAGCATCAAAGCCAGCCGGTTAGCATACCTGACCAACAATGTAATGTACAAGGTCAACCAAGCTTTAATGTTTCGCCGCCTGCACGTATAGCATCGGCTCCGACAAAAAGTAACGCACAGCAACAAAGAAATAACTACGTACAGAAAACACACTATTTCAATTCCTATCGCAATGCACCGTATAGAAATGACTATCATGACAGACGCAAAAAATGGTCACAATTTTCAGTGTACGTTTAATAACAGTCGGTCTTACCAACAACAAAATCATCCGCAACAACAAATTATCATGAATGAACCAGACAGAAGATATCATCCCGAACGTAATACGTCAGGACGAAATAACAAAACAGTTCAAATAGTCGAAATGCCACAGCATCCTCCCGCAAATGATAGCACGTCAGAAAGAATTTGACTAGATACAGTACAGGTTGCATCTTCCAGCAACGCAAGCAATACTTTTGACACGCAGAATCATGTTCACGAAAATGTTATTACTTTTGACGACATCCGAGACACACTTTTGCATGAAATACAGAAGCACAACGTATGTAGACGACATTCTTATTGCAGACATACTGTACACGCATTATATCATAGAATAATCCTTAACATACTATCAGCTGACAGCAGGAGCACAGAGATATTTGGCTTCCGTTTTGTTTACCACAACTTCCCTTTTATATCTTGAAAAAATACGTTGCTGGGCTTTGGGCGTAACGCTCTAAAAAAAGCGAAATTATTGTGATGTTTATTATTATTATTATTTAATCGTGTTGCACTTCTTACCAAACCCGTACTCTGCCTTAAGTAACTAATCCTTCACTGTATAGAAAGTACTACTTAACAGATGCTTTTCAACTGCTTTTTAAAAATAAGTTCAATTTAGTCATACTGTGTCTTTAACCTCCTTGGAAAATTTATTCTACAGTTTTATCATCTGGTAGAAAATAGTGTTTTGAGTTTAATGTTTATTATTCCTTGATAAACATAAATGCAGCATGTATCTTTTTCCATGGTAATGGACAGTGTTTTGCCAGGTAATTATCAAGTTTATTTTTGATGTGCATAAGTAATTTTTAAATGTACCCAAGTGATGCACTTAAAAATCACAGTATTTTAGCAGAACTTTATGATGAGCCTAATTACTGTTTTGGGTTATTATTCTTATGGATCTTTTCTGAAGTTTGAAGACTGTTTGATATATTGTGCACTTGTCACCCAGAAAAGAATTTTATAGCAGTGGAATGAATAGCATGTGACTAAAAGGCACTGGTTGCTATGCACTGATGACAGGAATCCAAGGGCACAACACGGTGATTACATTCTGTTTGCAACTGTCTTTGTTTGTTCACGCCATTTCAGCTTATAATCAATATTCAGTCCTAGGAATTACGTATTCGTTACGCCATCTGTCGAAGCACCTTCTGCATTTAAGTTAACCCAGTCATTTTCCCCCTTCAAACTGAAATTGACGGCATTTGTTTTCTTTACTTTTAATGCAACTTCATTGTAAACTTTCTTGAGCATTTCTTTTGGCTTCTGTGCAATGAGTTATCCTGATTCCTCAGTTACCAGTGCGGTAAGCTGTAGCACGAAACGTGTACGTACTCGGTGAAGATGTCTCCCGGGGAAACAAGCGCTCTACCTTCTGACGTTATCACACCCTCTTTCTGACTCAAACTGTTCACATCCGGCAACTTCCGCAAACATACACAGACGTCACCCGTCAGTGAGATAATACGGGGACGAGGGAAAAAATCTTTCAGATTTATATGTTACAGATTTTAATATGCTGACACTTCGTTGAAGGAAACCATCACGATACGTTTTGCGGAATCCCCCTCCCCTTCACCATGAAGATTTTGGAGGCATCGGAATTACAGATCTTTAGCATTTTAAAAGAACATAGAGATTTTAAAGCAGTGGTGAGAACATAAAAAATGTCCTGATGTCCACGTCCAAGTTGTCGCCATGCGATGAGACATAGGATTTTAAAACCAGTATAGTCTTTCTCAAAATTTCGCACGACCCTTGATTTGTGACAAATCTTATAATAAAGTACGCAATGTGGTAAGAGGATATGATCAGGAGTGTGCTTTAAGCTCATCAGACGACTTACAAACTTTATTTGCAACTTAATTTCGCAGCTGAGCGTTATACTTTTGACTACCAAATCTTCTGATTTCGATCACTGTCAGTTTCAATACGTTAAGCATTACATTATCCAATACATAGCTGGAACGGCATATTTTATTAGAGATGATCGATTTTGGTCTAGGATCAGACCATCATAGGGTTCACTGTACCAAAGAAGAAAAAACACATACAACGAAGTGTGCAACATTTAAGTAATGCAACTGTTATACGAAACAACATTAAATACATTACATTTTACATGACTCTAACAACGAACTTACAAAACTATCTCAGCTATATATTGCGTAATTGAATAGCAGTTATCAGATATGTATTGATACTGGCTGTAAATACGTAACATTATGTCCATTTAACGTCAAATATATTTATGTGGTATACAAAGTAGGTCAGAGATTATTCGATGAAGTTAGTGAGTCACTGGTTTAGTAAAGAGGCGAAATACAAATGAAACATTTGGTCCAATACATAGGACTATGCCCATATGATTTTGATTAGCTGGTTTTAGTGAATTGTTCTGTGATGAAGTGACCTTAGCCAAGAGGTAATAGAGGAAGTGAACTTCTACTGGCTACATAACACTGTCGCAGGTAAAGGTCCATGTAAAATAAGAAGGAGTAGTTTCAGACGGTGCATTTTACACAAATGAATAGCACAGTATGCCACAGAGCTGTGATACTATATACACACAATTATAATGCAGAGAAAACTCCTTCATAAGACGGGAGCTGTTAATGAATGATGTAATGTGACAAGAACTACTTAAGTTTATTGACTTTTTGGTCGTTTCACGAATATGGAAAAGATATATGAATAGTGACCTGTTTATTGTTTATTAATTCTTCGTGATGAAAAGTTATGTAACTGTGCATGATCAGTAAATAATTTAGTCAGTGTACCAGAATTTGAGCCTTGTAGAGGTACCCAATATTGGGAGTCATCTTCATTAAAAAAAAAGTTGTAGGGTCATATGCCTAATAGGTGCAATGACAATTTTACACTCACAGCAGCTTTATCTACATTAACATGCCATTATCTAGAAACCAAGATGATGTAATAGTAAGCATTTACATGACCTTAAATGGATGGTTAGTGTTATGTGTTGCATAAGCCCTTCTATTAATCTGGTGAAATGTACAGGAAATATCAAGCACTGCCAAACAACAGAACTAGTTAAATTATGACAGTACATAGACCATAATCCCAGTTGTGAATTTTTAAGAAAATATTGCTGTCACATAAACTGTTGACAACAGTGGTACTCTGGAGGTTTAGTGTAAAATATGGTTAGTTGTAAATGTTCTGAATACATTGGGTGTGGTAGCACATAGACAGCCGGTGCTACGTTAGAAAGACAATGTACTTGAAGAATTGTCAGATCTAACGATGTTAATCATTAAAAAAACTAAACTCCGCCCGAACGGGCCATGAAGGCCCGACAGTACCGACCAGCCGCCATGTCATCCTGAGCCCACAGGTGTCATTGGATGCGGATATGGAGGGGCATTTGGTCAGTACACCTCTCTCCCGGCCGTATGTCAGTTTCTGAGACGGGAGTCACTATTCATTCAAGTAGCTTCTCAGTTTGCCTCACAAGGGCTGAGTGCATCCCGCTTGCCAAGAGCTCTTGGCAGACCGGATGGTCACCCATCCAAGTGCTAAACTTTGGTTATCTGATGGGAACCGACGTTATCACTGCAGCAAGACCGTTTGCTGTTAATCACTAATAATGATTATTAAACCATGTAATGATGTAACCACTGGTGAAAGAATAGATTTTAGTTGTCACTGCGTGTCATGCCGGTATTATCTGTATGACTAGTAGCTATATTACTTTCAGTGTTAGACTGATGTGTGTCTACCTGTGTTTCCACTAATGTTACACAGACACCACAAAATGCAGATGGTTTGTAACTGAGCTACTAATGTTGTAACATATACAGGGCTATTACAAATGATTGAAGCGATTTTATAAATTCACCGTAGCTCCATTCATTGACATATGGTCACGACACACTACAGATACGTAGAAAAACTCATAAAGTTTTGTTCGGCTGAAGCTGCACTTCAAGTTTCTGCCGCCAGAGCGCTCGAGAGCGCAGTGAGACAAAATGGCGACAGGAGCCGAGAGAGCGTGTGTCGTGCTTGAAATGCACTCACATCAGTCAGTCATAACAGTGCAACGACACTTCAGGACGAAGTTCAACAAAGATCCACCAACTGCTAACTCCATTCGGCCATGGTATGCGCAGTTTAAAGCTTCTGGGTGCCTCTGTAATGGGAAATCAACGGATCGGCCTGCAGTGAGCGAAGAAACTGTTGAACACGTGCGGGCAAGTTTCACGCGTAGCCTGCGGAAGTCGACGAATAAAGCAAGCAGGGAGCTAAACGTACCACAGCCGACGGTTTGGAAAATCTTACGGAAAAGGCTAAAGCAGAAGCCTTACCGTTTGCAATTGCTACAAGCCCTGACACCTGATGACAAAGTCAAACGCTTTGAATTTTCGGTGCCGTTGCAACAGCTCGTGGAAGAGGATGCGTTCAGTGCGAAACTTGTTTTCAGTGATGAAGCAACATCTTTTCTTAATGGTGAAGTGAACAGACACAATGTGCGAATCTGGGCGGTAAAGAATCCTCACGCATTCGTGCAGCAAATTCACAATACACCAAAAGTTAACGTGTTTTGTGCAATCTCACGGTTTAAAGTCTTCCGCGAAAAAAACGTTACAGGACACGTGTATCTGGACATGCTGGAAAATTGGCTCATGCCACAACTGGAGACCGACAGCGCCGACTTCATCTTTCAACAGGATGGTGCTCCACCGCACTTCCATCATGATGTTCGGCATTTCTTAAACAGGAAATTGGAAAACCGATGGATCGGTCGTGGTGGAGATCATGATCAGCAATTCATGTCATGGTCTCCACGCTCTCCCAACTTAACCCCATGAGATTTCTTTCTGTGGGGTTATGGAAATGAAATGAGCGTTTGGCGTCATTGGCCGGGAGGCCCCTCGCGGGGCAGGTCCAGCCGCCATATCGCAGGTCTTATTACATTCGGCGCCACATTGGGCGACCTGCACGCCGGATGGGGATGAAATGATGATGAACACAACACAACACCCAGTCCCTGAGCGGAGAAAATCTCCGACCCAGCCGGGAATCGAACCCGGGCCCAGAGGACGGCAATCCGTCACGCTGACCACTCAGCTACTGGGGCGGACTGTGGGGTTATGTGAAAGATTCAGTGTTTAAACCTCCTCTACCAAGAAACGTGCCAGAACTGCGAGCTCGCATCAACGATGCTTTCGAACTCATTGATGGGGACATGATGCGCCGAGTGTGGGAGGAACTCGATTATCGGCTTGATGTCTGCCGAATCACTAAAGGGGCACATATCGAACATTTGTGAATACCTAAAAAAACTTTTTGAGTTTTTGTATGTGTGTGCAAAGGATTGTGAAAATATCTCAAATAATAAAGTTATTGTAGAGCTGTGAAATCGCTTCAGTCATTTGCAATAACCCTGTATATTTTCAGTTTGTCGTTTATATGCAATGTTAATCTCAGTGAGGTACTGTTAATCAATGTATAGATAGTTGTCACGTCTTTGCATTGCCTTAAATGCTTCAATGAATAACCGTTGACGTATTTTGTTCAGACTATGAGTATACCACGCAAAATGTTTAAGGTTAAATAGTAAAAATGTTACATAGTTACAGCCAATATACATCTGTAACTTTTATGCTAATTACGCAAACGCATAGCTGAGACGGTTGTGCAAGTACTTTGTTAAAGTATCTAATAAGTGATGTATTTAGTGTTATTTCACGTAACAACTGTATTACTGTAATGTTACACACTTTGTTATATGTGTTTTAGTTCTTCTCTATGCAGTGGACCCGATGATGGTCTCATCCTACACCGAAATCGATCTCCTCTAGCAAAATGTACTGTTACAGCTGTGTACTGCATAATTCAGTTCTTAACAGTCATTAAAAATATACAACACCACCTCTACAAAAAATTCCTAATTTCAATGGATGTATATCTTTCCTGTTTCCCACTGCAAATTTTTTTGTTCTGCTTACGATTTGATTTTGACACTAACGTTTGCCCTCCATCCACCTAACTTAACATCTTATCACTTAAAAGATGTAGTACAACATAAAGTTGAATCCTATTATAACCACAACAGTATAGTTCATTATGTAAGTAGGCTGTTATGTTTTCTTATTGGCAACGTTACGTAGCGCTGTGTATGAAAATCACTGGCTGTGCTGTGTGCAGTATGTGGCTAGTTTGCATTGTTGTCTGCCATTGTAGTGTTAGGCAGCTGGATACGAACAGCGTGTAGCATTGCGCAGTTGGAGGTGAGCCGCCAGCAGTGGTGGATATGGAGAGGGAGATGGCGGAGTTTTCAAATTTGTAAGACTGGATGTCATGAACTGCTATATATATATATATATATATATATATATATATATATATATATATATATATATATATATATAATGACTATTAAGGTAAATACATTGTTTGTTCTCTATTAAAATCTTTCATTCGCTAACTGTGCCTATCAGTAGTTAATGCCTTCTGTAGTTTGAATCTTTTAGTTAGCTGGCAGTAGTGGCGCTCGTTGTATTGCAGTAGTTCGAATAACGAAGATTTTTGGTGAGGTAAGTGATTTGTGAAAGGTATAGGTTAATGTTAGTCAGGGCCATTCTTATGTAGGGATTTTTGAAAGTCGGATTGCGTTGCGCTAAAAATATTGTGTGTCAGGATTAGCACAGTCTTGTATAATTTTTTCAAAAGGGGACGTTTCATATGTCGACCCTTAGCTGAGGATACCTCACTGGAATCTTCTGATTTTTTCTTGTAGTTTGTGTAATTAGTGTAGCTTTTGTTTATTGCTAGCGCGAATTGTAGAGAGAATCTCCTTTGTAGTTGCAGTATTTCATTGTTGTACAGTAAAACAGGTGTGACATGCATGTAGATTTGCACCAAGTATTTCGCAGCTGCGCGTGCAATTAACTAGATATTATTTTCAGTGCTATGTTAATGTGTTCTCTTATTTTTGCTCTTCAAATTGTGTTTTTCTGTGTTGTCGTGTGAAATATTGTGACAATAATGGCGTGTGGAAAACGTAATACTAGGCTCCAAAGTAAACTGAGAAATGACAGTGAAGTCGAAGGCAGTGTGTTAGCGCCACCATGTAATGAATTAACTAATCTTCAAAGTAGAAATTTGGTAATTGTGCATAGGGAAATGGAGTGGGCTGCAAATAATGGTGTAGACAGTGAAACAATTAGTGAACAGGGAAGCATTATCGATCGATCGGTCGGCAACAGCTCGCCTCAGGATTCCGAAATGACAGGACATAATCTTGCAAATACTGTAGATTCAGGTTTTACGTCCTTACCGTTTTCTCAAATAAACCAAGACACATTTTCGGCTTTTCAAAATGCGAATATTGCCGGTTCAAATGCACTGCCGAATAGCACTGAGGAACATGTTTCAGACATCAGTGCACTGTTATTACAGTTAATGCAACAAATGGGACAAAGGCTGCAAAAGTTAGACACAACGCTTGAACAAAATCAGAAACAAATGGGACAAAATCTTCAAAAGTTAGACACAATGGAACAAAATCTTCAAAAGTTAGACACAATGGAACAACACCAGAGACAAACACAGCAACAGTTAGACACAATGGAACAAAATCTTCGGAAGTTAGACACCACACTTGAACAAACACGTGAAGATTTCACTACTGAGTTACATAACACTGAATCGAAATGTCAAAAAGTCTGTAATGACGTAAAAACACAAATTCGTGAGCATTTCCAACCTATTTTTTCGCGTCATGAAAATTGCATTACAGAATCACGAAGCAGCCATAAAAGAACTGCAAACTATTGTTCATGATAATCACGACACCTTGCAAGCTAAAATTGACTCAGTTGCATCTACCGATTCGGTTACGCAACTTGCAAAAACTCAGGAAAACTTAAAGGACACAGTAGATACGATTTCAACACAAATGGACACTCTGAAACTTGGTTCAGAAAAACACACAGAGGAAATAATATCACTATTGGATAAAGTAGCCGAACTTTCAGATCAGTTCACTAACTTATCTACAAAGGTAGATGATGATCTGAATGACACAAGACCTGTAGCCTTCATGGACACTGAAGAGTATGAACAAATTAGAAAATTCAAACAAAATCAAAATCAAATCAATACACAGTACAAAAGAGAAATCCGGGAAGCACAAGATCAGTTGGCACAAGTAATACAAGAATTACATATTTCAGAGGACACTCGTGCTCCAACACTGGAAGAGGGACATAGAAATACAGAACAGCTACAAAATAATAACGCAGGACATTTCGGAAATTATGGAAGAAATTGGCAAGGTGCACCGAATTTTGAGATGGAACCGCCGACACGAAGTAACAATGACCGATATGCGACTCGTTGACATGATGATTTTGACTATAAGCTGTTTATTACTACACGTAAATTCAAAACATTTAAGAATTCAGGCAACGATATTCATCCACAAGCATGGCTTCATCACTTCTCTCATTGTTTTCCCCCCAACTGGTCATTGGAGCACAGGTTAGAATTTATGTGTGGCTACTTGGAGAATGAACCAGCTATAAGAATGCGACCGGTCATTCACGATTGCCACAGTGAAGGAGAATTTTATCATGCCTTCCTCTCAGCATATGGTCTCAAGCTACACAAGACCGAGTAAAACATAACATCATAATGATGAAACATTTCGAACAATCTGAATTTTCCAGTCTTGTGAAATATTTTGAAGACATGTTGCACAAGAATCAGTACCTGTGAAACCTGTACAGCCCCTCAGAACTCATCCGCATTTGCTTAATCAAATTACCTGAACATTTGCGACTTATTATTTTGACAGGACGTTGCAAAGACGACATTGAAGCTTTTCAGGGACTCTTACAAGAATTAGAAATTGACACTGACAATCGCGGAACGCGAAAACAGGAACACAACAATTACAGGTCACATTCGTCACAATTCCGCGATGAAAGAAATAATAACTGAACACGATGCGGCTACTCTCACAACACAAATCGTGACCAAAACAGACACCACCCGTATGACAACCACTGGCAGAGTAATAGTTACAGAGAAAGTTCGCATTTCCGTAGTAAAAAATATGACAGAGGCAATAATAGAAACAGACAATATGGTAACCAGAACTATTATTATCAAGGGAGACAGAGTAATTTCAGACGCAACAGTTCAGCGCGCAGTTACAATTCAGGGAGAAATTCTCCACCACGTGACCGACAAGAAAGAAACTATGGAATCTACCGACATGACGACAGACGATATGATCGTAACGACAGACCTGAATTGCATCAGAACTGGTGGGATCAAACAGAGCAGCGCACTCTCGACAAGGTGAATTTGTAAAAGTTAGGTCTCCTAATCCTAATAACGACGCGCGCCTACAAAGAGACAGACAATGACTCGCACAGCAGGCAGCCACGTGCGCCAGCTGGCTCAGAGAAAAATAACATAGATGCTAACCTTGAGAAAAATTCCAGTATTCTTTACCGACATATATCACACGATAATTCCGTTGAAGCTGGAGCTCTGCATAGTAGTAAGAGTAAAGGCTTGCACCACATTTCACATGTAAAACCGTTTATTGAAAGATAATCTGCTTTTTAACTTTGTCTTTGCCATAAAACTTTTCACTTCACATTTCTAGTATGCTTTGTCAGACCTAAACTGTTACTATGCAACAATGTTTGAAGTTAAATATCCAGTCTAGAACCTAGGGAAGATATTTAGACAGTAACTACGAATGCATTGTTGTAGTGAACAGACGACACAGTGTTATTATGTGTGTACATTCTTGCTTGTTAGTTGCACGATTACGTAACGACTATAATGCTCACATACTTAGAACACTTACCAGCACTGCTAATGAGATTTTAATGCAACATTTTGGTTTACTTGAAAATACATTCTGGATTTAAAGTACTTTCTGTGAGATACCAGATGACACAGTGGTTAGTTTATGTGACAGCTACACGATTTTATCACGACGCTACTAATGAGTGACAATTTACAATGTTGCTTTTGTGGTGTTTCTGTTTTATATCTGCACAGTTTTTCTGAATTCTTCTGGAAAGTAAAACATGTTTTAGTAGTAACTTTTGTGGTATAGCTACAAGGAGACAGCCTTTTCTGTAGCACAACAATACGTTACGGCACAGTACTTTCTTCATCACGGCAATAAGCGTAATAACTAAGATATCTATACGCAAAGCATTTCACTTTTGTTTATCATGAGGTAAGTACATTGACTTCTGCAGAACTTAGCTTTCGGAGGACGATAACTACGACACTTCCACAGAGATTATCTTATAACAAGACGCACAGTTTAGCGCTACAGTACACGTATTTGAGTGATTAATTTTGTACTTAAAACATTTATTTCTAAAGATACTTGAAGTACAATGATAAAAAGGTTTTCCGTGATACATTTCATTCCATTGCTGTAATCTGTAACACCTGAGGGTATAATTACATTAATCCTCAGGGGGTACACGCCTACTTTGTGTACCATGTGTGTGGCAAGCACAAGGAGCCCTAGCTAATATGGTATTTGCTTATACAACTTTACACATCGGTACCATATTTCTCTAACACAGAATTACACAGCTATCTTATCATTTAACTGAGAGAGACAAATATTTATTTTACTACATCAGTGACAGATGTTTACGCAACTACACAGTTGGATAACTTCACACTTACGAAATTGTATTTTGTCTGTACTTTGTGAACTGTTCATATTTTTTCGGAACCTTTGTGATACTATGAGAGTTTTGAATGATGTAATTGGTATGGCATCATGATTGTTAAAGTACTTTTGAGGTATATGACATTACTGAAATGAGCAGAGAAATTTTTTTTAGGTTTTGAAATTATTAAAAGAAGCTGCGACGATTCTGAGATGTGATTGATCTGTTATGATGTTATTATTACGACGACGGTGTGTATTATGCTGTTAAGGTATGTTTATTGTGATATGTATTTATTATGATGAAATATCGAAGAAGTGTCGACGAATACGTATGTGGGTAATAAAGTAAAGAATAATGAGTAGTGGTTAGGGACTCTGACTTGTGATAAAGGATGTTGGAAACCATGAATCGTACTTTAAGAGTTATGAAATGTGTGTAAATGCGTCAATATATCACAATGCCATCGAAAATTTTTTGGACACTGTTATATTTATAAGATTTTGTTTCTACAGATTTGTAACGCAAATATTACGACCTGTGAAATCTCATTTGTATCAAACTGTCACTGTAGCGGAAACTGATGTAAATATTTCAGTAAGAAAGGTAAGTGACCTTGACGTAATGCGTTTTGGGCGCCCAGCTGAGAGATAGTCGTCTGACAAAAGAAAGCCATTAGATGGAGAAAAAAGAGGCCATTATCCTCGCTATTGACATTCCTTTGTAGAAAGCATCGCAAATGCAACACGCTCATTACTTGGAAAGACACTTACATCTGCACACCCGATTATGACAAGCGTCTTTCTACGAGAGTTGAGAGAATTTCTGCTAACTTATGAAATATCACATGACTATTGAATGATATTTTTGTGCTTTGCTTTTCATAGTTGCTTACTTCATTTGATATCTGGTTTCCAGCTGTGTTGCAGCATTGGTTTTATAAAATAAAATTAAATGCATTTGCTAATGTGAACACTTTCTGTCAACAGATCTATTAAATAATAATTTTATGATCCATATTCTTCGAAAAAGGAGCACTTGGAATGGAAAGAACAATAAGAAGGGATTAATAACAGTAACTGCATACATAATTTTCTTTTCAACTACTTGGTAATTTTTTTAGTAGAATAACTCCTTGTGGTGCACCACTTTAATGACATAGATATTAAGATGTGAATAGACATTTCCTTTATTTGCATTGTTGTCTTTAGTGTACTATTTTCTCTGCTTGAGCTTTGTCATGTTTAGGTGTAAGTTATTTCATTTGCTGCTGCTGTTTGCCAGGCATAGTGCTACTAAATTTCACTTTACATTACTCTGTTAAGCCAGTTTTACTACTGATTTATTTTTCTTGTTTGCTGCTCATTGCCTTATATTAGTTGTAATATTGCTGCTGGCTTTGCCAATTTGCATTTTTTAATTGCTGTTTGTATTAATTGTTTTGTGCTGCTGCATTGCCTTGTCCCTCAGTTTAGCATCTGAGCTCAGTAGATTTAAGTTAGCTTAAGAGGGGGTAGACTATATAAGAGAATGAGTTGCGATGAATTGGAAGAAATGCATTGAGAATTTATACGAAAAATGTACAGAAAGCAGGTATAGGTAGGGTTTTCTTGGAAATAAATGATGAGGTAAGATAATGGAAAATAAATAATGAGGTAAGAAATATGTGAACATATAAATACAGAAAGCATGCTTGGATAGGATTTTTTTTGGTGGAAACAAATGTTGAAATAAGAGGAAAGATCTATGGAATGAAGTTTTGGGGTGGACTGCAGTACCAAATGTCACACTGAAAACAAACCCCGTCCTGTATTTTCGTGTTATTACACTAAGTGAATTTGTGTTTTTCCTGTCTTAATGTGTTTAGCTAATAAGAGTTATGTTGTAGAATTTTTCTGATAATATGTTATTTTCTTTGTAAAGATGTTTAGACATTATTTATTCTGTTCTGTTTTAATGCTCATGTGTGAAGTTGATGTTTCGAAAGCTATTCTGATCTTTTATGTATGTACTCATGTCATAATTCCTGTAACACTGATGTATATGTTATTTCGATTCTTTTGTAAAGCCTGTACTACAAATGTTATCTGTATTGTTATGTTTTTTAATGATGTATTTTCTACCTTTGTAATTGTATTCTTATGTTACAAAATTGTAATTGACAGCAGTTCATCATATTATTAACTTGTAAGTTCCATTTCACTGCACACGTTTCTGTTGATCATAGTATATGGACAATATGTGAGAAGTACGGACTGTTAGTGTTTGCACATGTGTTAATAATTCAGCAAGGGACTGGATAACAGCATTGCTGGTTCTAAGGACAACTCCAAAAACTTTGTGAGTGCACAAGTGGTGGTTATGGACTTGCTATATTGTCCACAAGACTCTTCGATGGTAATTGTGCACCTGCACAGTCACAGCACATGGCTGCTAGCCATCTCTACAAGGACTACAGTGGGTCTACACCTTTGATGCTCCATCAATACCATTATTTCTACAAGGATTTTGATGGCCCACCAATACCGTAATCTCTACCAGGACTGCAGGGTGGGTTTGCTCTGTTGTGGCCCATTACCTGTCTGCATGTCGAGAGTCAGCACTGCCTTTCCATTGGAAGGACAACACTACTTCTTCAAGACTGCATGTAAATCCTCTACTTCCGTGTGCATTTTCTTTTACTGCTCAGACTTTGAGAAAAACTGCAACTTTACTGTGATGAATGATCAGGACTGTCTTTATGGACTGTGAGAAAATTTTAGCTTTTGACCAACATTGTATCAATAAGGGTGTGCATTTGATATCTTTGTTATTGTAATTATGAAAAATTCTATCAAATCATTATTGGCCACTGCCCAAAACAATTTGTAAAATTTTTTGTGGGGAGCATGGGGGCTATGTAAGTAGGCTGTTTATGTTTTCTTATTGGCAACGTTACGTAGCGCTGTGTATGAAAATCACTGGCTGTGCTGTGTGCAGTCTGTGGCTAGTTTGCATTGTTGTCTGCCATTGTAGTGTTGGGCAGCTGGATGCAAACAGCGCATAGCGTTGCGCAGTTGGAGGTGAGCCGCCAGCAGTGGTGGATGTGGGGAGAGAGATGGCGGAGTTTTGAAATTTGTAAGACTGGATGTCATGAACTGCTATATATATATATAATATGACTATTAAGGTAAATACATTGTTTGTTCTCTATTAAAATCTTTCATTCGCTAACTATGCCTATCAGTAGTTAGTGCCTTCAGTAGTTTGAATCTTTTAGTTAGCTGGCAGTAGTGGCGCTCGCTGTATTGCAGTAGTTCGAATAACGAAGATTTTTGGTGAGGTAAGTGATTTGTGAAAGGTATAGGTTAATGTTAGTCAGGGCCATTCTTTTGTGGGGATTTTTGAAAGTGAGATTGCGTTGCCCCAAAAATATTGTGTGTCAGGATAAGCACAGTCTTGTATAATTTTTTCAGAAGGGGACGTTTCAATTACAATGAAAAATACTGAAAGTATTTTCATTAATTTTGAATCTGCGTTCAGGATGGTTTACACATGTCTCTGAACGATGAATCATGTGAATGAGATCATTCTGCCACATGGAAACATCTTCAGTGCTAGGAGTAGTTCTGCTAGTCCAATTGTAACTTGTTCTTTCTGCTGTCGGTTCAAAAGCATTGTTAATATTAAACACGGATGTCATATGTTACAAAATGAGACTAATTTCACTATGTCAGGCTTTTTAATGTCAATTTTTCTTTCATTTTACGCCGCTCTCCTTCTTAAAGGATAGTGAGTGACTACTTAACCAGAGGTTTCCTCGTGAAAAATGGTCCTTGTGACATTCTGAAAAGTGTAGCCAGAGGTTTCCTCGTGACAAATAGTCCATGTGACATACCATAAAGTGTATTTTCTTTTTTAAAGTCCACCTGCCTCTGTAACCGAACTCACTAACGCACATGTTTGCCGTGTCTCTTGCCTCAGAGGTAGTCAGTTCGGATCCTGGGGGAGGAAGAAATACCAGACTTCGCGCAAATGTTCTCTCTGGAGAACTTCATGGACTGAAGGAGCGTGACTATTGATGGAGATCCATCCTAGTGCTGGAACGTTAAGCCCGGCGGCCCCCTTGGTGCTATTAGGAAGGAGTAGTTTTTATGCCAGTACCAGGTTTCAGACTGTCCCTTTTCTCATGATCACACCCCACAAACTAATCACCACATTATACACATACTACCCTTAAAGTCAGATAAACTCAGTTCCATCAACAACTGGTACAGACAATAGAGCCAAAGGTCTAAGGATAGCATGTTTGATTAGTAATCAAAGCATCAAGGGTTCCATGTTGGAACTCGGTCACTGTTTAAAGTGTGAATAAAAACCATGAGCATTGGTAGCCGATGGATCTCGGTTCAGTGAGTCACCCTCGTTCTGCCAACGGTCTTGTCAAAGAGGGCGGAGGAGTGGACAGAGCTTGGAGTAACCCCTTGCCCTTAGGCTGGAGAACTGCCCATAAAAGGCTGAAGAATCAGGAATGATCGTAGGTATGAGGATGCAGAAGGCAATGGAAACCACTGCATTAAAGATACGCAGTGTGTATCCACAGGACATGTTAACCATATCTGAAGGAGTGTCGTGATGATCTCCCCACTGGTAAAAGGTTCCAGATTAATTCGGCATTCGGATCTCCTCGAGGGGAGTGCATATAGGGAGGTGAGTGTGGTAAGAAAATTGAATAATCAACGAAATGGTAACATTCTACGAGTAGGAGCGTGGAATGTCAGAAGTTTGATTATGGTAGGGAAGCTACAAACTTTGAAAAGAGAAATTCAAAGGCTCCATCTGCATATAGTAGGCGTCGGTGAAGTGAATATGGAAAGAAGATAATACCGAAATTTCTGGTCAGATCAATATAGGATAATATCAACAACAGCGGAAATTGGTGTAGCGGGGCTAGGATACGTTGTAAATAGGAAAACAGTTAGTTACTGTGAACAGTTCGGTGATGAGTTGTTCTTAACAGAATCGAAATCAAATCAACGCCAATAGTGGTAATTCAAGTATACTTGCCGATTCAGAAGTAGAAACGAAGAGATAGAAAAGTCTTTCCGGCCGCTGTGGCCGAGCGGTTCTAGGCGCTTGTCCGGAACCGCGCTGCTGCTACGGTCGCAGGTTCGAATCCTGCTTCGGGCATGGATGTGTGTGATGTCCTTAGGTTACTTAGGTTTAAGTAGTTCTAAGTCTGGGAGTCTGATGACTTCAGATGTTGAGTCCCATAGTGCTTAGAGCCATTTGAACCATTTTTCAGAAAAATCTCTGAGGATACTAAACGGGTAATTACAATTACAGAAGTTGGACAGGCAAAAATAGGTACAAGGCAGGCAAAGGTGAAAAAACTTTGGCTAACAGGAAAAATACTTTAACTGATCGACGAAAGAAGGGAATACAAAAATGTTAAAGGTAGTTAGGGATATAGCAAAATAATTTACTCAGAAATGAAAAACGCTGCCTGACCAAAAAAAAAACTGAAGCACCCAGAAGTCATGGTCTGATGTCAATGTAACTTTGTGTAAGTATACACTGTCAGCGAGTATGTAAATAATGAGAGACGCAATTCTCTGTGACAGGTAGGACAACCACCAGAGTGCATTAGAGTCTTTGTAAATAGTGTTGTTTCCGCTTAGTGTTGGTACTAGGCCTGATAGGGTATATAAGGGGCGTGAACAGCATCAGATGTTGAGTCATCGCTGTGAAGGATGCGAAGATGACACTTACTCGCCTGAAACAGCATTATCAGCAGCTGACAGAGTTTGAATGGAGCCTCACTGTGGGTCTCCATCAGGCCAGCAGGTCGAATCGTGCAGAGTCCAGATTTGTGGTACATTTGGATGTGACAGTGACCTGTGTTGGGCTGCATGGGAACATGAGGACAGGTACACGCATCGTAAAGATTCTGTTGACAGTGCATGGCTGACGAAAGGGAGGTTCGCCTTATTGTGCACCAAGGACATCGTAAACCTGTCATCCGAGAACGAGTAATGGACTCTGTGCAACTTTCTGTGTCCTCCCAACCCTCGGCTAGAGATCAACAGCAGCCAGACCAGGGATTACCATCACAAGCAGAGGCTGCTGTTAACACCGCAACACAAACGGCTGCACTTAGAGTAGTGCCGCAATCGCCAAACATGGACTGCTGATAAACGGCATCATATCGCGTTCGTTAAAGAGTCACTGTTCTACACTACCTTGGGTGAACATAGCTGGGGAGCGTATCGGCGGCCTGGAGTGAGATCCCATCCTTCCAATGTCTTGTAGAGGAACGGCTGTGTTACTCCTGATGTCAGGGTGCAAGAAGCCGTGACGTATCACAGTTATTAGTGATTGAGGGAACACTGGTGGCTCAATGGTAAGTAGCGGACATCCTTGGTCCTCATGTGTTACCTCTCATACAACAGTATCGTGGTGCCATTTTTCTACAGGACAATGCTCGTCCATGCATGGCACATGCCTCCATGAACTGTCTGCGTGGTGTTGAGATACGCCAGTAGCGAGTAAGATCCCCAGATCTATACCCAATAGAACATGTGTGGGACGAGCTGAGGCGTCAATTCTGTCCCAGTGCCAGTACCCAGTTTATCAGGGACCAGTTACAACAAATGTGGTCGACTAGCTTGCCTCAAGACAGGATGCAACTGCTGTGTGACATCTATGACACCATTCAAAAGCGAATCAGTGCATGCATCCAAGCCAGAGCGAGTGCAATTCTGTACTGCTAAATGGACCCATACTGCCCAATTCTTGGTAAATTTGACTCGATTTTGTAATCATCGCAATAGCACCACATACTTTCTCAATCCGTTAAGTTTCATTTCGCATGCTCCTTCCCTTCTGGATGCTTCACTAATTTTCATCAGAATGTTGACAGGGATACCGTCTTTCAAATCGTGAAGGTAGCAGGGGTGAAATACAAGAAGCGGAAGACTATTTACAATTTGTACAGAAATCAGATGGCAGTTGTGTCGATGGGCACTAAAGGGAAGCAGTGGTTGAGAAGGGAGTGAGACAGGGTTGTAGCCTATCCCCTATGTTATTTAATCTGTACACTGAGCAAGCAGTAGAGGAAACAAAAGACAAATTTGGAGTAGGAATTAAAGTCCAGGGAGAAGAAATAAAAACCTTGTGGTTTGCCGATGACATTGTAGTTCTGTCAGAAACAGCAAAGGACTTGGAAGAGCAGTTGAACGGAATGGGCAGTGTCTTGGAAGGAGGGTATAAGATGAATATCAACAAAAGCAAAACAAAGATAATGGAATATAGTCGAACTAGAGACATATAGAGAACTAGATTAGAAAATGAGACATTTAAAGTAGTAGATGAGTTTTGCTATTTGAGCAGCAAAATAACTGATGATGGTCAAAGTAGAGAGGATATGACACGCAGACTTGCGATTGCAAGGATAGTGTTTCTGAGGAAGAGAAATTTGTTAACATCGAGTGTAGATTTAAGTGTCAGGAAACCTTTTCTGAAAGTATTTGTACTGAGTTTAGCCACGTCTGGAAGTGAAACATGGACGATAAACAGTTTGGACAAGAAGCGAACTGAAGCTTTCAAAATGTGGAGCTACACAAGAATGCGGAAGATCAGATGGGTAGAGCACATAACTAATGAGGAGGTACTGAATAAAAGAGAAATTTGTGGCACAACTTGACTAGAAGAAGGGATCGTTGGAAAGGACACGCTCTGAGGCATCAAGGAATCACCAGTTTAGTACAGGATGGAAGCGTGGAGGGTAAAAATCGTAGAGGGAGACCAAGAGATGAATACTCTAAGCAGATTCAGAAGGATGTAGGTTGCAGTAGTTATTCGGAGACGAAGAGGCTTGCACAGGATAGAGTAGCTTGAAGAGCTCCATCAATCTAGTCTAAAGACTGAAGACCAGGCCTACAATGAAGTATATATATATATATATATATATATATATATATATATATATATATATATATATATATATATATTTCATTGCAGGCCTGAATCTTGTGCATTCTCGATAATCTTCTTCATCTCTCAGTATTGTTAGCTCTTGCAGTCTCCTTAAATTTCCTTTCCCCTGAACTCACTACATTAGAAGAGATCTAATTTGAACACCTACAAATTCGTTTCATATCTTCCACTATCATTATTGTTATTAGTATTATTATTATTAGTGGCAGCAGAAGTAGTAGTAGTAAGTAGTAGAAGCAGCAGCAGCAGCAGCAGCAGCAGCAGTAGTAGTAGTAGAAGTAGTGCCAGTATTAACTTCATTAGTTGATAGTCAGTATTATATACTCATATTGTCACTAAAGACACGCAAATCATGTTACACCATTTGTCACATTACAGTTGTTATTTCTTAGGTAACTATGATTTAAAAAAATACTTTACATTTGAGACCCTGGTCCATTGTAAGAGGGCACTAATCAAATCAGATTAAATAAATAAATCAGATTAAATAAATAAAAGACGTATTTATAAGACTTCCTGATGTTCAGAAAGTTTAACTGGAATTATGTATCTTGACGAAGTTCTTAGCTGATGAGTTACATCTGAAGATGGCAGACAAGTGCCGAAACCTGTAATGAGAACATTGTAATTTGTAAGCTATATTGGACATAATAAATTATTATAAGAGAATCAGGTTTTAGCATTCGATTTACAAGTATATCATCTGACAAAAAGCAGAAGCTGGAACTGGATAAAAAAGCGGCAGAAAAAGAGTACCGCCTTTCCAAAGGTATCATACCGGCATAAAGACGAAACAAACGTAGATGGGCACAGTCCAACAGATGTTTAATTAAACCCTGACCCTCCGCAACACAATTAATTTTCTTAAACATTGCACCACCTTGCTCCCAGTAGTATCTGAATACTATTAGGACCTCTTTGTCTATGGTACTTGTTATCGCTTAATTTCAGCTACTGTGTCTTACGCCAAGCGTAATTTTTACGTAGTTCATTCTGGATTCCCTTGGTGCTACTGAGCGATATTAATGTCCAGTAAATAAAAACTTTTAATGAAGAATTTGAAATGCGCTGTATACTGGGAACCATAGCGTTTCCTCACAGATATCGATATAAGCCTAACCCGACAATGTGATGCAGTAAAAACGCTGTATTCTGTAGCGGATTGAAAGTTGAAATAAAAATTTGTGCCACACCCCCGCCGTAACTTGGACGTGACGAACGCTCTTCGCAGTGGTTAGACACTGGACTCGCATTCGGGAGGACGACGGTTCAATCCCGCGTCCGGCCATCCTGATTTAGGTTTTCCGTGATTTCCCTAAATCGCTCCAGGCAAATGCCGGGATGGTTCCTCTGAAAGGGCACGGCCGACTTCCTTCCCCGTCCTTCCCTAATCCGATGAGACCGATGACCACGCTGTCTGGTCTCCTTCCCCAAACCAACCAACCAACGAACGCTCTTATTAGCTGACCCACCTGAATAAGTATCAAGCTTTGAGGCAGTCAGTACACCATTCTCGCTTTTCCAATACTCCGCAGAATCTCTCATGAATGTCTACTGTAGTAGATTTTTTGACAATGATTGTAGAGTGGAGAATGTGTTAGCTACAGCACAAGTGTTGTTTCCAGAATTCACTTTGTGGAAGACTCATTCCTGGTGTGACACACAGGTGTAATGTATAAGAATTTTTCTGTGCGGTACGAAGTCGAACATCTTTTGAAAATCTAGCAAGACAGGATCTACCTCTTCGCATCCGTCCATTATTTGGGAGATACTGGCAATGCCTACGAAGAAGTGCTTTCTATAAGTTGCTCTTCTAAGAACCATGAGGATGCTTTTTGAGAATAGGTTTTGTTTGGAGGAGACTGTGATTCGTACCAGTTGCTTTTTTTAAATATTTGCATGCTAATTAACGCATTCTTCGTGCGTTATCGCTTCCAGGAAGCTCGCATTTCGGAAGAAAAATTCGCTGGGAGGGGGATTCCCAGGCAGTGCCGGCGGAGCGCTGGCAGGCGGCAGCGGAGTTGGCAGCCCTGCGGGGCGACGTGCAGAGCTGCGCACCGCCAGTGCCCCGCCAGCCGTCGAACGGACCGGCAGCTTCCAGTGGCTCAGCAGCCTCGCCGTCGTCGAACACGAGGCTATCCGCACCCGGGGCGCGAGCCAGCCAACAGGTGGGTGCACCAGCTACTGTCGCACGGCGTTGCCGCTACACGCGAAAGGCAGAAAAGCATTCTCCCACGACTACTGGAGTCATCTTCGTAATTCCGGCGGTTTCCTGCAGACTTTGTTGCTTTTCCCATATTGCTGTTACTCTTTCAGCTGCGCCCTGCACGGTGAGTTCCGTTTTAATTGAAGGGTCTGCGAGAACAACTTGGGAGTCATACTTGAACTATAAAACTCATGTGATGAAAACTTTTTACGTTGGCTTTGAAACCGGCTTTACAGTTTCGCTGTTTCACATATAATTAATTCTTTCACCTCTGGCAACGTTTGTTAATGTGAAAAATGCCGAGTAGCACCGTGGTTAGCAATCTACGTTAAACTGTAGGCCCACCTATAATTGATTAGGTGAGTCAGTTCAGAGGTATACAACCTCTAATAGGACCATGCCCAGTAAAGAGTTGTGGCGTTCAAACCAATCTTAGAGTTAATTAGAACTTTACTTAAAGAACCGCTTCATGAGGACTGCGGCATACAAATAAAATGGCTCTTTGCGTCAATCATTTATTTATCATATCTTAGGCGTTTCGATGGTTCACACGCTCATCTTCAGGTGCAAGTCTAAGTGTTCACATTCTTGGTATTAGAGCGCACCACAGATTTCTTTCCAAAGCAGAGAATCAAGTGAAAACAGGGTTAGCTTTCGTCTCTTGAGGTAAACCAAGTAGAGGCTGCATACGGCTACTAGTCGTGTGTGCTCTTCACTGCACTTGACGTGTTGCAGTCTTTCTTTGCTATACAGTACCGACAAAAAGTAGCATTATGAAGCCTCAGTTTGGTGCCACCTTACCTCATAATACGAAACACAACCAGTTTTTTCGCGTGATCTGCTGCTTTTGAAAGACGTCTGTGCCCCACACTAACAGCAAGAATGTAACTACACCTGAAGATGATGATGTAAACCAACGAAACACGTAGCGATATAAGTGACTTTCTCGAGTAATTGCTTCATTGTGTTCACCACTATACAGATTAACTTTAAACTGTCAGTCTCAAAGTGAGTACCAATTATTTTGTGCGCCTTCAGTTTCACAAATGTGAAGGCGAAGCAAAGAGATAAAAACAAATGATTTAAACAATTAAACGAAGCAGTTATTTTCGGTTTCATTTTGTTGGAGTAAAGCTATTACCGCTACACTGCGATAAAGAGTTCTCGGTTGATTTGCCACGTCCAGTTCGTATAAAACACCAAGCTTTCAACAACAACCTCTGTTGTCATTGTCAGAGGCTAAGTGAGACGTAACCCCTGAAAACAACCATAGAGGCTATTGGTGAGAGCTTGTAATCTTAAATGAATCTTAGGCGGCAAGCCAACAGAGCACTTTTCACCCGAGGACACTGTCACGAAACACACCGTAGCCGTACCGTATCAGCCGTTCTGTCTGTGTGGTTAATCTTCTCAACACTCTTGGATTGTGGTAATTAATTTTCAGAGATGGCGTGTAGTCAGTCTGGCCTGAAATGTACTGTCGTCCCGAAATTAATTTTACAGTATACATGGGTTTTTATAGAAAATCAGAAGTTTTTAATCTGTCCACCTTTTGACTCATCGTAAAAAAATCTCCTTTCTCCTTTTCTGTCATTTGTTTCAACACTTTCATGAAATATCATCGTGGAAATAATTTTATTCTTCAAAATAAAATGTAATCCTTGTCGGTTTCGGCGTCTTATTTCTTCAGTACGTAATTATTGTTTCACATACAGTCCTGGACTACGACAGAATATCTATTTTTCTTTTATTTGTCCGATTTTCGCATTAGTCGGGGATGTCAAACCTGATGATGATCCTTGGATCGAAACTGATTGCACAATAAAGAAATTTTACCAGCAGCTGTTGGCGGTAAATAATGACGTTCTTAAAATAAAATGATAACTATCTTCTATTATTTTATATTTAGCAGCAAATTTTATAGCTCTTCGTGTTTTCCAGTTACGGAGGTAGATATCAACAAAATTAGTCTGTGATCTTATTCTAGCAGTTAACTGTTCTCAGTTTTTATTTCCTTCCACGGTCTTTGAATCACATAGGTAAATTATTTCTCAGCGACAATATGTCACCTAAGAAACATGAAAACATCAACAATGATCGATATTTTTACTCCAACTGTTTCGCTCCGAATTTAGTAAGCGTTCGGTTGTTATTATGGAGAAAGCAGCGATCAGTCAAAACGGGGAACACATGCAGATCTCATTCCCAGCTCAGTTGAGTACAATGAGTGATTCCACAGCAGTGTACCCAATAATACAAACGAGTTTCTGGCATAAATGTAACATTAAAAAGTGATATGCAAATAGGACGACCAGTTTGGTACGCAGAATAATGCAGATGATCCCTTTCGTCAATACTGAAACGCACATCATGACGTGATTCTCTTATTAGATGGAATATATTAAGATTATTATCTGTACATTTCAAACCACCTATGATACGCAGCAAGCCAGGCACAAATTCTTAGCGAAAAAGCCTCGTTCTGTGTTCAACTAACTTAACAACAACAAAGTGCGCGGAAATCTTCTGTAACCTTCGCCTTGGTACATGACTTTATGTTCAAGGTCAACCGGTAGCAATGTTAAACTTCCGAGCCAGTGCGGTTCATTTGCATGTGTTGCAGATGGTGCAGTTTCTCAAAACTGGCACATCTTTAAAGTACCGCATCACTAGTATAAAAAAGAATTTCTGCTATTAAATATGTGTAAATAGTACTATGGAAGGTGTCGTGCTCCTGGGCTTGGGAATATGCAGCCAGTCTCCAGTCGAGATTGCTTACAAGGTATATACACTGCCTGATGAAAGAAGTAAAGCACCCAGAAGACATGATCAGATGTCCTTGTAGCTTCGTATACGTAAACACCATTAGCGTGTAGATAAATGATTAGAGCTGCAGTTCCCTGTGACAGGTAGAACCGCGACCAGAGTGCATAAGAGTTGATCGTGTTTAGTTTTGTACGTGGCCTGGTAGGATATATAAGGGATGTACATTGTCTCAGATGTTGAGTGACCACTGCAGGGCACGGAGATCCCGCGTAATCTTATGAGACAGCATTATGAGCAGCTAATAGAGTTTGGGTAGAGCCTAATTGTGGCTCTCTATTTGGCTGGATGGTCGGATCGTGCATTGTCTAGATTTGTAGGGCATTCGGATGTGTCAGTGGCCCGATTTTGTACTGAATGGGAACGTGAGGGTAGGAATACTCGTCAAAGTTCCGGCCGACTGCAACGGATGATCGCCGTATTGTGCACCAAGCACATAGTAACCCATTCACATCTGCTCTTGCGATGAGAGAACAAGAAATGGAGTCCGTGCAACATTCTATGTCAAACCGCACCATTGATCGGAGACTAGCAGCAGTCGGGTTAAGAAATCAGCGTCCCACGCACAGGCTGCCGTTAACAAAACAACACAGACGGCTGCTTTTGTAGTGGCGCCGCCATCAGAAACGATGGACTGCTGACGAATGGCTATGCATTATGTACAACGATGACTCGTGGCTGTACACAACCCCAGGTTCCCAATCTTGCGATGTTTTGGAGGCACCGTGGTGTTACTCCTGGCGTCCTGTTATGGAGAACCATCGGATATGGCTGCTAGTGATTGAGGAAATCTGACGGTCCAACAGTGAGTCACGCATCTCCTGCGTTCTCATGTATTATCTCTGTTGATACTGTAGCGTGATGCCATTTTTTAGTAGGGCAATGCTGGTCCGCGCTTAGCACTTGTCTGTGTGAACTGTCTGCGTGATCTTGAGGCACTCCTGCGGCGAACGAGATTCCCAGATCTGTTCCCCATAGGACTTGGGCGGGACCAACTCAGACATCAAGTTCGTCCCAGCGTCAGTATCCAGTTTATCAAGAACCAGTTGTAACAGTTGTGGGTCAGGAGAGGATACAACGTGCTTCTTGACAATCTTCCAACCTAATCACTGCATGCACCCACGCAAAAGGGGCTGCAACGTCGTACTGAACAGTGGGATCTTATTGCTAAGGGCTTTGTAAAATTGACACGATCTCGTAATCATCGAAGGAACATCAGACACCCTCTCAACCCGCAAAGTTTCATTTGGCTTCCCCCAATCCTCTTGGGTGTTTCACTTTTTTTGTTAGGCAGTGTGGGAGCTACACCAAACAGGGCCAACAGTTGATACTGGACGTGTATTAAGATTACCAGCAGGAATGCTCACAGGTTAGTTTGACCCACGAGTGTGACGGTAATCCTGAAAAGAATTTGAACTGGCAGACGCTTGAAAGTACACGCCAACTGTCCTATCTACAATTTTTCAAGAATCAATTTAGATATATACTGCCCCCCCCCCCCTCTCACCTTCGCACACACACTTTGTAAGTAGGCTGTTTAGGTTTCTATGTTGGTAACGTCACGTAGCGCTCTGTATGAAAATCAATGACTGTGCTGTGTGCAGCCTGTGGCTGGTTTGCATTGTTGGAATATTCTAGTGTTGGACAGTTGGATGTGAACAGCGCGTAGCGTTGCGCAGTTGGAGGTGAGCCGCCAGCAGTGGTGGATGTGGGGAGAGAAATGGTAGAATTTTGAGAGCGGACGATCTGGACGTGTGTACGTCAGAAAGAGTAAATTTGTAATATTGGATATCATGAACTTATATATATATATATATATATATATATATATATATATATATATATATATATATATATATATATAATGACTTTGGAACATTATTAAGGTAAATACATTGTTTGATCTCTATCAAAATCTTTCATTTGCTGACTATATGCCTATTAGTAGTTAGTGCCTTCAGTAGTTAGAATCTTTTATTTAGCTGGTAGTAGTGGAGCTCGCTGTATTGCAGTAGTTCGAGTAACGAAGATTTTTGTGAGATACGTGATTCATGAAAGGTATAGGTTATTGTTAGTCAGGGCCATTCTGTTGTAGGGATTTTTGAAAGTCAGATTGCGTTGCGCTAAAAATATTGTGTGTCAGTTTAGTGTTGATCAGAGTAGGTAAAGAGCGAAATGTCTGAGTACGTTCAGTTCTGCTCAGCTGTTTGAAAATCAAATAACGTAAGGGGTTTATCAGCACAGTAATTCATAAATTTCTCTAAGGGGACGTTTCAGCTTTTCTTTACCGCAAGGACCGCAAACGCATGATTAAATCACACCGTGAACAGAGCCATTTAGGCAGTCTTTCTCCTGCGCTCGAAGTGCGACTAGGGTGGTATGGAACAGTAGCATGTGACGCACTTCACAGTGGTTTGCATTGGATATAAATGTAGAAAAAGATCTGTTAAGCGACTTATTAGTGCTATATGCTTGGAGTTTCCAAATCGTGAACCTCCGCTATATGCGTATTGGGTTTCTGCGGGATATCGAGTAGGCGTCATTTCAAATAGTACAAACACATGATCAGAAACCAGCAAAAACTAACATATACACGGTCCAGAAACACTGATGTGCCCACTTGTCAAAAGCTTGAATAACCACCTCTTGCAGGGCGGACATGCAGGAAGACAGTCAATGGCCGGCCAGGGTGGCCGAGCGGTTCTAGGCGCTTCAGTCTGGAACCGAGCGACTGCTACGGTCGCAGGTTCGAATCCTGCCTCGGGCATGGATGTGTGTGATGTCCTTAGGTTAGTTAGGTTTAAGTAGTTATAAGTTCTAGGGGACTGACGACCTTAGAAGTTAAGTCCCATAGTGCTCAGAGCCATTTGAACCATTTTTTTGACAGTCGGTGAGGTTCCGCAAGATACCAACAGGGAAGTGGAACTACGCCGACTCCATTGCCATAGCCAGGCTGTGGTAGGTTTCTCGGCTGAGGATCAATGGCGCGAACAGCCCGATGGAGGTGGTCCAGCTGATTGCGTCTAAATCCGAGGAGTTTGGTGGCCAGAAGAGTACGGTAAACTCAACCTGGTGATCTCTGAACCACGGACGTACTCTACGAGCTGTGTGACACGCTGCATTGTCCTGCTAGTAGATATCATCGTGCAGAGGAAGAAACAAAATGCATGTAGGGATGGACATGATCCCCAAGGATAGATACGTACTTGAGTTGACCCACTGTGCCTTCTGGAGTGACGAGATCACCAAGGGAACCCCACGAAAAATTACCCAGACCAGAACGCTCCCTCCTCCTGCCTGGTCCCTTACGACGATTGTTGCAGGGCCAACGGCCATTTGTCCGATGCAGCATAAAACATGATCCATTTGAAAAGGCCACCTGTCGCCACACAGTGGACATGCGGTTGCGGTGTTTGCATCGAAATTCCAGCCTTCGTTACCGATGAACAGCAGTCAGCATGGGTGCACGAAACAGGCGCCTGCTGTGGAGCCCATAAGCAGCATCATTCGCTGAATGGTCGTTGAGGAGACGATATTGGTCATCTGGGTGGTCAGCTGCTCAACAGTTGCACTTCTATTTGCCCGTACGCATCTACACAGCCATCGTTTACCGTTCTCACCTATGGCCCATGGTGTACCACAGTTGCCTCGGCGTAGGTTTTGGATAGCACCATTTTAGAATTCATTCTAGAAACATCCGCCAGGCTGTGGCTAAGCCATGTCTCCGCAATATCCTTTCCTCCAGGAGTGCTAGTTCTGCATGGTTCGCAGGAGTGCTTCTGTGAAGTTTGGAAGGTAGGAGACGAGGTACTGGCGGAATTAAAGCTGTGAGGACGGGGCGTGATTCGTGCTTGGGTAGCTCAGTCGGTAGAACACTTTCTCGCGAAAGGCAAAGGTCCCGAGTTCGAGTCTCGGTCCGGCACACAGTTTTAGTCTGCCAGGAAGTTTCATAGCACCATTTTGTTTAGCACGGTATACTTGAAGAACGGCAGCACCCGAACGGTTTGCAACTTAGCCGTTTCGGAAATGCTCCCAGTTTTAGCCCGAAAGCGAACAATCATGTCCTTCTGGACGTCAGATAAATCTCTCCGTTTCCACATTACGACAACGACTGAAGTTCTTTTCCACGTCCACCCGTGCCCCCTCCCCGTCACGCTTGATACACGCCTCAAACTCCCAATGCTAGTGCTGCTACTTGCCGTCTGCGTATATTCATTGAACGATGACGTCTTAACGTAGTTGGTAGTCACATTATTTGACTGTACCGTGTAAAACAGTGTTAGTCCCTCGTGCCAGTGCAGTACTACAGGTCGGCCGCTGCGGCCGAGCGGTTCTAGGCGCTTCAGCCCGAAACCGCGCTGCGGCTACGGTGGCAGGTTCGAATCCTGCCTCGGCCATGGGTGTGTGTGATGTCCTTACGTTACTTAGGTTTAAGTAGTTATAAATCTAGCGTACTGATGGCCTCAGATGTTAAGTCCCATAGTGCTTAGAGTCATTTGAACCATCTTGTTCTCCGAGATGAAAGACAGCAAATGTATCAGGACGACAGAGAATGATATGGAAGGATAATACCATGGGAGACATGCCGATACTGGGTCTGGGAGATGAAGATGCAGATGACAGGAAAGTGTGGAAGGCTGGAGTGAGTGAGGCCAAGGACCGGCTGCGGTTTGTGTGGCCAGTATAAGTAAGCAAGTAAGTAAGTAAGTTCATTTGGTTGTATCAACGTTATGTAGAAACCTGAAGCACTAAAACTATTACCTTTTATTTTCTCTATTTTTTACTATGCCAGTCTCGAAACATTTTGGACTGACGAGGTATATTTATTTTCCTATTTATTTCGAAAGTCCTCTTTTTCATCTTATTGTACATTGTTCTGGTCAGCAACCTGGAAGCATGAACTGTCAACTCGACTGTGCTATAAATCTCACATTTATGTGCCCTTGATATCATCAGATCATGTGGATTGCATTCTCAAAGTTCGATGGCTTGTGTCTGGTCTCATAGATTCTATGTACAAGCTTGAATAATTGTTTGCCCCAATGTTTTTATAAATTCCGTAGAAATGTTATCTCCTTCCGCCTCCTATGACCGCAAGTCTTTGAAAGCCTTCTCGAAATTCATGCTAATGATGGATCGTCTTTGTCTTTCAGATCGAAAGTTATTTCATTTGCTACCATGCCAGCAGCCAGTCCCCCCCCCCCCCCCCCCCCACCCCTTGGAGTCCCTGGCTATACTGTTTCCAGCCATTCGTTCTCTTCTCTGCTTCTAACAGAGGAACTGCTTCTTTACCCTTAACACTGATATTTTTGCTAACTCTCCAAAAGTTATTTTGACTTGTCTATATACCGAATCCTACAGAGGACCTTTTCCCTTTTAATTTCTTCAGACCTTTTCTACAGCCATTTCGCTTTAGCTTCATCGCAGTTCCTGTTGATTTCGATGATGACATACTGTTGTATTACTAAAAAATTGTATATTTCCTTCTGTCATCGATTGGTTAAAATATTTCTTCGGTTACCCAAAATTCCTTCGCTTTATCTTCTTTGTCTCTATATTTGTTTGTCCAATTCAGGTGACTTGCTTCTAGACGTGCCAATCCCTTCTCATGATAATTATCTATTGCGTCGTTCAGTATCGCAGTATCTACAGTTTCAGCACTTCGAATGCACATCATCAGTGCTCAGTGCCACAGTATCCCCCTTCCTCGTGATTTGCTATCTGTAAAAAGCTATTCCTGGGGTAAGACTCCCTAGCTTTCCTACTGATGGAGCGTTGGCGAGTAATGAGGATCGCGTGGAGCAATATCATCGAAATTTGATGCACTAACCTGAATGACTGACCGTTGATGTGAGACACTCCTAGGTGTCGTAATGGTGAAGTTCGGAGAGCGGGGTGATCACATATGAAAGTAATAGAGAACGAGTGATGTTAGTGCCGAATTTTCGAATTAATAGTTTTCGTGCTCGAATGGCTGACTGATGGCACTATTGTTGACATTTCACTCCTGGATGTAGGGATGGCTCTAGGGGTGGAAAGGTGAACGACAAGTAAAATTAAACAAAAACGATAAATATTAGTGCCGAATCCACAGTTTTCGGCGTCGGTGGTCTAATTGCTAACTATCTTGACCACTTTTAATACCAATTTTAGCCAAAAAGAGCAATTTAGAACCTTCTGGAAAGTCTTGAAAGCATTTTCTCACCCCTTATTGTTGTGCAAAACCATTCTTGTTGCTATAAACAAAAATGTTCCCTTGTTAATTCCAAGCGTTGAGTTGAAGTGATGTTATTGTGAATTTTGTAATAGTCTTCATCGTCTAATTTATATACTGTACGATACTTTTAAAAGATTTCAATGAAGTAACTCTGATATTACATTACAGAAATATTTGATTCCACTCTATATCAAATAAAAGACTGAGATAGCCGTATTGTCCAGTTATTTCTATCTACTCCCAGTGCTATAAGACGCTGACAGCCTGCCTACGGGAATACACGCCTAGAGATGAAATTAAAATTCAGAAAAAACTGTACGTAGAAGGTTACGTGTCGCTAATTTATTGGCAGTAAACGTTATGTTAAAGTAAACTTTGTTCCGACGCAGTACAACGAAGTCATGTGTATATGGAAGATGAAGGTCGTAGAGGACTGAATGCGCCGTAAACCCGACTACGTGTTGCGGAGTTTGACGTCACCACAGAATGACAGACGCGTCGTCCGCTTGGCCGTGACAAGCCCGACTCTCATCTCGTCTCTTGGCTTAGCTTTAGAGAACTGTTGTTTGTGCACCTCTGTGTATCTTTAGTGTCCGCCAGCAACCGCGGACGGGATCTCAGATCCATTGAATTTCCTGTACTGTTACATCTAAAGCTATGAAAAAGAATCACGTGTCTTGCTGGATAGCTGAGTCGATAAGAGCGTTAACCTCGAAAGACAAGGTACCGAGTTCTAACGCCAGTCCGTACCAGGAAGTCGTGAAATAGCGTACTAAGTCTCGTTGTAGAGTGAAAGATTCATCACGAAAAGGAGTATTTCCATTGTGTTATCCCCTCTTCACTCCACTTCCAGGCACGCGCTGATCACTGTATTCATTCTGCAACCAGCAATGAATGTCTACCACGAAACGCCCTTTCATTAAATCGGTCACCGAGATCCACGTTTTTCGCAATGCTTTTTGTCCACCTGTTTTTCACTAAAAATTCATTATGAGATCATCACGCTACCAACATACGGAGTAAGCAGATTGAGCTACAGCTACACGGGAGCTGTGAAGAAAGGTTGTTATTTTTCGTACTACTTTTGTATCTTACCATTAGGCCCCTTCTCACAACGCTGCGATCCTGCTTTCTTCGTTACAACTTTCATAAAATGAAACCGGCCTCAGTTTGGTGTAAAACAGTAGCACGCTCCTCCACATGATAGCATCCTACAAACCAAGCATCATCAGCATGTTATAATGACGATGCAAAAGGATGCCAAGCTATGAGATTATGAGATTTTTGATTATCTACTACTAGTACTTTGGCTATTCTCACTGCAGTGACCACTTTTGTAACTATACTGACGTATCATACTCCGCATCAAAAAAATGGCTCTGAGCACTATGCGACTTGAATTCTGAGGTCATCAGTCGCCTAGAACTTAGAACTAATTAAACCTAACAACCTAAGGACATCACACACATCCATTCCCGAGTCAGAATTCGAACCTGCGATCGGAGCGGTCGCTCGGTTGCAGACTGTAGCGCCTAGAACCGCACGGCCACTCCGACCGGCTACTCCGCATCGACCAACGATATAAAGTCTTTACCACTTTTACCTACACGACCCTAGACGACCACAAGTTGCGCCATATCCATTCTATTCACAGCGCAATGTACAGTACAACGCAACCTTGCAACTTTCACTAACAGAGAGTGTTGTGACTACCAATCTGCCAATGAAAAAGGCTCGTTTGTAACAAGGTCTTAGGCATGTAACATGGCGCTAAACAAATGTATATTTCAGCGCGGTAGTAGCCCGTACGTTCGGATAGTAAAAAGGCTGTAAAAGTACTTTGCATACAAAGGTATTAATTTCATATTTTTAAAAAAAACATCAGTTTACGCGGTTTAAACGATGAACAACTATGTTTGGTTACCGGTGTGGGAACATACGACCGTTTTTGTGATAAGACACCATCGAATGCGGAGAATTTCGTAGTATGTTAAATGTTGTTGCATGTTACATCACCTCGACGGACCAAGAGTATGCAATTACTCGATATATTCCCAGCGCCCGGCGCTGCTTTCGCCGATATTTACATATCATTATCGAAGGAGAAAGTCCAGTGGTACCACACTGAAGTCATATTCGAGAAGAAATGGATTTTAATACTGGTTGTAGCATTCCTGTCGGTGTGCTCCTGAGTATCACAAAGCAACTTCTAGAATCGTTTCTTCAGCAGCGTCAGGTTCAATTCTCTCTCCGACCTTAAACTGGACGACCTAGCCTTCTAATGACGCCACTTTCTACCGGGCATTAACTCATTACTAGAAGAAGCAGATTTGGAGACTTCTTTTTGGAAATAGTGATCTCGTTTTAGTTTTGTGGTGTACATGCATACACCTACTCATGTTCCACCTAAGTACATGTAGGGGTTCTAGTCAATACATCTCGTTAAATATTAGTAGAAATGTTTTTATTTAAAACTGCTTATTCACACTTACATAATGAACAGCGGCCTTCCGAAAATTAGTTTCTTACGTATTTTTAAAAAAATTATGAATTAGCAATATCAATAATTTAATAAAATTCGCCTGGGTAATCAACATTGCTACCATCAGTACCCGAAAACTCTGTTTTAATTTTCCCTACGCGTGTCTAGTCAAAGATCTCCACCCTCCTCCTTTCATTACTAACATCACTTGTTCTGCGCAGTCCTGCCTAGCTTTCCCAATCCATTTTCTGTCCTTCACCAATGACCCTGTCCAATTCTTGTTAGGTGCGCATACTACTTCAGCCTTCGTTCAGATTGACAGAGCGAAAAATAATCATAGTATGAAGTTTTGGCATTACTAGAACAGATAAAAGATGTCGGTTACCTATGCTTCAAAGAAAAATTCATCAGTCATCACTTGACACCTCTAAGCCCAGCAAATCAAAACAACCAATGGGCAAATATAAAATAATGTGAAATATAAGCTTCACCGAAATACTACTCGAACCCTAGCTTGGATACAACTAACTCAAGCTACATGAATAACTGGAGCGAAAGGAATAGAAAGGAAACGGGATAGGAAAAGGTAGGAAGAAAATATAGAGTTACAGCCGACCAGGGCATTGCGGCAATGCAACGATGAGAGTTGAAAATTTGTGTCGTACCGGAACTCGAACCTGGATGCGCCGCTTCTCTACCACTGTTGCTTTAACAGCATGGGCCATCCGGACAAGCTTTCCGTCAAGCTCGAATTCCTAACCTCGCACTCGCCGCACCACGACCTCTGCCTATTGACCCCCTCCTCGCAGAGTACGGATTCTCATAAGAGTTCGGACGTTGGTCGTGAATGGGCAATGAAACTTTTTCATCAAACAGTCGTCGCGCCTACAGAATTATAGATATGAGTGGTGTCTATCTTGTCGCACATCTCCAACAAAACAGACACTGCTCATACCTATAACCCAAGCTAGTTTTATGAAAGCAGGTATAAGTAAATCTCAACAGTAATGCCGTACGGGAGATGCTTATTTCAAGTGCCGCATCGAAATTTGCTTTGGGTCTGCAGTGGCTTGGACACTCCTGGTCTACACGCTATTTGCTCACCAAACAAGTCCAACCAGAGTCGATGACCACAGCTCAGAAATCCCTCTTTCCCCCTGAATCCCATCGTAACAAATAGCAGATCAAGTTCCAAGCCATCTTCCACCAAATCCGAGCGACATGCTTTTCGGACATGTTGGTAAAATAGACAATCATGTAGCCGCTCCAAATGATATTCAATCTTGGCAAATGCTCATGTTGCCTCTGTCCCACAATACTGGCAACACTTGTCCTTGAATGGCCGTCCTCCAGCTGTCGACGGTAAACGCCTGGGAGCGAACGCTCCGCCGTTAAGTTGGCTCGCCGGAGCGCTGCATGACCTCTGTCGGGACGCGAAGGAGGAGGTAGTTTCGTTACACAGGCAAAGAGATTACATCGCTCTTTCGATACGGTAACAAAGCCATACACGGGTCGATAACCTATACCAACTGAGGGTTCCGACTCTGCTCTTTCCCGTCTAACTGCAGACCACCCATCTCTTACATACTACGTATCTTTCTTCCTCGTTACATAATTCGGATCATTTTCTTCTCTCCAGTACCCTCTATATATTTATTGGAGCGCCAAAGAAATTGGTATAGCCATGCATATTCAAACACAGAGATATGTAAACAGGCAAAATACGGCGCTGCGGTCGGCAACGCCTATGAAAGACAACAAGTGTCTGGCGCAATTGTTAGATCGGTTATTATAGCTACAACGGCAGGTTATTAAGATTTCTGTGAGTTTAAACGCGGTGTTATAGTCGGCGCACGAGCGATGGGACACAGCATCTCTGACATTGCAATGAAGTGGGAACTTTCCCACACGAACATTTCACGAGTGTACCATGTATATCAGGAATCCGGTAAAACACAATATCTCCGACGTTGCTGTGGCCGGAAAAAAATTCTGCAATAGCGGGACCAACGACGACTGAAGTGAATCGTTCAACGTGACAAAAGTGCAACCCTTCTGCAAATTCCTGCAGATTTCAATTCTGGGCCATCAGCAAGTGTCAACATGTGAACCATTCAATGAAACATCATCGATATGGGCTTTTGGAGCCGGAGGCTCACTTGTGTACGCTTGATCACTTCACGACACAAAGCTTTACTACTCGCCTGGGCCCGTCGACACCGACATTGGCCTGTTGATGACTGGAAACATGTTGCCTGATCGGACGATTCTCATCTCAAATTGTATCGAGCGGATGGACGTGTTTGGGTAAGGAGACAACCTCATGGATCCATGGAGCCCGCATGTCACCAGGGGGCTTGTCAAGCTGGTGAAGGCTCTGTAATCGAGTGGGGCGTATGGAGTTGGAGTGATATGGAACCCCTGATACGTCTAGATATGACTCTGACAGGTGACGCGTGCGTGAGCATTCTTTCTGATCACCTGCATCCATTCATGGCCATTGTGCATTCCGACGGACTTGGGAAATTTGAGAAAGACAACGCGCGACACCCCTCACTTTGATAATTGCTACAGAGTGGATCCAGGAACACTCTTCTGAGTTTTAACACTTCCGCTGACCAACAAATTCCCCAGACATAAACATTAGTGATCATATCTGGGATGCCTTGCAACGTGATGTTCAGAATAGATCTCCACCCCCTCGTACTCATACGGTTTTATGGAGAGAAAGGCGGGATTCAAAGTGTCAGTTCCCTGCAACACTACTTCGGACGTTAGGCGAGTCTATGTCACGTCGAGTTGCGGCACTTCTGTGTGCTCGTGGGGGTCATACACGATATTAATCAGGCGTACCAGTTTCTTTGGCTCTTCAATGTACATTCGTTATCTACGGTTAATAGGTAGGATACCCGACCATCACAGTCACCAGCGAGCAGATAATTACATCATCACCATCACGTTATTCATATAATGTTTTATAGTCTTAATTTTTATTTTGTTCCTTTTTATTTGTAAAGTAACCGAGTACTCGGCGTTGCCCGGGTGTGTATTTATTCTAATCTCCTTTAGTCCTTCCCTCTCTGTTCATCTCCTCATTCCCCCTCTGTCTATGTCCTCCTGCCCCTCTAAGTCAATCTCCTCCCACCCTCCTCCTCACGTCTCCTCCCTTTCTCTGTCCATCTCCTCGCTCTCTCCGTGGCCTCCCAGATCTACCGGCGTCCTGTGTCGAATAGCGACGAGCACGGAATTTAGCGCGTCGTTGCACAACGGTGGCTTTCAGCAGACATGCTGTCCCATACACATTTTTCATTCTCTGATGGATGTCTAAAAATAACAGCATGTTGATCCTGTTTACAAGCATTTAATAATAGCGTCGCCGTAGTTCAAGTTCCTGCATTCACCGTACGCACGTCGAAAAGACACGAAAGCCACACTGATCTCTTGCCTACATGTCGGTGCTTATACAGGTGGTCCATTGATCGTGACCGGGCCAAATATCTCACGAAATAAGCATCAAACGAAAAAACTACAAAGAACGAAACTTGTCTAGCTTGAAGGGGGAAACCAGATGCCGCTATGGTTGGCCCGCTAGATGCCGCTGCCATAGGTCAAATGGATATCAACTGCGTTTTTTCTAAATAGGAACCCCCATTTTTATTACATGTTCATATAGTAGGTAAAGAAATATGAATGGTTTAGTTGGACCACTTTTTTCGCTTTGTGATATATGATGCTGTAATAGTCGCAAAAATATGACTCACAATTTTAGACGAACAGTTGGCAATAGGTAGGTTTTTTAAATTAAAATACAGAACATAGGTAAGTTTGAACATTTTATTTCGGTTGTTCCAATGTGATACATGTACCTTTGTGAACTTATCATTTCTTAAAACGCATGCTGCTACAGCGTGATTACCTGCAAATACCACATTAATGCAATAAATGCTCAAAATGATGTCCGTCAACCACAATGCATTTGGGAGTACGTATAACGACATTCCCCTCAACAGCGAATAGTTCGCCTTCTGTAATGTTCACATATGCATCGACAATGCGCTGACGCATGTTGTCAGGCGTTGTCGGTGGATCATTATAGCAAATATCCTTCAACTTTCCCCACTGAAAGAAATCCGGGGACGTCATATCCGGTGAACGTGCGGGCCATGGTATGATGCTTCGACGACCAATCCACCTGTGATGAAATATGCTATTCAATACCGCTTCAACCGCACGCGAGCTATGTGCCGGACATCCACTATGTGGGAAGTACATCGCCATTCTGTCATGCAATGAAACATCTTGTAGTAATATCGGTAGAACATTACGTAGGAAATCAGCATACATTGCACCATTTAGATTGCCATCGATTAAATTTGGGCCAATTATCCTTCCTCCCATAATGCCGCACCATACATTAACCCGCCAAGTTCGCTGATGTTCCACTTGTCGTAACCATCGTGGATTTTCCGTTGCCCAATAGTGCATATTATGCCGGTTTACGTTACCGCTGTTGGTGAATGACGCTTCGTCGCTAAATAGAACGCGTGCAAAAAATTTGTCATCGTCCCGTAATTTCTCTTGTGCCCAGTGGTAGAACTGTACACGACGTTCAAAGCCGTCGCCAAATTCCTGGTGCATAGAAATATGGTACCGCTGCAATCGATGTTGATGTAGCATTCTCAACATCGAAGTTTTTGAGATTCCCGATTGTCGCGCAATTTATCTGCTACTGATGTGCAGATTAGCCGCGGCAGCAGCTAAAACACCTACTTGGGCATTCACATTTGTTGCAGGTCGTGGTTGACGTTTCACATGTGGCTGAACACTTCCTGTTTCCTTAAATAACGTAACTGTCCGGCGAACGGTCCGGACACTTGGATGATGTCGTCCAGAATACCGAGCAGCATACATAGCACACGCCTATTGGGCAGTTTGATCACAACAGCCATACATCAACACGATATCGACCTTTTCCGCAATTGGTAAACGGTCCATTTTAACACGCGTAATGTATCACGAAGCAAATACCATCCGCACTGGCGGAATGTTACGTGATACAACGTACTTATACGTTTGTGACTATTACAGCGCCATCTATCACAAAGCGAAAAAAGTGGTCCAACCAAAACATTCATATTTCTTTACGTACTACATGAATACGTAATTAAAAGTGGGGGTTCCTATTTAAAAAAACGCAGTTGATATCCGTTTGACCTATGGCAGCGACATCTAGCGGGCCAAACATGGCGCTTCAAGCTAGACGAGTTTCGTTCTGTGTAGTTTTTTCGTTTGACGCTTATTTCGTGAGATATTTGGCCCGGTCACTATCAACGGACCACCCTGTATGCCCGCATTGGAGTCGCAGTACGTTACATGTACGCTGCAACAACGCCCTCAAACGGAAAATTTTCTACCACCAGTTATAATTTGCAATTAAATAATGCGGGAAAATTATAACTACATCTGTTCATCTTCAAGTCCTGTTCCAGGCAGTCCACCTATTAACTGTATTCGTTACCGCGGCATGATAGCCGCCGGCAGCTGGCGTTGCGTGAGGATGTAGTTCATCCTGCCGCCGGTTACTTTACGGCCCATTCTGCCCGCGGCGCCAGCGGATCATTAGCGAAACAAGCGCAACAGGCGTGGCGCCTTGCGGCCCACCGCGCTCACGAAATTGGGTTGCGAATACTGTAGCTGGCTTTAGGCAGCAAGGCGCGGCGACTACATGGCGTCTGTCAGGTGAAAGTGAGACCATCCTGGCGCCGCACTGCCTGTCCCGGGAGGCGACAGGGGGCAACAGAGACCCCACGAGCTGGACACTTCTGTACGGTCCACTGTCAGTGACTGGTCTTAGACGCGGATGCCAGCGGCAACAGTGAAACAGTACATCGCGTTGAAGAGCCTGCGATCCTGCTGTGCTCACAAAGCGGACACGAAGGTTGGCAAGGGAATAAGAAGAAGCTCAAAAATATTTTGTAAGGGACTGTAGTACTTCCATATATTGTGGGGCACCCAAAGAAAACGCGATCTGCGTCCTCTACTTTTCCACAATACTGGTAAGGTACGCGAGCCGCGGTGGCCGAGCGGTTCTAGGCGCTCCAGTTCGGAACCGCGCGACTGCTATGGTAGCAGGTTCGAATCCTGCCTCGAGCATGGATGTGTGTGATGTCCTTAGGTTAGTTAGGTTTAAGTAGTTCTAAGTTCTAGGGGACTGATGACCGCAGGTGTTAAGTCCCATAGTGCTCAGAGCCATTTGAACCATTTTGAACTGGTAAGGTACCTCTACGACGAGCAGCCTGTGAAAATGTTTACGGAAAGATTCGTAGCTAAATCTGAATCTGGCTACTGGTGAGGCAAGGCGACTTGCCATTGAATGCGTATGGGATTTTCGTGGAATACGGGATTACTACGTTCTTCTTGCTTTTTGTATCCCGATGTTTCTTCCCCTCGCTGTTGATTTCTTTCTTGCCTCTATTTAGTTCGTATCATTAATCGGTACCTAAGATTGCATTGCCCTGGCGCAGCAGTTTCTTTAGCTAATCGATTCCCATCTTTTTTACCAGTTTTCCCACAGTGTAATTCTGAAATTCTTCGGCCGTATTTTGGACCGATTCGTTTCATAACAAGAGAATTATTATACTTCCATTTCCTGGCATCGACTAAAATGTGGAAGAATGGGTGAAATGACTGACATATGTCGCTAAATGGCACGTTTGTCCCACTCCTTTCTGTCATTAATAGATAACAGTAGTTATAGAAAACATCAAGCAGCTTTCGTAGGCCTATCGATTTGCGAATGATTTAAGAGGCGAGATGTAATGGTCTGTGTGTGAGAGAACGCAAGCGGCTTTATTTGCAGGAGTTGGTATGGACTTGCTTTGCGTGAGCCTTGAGATCTGGTGGGATGTGCGCCGCCCGAAAAAATTTGACACACACTCGTTGGCGCTGGTTAGGGCAAGACCTTCTAAGTTGTTCTACTGTGGTGGGGTTCAGAGGTGTTAGGATGTTAGGCTAGTTGGGCGTAATTGACGGTTTTCTAGTCTCTTATGCATCCAGTTCGCTTATGCAGTGCTTAATGTTATTCTTCGATGTTTCGCGGTTTTTATTTCTTTAAATTGGCCGATGTGTGTTTGTAATTCCTACTATGTGTAGTCTCTTCTTCGATATAAATTGTTTCGATAGTCTTTTCTAATATGATTCACATATGCCACTTTTCTATAATCAAGAAAGTTTTCTTTGTGTATGATTCCATGTGTTGCTAGACTGCGTTTCATGTTGCTCGGGTTGTTAAGTAGATAAGTAGGTCACCAACTGTCTTCTTTTCTTAAAATAAATTGGTTACACTCTTATCTAATTTTATTCCGGTCTTTTGCGAGTGTAATTTCTTAAAATGGTTCAAATGACTCTAAACACTATGGGACTTAACATCTGAGGTCATCAGTCGCCTAGACCTAGAACTACTTAAACCTAACTAACCTAAGGACATCACACACATCCATGCCCGAGGCAGCATTCGAACCTGCGACCATAGCAGCCGCGTGGTTCCGGACTGAAGCGCCTAGAACCGCTCGACCACAGCGGCCGGTTGTGTAATTTCTTAAGCTTTAACAAGTTTTCTTTGTCAAACAACGCACATGGTACGAGATAGACCTGAGAATGTCGAGTGGCCTTTGGACAGGGCTCCACTGTGCTCCTTTTAATTTTCAACCTTAGTTAATTAGTGCTACAAGACAATTCACGGTCGTTCTCGAGGAGGATTGACGGTATTTTGCTGGCGCTCCTTTATAAGTTCAGTCAAGGGGAACGTGTTCGCAGGCTGCTAGCCAAACTGATGTTTGTGGTGTACCCTCGTGTACACCCGTGAAGTACGATATTATCAGTCATTTCCTCACTGATATGTTAGAGATGATGGGGCATTAACGATCCTTTCATCAGCCACGTCATTACGTCACACACATACGCACGCACGGGTGATTAGTTTGAGTTATTGTAGAAATGATGTTTCCGTGAGTTCAGTGAATATAGGACTTTAAAAAAATATGTTTTTTATCTATGCGCATGGATTCATACACATAAATATTGAATCTTCACCTCTGCTCTTTGATTAAAAGCTTTATTATAACGTTCCCGTTTCTTCAACAGATCCTAATGAACAAATTGCATGTTCATACAGGAGGACTCCATATTCTTGTACTACAGGGCCCATAACCTAACTAAATATTCTACCCCAATTCTGTACATGAATAGCGGTCAAACGGGCCCATGAACGTTTGAAATGATATTTAAATCAAAACCCTTAGCTGTCGACAGGCGTTGATACACATCAACGGGGTCAGTTGAAAATGTGTGCCCTGACCGTGACCCGAACTCGGGATCTCCTGCTTACATGGCAGACGCTGTTTCTATCTGAGCCACCGAGAGCACAGAGGATAGCACGACTGCAGGGATTTATCCCTTGCACGCTCCTCGTGAGACCCACATCCCCAACTTAGTGTCCACACACTACATTCGTAGTGCCCCTCCCCATTACACTCATTACTCGCGGCAGACAATCTTACCGAGTCCCGTAAGAGTTCGGGTAATTCGTGTGAATCGGCACAGAAGACGAAGGTCAATGGCCGGTTAGCCTTAACTATATGAAGATGGTATCTGTTCTTTCGGAGATGTCCGAAAGAACAGGTACCATCTTCATACATGAACGTTTGTGTACCCCGCTTTTTTCCCGCCTCTTGTAATTTCACTCAAAGGAAATTAACGGTTTGGCCTTCTTCTCGCATTAATTCCAACACTCAGAAATGGTTTCTCTGCCCAACAGGTGTATGCTATATTTCGGAGGTTGCTTTAAAATACAACATAGTTAGTAGTATTCGTAGCGTACGAATATTTATGGAGCAAGCATTCAGGTGCGGATAACAGAGTCTTTGTCGCCAACGAACGTGGACTCAAAAAGTCATGTGACTATGGTGTGGTGTAAAGCCCATTCGTAGGCGCTTTGCGGATTCTGAATGTCATTGCATTGCTAATACGGACAGATTCCGTTCGAAAGTACCATGCATATTGCATATGCGTTTCATAGGCATATTAATAATTTGCATTCAATATCTGGAATGAACTTTGTGTAAAGCTTTGAAGAGCTAAATAAAAGGATATTTCGCTTTATCGCGACTAGCATCAAACCTTAGATGTTGCTGTTTCTTTTGTTATAGGAAAAGAAGGGAGAGCCACCTCTATTTTTAGGTTTTGCGTTGCATTTAATGATATTTCCAAGGCTCTGTATTGATAAATTATGCTACGGTGGCACTGGGAAATGGATTCCTACTACGCCGAAGTAATGTGTCCTGTATAGTGACCAGAATCTGACGAAGTTGGGAATGACTCAACAGACCCCAGAAACTGGCCAACCAGCCAAGGGCCTTCGATAGCGAGTCGCCAAGTATGGGCAGGAGGACAACAACAAGAGGAAGACGGACAACGCAGACAGAACCCCCGAATAACAAGTCTGAATGAGTACCCGAGAGGGAGAACCTAAGATGAAGTAAAACATAAGGACAAAACAACGATGTGTAGTGACATCGATACAAGAGCGCAACGAAAGCAGGTTGAAAGCACAGTCGCTGCGGTGCTAACGTTACAGTTGGCTGGCAAGATGGGAGTGCTGCAGAGGCGAGGTCCATGAGAGAGGCAGGCTCTGGCACGAACGTCACAGCACGCGACGCTGCAGGTCTTACGAGTTCCAGCAGCCGTCCCCGGCGGGAAGCGAGTAACTGTTTAAGACGAGTTTAATAAGTAATGATTACGTGTTTAAATGCACACAAGTTCTCGATAGCACACGACCTTTAGTTAGTACCTTTTCAATTAGATTTTAACTTCCCGTAGGCCCTACACGGAGCCGAGTGTTCGCGAAGTGTGGCGGGAAGCCGACTGGTGTGACGTCACAAGCTCGTTGCAGGGCCGGTATATCTCGTTGACGCTGTGCAGAGGCGAGGCTACCTCTCGCAGGTGTAGTAGTGTCATCGACCGGCCGTTGCCATGTTCCATGCCCTCCGGAGAGCTTTCAAAATCGCCGTGCCCGGACACCAGTTCCCAAAACAGGCCAAATTTGCGGCGATGACATGCATAAATTTACCAATTTTTCACCCACTGATGTACTTTTAACGACGAAATTCTTCTATTTTTACTTTTCGGTACACATGTTTAATTTTCGTTCATTCTGAGTGGGACTAAAATAACAATCGCACATTCTTATTTTCTAGCTCTACAGTCTCCTATTGTGAGTACGTTACAACAAGCACAATAAGTCGGAGATAATCCGGAATTAGTAACTTGGTCATACACGGGATGGTTCTTATTAACGTTTAAAAACCTCAGTAGCGACATGGATGGTGCTGAGACAAATAATTTAATAAGGAGAACATGGGGCCTCAAATGACAGGTAATACCCCAGAAATGGATGGCAATTGTTGAACCTGTGACGTCACGCCCAAAATACGAAGGGTATTTTCGAGCGTGTGCATGAAGGTATGATTGAGCGATGCAATACTTGTATTCAAGCAAACGGTGTAAATTTCGAAACCCTTTGTAAATGTGATCTGTTGGAAATGTAGAAATTACAAAAGTGTTATCCTCGCTGTAGCCAAGCAAAAGCTGTTCTTATTTTGATTCTTTCGTTCTCACCAGTCTTTTTCTTTTATTTTAGTAATAATAGTAAAAAAAAGGTAGATTATTTACTGGTAATGACGCAATTCGAAAGCTTATACTCATTATTTGTGGCGCAGTACGCCTGGTTTTGTTGTATGCTACTTTGCAATAAACCAGCAGATTCTGAGAGATCAGTGAATAAATTAGTAAATTAATAGCTCAATGTAAACACATCACTGTCTCGGCAGTGAAAAAAATACTGTCTGTTAGATTCGAACCCTGAACCCCCCGCACTAAAGTCGCGCACGTAGGTGCGGAGCCACACGTGAATACTGGACTGCGGTTGGGATTATCAGGTGCGACAGACAGTTAGGCTCAACCGCTGCCTGTGCGGCGAGGTACGTCATCTGATGATGTCACTTGTTCAACATTTGTCGTCCAGTTTTGCGGTATTTGGGGCGATATGTATATTATATTAAATTACTTGTCTCATCGTCATTTATGTCGCTTCGAAGGTTTTTAAACGTTAATAAGAATCACCTTGTATGTACTAATGAGCCAAAATACCGTCCACCGCGAGACTGAATGCCGGTTCCTACGGTTGTGGGTACGTTACGCAATAAAGAAAATCTAAGCAGAGCAGAGACGAATGAGCTATGAGCTAGCTACGAGACGGCCGCAAATACGGAAATCCACAGGCGTAAGTGACTTTGACAAAGAGCACATTGTTATGGAAAAGCGCCTGGGGACAAGCATCTCGGACACGACGAAGGTGGTCGGTTGTTTGCTGCGTGCTACTGTCGTGAGAATCTAAGCAATGTGGTTGAAGGGCCATAAACCACAAATACGCGACAAGATGTTGAACATACACACGCCTCATCACAGAAGGTGGAGGTCGGATGCTTACCCGCTCTGTAAAGCAGGTAGGCGACGATGCGTGACAGATGTGACGACTGAATACAGGACTAGTGTTTCGCAGCACATCGTTCAACGCACATTGTCGAACATCGGGTTCCTCAGTAGGCAACCCCTACGTGTTCGCATTATAACCCTATTACGTCGTCAATTATGTCTGCAGTGAGCACAGGATCATTGAGTCTGGACCGCGTATCAATATAAACGTATCGCCTGGTCGGAAGAAATATGTCTATTGTTACACCAGGTCGATGTTCGTGTCCGAATACGCCGTCATCCAGCCGAACATCTGCTCCGAAACTTGCACAGCGCCATAGACGCAGGTAGGTGGGGGTAGTTATGTGCTATAAGAGGCATTCACCTGGGCTTCCATGGGACTTGTATTAGTAATCGAAGCCACCATGGCAGCTGTCGACTATGTGAACGTTACTGCGGACCTTCATGCTTGGTGTCTTCTCAGATGACGATGGCACGTTCCAGGAAGATACTGGTCCGTGTCACAAAGCGAAAATCGTGCTATAGTGGACAACGGAGTACGATAGTCAACTCAAGTTGACTTATTGGCCACCGAATTCAACCAGTAATAATGTGGTCGTAACTTTTTGGCTCATCAACGTAAATCTTACGCGCTGATGAAAATTGCTCGAAATTTGTATTCACTAGAACTACTGAATTGCAGCACACTCCCACATTACTGAATTTATGTCACACAAATTAGCCGTACGATTTGTGCTTTCATTACAATGTCTCGGTATGAATCAACCCATAAAACGCTTCTTACTGGTATGGTAGCAGTAATCACAGCTTTGTGACACTTATCTATGAAAAGTAATTTTGCCTCCTAGGCCTTGATATGCATCTGCGGCAACAACATGTCAGTACCTTCGCTGTTACTAATAAAAGAACGTGTGAAAACAGCAAATAAGTGCAAAATTAAAGTTCCGGTCAGAGCGCAAAATGTAAACAACAGCGTATAACAAAATCACGCCGTTATTTTGGTATGATGTTGGCGACATGCGCAGTAAGTTTCTCTCACACTTTATAGATATTTCTGTTCTATGGTAGTACTGAGTACTACTAATAAATGTCCCTCAAATGTGGTGTGCTGTGTCGTGTGAATGAATAAACTGAGTTGCGACTGCCGTTCCGACAGCGAAAGGCAGTTGTGATCTAATTGAACACAGAAATTACATGTTTACGAATTTCAACGATATAGCAAATTCGAGCAAGTACATAAACACTAATACAACGAACACCTGCGGACTTCCGCCATAAGTTTCAAGTTGGTGCGATGTGATTACTATACACAATCATATATCTGGGAGATTTTTCAAACCAGGAAACGTCGTTTCTTCGGTTGTTATGGTACATCTAACTCACTCACTCTTACGACCTGACACACAACGTGCTCATTTAACAGGGTTAACAGGAGAATTGAAAGTATCTCAATAACCGTTGGATGCATTACATGGAAACTATACTGGACTGAAAACGCTGCGCTGTCAATGATTTCGCAGAGTGGTTCACGAGGATGAGGACTTCGTGAGTGATATGTACTGGCTCGATAGCTGTTTATTTATTTAATCTATATTTATTTAAGCTTCAGGCCCGGTCTTACGTCGGGGCAGCGTTTCACATATGCAGTACGTTCCTTGCATCTTAGATACCTAAGAAATAACAGTAATTTTATATGAAAAATGGTAGTAAAACGATTCGAGCGTCTGTAGAGACATTGTGAATAAATACGGCTAAGAGATGGACTGACCACTGCTCCACGCAGACACAGTGGTCCGGAAAGCGCAGTGGTCAGCGCACCTGTCTAGTAGGCAGGAGACGCAGTTTCGAATCCTGGGCCGGCACAAATATTCAACCCTCCCCATTGGTTTAAATCAATTCCCTCTCGCAGTCAATGTCTGTAATTCCTTTGTGTCTTAATTCATAGTGGCTACTGGATGAAAATGTTCAAAATAGTGTCTGTTCCATCGGACATGTCCAATAGTTCATTCGTTGTGCTACTTTTCCTGATTATGAGACATTTGTGTAACAATATCGACGAAGAAATTATTACTAATAATGTTCGTTCGAAAACTTTAAGGACCTACTGTTTGGGTGACTCCTACACCCCCCCCCCCCCCCCCTCCCGGATAGCCGTGAGTGTTGAAGTGCTGCTTCCGCGCGACAGGGAGTTGCGGTGCGCCGTCCACGGATCGAATCAGGCTAGCGAATTAACGTCGAGGGTCTGTGCACCGGCCAGCCTGAATTTGGTTTTTAGGTGGTTTCCCACATCTCACTGTGTGAACACCGAGCTGATACCCAAGTCCCGCCCCAGTTACACGATTCGCAGACATTTACGAAACTGCCGCTCACTTTCACATGACTGCCACTACATGCAATCAGTTCGGGGATACACATTTTGTCCCATGGGGTGGCGAAGGGGCGGGGGGTTGGTTAACGTGGTGGTAACAGGAACGGTATCCGGCCACTCTTTAAAACCAACCGTGCCGAATCCGTTATAACCATACCGACTCTGCGCCGATTCGAGACAAAAGCACAAGAAAAAGAGGAAGATATTTGGGCGATTCCTGGAGTGCTTCTAAGGTGCCTCCTAATGTTTTCTGTGTCCGCCCAACCGTTGCAAGTCCTTCTATGCATCGTTTGCTATCATTCGATTTGGCGTGTTTCATTTGTCCCGCAAGACTTGTTGATGACCGTAAAAGATCTAAGCTGCTCATCAATCTAAATATTCCATGTGAATAGTACTGTTCAGTAAACTACTACACAAATTAAATGTTTGTCATCGTAACTGAACGGCTAATGTGTCTACCTGCCAGGATTCGACCACTGCTATGTTCTACCTTAGAAGGAGCAGTGGGCTACATTGACAAACAACCTCCTGAGGGCAACTGAATGGCTACATGATGGTTAAGTAGCGGCAGCGGTTTGCGACAGCTGACGTCAGCAGTCAGCAGAACACTGCTCTGTGACCAGGTGCCCTTCCGTTCTGACGGCAGTTACCGCCATTCGCGAAGGATGGTGCGGCGCTCGATAAACAGAGTACGTTTCACTGCAGATGATCAGGGAATTATATTAAGGATAAGTTATAACTTACAGCACTGAATGCAGTATATCATCAGGTTTCATTCCCGCGTGGATTCTTAGTTCCCGACGTTCCCATTAGGTGGCAAGTGAGTTATTCCAACAGTCATCATGGAGTCGTATGACGGTACAGAACGTGCGCAGTATTGTTTATGCTTCATACACTGCTACAGATCAGAGACAATTCAGGACTAAATATCGCAAGCCTCAACCTCAAAGACAAACTCTTATTAATTGGTACAATCGTTTCACCGAAGCTAGCTGTGTCTCACGTGGTACTACTCCAGGTCAGGATCGGCCAGCAGTCTCTAACGCAGCAACTGAACCAGTTCTGCTGTCAACTGCAACCGGCATATCGTACGTGGACACGCTTGAACATTACCTAATGCCTCAATTACAACAGAATATGGGCACAGAACCTATTTTCCAGCAAGTTGGCGCGCCACCATTTTATCGTTACGAAGTTGACTCGTATATCTGTAGCAATGTGCCGATTTGGATTGGACGTGGTGGAACAATATCCTGGCCACCACGAATACCGGATTTAATCCCAATGGACTTCTGTGTATGGGGTTACATTAAAGACAGAATGTTTGTTCCTCTGCTTCCGGGAAACGTTGACGAGCTGCGACAACGGATAAGACAAGCAACTGCTACCTTACATCAAGACTTGCTTCAGAGGACTTTGCCGGAAAGTGATTACAAATGGGACAGCTGTCGTGTTGCAAAAGGTAGCTACATCGAACATTTGGCCGGCCAGAGTGGCCGAGCGGTTCTAGGAGCTACAGTCTGGAACCGCGCGACCGCTCCGGTCACAGGTTCGAATCCTGCCTCTGGCATCGATGTGTGTGATGTCCTTAGGTTAGTTAGGTTTAAGTAGTTCTAAGTTCTAGGGGACTGATGACCTCAGAAGTTAAGTTCCGTAGTTCTCAGAGCCATTTGAACCATTTTTGAACATTTTTAAATAAAATTTGAACATATGAACTACTGCATTCAGTGCTGTATCAAACGTTTTTGTAAGTTATTTACCTTTTTCGCAGTTAAAGGTTACTTTTTGGTTCAAATGGCTCTGAGCACTATGGGACTTAACATCTGTGGTCATCAGTCCCCTAGAACTTAGAACTACTTAAACCTACCTAACCTAAGGACATCACACACATCCATGCCCGAGGCAGGATTCGAACCTGCGACGTTACTTTTTGTAACTCGTTTGTAAATACCTGTATTTATTCTCATGAGGAACTCTTGGCGAGCTCAGAGAAACCGTTCGACAATAGTCGCGGTAGAAGGTGATGTAATAGGGAACTACTGATTTATGTGCTTGCAGTTTCGCCGTTTTCTCGACGGGGAAGACTTAAATTGAAAAGCCGGAAGAAATAACAGGAAGATAAATTCCAATGCTTTGCATCAACTTTGTTTATGTTGCATTATCCTTTCTAGCGCTTTATGCACCGAAAATCATAAACCATAAATTGTAGGATACGGTGTGTATTGTAAGCTTAGACCATAATATCAACAGTAATACAGACAAGGTCCCTTCTCGTTCGGGGGCCTCTATGGAAAATAAGATGCCTCAGATAGATAAACCGTGCTTAGACCTCTGGTTCTTCTCCTTCTCATAGCATACAGGGTGATCTAATGACAATCCTCCCTGAGTTACTAGTTTTACTTGTCAATATGAACGGCGTCTTCATAATCTTATAATCTACGAAATCTGCTTTTGTTAATTCTAGCTTTAGAGCTGTCAGTTTCGAAAAATCCAGAAGTGGTCCGTAAAACACCCCATATTTATTTAGATCAACAGAGCAACCACGCAGCGCATTAAACGACTGAAGATACAACTCTGACAGTGGTACGCAAAGTAGCGGATGAAGAGGTGCCAGCTGGCCTCCGTCTAAGAAGATGACACGAGTACGATATGAGACAGGAATGAAATACAGAATCAAACAAGAACTTGTATCAAATTCCACAGAGTTGCATAGTTAGAGAGCCAGCCCGCCGCGTCACTATGTTGACTCGCACGACGAGGAGGTAGCTTGGCACGCAAAGCACGTGTTGGCACCTTGGAATGCTCGGCGGGCAGCATAACGGTAGGCGCTCCGTGGCCCGTAACGTCGCTAGCAGCACTTCCGCTCCACGGGACTTTTGCTTTCTGATTGCAGAGCACACGATTACTCACGACCGCTTCAGAACACTTCGCTCATTGCTGTGTTACTAGTAACGTCTACTGGTAAATATGCCCCTATCTGTAGACATCAGCTTTTAACGGCGTTGCTATCACTGTTTATTTTCGTTAGTTTGGTTTCTGACTTGACTCTCGCCACTGATAATGCTTCAGTATTGTGAACATTGCGCTGAAGAGCGCTCTGTGGTAGAAAGAAAGGCAAGGGTCGAAGCTTATGAGCATATAGAATGGTTTAAGGAAACACGGAGATTCATTGCCTTTATGCAACTGAGCCCACCGCCTTTAAACAGCACACTGGACGGTTTGCAGAGTTGTAGGTAGTGTGTGTGTAACTAATACTAAGCATTCATATGAACGTCTTCTGCTGACGTGAGTGTGTAAGTACCAGATGGTTTTATGGAATTAGCGAAGTAAGGTGGGTCTACGAAGGGGAGTCTACTTGAAGACATGACAGGTCGGCAGAATGGTGATACTGTGTTTGGACGTATCCATGACGACATATTGAATATGTGATTGTACAATTTGCTAGAAATATATGAAAACTTGTGCGGGACTGGGACTCGAACCTGATTATCCCACATGTCGCGATCTGTCGCCTTAGCAATTTCACCTGTCCCAGTACGCTTCTACGACCGACCCAAAACTGTATATGGACATCTGGGTCGGTCCTGGAAGTGTGCTCGGGTAGATGAACTGGTTAATGCGACCGCTCACAACTAGCGGGAAATCCTGGTTCGAGTCCTGGTCCGGGTCAAATCGTCATATGTTTCCAGTAAATTGTCTAGCTGTTGTGGAACTGTGTTCGTAATTTGCGAATACATTTCATGATTTAATACATTTCATCGAACTATATAAAAGCTCTCAAATACAGACTCTGAACTAGTCTACCGAGAATATAGTTGTCCGATTTTTTGCTATATCAGCGCGAACTGTCTAATGTATAGCACTCGACATGAGAACAATGGTCGTAAAAGGATTCTGACTGAGAGGGATTAGAGACAGGTATCATACCTGACATTCGGTTTCAAACGCGACAGGAACTGTTGCTGTCTGTGAATGCAGATCCACATCAACCAGTCTCCGAGCGATTGTTGTGAAGGAAGCCACATGCAGTGGACATATGGGGACTAGAGTCTCAAAAATGCCGTTGCCCACAGCGGCACCTGAAGCTTAAATGGGCCAAATAGAGCAGAAACTAGACAGTAGCTGCGGGGGTGTGGGGAGGGGGCTTGTAGTATAGTCCGACTAATCGTGGGATTGCCTCTCTCCATGTGATACAGAGTGCCGAATGCATCGACGGCCTATTGAGGCATTTAACCCGCAGTATATGGAGAAAAATGGCCCCAAGCACTATGGGACTTAATATCTGAGGTCATCAGTCCCCTAGACTTACAACTACTTAAACCTAACTAACCTAAGGACATCACACACAACTATAACCGAGGCAGAATTCGAACCTACGACCTTAGCGGTCGCGCGGTTCCAGACTGAAGCGCCTAGAACCGCTCCCCACAGCGGCCAGCCAGTATATGGAGAATGTAGTTTAAGCTGGGTTTGTTTTCCATACCATGATGTGAGCCCACTCATTCAGAAATATCATGAACATGAACAAAATGCTTATTTCGTCATGCTCGGCAACAAAATGTGTCTCTTACTTCTATATTTTCATGATGACTGTACTGAGAACACTTCCGTCTTCCAAAATGGCGAAGTCGTTTTTTAAAGGGGTGCACGCAATGGTTCTTGTTTGACGAACATTGACGCACACTTTCGTATGGTCCAGTAAACAACTCTATCTATACCCCCCCCCCCCCCCCCCCACACACACACACACACAAAAAACCTGGAACTATTTGTAATAGCGGGCGAAATGTAGTAATCAACATTCCCGGAGTTTGGTAACTCTACGAGGGCTACACGGTCCAGTCACATTAATGTCCGACGTCAACGTGCAGTAACCACTGACAGACGGCAGGTGGCAGCACCTACAGCGGGAACATAAAGCTTCCCGGGGGGATGCAGTCGTTGTCGCAATTCGGAAACGGAACTATTTATGTGACATTCGAAAAGACATAATCATTGCCTTTTCGGCCAAGGGTGGAAGCTTTTCCGAAACGGTTTAGTATACAAACTGTTCGCGTATCGCCATGGTTGATGTATACCGTGCATGGTAAATGTAAATGTCGTGTGACTAGGGCCTCCCGTCGGGTAAACCGTTCGCTGGGTGCAAGTCTTTCCATTTGTGCCACTTCAGCGACTTGCGCGTCGGACCGTGCATGGTGAAACGGTGCTATCCAAAACTGGCGCTGAGCAACTGGGGTGCGTAAGGACCGTAAATGTCAGTGGCCAGCGCCAGCTGTGGTGATGTGCTCGGGCCAACAGATGTGCACCTGTCGAGCACCTGACTACCGAGGTGAACCAAGGGGCTAGCAAGGGGGTCTCCTCGACGACCGTTCAGAGAATCTACATCTACATCTACGTCCATACTCCGCAAGCTACCTGACGGTTGGATCTTCTCTCTCTCTTCTATCAACCCTATCTGGTGAGCAGTATTCAAGCAGTGGGCGAACAAGCGTACTGTAACCTACTTCCTTTGTTTTCGGATTGCATTTCCTTAGGATTCTTCCAATGAATCTCAGTCTGGCATCTGCTTTACCGACGATCAACTTTATATGATTATTCCATTTTAAATCACTCCTAATGCGTACTCCCAGATAATTTATGGAATTAACTGCTTCCAGTTGCTGACCTACTATATTGTAGCTAAATGATATGGGATCTTTTTTTCTATGTATTCTCAGAACATTACACTTGTCTACATTGAGATTCAATTGCCATTCCCTGCACCATGCGTCAATTCGCTGCAGATCCTCCTGCATTTCAGTACAATTTTCCAATGTTACAACCTCTCGGTATACTACAGCTTCATCCGCAAAAAGCCTCAGTGGATTTCCGATGTCATCCACAAGTTCATTTATGTATTTCGTGAATAGCAACGGTCCTACGACACTCCCCTGCGGCACACCTGAAAACACTCTTACTTCGGAAGACTTCTCTCCATGGAGAATGAGGTGCTGCGTTCTGTTATCTAGGAACTCTTCAATCCAATCGCACAATTGGTCTGATAGTCCATATGATTTTACTTTGTTCATTAAATGACTGTGGGGAACTGTATCGAACGCCTTGCGGAAGTCAAGAAACACGGCATCTACCTGGGATCCCGTGTCTATGGCCCTCTGAGTTTCGTGGACGAATAGCACGAGCTGGGTTTCACACGATCGTCTTTTTCGAAACCCATGCTGATTCCTACAGAGTAGATTTCTAGTTTCCAGAAAAGTCACTATACTCGAACATAAAACGTGTCCCAAAATTCTACAACTGATCGACGTTAGAGTGTAGGTCTATAGTTCTGCACATCTGTTCGACGTCCCTTCTTGCTGCTGATGAGCCTCTGCAGCAGGCGCATGGTCCATGCTGACTGCTTTTCACAGGCGACGGAGGCTGGAATTTGCACGTCAGTACCGCAACTAGACGTCCAGTGAGTGGCGACAGGTGTCCTTTTAAGATGAATCGTGTTTTACCATCCTGGCTGGCTGTTGGCGCGTATGGCCCTGCAACAATCGTCGTAAGGGTCCAGGCTGGAAGATGGAACTTTATGCTCTAGAGAAGCATTCCCTGGGCGATCATGTCATTCTGGAATGCTCAATGGATCAACACAAGTATGCATCTATCCTTGCGGGCCATGTCCACCCCTACATGCAATTTTTTTCGTCAGTCCGATGGCATCTATTAGCAGGGCAATGCAACGTGTCACACGTGTGGTGTACGGGAGTGGTTCGAAGAGGACCAGGATATATTTTCTGTACTCCAGTCGCCACCTAATTGCTCGGATTTTAACCGAATCGAGAACCCGAGGGACCACCTTGAGCAGGCTGTTCGCGCTGTGGGTCCGCTACCGGGAAACCTAGCGCAGTTGGCCGACGCAGTGAAGTCGGTATGGCTCCATGTCCCTCTCAGAGCGTTTCAGAACCTCACTGACTCTCTTCCAGCACGTGTAGCAGCAATCTGCGCTGCAGAAGATGGGTTATTCAGGCTCTTGACAGCTGATCACTTTAATGTGATTGGGCAGTGTAATCAGCGACGAGGGGTTTCAGCTGGATATGGCGTACCCGAAGAAAAGCGTGAACTCTCTCACCTCGACGAAGGCTGGAGGCGGTGTTAGCACGGTATTGGCGTGATGGCTCCTTGAGGTGAGTAATTTTTTGCCCACTGTGCTTATAAGAGTATCAGCAAAGATCAGCATACCAAACTCAGTACTGGTATTTGTGTGCCCATGTCTCGTAGAGACTCCCAAAGCTTTTATCAGGGCCTAAGGAAGCTTCTTGACGAATCCAGAAGTTACTGCACTTGAATCGTGTGAAATGCACTTCATGTCGTAAGATAGTGCATTGCACTACTCCGAGACTATATCGAAAAACATATACACTATAGCTGCGTCAGCCAGATGAGAACTGACATATTTGCTGTCTTTCATCTCGGGAGAACAAGATTAATTAGCTACACTGCTCTATCGTACTTCAGGTTATTGGAGCATCACGTCCAGAAAAAAATTTCTCCACGCAGAAAAGATAAAAAGATGAAAAACGCAATTTCACTATGGAAATGTCGTGGAATAGTTTGTTATGTCCGATAACAGTATACTTGGCCCTCTCTTTCGTTTTCCATTCTATCCTTGTGTTACATTATTTTGCACAAAAAGTGGATTTTTCAGTCAGGAGACTGAAAAAAGTAGTGACGTTGATATAGTATGGAGAAAATAATAAAAAAAAAAAAGCAGAAGTTGGAAGAAACGAGGTGAGATAAATACAAAGTTTGGGGCCTGATACTGAGGCTACAACGAAAGGAGCAGATACGTATTCGTGTCATAATTAATTAATGGTGAAAATTAAGGTGCAACCCACCCTTCTCCCAAAAAAATTAGATGTACTAAAATTAAGAAACAATACAGGAGTTTATGAAAGAATAGAACCAATATAACACACAATAAGGAAGAGAGGATCTGTATTCTATGGACAATGGGCACCTAAAATGGTAAAACAGCTATATGACAAATGAACAACAAATATAATTTCTAACTTTTTAACAAAAATCAAGAACGTCACTGATGTGGATCTAAGAAGTTAAAGCAGACCTGAGACAAACGGAAATATCGGGGTAAGGAATACTAGAAAGAAAAATTGCGAACAAAAGTAAAATGTTTAAAGGGCTTCCAGGAAAAAGCAAAGAAAAAGACAGGCGCAATATGGACAGAAGAAAGAGGGGAAAAACACAAGGAAAGAATAAAAAAACTACTGGAAGGGAAGATATCAGACATAAATAACTTCATGTGGTTCTCAACACGCCAGACTAATGAAAAAATAAAAATAAAACGCGAGGTTTGGAGTTATGGCTGAATGATAGTATATGGAAAGTATTCATATAACCAGCACTCGGATATATGACAGTATTAAAGGTATTTCAGTACATTTAAAATATAATAAAGAAATAAATAAATACTCTGCACACGGAGAAATGGCAGAGACAAAAACTTCATGAAAACTAGCAAGTTACTTGATCACTTAGGTGGGAAATCAACAAGGACAATTATGCAGATCCGAACAGCCGAGAGAGACACGTGAAGAAAATGAGGAATGTGTGATAATAGGAAAACTTAACTTTGCGTACAAGGCGAACATAAGTAACTAGGGAAAATTCTACAGGGAGCCCCTACAAAATCTCTAAGTTAAAAAATAAAAAGGCAATATAAAACTTTTGCACTATGAATAAATGTTGTCTTGTAGTGTGGCGGATGAGTCGGAAGAAGATAACGTGGAAGGTATAGGAAATCGAATAACGTAATTAATGCTTGACAAAAAAAAATCTGAATTATACTAGGTTAAACAGCTCAACAGGAATTGATGAGATACTTTCGGATTTACCAAAAAAGGCAAAGAAAATAAAAGGTTATTTGATCTTTTGTACTAAATAATTGTAACGGAAGATTTATTCTCAGATTTCCATAGAAAAATTATCGTCACCTTACCTTAGAAAGCATATGTGAACACATACGAGAGCTTTCGGACAATCACTTTTACATCACACAATTATAAACTGATGAATGCAATAACATACAAAAGCGTATTAAATATTTTAGTTACTGTGTCAAGATCCATTGTTCTTCAAAACAAATAAAGGTATTTGAGCTAATTCTGTCACTGCGCTTAGCAATGAAAGGCAGAATAAAGAAAGATCAGAATGCCTTTATGAATTTTTTTCACTTTGAGTAGGACTTCGACAGCACTGAGGTGAAATAAGGTCTTCGAATACCTGGAAAAGATGAGGATAAAATACCAATAAATTTCCATAGAAACCAAATGATAATGCGGTAATATAAGTGAAAGTTCACTCTACAGTTTCTTCCGGCTTAATTGATAGCAAAATTATTCATGAGTGTACGTCCAGACCTTGGTGACAAACGGGCACAATATTTTAGCAACTGACCATACTGACAACGTTTGGTGCGCTGAGAAACGTCCAAAGGTGTCCGAGAATGGGACGTGTCAATGCACTTTAGTATGATGAATTGAAGGTCATTATCAGAAATTTATAGCTTCGCTTCTGCTGGCCTTCTGTATCTCCTCCGATTCATAAGTAATGTCTGTCACTACGTGTTAAACGGAATTAGGATAATGTGGGTGATTAAGCGTTTGGCGGATCGTTACAGCGTTGCTGACAAGTAGTTGCTAGCGTCGGACCCTTAGCGCTGGGATGCCTACTCTGTTAGCAGACTATTAACGGAGCTTAAGTGGAATGCCTCCGTAGCTATCCTTAGATTGCTGTGATGCACGGGGTCCGGCGGTAATTTTCGAAGATGCTGCAGACCAATACGCGACACATGCATAGCGCGGTAGGGCTACTGACTTAGGCACAAGGGACAGTCATTTGCCTTGCTGGTAGCAATGAGGAAATAAGGGCATTTAGTTTCGTCATAAACTTTTCGGTGATATACAAATATGAGCCATATCAGGTTGTTTTAGAATGTGAACAAGGCACCAGTCTTGATCAACTGTCCAACAGAACATCGCTGTGATGGTGTGAAGTTTCAAGTGCATTACTCGGCTTCAGTGAAGCCGAATCGGAATGCATACTTCAAACCCCAATTTTATACTTTGCAAATGAGTGCCTAATGATGACGTGCAGTGGCGGCCATCAACGGAGCATTGTAGCGTAGTCGGAGGTGGACCACATACAATTATAATGAAACTGAGGTATCGATTCCAGGTACGATTCTACTGACGAGAGTTGTGAAGTGGTTCAGTCTCAGGAATCACCGCCGTGGTAATCCATTCTATTAAACATAAAGAAAGCTGTGTGTGCCTCTTGTACAACAAAAGTGACAGGAGGTTTCTAGTGATCATCGGCAGGTAATCTTGGTGTCACCTTTCATGGACTGTGGAGAGAATGCGATAGGCTCCGGACGATGTCATGCGGTTTTTTCAGGTCATAAAATACGGCAATTAAGCATTGGATATGCATGACATCTTTTGTAACTGTAGTTTTCAAAAGCATTACATGGCCCTGGTGGACTAGGACATGTGGAGACCGCAGTGAGGGAGCTTCGAAGCATCAGTGTATATCAGGGCCCTACCACAAAGTCTGCATAATCTATTGGTGATTCTCTTTCCATAATTGCAGAAGAGATGATCTGCGATTTATTACAGGATTGTGTAAATAAAGTTCCAATTCAGGGGCTAACTCCTGTCTACTTGCTTTTACTGTGGTAAGGCTCTGCTCGTGCTGTATTGAAACTAATTTCCCAAGAATCCTCCACAAATCCTCTTCTGTAACAGCCGAAGTATATACTTGTGATTCTTCGACTTCGTCTTTGTCTGTTTCTTCTGAACAATGGCATTTAATGTGCTAGTGGCATGGGTTACTGCCATGGATCTTGAAAACGGAGCCACTTGAAGCGAGGATCTAGAATGGTGCACAATGCAAACAATTTGGTCTTCTCAAAGTGCTTTTAACGTCTTTGATATTGTACTTGCAGGTTCTCTTTGACAATAACATTTAAGAAGCTTTGAAATGATAAGGAAAAATTGAAATAAGTAATTTTAAGGATAATACAGTATGTAAAACTGACGTGAAGAAATATCGATATATCTTTAATCGATTACCATAATAATGGCTATGAATCGATTAATTGCAAATGATCGCCCATCCCTATGAAGAAGTCTCCACTGGATGATAACAAAAAAGGGTGAGGACAATTGGGTAGCGATTTCTGTGGCCTAGGTCGTCATGCACTTTTGATTGAAATAGGAGGAGACCTAAGTTTATAAAAAATCCCTAAAATCGGAAAAATTTTTCTTGGTTATGCAACTTACATATTGCAGGTCATTCGATGTCTCTCTCACAGTCATCGTTGTTTCACTCGAAGGTATTTACTGTAGAAGTTGCATAGAGACGCAAATATTTGACAAAGTTAAAGAAGTTATGTAGTTTACAATGCAAATTTTTATGACAATTTTGCCTTGAATCGTGTACAATGAGGGCTTGAACAAATATAAACATAACGATGAAGTCGCCAGAATTTTAACTCAGTGTATTAAAGGTGAATATTATTTGAATTAAATATACATGAGCTCTAACGTAGTTGAAGGTTGTGAGAAACAACTCCGAAGCTATGCTTTCGACTCATATCTATGCTTTGATCAATTATTGTGAGTATTCACAAATTTTGAGCGTAGACCGTGAAAACACGTTGGCGCTGCAATATCTTTCTATTGAAACGCACCCATTAATTTACGTTTTGTGATCGGTGTTTGAACCTGGTTCGCGTTGTATCTCGTGGCTTCTGAACAGCTGGCAGCAGAAATCAGTGACTCAGTCGTAGCAAATAAGGACACTGTCTCAATGAAGAGCATATCACACACCTGGTGAAATAGCGTCGTTTGTATCCTACTTACTGTTCTTCGATCCGCCGTTCCAGTTCACGATCGATTTTCCTCTTCCTAAAAAATCAGTCTCAAAATTTTGCAACGGCATCATATTTGGCGTTAGTGGACCACTGGGCCATCAGTCTGTGAATATTCACTCACGCAGTAATTGGTCCCTCGTTAATATGCAAGCAGTTTACTGCAACATCGTCAGCGAAAGCAATCACAACCTGTCCACTCCACCTACGCCACATCAGGTAATACGCCGCAAATTGTTCAACAGTTCGTACCCAGGAATAGACTGCCCTCGACCTCTTTCATTTCATTTCAAAAACTTTAAATTGCTCTGTTAGCTGTGATGATTAGATACTGGGTGTTTTGAAAAAGTCTGCTTCAGCACGCGAAGGTGAAATATTATCTTCACACTGTTCTTTTACCACCAGAAAATGCGTCATTGCGCGCTAATGTGTTCCGGATGTTCTCTCAAAGTCTGTCGAAGCAATGTGAGGTGATTCGTCTGTCATATAGAGGCATAATATTGGTGCGTGACAACGTAATGTGATATTACGACGTAGCTTCCATCGGTTCCATACTCAGACGAGTAAACAAACTTTTGAGCAGAGCAGGAAAAATTGAAAAAAAACCAACAAATGTCCTTGGAAGACAAATGCATATTACATTCGTAACTATTCTTATCCGCCTATTAAAAATATTGAGACTCTCTTTATAAAGACTTCCTTTTTTACGTACTCTTTACTGTACAGAGCACAGAGCTTCATACGGTACAAACGTAGGTATTTCATTTTGTTGCAGCTGTGTGGTATTGACACCAGTGAATCAGCTTTGGAGCTCACGTAACACACATCTGAAATCAGACAGTGTACCATACGTATGCTTTACTCTTCTTTCACGTTATATTGTTGTAAGCAAGCCAAACCTTTGTTTTGAATTTTATCTCATCGCAAAGGAATAAAAATTAGTTCTTTGACGATGAGTTAATTAGAGGGGTAGCAGAAACACTGAAGATGAAAATTGGCCCCGTCCTTTTCAAAGAAACCACTTCCACATTTCCGTAAAACGATTTAAGGAAAACACGGAAAATTCAAATCTGTATGGCCGGATGGCGATTTTAGCAGCCTGCTAATCCAGAGTTTTCCCATTGCGCTATCTAAATCGGTTCGTCTCAAAAGCATTTATGTACTTTTTGCTAAGACGAGAAAGTTTTGTTTCGGAAACTGGTACACGACTCATGACTACTAATGGTAAAAACTTAACTTATTGATAATTACTGTGCGACTCCTGTACAGCAGAGATAAAAAATATTTTCACGCCATCCGTTCCTTTTTAATAGATCGCATTAAGTCAGAAAAAATGAGGTTGATCAAATCATTAAGGTATTATTATCCTGGCGTATTATGGCACGATTGTTTTTCGATCTTAAACTGTATCCTTTCTGAGTGACAAATTTCATCAAAGTCGCTCAGTTTAATGCCAGCGGACGTGACATATACAATAAAATGTCCTTGATGACCACTGAAAGGTATCTTGGTTCTTTTTCGTCAGAACTAATGTATAGCAGAGTCCACTTAGAGAAGTGAGTGCAGATAACACACGGACGGGAAGAAATCGAAACACCAAAAAATAATTCATGTAGAGTATGGGTAACATGAAACTTCCTGGCAGATTAAAGCTGTGTACCGGACCGAGACTCGAACTCGGGACCTTTGCCTTTCGCGGGCAAGTGCTCTACCAACTGAGCTACCCAAGTACGACTCACGCCCCGTCCTCACAGCTGTAATTCCGCCAGTACCTCGTCTCCTACTTTCCAAACTTCACAGAAGCTCTCCTGCGAACCTTGCAGAACTAGCACTCCTGAAAGAAAGGATATTGCGGAGACATGCTTAACCACAGCCTGGGGGATGTTTATAGAATGAAATTTTCACTCTACAGCGGAGTGTGCGCTGATATGAAACTTCCTGGCAGTTCAAAACTGTGTGCCGGACCGAGGATCGAACTCGGGATCTTTGCCTTTCGCGGGCAAGTCCTCTATCAACTGAGCTACCCAATCACGACTCACGCCCTGTCCTCACAGGTTTAACTCCGTTGGTTGAGCACTTGCCCGCGAAAGGCAAAGGTCCCGAGTTCGAGTCTCGGTCCGCTCCGATGTAGAGTGAAAATTTCATTCCATGGGTAACAAATTTATGTGATTAAAATTGCAAGATCACAGGTTAATGTAAGCGCGAGAGAACCATTGCCAATTTGAAATGCTGGTACATTAATAACCTGTGTAACCACCTGAATATTGAATGAAAGCTTGGAAACGTGCATGCATTGTGTTGTACAGGGCAGTTTGTGGAATGGAGTTCCATGCCTGTTGCACTTGGTCGGTCAATATGAGGACGGTTAATACTGTTTGTGGATGACGCTGGAGTTGCCGTCCGGTGAGGTCCAATATGTGCTCGATTGTAGACAGATCTGGTGGCCGAGCAAGTCTAGCAGCATGTCGACACTCTGCAAAGAATGGTGAGTTACAATGGCGGTATGTGGGTGGGCGTTATCTTACTGAAAAACACACTCTGGAATGTTGTTGATGAGTGGCAGTACAACAGGTTGAATCATCAGATTGACGTACAGTTTTGCAGTCAGACTCTACTCCTGTTGTTATACGAAATCGAATCCCAGACCATAATTTCAGGTATAGGTCCAGTGTATCTAGCACGCAGACAGGTTGTTTGCAGGGCCCCATCTGGCTTCCTTCTAACCAATACGTGGCCCTCACTGGCATCTATCCAGAATCGTCTTGCATCAGAAAACACAGCAAAACGCTCTCTACCCTGCAATCAACTCTCGCTTGAGCGACTGAAGTTGCAAATGGCGGAGGTTTGCACGCTACAAGGCGTCTGGTTCGTAACAGTTCGTTGCATCACTGTGGTGCCAACTGCAGCTCAAACTCATGCGCCAGAGCCATACGCCGCACGCGATGGTCTTCCCTCACTCGCGGCAGTGCCCCGTGGCCGTCTTGAAACCGGTCTTCTTGCGGCCGTGCATTCTCGTGACCACCGCTGCCAGCAGTCACGTACAATAGCTACATTCCTGCCAAGTCTTTCTGCAGTATCGCAGAAGGATCAGCTAGCTTCCCGTAGCCCTACTACACGGCCTCGTTCAAACTCAATGCTGTTGTCGTTGTTGTTGTTGTTGTTGTTGTGGTCTTCAGTCCTGAGACTGGTTTGATGCAGCTCTCCATGGTACTCTATCTTGTGCAAACTTCTTCATCTCCCAGTACTTACTGCAACCTACATCCTTCTGAATCTGCTTAGTGTATTCATCTCTTGGTCTCCCTCTACGATTTTTACCCACGCTGTCCTCCAATGCTAAATTGGGGATCCCTTGATGCCTCAGAATATGTCCTACCTACCGATGCCTTCTTCTAGTCAAGTTGTGCCACAAACTCCTCTTCTCCCCAATTCTATTCAATACTTCCTCATTAGTTATGTGATCTACTCATCTAATCTTCAGCATTCTTCTGTAGCAACAAATTTCGAAAGCTTCTATTCTCGTCTTGACCAAACTATTTATCGTCCATGTTTCACTTCCATACATGGCTACACTCCATACAAATACTTTCAGAAACGACTTCCTGACATTTACATCTATATTCGATGTTAACAAATTTTTCTTCTTCAGAAACGCTTTCCTTGCCATTGCCAGTCTACATTTTATATCCTCTCTACTTCGACCATCGTCAGTTATTTTGTTCCTTTACTACTTTAAGTGTCTCATTTCCTAATCTAATTCCCTCAGCATCACCAGACTTAATTCGACTACATTCCATTATCCTCGGTTTGCTTTTGTTGATGTTCATCTTATATTCTCCTTTCAAGACACTGTCCATTCCGTTCAACTGCTCTTCCAAATACTTTGCTGTCTCTGCCAGAATTAAAATATCATCGGCGGGCGGAATCCAAACTGATCTTCCCCGAGGTCGGCTTCTATCAGTTTTTCCTTGAGATGGTGATAATGGCGACGTTGTCGCTTTAAAGGCATTCTTGACTAACATGAACACACCACGTCTGATCTCAAAGGTAACTAACGCTCACTATCGTTGCAGCATCCTCGTAGCGCTACTCTTATGCGACTGGCGCGAAATTTGAGGAGACATCATCTTTCAGATTTAGAAACACGCTTACCAACTTTCGTTGGTGTCGCACTGCTCCTTCTTGGTGCTGCCATTTTTTTCCGTCAGTGTATTTTCAGGATTTCTGTGAATGGAAACGTATGACTATTCTTTGGGACTTAGAAACATCTAACGGAGAACTCAGTACACTGGAAAAAGGCTTCAAACATGTCCAACCACAAATATTTTCGGAAAAACTGCTGCAAGCTATTAAAACAGATCTCAGATCTAGCTAGTGCAATAGATGACGATATCTCCGCTAAACGTCTCGTATTCCATGAGCTAAAACAATCTTAATCCATTTCCAGCGCCCCATCATGTAAAGTAAGATAGGCTTAAAACAATTTTAGGAGAAACGTAAGATGACTTCACAAAGTGGAATATTTCCTGCACTCCTCCAACTTCCAACAGATGCAGAAAAACGCCGCACACTCTTTTAACGCTAAACTTAAAACGTTATTACACTGTGAAAAAAGATACTACGTGACTCTGATACCTACTTTCTCACCAACATGAATCCTATATCTCTTAGATTGTGTCTGCTGCCTAAACTCCATAAATACAACATTTCAATCCGTTCTGTGCTGTATTCATTCCCTAAATAGCCGAAGAATTAAATGACCTCGTCAAAATGAAAATCAAGTTTAATTCTATTCGTAGTGTTCAAATGTGTGTGAATTCCTAAGGAACCAAACTGCTGAGGTCAGCGGTCCCTAATCTCACACACTACTTAAAGTAACTTATTCTAAGAACAACACATACACCCATGCCCGAGGGAGGACTCGAACCTCCGGCGGGAGGGGCAACGCAGTCCGTGACATGGTGCCTCAAACCGCGCGGCCACTCCGCGCGTCATATTCGCAGTATTCTGGATTCCATAGACTTAGTGAACAAGTTACAAGACATCTAAATTCTTTGATGTCATCCACTTTCTCAATATGATTTAAATAATGACGCACTACACTAAGTAGGTATTTTTTCATGCTTAGCACGACATATTTCGAGAGTTCATTTTTTCACGTGCAAATATTTGCACAGGTGTTTTATGTAATGTTTGCAGGTGTGTTGTTCTGCCTCTCTTGCCATGCTTAGTTCACATGAAGTTAAAGTAACTATCTCCACAACCAACGGAGTACAACAGTAATTAGTGCGTGACTTAAACAATAAAAAACATTAATTCTCGGACTCATGAATATACGAAATCACTCGTAAAATTTGCTCAAGCTACTACGTAGGAAAGACAGGAGTGAACTTTCACACTAGATAAACTGAACACATCGACTATTACACACATAACCAGTTCACCAAATCAGCCATAGCAATACACACAAGCACGCCGACTCACAAGCATAAAAGGATATCTTAAGATCACTTTCATAAATCATGTGCAATTGATCCAGTTTGTACACCATAAAAACCAAGGGGCAAAACTTTCTTAATGACAGGTTAGATAGTGAATCGAGTAATGTCTTCAAATGCTTCTCCTCTATAAATACGGTAATAACTATAGCAAATCCATAAATATGATCATTTCTCCATACACTGAACTCAAAATTTGCAACAAAATAGTATAAAATAAAATATACATCGTGAGCAGTAGTTTAAATGTCAGTAATAGCCAGGAATCGTAAGACAGAAGTTGCAAGTGACAACATGATGTAAATAATACGTAACACCTCTGACTGTACCAAAGCTTTTTGTAAAGCCATACTGTCGTAATATCTTTGCACCATATTCTAATCACACAAACAAATAGTTTGAGTGATCATTTGCGTGTGTGTGGATTTCTGCATAATGTAGGAGGCACAGCACCTGTAAGCAAACAGAAAAAAATACAATTTTCTAACACTGGCACGTAAGAATACCAAAACATTTATTTTGTCCGATTTTCCGAATGAATTAAAACCACAAAAGGCGACAGCTGGGCTAGAGTGGCAGCCATAGCACACACATGCAAAAATCACAAAATATCTATGCAAATATTTACATTTGATAACCAGAATAAATTCTCGAAACGCGTCGTGCTAAACACGAAAAAATACGTAAATGGTGTAGTGTTTCATTATTGAGTATTGAATGATACAGTTACAGGCTCCCCAAAACCATCGATTATGGTGAATGAAATTAAGCTTATTCACTAACATGCCCTTTCAGGAATTCCTAAATAATCTCATAACTTACTTCACAAGTCTAGTTACCCAGTTACAACTGATGACATAAGATTAGCAACACACACTTAATGAATACATCATTATTTCCATTTCAGTGGTAAGATATATAAATAATTAGATGGTCTACCCATGGGATTCACCCATCAGTACAATTCTAGAAGAAATTTTGATGAACAATTTTGAAAATTTTTGGAAAACAGATATCAAAATCCATGGAGAAGAAATAAAAACTTTGCGGAATGAGATTTTCACTCTGCAGCGGAGTGTGCGCTGATATGAAACTTCCTGGCAGATTAAAACTGTGTGCCCGACCGAGACTCGAACTCGGGACCTTTGCCTTTCGCGGGCAAGTGCTCTACCAACTGAGCTGCCGAAGCACGACTCACGCCCGGCACTCACAGCTTTACTTCTGCCAGTACCTCGTCGTTGGTAGAGCACTTGCCCGTGAAAGGCAAAGGTCCCGAGTTCGAGTCTCGGTCGGGCACACAGTTTTAATCTGCCAGGAAGTTTCAAAAACTTTGCGGTTTGCCGATGACATTGTAATTCTGTCAGAGACAGCAAAAGACCCAGGAGAGCAGTTGAACGGAATGGACAGTGTCTTGAAAGGAGAATATAAGATGAACATCAGCAAAAGCAAAACGACGATAATGGAATGTAGTCGAATTAAATCGGGTGATGCTGAGGGAATTAGATTAGGAAATGACACACTTAAAGTGGTAAAGGAGTTTTACTATTTGGGGAGCAAAATAACTGATGATGATCGAAGTAGAGAGGATATAAAATGTAGACTGGCAATGGCAAGCAAAGCGTTTCTGAAGAAGAGAAATTTGTTAACATCGAGTATAGATTTAAGTGTCAGGAAGTCGTTTCTGAAAGTATTTGTATGGAGTGTAGCCATGTATGGAAGTGAATCATGGATGATAAATAGTTTGGACAAGAAGAGAATAGAAGATTTCAAAATGTGGTGCTACAGAAGACTGCTGAAGATTAGATGGGTAGATCACATAACTAATGAGGAGGTATTGAATAGAATTGGGGAGAAGAGGAGTTTGTGGCACAACTTGATAAGAAGAAGGGACCTGTTGGTAGGACATGTTCTGAGGCATCAAGGGATCACAAATTTATCATTGGAGGGCAGCGTGGAGGGTAAAAATCGTAGAGGGAGACCAAGAGATGAATACACCAAGCAGATTCAGAAGGATGTAAGTTGCTGTAGGCACTGGGAGATGAAGAAGCTTGCACAGGATAGAGTAGCATGGAGAGCTGCATCAAACCAGTCTCAGGACTGAAGACCACAACAACAACAACAGTCTATTCTCTTCCAGCTGTGGTTACTAGTTGAGCGATGTTAACTATTTGTTGTGCTTATGAACCGGTACTACAAGGCAGCTTCAAACATTCCTTAAACAGCTACATTCAAATCATAAAAAATATCAAATTTGCACTGGAATGTGAAAGTAACTCTATAAATTATCTAGATCTGACCATGGAAATCTGTGATATTAACATCACCAATGACTGTTATACCAGCTTATTCTCAACACCCAATGACACACAAACATGCTGCCTTCCATTCACTGATACATCACCTAATGACCATAACCATAAGGACAACTGTCAGGCAGAATTAAACACATCGAAATAAATAATATCAAGGAGCGGTTGCAAGCCTATCTTTCTGGACTCCATATGGTGTAAAAACAAACCAAAAGCATTAGGTATTCACTCATATTTACCCACCGATGACCCACTACCTCAAGATCCCAGTGGTGCACAGTTCCATATTTAGGATCCTCTCAGAATATGGCCATTAAGATTAAATATAGAAAATTTAAAACATTTTATGTGCAGAACACTATTGGACATATTTTGTTCGGTGCTAAGGATAGCTTTTCGAAAAGAGGGGAACAGACAATATCACTTTTATTTGTAGCAAATTCTATGTAGGCCAATCTGTCAGGGCGATAGCCTCCCTCTTAAAGGAACAACATAGAAGAAGACATAATAAAATAAAGGAGAATCTACAGTATCTTTGCACACCACCTCGCCCGCTGAAACATGAGCTACTACACAACATCCATAAAGGGAGGCAGGTGAACCATCTGGAAATAATGAAAATTAACAACCGAAGAGTTATTTGCTACAAGTTTTTACTGAGTGATCAGACATAGTATTTTCCTTAGGCTACATATTTTTATCGAAATGATTCTTTTTACTTCAATCTTCTACCAAAGGTTAATAATGGTCATCTTCGACAGCGAGTTGAGAAATTCTTTGGATGCACCTAATTTAAGATATTTGATCTCAAAAAATTCACACATATTTATCTTTGCTCCTGATAGTGGCCTAACAGTCGAGAACTAATACGTTAAATAATAAGCATTGTAGGATATTTTTCATTCGCAATGTAAATATTAATATCAGTTAACATAGTTTGCAGGATCTTATTGAAAGGGAATGGAATGGACGTAAATATTATTAGGACCGCAGGAATACAGATGAAGAATCTGGGCAATAAGCAACATTGTCGTTTTGTGTTCGTTACTTCGATAATCTATGATTATGGTGAGTGAGAAAACTTGTTTGACAGCTTTCCATCGCAAAACAAACAATAGAACTCTTCTGAAAAGTGTATGCAAAACTTCCTTTCGTCTTCTTTATAGTTACATTGTGCCACTTAATGCGCAGCTGTTACGCAGCTAGTACCATTAAACTACCGCACCTGTTAAGGATTAAAACTCTGCACCTTCCTACACCAGTCGCCACATTACAGCATATAAGTATGAATTAAAAGTAGATAATGCGGCCGACGTTGTGCACAGGAGAAACACAACACAGTGTATGGCCAGATGTATATTCTAATCTTTCGACGATGACGTCATTGAGACATGTCGGACATTTTCTGATTGTTCACCTCAGCACTTGATAATGGCTGTATATTTGAACATGATCTTAAAACATGCAGTCAAATGGCGGAAATTCCAGTAAAAAAACTAGTTCAAGTTTGCGTATATCGGCGTTTGTCGCCAGGAACGTATAGTTAATAACTTCACACCGGAGATGTTCTCTAAGTCTGTGCTAGTAAATGATTTAGTAGCTGTCTCAAAATGAGCAACGTCAGTCTCCTGTTAACACTCTAATAATTGATTAGATTGTCCCTATTCGTTAATAGTTCTGTTTTTCATCCCATAAACGCATCCCACAATTTGCATTTGAAGACTTTCGTTGCGTGTGAGACGAAGAGACGAAGTGTCACAGATCTTCACATAATTAAAGAAGGTGTAAATGACGCTAATCGGTATCTCACTTCCCCAGCTTCGACGCAGCACACTCCATATAGGTTTCCGATATTAACTTCCTACAGTTCTTTTGCCGTGCTGGTTTTTCAACTCGAGATCGATTACGTTCCTTGACTGTTACCCGTGCCGCCATCTCACTTCAGACAATCAATTCTTAAGAATGAAACTTCCTGGCAGATTAAAACTGTGTGCCGGACCGAGACGCGAGCTTGGGTAGCTCACTTGGTAGAGCACTTGCCCGCGAAAGGCAAAGGTCCCGAGCTCGACTCTCGGTCCGGCACGCAGTTTTAATCTGCCAGGAAGTTTCATATCAGCTCACACTCCGCTGCAGAGTGAAAATCTCATTCTGGAAATTCTTAAGAATGTCAAACATTTGAGACAAGATAAACATTTCTGTGGTTACTGTTACTGTGAGTGGACGTTACCATTTCTAAGAGAATAAATTATAAGTTTCAAAACTAATTACCTGTGATGAAAAGGAAAAGTGGTCCCTGTGCGTCAATCTTTCCACACTAATCTCAAACTTTTGTTGTTACTGAGCTACAGACGAGCTACAAATTTTAAAAACTGATGAGGGAATGAGAAATCATTCCTCAGGTGCTCTTAATGGAACTTCCACTCCGCGGATATATTCCTGTTAACTGCTGTGTGGTATTCAGTAATTATGTCATTGCACTACAAACAGAATCATTACATTACTGAAACTGCAGTTAATGTGATGTTGAGAGCAATTCCCGAAAAAGTAAAAATACTTTACTGCTTTAGAAATTCCCATGCTTTCAGATACTGCTGGTTATTGTTTTGATGAACAGACATGCTTGAGATAGTCTCTGTCTTTATACACAGTATGATGTGTGCTTCGAGTTATCCGTGGCTGTTTGCCCGAGATACACCTGTTTACACAGTTTGCTACCAGCTACTCACTACAGTTGTAGCGTTCTGTGTCATACTCTGATAAGGCAGCCACCGAGCCTTGGAATTCACGAGTTTAACGCGTCAGGAAATATCCTGGGCAGAGGCATCACTAAATGATAAGTCAAACTAGCGCAAGCTGGTATGCATAGTAGGGTAAATTCGGCTGTACAGTCAGTGGACGAGTAAAGATTTGAAGCTTTTGGGACACTGAAGCGCAGATGTAGATTATTACTTTGATGGATGCCTGTGATGGAAAAACTGTATTGAAAGCCATACTCATTCAGAGGAATGTCGTAAGATGCAAATGAAATAAGTATTTAATGCGTATTGTTGCAGCTTTATGAATCATACTGAATTGCTCAATAGAATATATTTTATTAGCACTGAACGCACACCATAAACTAGCGTTATGAGTAATAGAGGAATGAGTAATGCAAAAAATCATGTTAATTACGGAGGATGCAATGATAAATAATTTAACACCGACAAGAAGCAAATGTCGGCCGCGGTGGCCGAGCGATTCTAGGCGCTTCAGTCCGGAACCGCGCGACTGCTACGGTCGCAGGTTCGAATCCTGCCTCGGGCATGAATGTGTGTGATTTCCTTAGGTTAGTTAGGTTTAAGTAGTTCTAAGTTCTAGGGGACTAATGACCTCAGATGTTAAGTCTCATAGTGCTCGGAGCCATTTGAACCAAGAATCAAATGTAAATGCTTTCGAATCCTAAGTAGTCATTTACCGTGTGCCATAATTGCACCCTCTGAATAGCTGCAGTAAATGAAATACAATGTAGTGTAGTCCTGCAAAACAGTATAATGTTTGAAGGAACTTTAAAATCAATCAACAAAGGCACTAAAGTAGTTTGACTAATGTAAATTGGGATAATACAACAGCCCTATTATATCTGCGGGAAAAAATATAGTATTAAAATAATTGTGACTTACAAACACTGGAAAACGAAACATGGGAGGAATAAACCTTGCAGCTATTTTTGCAGTTTACTTTTTGCCACCGTAACCATTCCACGCCCACTCGGTGGCTTAATTGCTACGTCACTGTCTGATTTTGTCTCCTTATTCTCCTTTTCATTTTATCTGTACCTCACTAGCTACACGTTTCATGTAACATTGACTTTTCTTAATATTTAATATCAGATTGGTTTTAAACACTCCCGCAATATGAACTACATGTGCTAACACATTTTGACTGGAATTATTGTTAGTCGTTTCTGCACTGATGTAGCAATCATTGTTATAGTGTTATAGCTCAAGAACATGAAGTATATAATGCGTCACTCGAAATATGGAAACAAAATAAAGAAAGCAGAGTTCTTAATTTGGGCGGCAAACGTGAGATCAGCAGCACTGCGAGCAACGAAGCTGGCCGACCGCTGTGGCCGAGTGGTTCTAGGCGCTTCAGTCCGGAACCCCGCGGCTGCTACGGTCGCAGGTTCGAATCCTGCCTCGAGCATGGATGTGTGTGATGTCAATAAGTTAGTTAGGTTTAAGTAGTTCTAAGTCTAGGGGACTGATGTCCTCAGATGTTAAGTCTCATAGTGCTCAGAGCCATTTTGAGCAACGAAGCAAGAGAAATATTGGGCAACGCTGAGTGCGAATGAAAAACATTAAAGATGATCAAAGAGAATTCTAGATATGTGATGACGCACTGTCTTCACGTGTGGTCTCATCCATGCTGTCTTCCGTGCTCCAAGAACTACTGAATTGGGGACAATGCCCACTGAAGGTGTTGACTCATGCCTCTGTTACGTCGCTTCTTGTGAAACGGGACACTGAAGATAATTGGTAAGTACCGTCGGCTGCCATACACGGAAAATGTGATACTGACACGTCTCGGTTTATCTATCCGAATAACGAATAAGTTGTCCATTATAATAAACAACTAAATTACCTTCAGAACTAATTACTTTTCATACACAAAACTAAAAAAAGGGAAGATAAATACAATACCTGAAAAAGCATAACATGACGTTGCATAGCCGGCCGGGGTGGCCGAGCGGATCTAGGCGCTACAGTCTGGAACCGCGCGACCGCTACGGTCGCAGGTTCGAATCCTGCCTCGGGCATGGGTGTGTGTGTGTTAGTTAGGTTTAAGTAGTTCTAAGTTCTAGGGGACTAATGACCACGGCAGTTGAGTCCCATAGTGCTCAGAGCCATTTGAACCATTTTTGCTACAGTCTGGAACCGCGCGACCGCTACGATCGTAGGTTCGAATCCTGCCTCGGGCATGGATGTGTGTGATGTACTTAGGTTAGTTAGGTTTGAGTAGTTCTAATTTCTAGGGCACTGATGACCTCAGACTTGTGAGAATTTGCTTTTTTTTTTCAAACAGTTTTCAATAGAATAAAACAAAAATATCCGAGTTATTGTTAATAAACAGTAGCAGCTGCACGATGACTGGAAATGCGTCTTCTTACGGTATTTGCGTCTTCTTACGGCGTGGTTGGCGAAATAGCGCCCAGTTTACGGGCCGCAGCGGACGAACTGGAATCGGCTTTAGCTCTTGCTCGCTCCGCACGAAAACAATGAAAAAAACAGTATCTCAGAATCATTCCTTTTGAAAAAAATTAAATACGATTATATTAAAATATAGAGCATTAAAATACAAAATGTAACAAATAATATACTGAGTTACGAAACAGAATTTGACGTTACCTGTGATCATGTGAGCGATAAGAGAATAGTTTTAGTGCCAGTGTCAACAGCTGTGACACTACAGTTCTTCGCCGAACAAGACTATCTGCCTTATTGCTGTTACCAATGAAATGTAATGTCCTTATGAGAGCCAAATGAAAAGTGTATAAATACTATTTATTTTTCACACGTTGCACAAACATGTATCGCTTTCAGAAAATGGTTCAAATGTCTCTGAGCACTATGGGACTCAACTGCTGAGGTCATTAGTCCCCTAGAACTTAGAACTAGTTAAACCTAACTAACCTAAGGACATCACAAACATCCATGCCCGAGGCGGGATTCGAACCTGCGACCGTAGCGGTCTTGAGGTTCCAGACTGCAGCGCCTTTAACCGCACGGCCACTTCGGCCGGCTCGCTTTCAGACACAATCTTCTCAGCGCTCTATGAAAGTTCGCCAGCCGTTAAGAGGTGCCAGAATTCGCTTTGGACGGGATTCGATTTTGAGTTTGCGAAACAATTCCTACACCACGCGATGCGTTTCTTCATCATAACGGAGGTTCTTCCAGTTCCGAGCTACTTTGTATGGTCGAAACTTTTTTAAATCGCTCGTGGAAAGCTCTGCAGAGTATGGCGGATACAGCAGCTTTACGCCTGTGATTGTCACCACTGCCGTGTTGCATAGTCATGTTGCAACAGAAGACTCGCAGATACCAACATACACAGATGAATTAATCCCATGTGGCGCACTAGCGACAACAGTGCCTGTTAATATTGAGTGCTCCATGGTGTCTTTTTCGCCCTGAAGGATGGTCACCATGATGGCTGCGTTTGTGAATTTTAGTTAAAATGACTAGGAATGGCGTCATTACTTACTCATTCCATCGTTTCTGTCGGTAGTGGACCTAGGTTTCCTGATCTGACATGGACAGAGATAACCACTCCCCTCCGTTTGATGGAGCAAAAGTTCCGCCCTCTGACAGCCGTACAGCCGATTGCTTATAGTTTAATTTTTACTTCCCTTTTCTGTAGTTTGAATACTGGGTCCATATTTCGGCTATTTCATTCTCAGAAAAGGATTTTATAACGAAACACTGAGTATACATAGGAATTAGGAAGCACTTGCTGTTACATGCTGCTTAAAGGACTCTAAAGGAATAATATGCTGACGACATTCTATTTGCCAATATCTCTGTACTGATTCGTACTGAGCTAAGAATCAATATTCATACCTGATTATTTTTTGGTAGATAATTTATAGAACTATACATTCGATTAATCTGACGGCAATATTTTTACTTTTTCAGCCGTTTGTTTGCTTTGCGTTCATTGTCTGTTGACAAATGTTTTCATTGCTCACCGTACCAAGAGTACTGCTGTGGTCATCATCAATTCGTTTCAGGGGTCAGACCGAGATATTATCTGCCAGAAAAAATCAATATATAAGAAGGGCAAAACTGTAAAAAGAATTTCAGATAAATCGTAGGGGATGGCGAAAAGAGACCTAATGATGAAGTGGATACTGGATGGCGATGGAGGAACATGCTTTATGCGTTACTCTTTCTCGATAGGCGTATTGACCAGCTCCCACACTCGCTAGGTATGCCTGTCATGTAGCCCATGCTTATCGCTGAAAATTCCATGCATTCACCTAGTAAGCTACTGCAGTATCTGCCTCACTGGACTCAGGAGGCGTTCAACTCCAAGCTAAATCAGTTTGGACGAATACCGGAGCGGTACTTCGAGTAGAAAATAACTGAGTGCCATCGCCATTCTTATCTATATTTGTTTATGACACTGTGACAAACTTATCAGGAGGGTGCAAGAAGCGAAGGAAGCCAAAGGCCAACACATCGAAAGCCGCTGGGAGAGCATAACTGCGGAGAGGGGGGGGGGGGGGGGGTTGAGTGGGAGGAGGCAACACTGTTTTTCTTACCGTGCACGTGTGCTTATTGCTTCGCCACGGCACAGCAAGATAATGGCTCCGTAGTGACTGTTGTATACACACGTACTGCATGTGTAGATCGCGGCTGGACACAAAACACTTGTCCGAAGACGACCGTTTTCAACGGATCCAGAACGAGACAGCCCTCTGCATGGACGTCGTTAACGAAATGTAGTCCAAGCTTGTGTTCCCTTTCTGATGAGCCCATTAAACAGCAATATAACCACCTTGTTGTGCCATGAATCATCACTAGAAATGTCTCACAGTTTATGAATTGCTGTTATAATACTTTTTTGCAGTTGGCTCTAAGCACTACGGGACTTAACATCTGAGGTCATCAGTCCCCTAGACTTAGAACTACTTAAGCCTAACCAACCTAAGGACATCACACACATCCATGCCCGAGGCAGGATTCGAAACTGCGACCGTAGCAGAAGAGCGGTTCCGGGCTGAAGCGCCTAGATCCACTCGGCCACCGCGGCCGGCGATTTTTTTTTCCACTGGGAAGTGTATACCTGACTGGTTCTGGGGATTAGAGGTAATACATTTTTACTAACAATATTTGAAAAGATACTATAACTACAGGCACTTGTCAAATACACTTACATGAAACTGCGCATATAAATGCGAAATTCTGACACGATGTGGTCCCTGGGAGCTGAAAAGTCTCAGGACAAAGCGTCACTTGCAGATATTGCTACCTCGTTCACTGCCGCAGTCCAAGTTCTCTCTTGCCATCATATACACTCTTAAGATGGCATTGATGAAAAATAGTAGAAACGGCAATATGAGCTCGCTCTTGATGAAAATTGAGGAAACCAAACGACTGCTGCTTTGTAGGACAAAATGTGGTAGACGTCCGAAACAAATATGGTCAAGTTAGGATGCCTTGCTTCAACAAAAGTATTCTGCGCTATTTAGAAGCGGAAGTGGTCCAGAAACATGCGGTGGTTGTTAACTTGGTAGTTGAAGGAATAACAGAGGGAAAAGCTGTAGCATTAAAAAGAAGCAAGAGTAAGTTTTAATGTATAGTTGACGATGAGGAAGTTACAGACGGAACAGAAACTTGGGTAAAAGAAGGATAGCAAAGGAAATCAACAGGAACTATCCCAGCATTCGCCTTAATGGAGTTAGAGCATCAGTCGTCAAACTGCGGCCCGCGAGCCGAATCAGGCCCTAATGAAGCATTCTTGCGGCCCGCGGTAGTCAGCCGTATTTTATAATAATAAGCATCAATCAAATAACAGCTGAATCCTAATGTTAAATCCTGCCTAGTCGTCAATTGTGGGGTGTCTAGCAAACTTGCTTCCTCGCATCGATAGACAAGCAATTCAAACAAATCGTATTAATGAGTTCTATTACGAAAAGTAAATGACAATACTCAAGTTTGAGAATTACATAGATGTGTCGCAAGCAAAGGGCGACATACGAAATAAACAAGCTCCTTCAGTATAACAATTCTAAGTCGCTGCTATACAAGTGAAGTAATAAGCTTTGACTCTTCTATTCTGTCCGCTAGTCTTGAAGCTTCTGTAGAACTGGGCCTCGGCCTTTTTTTTTTGTGGGAGGTTTAAATACAGTTTCTCCGATGGCTCAAGATCTTTCCGTTTTGGTGGATGGTAAGACTGTTCCATTCGACAACGATGTCATTCCAAAGACATTGCTGGAGTGCACTTTGAAGGTGTGGCAATGGGACGTGAAGTCGCATACCACCCTCCGACGGTGGAAGTTCAAGTTGCAGGAAAGAGGTAACACAACTACGAACAATATTAGATAGCAACATTGGTGGTTTACGATGGTCGACACCCATCGAGTGGTCAAGTCAATACTAAAGCTTCATGAGTGGCCGTAAGAAGGCTATCGTTAATTGTGGTCGGAATCGGAGTCCTCAAGGATGGTGAGAGGAACAGGGTGTCGGTGCCAGTGCTGGGGAGGTGTTTTACCAATGTTTTGTAAGTCAACGACCGTGTCGCGTAGGAATTCTACTTTGGCAGTGAGCTGTGCGCGACTCGTGTTCGTGCAGTTTATTACTTGACATCTTGTCTTTGCGGTACCGCTGCCCCGTTTCTTATTCGATTTACTAGCGTCACCAAGTTTCTGGCCTGCCTGCCCGTGAGTGGCAGCAGCAGCGCTATCGATAAGAGCACTGTCGTACTACCTTTGAAGCGACCGCTAGTATTTCCGGGTGGTGGTTTGCGGTGATTTCAGTCGGGATGGAGCTTCAGTAAGGTCTGCACAGCCAGTACTCGCCTGACCGCTGGGGACACACATGCACTGTCCGACAGAAGGATACTTGAGCGGAGACGACCGATGGTTGGTCTTCCGATCGCTTCTGGACCCCTTCAACTGATCATCTTGTGGGACTTTGGTCAGTTTCTTCCTTGTGCGGAGATGTCGGGTGGCCAATGGCCTGGTGTTCCCTCTGCATGGTTTGGTCCAAGCCAGTGTCTCCGGGACGTCGTCCTTCCAAAGGGAGTGGGAACGGAGCGGCAGTGAGATCCAGACAGTCATGACTCGCCCGACCGTTGCCGGCACACATGACTTCAATGGGGACGACCTTGGTTGGTCGTTCTGTCGGTCGTCTCATCGGATGACGTGTATTTGGTCGCCAACCGCATCCGGGTTCTCTGTGTGTGTCAATTTGTGATTCCTCCTAGTTGTTCCACAGTGACTGGTTTTAGTATTGTTCCAGCTGTTTGTGGAAGTGTTTCGCGGAGCCGCGTGTAGCTTGTGCGGTTTTGACTGAGTAGTTATTTTAATGCTGTCTGCGTGCTAGATTGAGTGAGTCGGTTGGGACCGAGCAGCAAGCAAGTCTCCGCAGTGCGAGTCCGGGCCGGTCCTGCTGGCAGTGTGCACGCGCTGTCGAATGGTGAGGCGCTAGCTGCGAGAATGACAAGGTCGTTGCCCACCGAAGCTGGACGTTGAAGTTGAGTGATCAGTTAATCTGTAATGAAACCTCAACTATTGTGACACCTCTTCGTTCATTTGCAGGTTGTTGCCCCCTTGGCCGTTCGGGCTAGCAGCATCGTATGATGTGTTGGAGTTGGCGAAATCTTGCAGCTGGCTTCCTATGTTGTAATTAGTTATTAAATTGACTGTTACTTACCAGTGAAGTCCACCAGCGGTATTTTCTGCCCTGTGGCCGTTAACGCTCCAGTTACCTGCCCTGGTCGTTAGTATAGTTTGTAGGCAGTGTGCCTTTTCCTCGTCGTGTTGCTGCTGTCCAGCACGGTGTGTAGTTCGACAGCCTTTTAAGTTGTTTGATTCATATTTGCTTACAGTGGTTATTGTTCCCCTGGCTGCTTTTAAACGCCAATTTCTGGAGGCGTAGTGCTGTTCGTATTCTCGTCCTCGGCCGATATTCTGCACCGTTGTGCCGTTGGTTGAACGGAAGGGAATTAGTTAAGTTGTTGGTCGGTCTTGGGCTGTGCCTAGTTTGGGTTGCCATCCGATTACCTAACTTCAACTCTTGGCTGCCTGTCTCACCGCACATTACGTTTGAGCTACCTTCCCAGGCCGACCCTTGGAACGTTTATGGGCATCACTTATTCTGTTTGTTTTAAATTGTGATTTACATTTTAATTGAAGTATTGTGTAAGGCCTTTGGCCGTGTATTAATTTAGTTCTTTTAAAATTTTGCATAAAGGCCTTCAACTGTGTTAAATTAAAATTCTGAGCATTGACTGTTTTAAAAAAGAAATTTTTACCCTTAGAAATAGTTCTATCTGAAATTGTTTGCAATCCAAGCCCTAAGCCGTTAGTTGTTCCATGTGTTATGTGTGGCCTTCAGCCGAGGATTTACGTGAACCCATTGATAAGGCTTTTAGCCGTGTGTATTCTCTAAAGGAAAATTTTAATAAGACGCAAGGTGTTTATTCTAAATTATTTATCTGACTTCTTCAGGTCTTCAGCTGTTGTTTCAAATTTGTCTGTGGCCTTCAGCCATGCAATAAGTTAATCAGGCTTTGGCCGTTCTGTTGTATGTTTATAAAGCAATTTTCAAGCTTAGAAAAAATTGTTTATTAATGTGCCTTAATTATATTTATTTTTCAGACGTGTAGTGTAGGCCTTCAGCCACTAATTGTTTTTTGTATGGTTTTTTTTTACTTTACCTTCTACTTTTAATTGCTTTTGATTTCTAAGTCAGGCCTTCAGCCGTTCTTGTGTTTGCCGCGTGGTTTTGGGCCTTCAGCCCAGAAAGCATCTCAAGTTTTCTTTAACTAGGCCTTCAGCCGTATTGTTTGCCATCTTTTAAGCCAATGAGTAAATAAGTGGTTATTAGAAAATAAAGTTGTGTGTTTGATTGTGCAACTCACAGTTTATGGCCCCATCCACAACCTTAACCTTATTCTGTGCGCTCTCTGACTACCTACCAGGCAGGTTTCAGACGTAGAGACGCCTCACCTTTTCTCGCATGGACGTCTTGAGAATGGCCATGTCTGTTTCGTGGAGGGTAATTACCCTGGTGAGGGGAGGCGCATGCAGGCTCCACCGAAGGATCTTATGCTGCAGCTGGAGGGTCTGCATCCGGGAGGCACTAATCGTAGCCCACGCAGTGGAGCCATAGGTGAGGGAATGGTGGACAACCATCCGGTACAGCCGGAGCTTGGTGTCGAGGTTCAATTTTCTCCTGGTGAACATTGCGTTCAATGCCTTTATCAGCGTGAATTCTTTTTGGGTTACGTATTCTGCATGGTGATCGAAGAGCAATTTTTTATCCATCCGGACACCTAGGTATTTGGTATCAGGGGACCATCAGTGCTGGACGCCTGCAAAAAATGGTTCAAATGGCTCTGAGCACTATGGGACTTAACATCTATGGTCATCAGTCCCCTAGAACTTAGAACTACTTAAACCTAACTAACCTAAGGACATCACTCAACACCCAGCCATCACGAGGCAGAGAAAATCCCTGACCCCGCCGGGAATCGAACCCGGGAACCCGGGCGTGGGAAGCGAGAACGCTACCGCACGACCACGAGATGCGGGCTGGACGCCTGCATTAGTGATGTCGTGGCGGAGCGTGGTGCGCCATTTAGTGAAGCAGACTGCAGTAGTTTTGGCGGCATTGAGGGCAATCTTGTGGGCCGCGGCCAGTCGGGCGCGGCGCTTATGTCCTCTTCTCGTAGGGGCCGCTGCTGTCGCGTTGTCATCCTGGAGAGGGGTCGGTCAGTGTGAAATTGGCTGACGTCTTCTCGCAGCCCTCCCTGCTCTGTCGCTCCCGACAGGAGTGCCGGCGCTTGACTTTACCCCGTAACACGAAATACATAAATAACGTTAAGAGCTTCTTAAAAATGTGGTTTTCCTCCTCAGTAACAAAAAAGTACATACAGCTAGAGTAATACACTACTGGACATTAAAATTGCTGAACCACCAAGATGACATGCTACAGACTCAAAATTTAGCCGACAGGAAGAAGATGCTGTGATATGCAAATGATTAGCTTTCCAGAGCATTCACACAAGGTTGGCGCCGGTGGCGACACCTACAACGTTCTGACATGAGGAACGTTTCCAACCGATTTCTCATACACAAACAGCAGTTGACCGGCTTTACCTGGTGAAACGTTGTTGTGATGCCTCGTGTAAGGAGGAGAAATGCGTACCATCACGTTTCCGTCTTTGATAAAGGTCGTATTGTAGCCTATCGCGATTGCGGTTTATCGTATCGCGACATTGCTGCTCGCGTTGGTCGAGATCCAATGACTGTCAGCAGAATATGGAATCGGTGGGTTCAGGAGTGTAATAAGGAACGCCGTGCTGGATCCCAACGGTCTCGTATCACTAGCAGTCGAGATAACAGGCATCTTATCCGCATGCCTGTAACGGATCGTGCAGCCACGTCTCAATCACGTCAACAGATGGGGACGTTTCCAAGACAACCACCGTCGGCACGAACAGTTCGACGACGTTTGCAGCAGGAGGGACTTTCAGCTCAGAGACCGTGGCTGCGGTTACCCTTGACGCTGCATCACAGACAGGAGCGCCTGCGATGGTGTACCCAAAGACGAACCTGGGTGCACGAATGCCTAAACGTCATTTTTTCGGATGAATCCAGGTTCTGTTTACAGCATCATGATGGTCGCATCCGTGTTTGGCGACATAGCGGTGAATGCACATTGGAAGCGTGTATTCGTCATCGCCATACTGGCGTATCACTCGGAGTGATGGTATGGGGTGCCGTTGGTTACACGTCTCGATCACCACTTGTTGACATTGATGGTACTTTGAACAGTGGACGTTACATTTCAGATGTGTTACGACTCGTGGCTCTACCCTTCATTCGATCCCTGCGAAACCCTACATTTCAGAAGGATAATGCACGACCGCATGTTGCAAGTCCTGTACGGGCCTTTCCGGATACAGAAAAAGTTCGACTGCTGCCCTGGCCAGCACATTCTCCAGATATCTCACCAATTGATACGTCTGGTCAATGGTGGCCGAGCAATTGGCTCGTTACAATACGCCAGTCACTACTCGTGATGAACTGTGATATCGCGTTGAAGCTGCATGGGCAGCTGTACCTGTACACGCCATCCAAGCTCTGTTTGACTCAATGCCCAGGCGTCCAAGGCCGTTATTACCGCCAGAGGTGGTTGTTCTCGGTACTGATTCCTGAGGATCTATGCACCCAAATTGCGTGAAAATGTAATCACATGTCAGTTCTAGTATAATACACTCCTGGAAATGGAAAAAAGAACACATTGACACCGGTGTGTCAGACCCACCATACTTGCTCCGGACACTGCGAGAGGGCTGTACAAGCAATGATCACACGCACGGCACAGCGGACACACCAGGAACCGCGGTGTTGGCCGTCGAATGGCGCTAGCTGCGCAGCATGTGTGCACCGCCGCCGTCAGTGTCAGCCAGTTTGCCGTGGCATACGGAGCTCCATCGCAGTCTTTAACACTGGTAGCATGCCGCGACAGCGTGGACGTGAACCGTATGTGCAGTTGACGGACTTTGAGCGAGGGCGTATAGTGGGCATGCGGGAGGCCGGGTGGACGTACCGCCGAAATGCTCAACACGTGGGGCGTGAGGTCTCCACAGTACATCGATGTTGTCGCCAGTGGTCGGCGGAAGGTGCACGTGCCCGTCGATCTGGGACCGGACCGCAGTGACGCACGGATGCACGCCAAGACCGTAGGATCCTACGCAGTGCCGTAGGGGACCGCACCGCCACTTCCCAGCAAATTAGGGACACTGTTGCTCCTGGGGTATCGGCGAGGACCATTCGCAACCGTCTCCATGAAGCTGGGTTACGGTCCCGCACACCGTTAGGCCGTCTTCCGCTCACGCCCCAACATCGTGCAGCCCGCCTCCAGTGGTGTCGCGACAGGCGTGAATGGAGGGACGAATGGAGACGTGTCGTCTTCAGCGATGAGAGTCGCTTCTGCCTTGGTGCCAATGATGGTCGTATGCGTGTTTGGCGCCGTGCAGGTGAGCGCCACAATCAGGACTGCATACGACCTAGGCACACAGGGCCAACAACCGGCATCATGGTGTGGGGAGCGATCTCCTACACTGGCCGTACACCACTGGTGATCGTCGAGGGGACACTGAATAGTGCACGGTACATCCAAACCGTCATCGAACCCATCGTTCTACCATTCCTAGACCGGCAAGGGAACTTGCTGTTCCAACAGGACAATGCACGTCCGCATGTATCCCGTGCCACCAAACGTGCTCTAGAAGGTGTAAGTCAACTACCCTGGCCAGCAAGATCTCCGGATCTGTCCCCCATTGATCATGTTTGGGACTGGATGAAGCGTCGTCTCACGCGGTCTGCACGTCCAGCACGAACGCTGGTCCAACTGAGGCGCCAGGTGGAAATGGCATGGCAAGCCGTTCCACAGGGCTACATCCAGCATCTCTACGATCGTCTCCATGGGAGAACAGCAGCCTGCATTGCTGCGAAAGGTGGATATACACTGTACTAGTGCCGACATTGTGCATGCTCTGTTGCCTGTGTCTATGTGCCTGTGGTTCTGTCAGTGTGATCATGTGATGTATCTGACCCCAGGAATGTGTCAATAAAGTTTCCCCTTCGTGGGACAATGAATTACGGTGTTCTTATTTCAATTTCCAGGAGTGTATATTTGTCCAATGAATACCCGTTTATCATCTGCATTTCTTCTTGGTGTAGCAATTTTAATGGCCAGTAGTGTATAATATCTGCTGAATCCGGCCTTAAACTGAATACAGTTTGCCGCTTACCTCATGGTGGGGTTAGAGAATGTAGGAGGGAGAATTATCCTCCAGTACTGATAATACAGTTATGCGCGACTTGTAACGATCAGCTGCTGTGGTATAAATTTCAAACTAAAGTAACACCGATTCGTGAATGCGCATTATAGAGTTGGTCGTCTTCAAATGTGGCAGCGTACATATTTGTAGCAAAGAATATGAAATTAAATTGGCGCTGTTGTAATACATCGCGCTGAGTAGGAAAAAAATGACATTCAAAACAGTAGTTAAACATTTATTTATTTTATTTATTTATTTATGCATTTATTTTACCTGGCAAGATTAGGGCGTTCAGGCCCTCTCTTACACCTAACCAGGCATACTCAGATTCAACAAATTTCAGTTTCTACAGAACATTAAGGACATGTAACATGTTATACAGTATTAATGTTACAGAAAAAAATAGAGATTATAAAAGTAGTACAATGATAATTATAACAATAAAAAAATAATTATGACAATCAAGAATAATAATAATAGTAATGACTATGTATATGAAGGTAAACATATTTTTTTTTCTTTTATGAATGTCAGTCCTATTGCTAGTTGGGTATTTTCTCGTTATATTCTTGCAGCTTGTGAGTTATTCTCATCAAGCAGAGACATAAGACGATAGAATGGGGTGAAAGAGAAATAGAAGAGGTAGATAGGTTAGAGGAAGAGAAATAGAATGGTAAAATTCAAAGATATGATGGAGAGGAGAAAGAAAAAGATGAGAGGAGCACAACAATGGTGGCTATAACGTCCCTAATATGTAAGTCTTGAGTTCCCTCTTGAATGTTAATGATAAGACGCAGATCACAGGGGAGCGCGTTCCATAGTCGTATGGCTGAGATGGAGAATGACACGGAGAAAGATTTTGTGTTATGTAAAAGTACAGCCAAGATGCTAGACGTATCCGATCTGGTATTGCGGTTGTGGAATGATGATAGGTGTTTAATGTGAGAAGATAAGTATTGGGGGCACCAGTGGCTAAGAAATCGATGAAGTAAGCACATCGTGTGGAGATCGCGTGCCTTATGTGGGCGTATCCAACCTAGCTGGGAGTATGAAGGACTGATATGATAATACAACCGTATATTGCATACGTATCTAACGCAAGCATTCATCACTAGCTCGAGGCATCTCGAATCTTCACTATTTGTGCCGTGTTGAACTACATCACAGTAGTAAAGATTAGGCAAGACTAGTGTTTGGACTAATTTTTGTTTAACACGGGTTGGAAATATTTTTCTAAATTTTTGAATTGCATGTAGGGAGGAGAGCGATTTCCGGCAAGCTGTGACTGTTTGTTCTTCCCAGTTTAGGTGTTCATCCAAGATTATTCCAAGGTCTTTTACTGTTTTTTGGTATGGTAGTTGGGTACCATTGAGGAGTATTTGAGGGACTGTTTCGCGAAAGTACCGGCTGATTAACTTTGGATGAGATATAAGTATGACCTGAGATTTCTTGGGGTTTAGTTTCAGACCTAGGTTCTGTGCCCATCGAGAAACAGAGCAAAGATCTGCGTTCATACTCTCTACTGCGTCAGCAATGTTCTTGGGGCTTGCACTTACGTACAGTTGGATGTCGTCGGCATATAGATGGTAGTTGCAGGAGTGAATCACTGAAGAAATATCATTAATGTACAGTGAGAAGAGTAATGGACCAAGGACGGAGCCTTGGAGAACTCCAGAGCGCACGTTTTCCATGATGACTTTTCAGACCCACAAATGACTTGTTGACTTCTGTTTCTGAGGTAGCTGTCGAACCAGTGTATTGCGCTGTTTGAGAAATTCAGCTGCTTCATTTTAATTAGTAATATATCAAAGTCAACTGTATCAGAAGCCTTGCTAAAGTCAAGCAGTGTTAGGATGGTAGCTTCACGTCTGTCCATAGCATGTTTAATGTCATCAGTTACTTTGATTAATGCAGTTGCTGTACTATGGTGTTTTCGAAAGCCTGACTGATATTTGTCGTGGATGTTATGAGTTTTGAGCTAATCCGTCAGCTGTTTATGGACGATGTATTCTAGGGCTTTAGATATTGCAGGTAGTATGCTGATCGGCCTGTAGTCATCTGGCGACTTGCTTCCACTCAGTAGGATATGTACTACTGACAAGAGACAGGTTGAAGATGTCTGTGATAACTGGAGTAACAGTGTCTACGATGTTCTTAATCATGCCAATGCTCACTCCATCATTTCCTACTGCCTCGGAAGAGATTCTCATAATTGCCTTGTGTACTGTGCCGGTAGTGACATGTTTTAGGAAAAACTTGTCTCTCGAGAGATTGTTATCTTGGGGCTGGTAATTTGTCGCTGCGTGGCAGTTTACAGCTGTTGAGAAGAAATCGTTTAATTCTTCTGCAGACGCTTGATAAACAGCGTCAGATCTTCGCTTCCCCATACCGAAACTGCGCAGCTTTCTCCACATTGCAGCAGGTTTTGATATGCCGCATACGACAGTGCGGGCATGTCTAATTTTGGCATTCCTCACGCTTTGCTTGGTTCTATTTCGGAGTTTCCTATAAGCTTCGTACGCCTCGGGAGTTGGGTTATGCTTGAAGGCCCTATGTGCAGCATCACGTTTATTCATTAACTGGCGTAATGCAGTGGTGAGCCACGGAGCGGGAGCTCTCTTTACCTTGACAGTGCGTTGAGGAGCATGTTTATCATACAGTGCAATAATTTTGCGACATAATTCCCGAATTTTTCCCGTCTAAAGTCGGTTCATTGCTCATATCATGCCAAGGGATGTCTGAGCAATCCTTTTGAAGAGCGTCATGGTTAACATTTTTTAGGTTTCTATAGGTTACCAGGTTAGATTTTTCTTTGGTAGTATGCACTGAGTAATTTAAGAATATCACATCATGAGCAGAGAGTCCTGGAGCGGATGTCTCATTGGCGCGAATTATTTTATCTGGTCGCTTTGTTGCTATTACAGTCCTGGAAATAGAAAAAAGAACACATTGACACCGGTGTGTCAGACCCACCATACTTGCTCCGGACACCGCGAGAGGGCTGTACAAGCAATGATCACACGCACGGCACAGCGGACACACCAGGAACCGCGGTGTTGGCCGTCGAATGGCGCTAGCTGCGCAGCATGTGTGCACCGCCGCCGTCAGTGTCAGCCAGTTTGCCGTGGCATACGGAGCTCCATCGCAGTCTTTAACACTGGTAGCATGCCGCGACAGCGTGGACATGAACCGTATGTGCAGTTGACGGACTTTGAGCGAGGGCGTATAGTGGGCATGCGGGAGGCCGGGTGGACGTACCGCCGAAATGCTCAACACGTGGGGCGTGAGGTCTCCACAGTACATCGATGTTGTCGCCAGTGGTCGGCGGAAGGTGCACGTGCCCGTCGATCTGGGACCGGACCGCAGTGACGCACGGATGCACGCCAAGACCGTAGGATCCTACGCAGTGCCGTAGGGGACCGCACCGCCACTTCCCAGCAAATTAGGGACACTGTTGCTCCTGGGGTATCGGCGAGGACCATTCGCAACCGTCTCCATGAAGATAGGCTACGGTCCCTCACACCGTTAGGTCGTCTTCCGCTCACGCCCCAACATCATGCAGCCCGCCTCCAGTGATGTCGCGACAGGCGTGAATGGAGGGACGAATGGAGACGTGTCGTCTTCAGCGATGAGAGTCGCTTCTGCCTTGGTGCCAATGATGGTCGTATGCGTGTTTGGCGCCGTGCAGGTGAGCGCCACAATCAGGACAGCATACGACCGAGGCACACAGGGCCAACACCCGGCATCATGGTGTGGGGAGCGATCTCCTACACTGGCCGTACACCACTGGTGATCGTCGAGGGGACACTGAATAGTGCACGGTACATCCAAACCGTCATCGAACCCATCGTTCTACCATTCCTAGACCGGCAAGGGAACTTGCTGTTCCAACAGGACAATGCACGTCCGCATGTATCCCGTGCCACCCAACGTGCTCTAGAAGGTGTAAGTCAACTACCCTGGCCAGCAAGATCTCCGGATCTGTCCCCCATTGATCATGTTTGGGACTGGATGAAGCGTCGTCTCACGCGGTCTGCACGTCCAGCACGAACGCTGGTCCAACTGAGGCGCCAGGTGGAAATGGCATGGCAAGCCGTTCCACAGGACTACATCCAGCATCTCTACGATCGTCTCCATGGGAGAATAGCAGCCTGCATTGCTGCGAAAGGTGGATATGCACTGTACTAGTGCCGACATTGTGCATGCTCTGTTGCCTGTGTCTATGTGCCTGTGGTTCTGTCAGTGTGATCATGTGATGTATCCGACCCCAGGAATGTGTCAATAAAGTTTCCCCTTCCTGGGACAATGAATTCACGGTGTTCTTATTTCAATTTCCAGGAGTGTATATCTATGAGTGTATGGCTGTGTGGCGTGTGATGAGTTGGGTCCAGCGGTGTTAAACTCGTATCATTGGAGTGGAATAGTCTCCTTAGTTTTTCTGCAGAGGGAGATTTTAACTGTAAGTCGATGTTTGTGTCTCCCATAATGATTATGTGTTCATACAGTGTCACGAGCGAGGACAGGGCAGACTGAAAGGAGGACATAGCACCAACGTTTGGAGGTTTATAGATTACTCCAATTAGCAGTTTCTGATTTGATGTATTTATTTCGAGAAACAAGAACTCTGCTTCTCCTTCGCCCTTTGCATCCGATGTGCATAGTACAGTAGGTCTCAGATCAGAGCGAACATAGGCACCCACACCACCCCCGCGTCGTGTTTCACGATCTGCCCTTAGGAGAGAGTAACCAGTGATTCGGATAGCGTCGGAAGAAATGTTTGGTTTCAACCAAGTTTCAGAGACGAGGATAATATGGAACAGCGATTGGCAGAACAGGTCACAGAACTCGTCGAAGTGAGCCGTTAGCGACTGAGCGTTCGCGTGGGCCACAGAGAGCCCGCCGTCGGAACCGGTCCGTCCCATTGTGGCCGCCTGTAGGACCGAGCGGGTCCGTCTACCTGCTGGCCGGAAGAGGGACAAAAGCTGGATTTCGCGGGGGAAGACATATTTACAGGTGTGTCCAGGTCGTGACTGACTCAAGCGTCTGTGGGCTAAAGATGAAAGACAAGCTGGAGGTATCGGAGAAAGGAGCGAAAAGAAAGATGGAAAGTGGCAGTAGTGGTTACGAAGAATATAATAGTAGTATTAGTGGTAGTGACGAGGATGAAAATAACAGATATAGAAAGGCGGTTTTAAGGAGATTCCTGTTAATGGAGAATGTTAATTCCCGTTTGACTGACAATATGAATATACATGAGCACTTATGATAGCCAAATAAGGAAGCAATATTTATGTGAAACAATTGACTGATTTTAAGTAGAGTACTTATGGCACTTATAGAAATAACGAAGCAATATTTACGTAAAAAAATGAAAAGAAAGAATAAAAATTAACTTATATTAGACAGAGTACAATATGAGACTTTGTGTCTCGCGAGATTTCGCTCAGTCTTTCAGTTCGGACATGTTCGTCTCCGTTTTCCTCCCTCCTTCCGTCTTGACTACGATCCTGCCATCCTGGGTCCATACATTTTGAAGGCCGAACTGTGTGATCGCAGTGTTCAAAACTTTTAGTCTTTCGCGCGTCAGATCTTCCCTCAGGGTAACCCCACTCTTGGCGAGTTTTCTTTTCTGAACAAACACTTCAGCTCTTTTCCGGTATGACACAAATTTAATTATTATGGGCCTGGGTTTCATGGCACCTGGTATCCTATGCCGAACACGGTGGCTTCTGTCAGTATCGGCCACGTCGATCTGCACGCCAAGTTTCTCACGCACGAGGCTAATGGCCAGGTCGTCGGTGTTTTCACGATCGTTTTCAGCTGCCCCGAACAAGCGCAAGCTGTTCCTTCGCCGATACTGCTCAATTTCATCGGTGGCCGCAGACAGTTTAGCTTCTAGGTCGGCAGCTTTTTTCTCTTGTGCGGCCAGGGACTTTTTAAGAGACTGGATTTCGGTGCTGTTGCGCCCGACAGACTCTTGCAGTTTGTCCACGACCGCGGCCGTCACAGAGTCCGTGATGGATTGCACGATTACGTCTAGCGTGTCTTTACTGTGCAGCGCCGCGCTCATCTGGGACCGGACGAGCTCCCCGATGTCGGGAAGCGAGTCCTCACCTGCCGCCGGAGACCGGGCGCCCGCGCTGCCTGCGCCCCTGTAGCCTCGCCTGCTGCCGCTTACTCGTGCTCTTCCCATTTTTCACTCACTTATCACTTGTGGTAATCAACGGAGAACAACACACCACGGCAAGTAACACTTGTTTAGTCGGATGCACACGTTGTGGACTGCCGCACTTCTCTGTAACACCTTCAATGAGCGGAAAAACTCGCGAGCCAAAGAAACGCGCGTCACTCAGTGGCCGCCATCTTACTAACATTTGTGATCATGTCTCATATTGCATAATGAATTTACGTATAAGAACGAGTACATTTGCTGTAATTAATCATGACACAGCCAACACAACACCACTTCGTCAGGCAATTGCAGTGTCACAACTCTGGGGTCGGTTAAGGTGGCGCCAACCTGAAACAGAGAACAGCCGACACGAAGCGTTCCGACTGGTGCTGACCTTTAACGATCAGTACTCGCGGGCCGGAGGGCAGCTTATCGCCCCCTTACCACAGCTGGTCTATCGGGGGCTCATAAACTCTAATTTATATAGGTTATCAATTAACAACAAGATCGATGCATAAGCGGGCCTAGACGCCGGTTCACAATGCCAATATCTGCTTTTGAGCAAAAAAGCTTCGCAATCACTGACTTAGGAAACCGCTGTAAGCTTAAATCGGGTTGACCGAATGCTTGACTTAATCTCACTCCTTCCGAATGGAAAGCTCCTGTCTTAACTTTTGCGCCACCTGCTTGGTTGGTAAACTTGTAGGGTTACAGGAATCTTTAGTAAAGATGGTGGATTTCGAAGGTGAGCAGAGATGAAAAGATTTTTGTAGCAACATGAGGGGTGGCCACGAGGAAAGGCTGTTACTAGCTCTGGTTAAAGTTATCTGAATTATCCACAGAGTCTGTGGGTGTGGCGCTCAAATAGTTTAAAGCAACAAAAAGTACTTCAAGAGCAAAAGAAATAATAAATGTGCTGCATTCTGAAGCTGTAAACTGTATCTCATTGAACATCAGTCACACAGTGTTGTGGATGGGTCGCAAAAAGGTTCCACTTTTCACCAGAGATTTTAAGGCTGAGGAATTTACATAACATATTGACGGCAGTGGAACATGAATATTCATGTTCTGTGTTTTTGTGACGCAGTGACGCAGAGGAATTGAGCATATACTTTACGATTAATCTGCTTCTGAATATTGCACAATTTCCCCATGTTACAACACCTTATGTAAAAGCGCGCTGAGACTGAAAGATAGCTAATAAATTGTGAAATTCGTGACAGGTGTACGTATTTATGACTGTAAGGTATTATGAATTAAGATATACATGAAAAATAGTTATATATCCGATAAGCACGAGGAATTAGGTCGAATCTTTAAAAAATACGCTGTTTACACTTTTAATGAAATTGCTTGATTGAGTCTCAAAATAATCATTGAGTAAATTTTGTGCTACTTTCTTAATGCGGATCACAGATTCTTAGTAGAGATTCATTTTGTTGCCTTTATTTAAAGTGTGCATTATCTAGAGATTAACACTTACTTTCTCTCTCTTTTTTTTGCGGGAGGAGAATGAAATTTTTTTGTGAACATTCTTGGAACATTTAGCTATACATTTATATACATTGAGCCTGCTCGATATAGCTTCCATCAGCTGTGACGCATCTGGCCCAACGTTCTTTGCATGATGTAAATGCACTTTGGTAGAATTCTGTGGATTGATTTTTACACCATCGCTTGACACAGGAAATGAGGTCTTTCTCACTATCAAATGTTTTACCTCGCAGGTAGGCATTCAGACGACCAAAGAGGTCGTGTGACTAGGTCCTCCCATCGGGTAGGCCGTTCGCCGGATGCAAGTCATTTCGATTTGACGCCACTTCGGCGACTTGTGCGTCGATGGGGATGAAAGGATGATGATTAGGACAACACAACACCCAGACCCTGAGCGGAGAAAATCTCCGACCCAGCCGGGAATCGAACCCGGACCCTTAGGATTGACATTCCGTCGCGCTGACCACTCAGATACCGGGGGCGGACACCAAAGAGGTAAAAATCAGACGGAGTCAAGTCAGAACTGTAGGGAAGATGAGGAACAATTTTCCAACCCATTTTCCTAATTTTCTCCTGCGTCATAACGGCTGTATGGGATTTGGCATCGTCATGGTGTAGTCTGATGAGATGACCCTGAAGCTGTGGTCTGTGGGTCTTGATGGCACGTCGCAGCTTTTCCAATGACAAACAGTAACTGTCCCGGTTAATTGTCGAGCCACGTTCCAAAATGTCAATGAAAATGTCACCACACTGATCCCAGAAGAAGGAGACCATCACCTTTCGGCCTGCAGTTCGTGAAAGTCCAGGTTTCTTCTTTCGAGGGGAACCCGAATGACGCCACTCCATGGATTGGGTTTTGCTTTCAGGTTCGGACAAAAACAATCATGTTTCATCCTGGGTAATGACGCCGTCAAAACACTGTTCCCACTCTTCAATAAAGGTCTTCATGGGACCGTTGCACACATTCTTCCTCATCGTTTTCATTTCTCTTGTCAATAATCTAGGCGCCGCGCGGGATTAGCCGAGTGGTCTGAGGCGCTGCAGTCATGGACTGTGCGGCTGGTCCCGGCAGAGGTTCGAGTCCTCCCTCGGGCATGGGTGTGTGTGTTTGTCCTTAGGATAATTTAGGTTAAGTAGTGTGTTACCTTAGGGTTCAAAATGGTTCAAATGGCTCTGAGCACTATGGGACTTAACTTCTGAGGTCATCAGTCCCCTATTTTGGATGATTTGATCAATGGTCTCCTTCTTCACATCACTCACTGCCGTCAATGGTCTACCGCGTCGTGGATTCTCCAGTAGGGAGAAATCACCTTCTTTAAACCTCTGCAGCCACCACTGGGTACTGCTGCGATCCACTGAGTCCTCCTCATAAATAGGGAGCAACTCCCTGTGAACCGATGTGGCAGAGTCATAACCGGTCTTGAAGAGGAACTCCATCACCGACCGTTGTCGCAACCTGACATCTACTTCACTGTCCATTATGGCCCACCTGTAAATAAAAGAAAATATTTTTTATACCAACGTATAGCTAAATGTTCACAAAAAATTTCATCCTCCTCCTGCAAAAAAAATAAAAAAACTAGAGACGACAGTGCAAAACTTTTTGAACGCCCTTTGTATATGTGAAACAACCATACCATTGGGATTGATGTTCGGTGCCAAGTACTTGCGTTTTCGGCTACAGAATGCAGCAAACATACTGCTCCTCTCGCATTGTAAGTATCTTTTACTTCTTTAAACTGTTTGTGCGTCATAGATATAGATGCTATGGCACACCCAGATATTTGTTACCAACGAAAGGCGCAGTCAAACAACGTTGTAAAATGACGTATAACTGCTAAGAAGAAAACAAGAGAAAAGAAGAGATACGGGCAAGATACTAGACATTGGAGTAGGCCACGCCAATGTTTACGAGCTCAGCGTTCCTCGGAATTCACGCAGTCGGGTGTCAACGTGAAAGGTCACCCTGCCACGACAAGGGTAATAAATTAACCCACATTAGGGGAAACATCGTCACACATTTAGCTCAGAACAACGCACAGTCGGCGGAGTCTACTGCAAATTAGGTAATTGAGCCTTGCTGCCGGGTATCGAGCGCGCAACACGCACACACACACACACACACACACACACACACACACTCACACGTGTGTGACAGATACAGGAGACGGCGGAAACATGTCGGCGGTGCGGACGGAAGCGTATACGTGACACGTTCCCCTCCACGGGGCCTCGCTCTTCAATTATCGAGCGCCGATGGAGAGCTCCTGGCGGGATGGCCCCCCGTTCACAATCACTTATCACCTGCCGGCAGCGCTATACATAAGAAGCTAGCCTTCTGCTTGCAGTAGTCGTTTCTGCGCTGGCTGCCTTACGTGGCTACACGGGCACAGAAAGATGGTCGTTCCCATGACGACTGCGCAGAAGGAAGGCTACTCGAATGCCAGCTATGAGCGCTTCGGGAGGTACAGTAATCTCAATCACTGCACGTTACAACTAACATGGATTCGATGCTTATCTAAGCGTTCTGACGCAATAGCACGCGAGAGTAAATATTTTGCACTTCCTATTGTGCTCCAAATTTTGTGTAAGCGTACATCCTGTGTCAAACAAAACATAAATCAAAAATTCTGGTTTTTCCGTTGGCTACAATTTTAGAGCTATATATTGCAAAACACCGAAAGAGTAATGTTTAGCAAAGCGCTGACAATATAAAGGTAAGAGAAAACTGTTTCAGTAGAAGGAATGATCGCAACACGACATCCTTTCATACACCATACTAGATACATATCATTGAACGACAGTGACAATAGCTTTTATTGATAACATACATTTTTAACAACAAATATTCGCATTTATAAACTAATTTTACTTCGTTCATAGTATGTGGTTCTTTCTGCAGCGTTATTATTTCACAAACGTGGACGAAATATCGCGTAGAATGTACATATCACAAATTAGACATTTTTCTCTCTATTTTAATTTGTGAATTATATTAAAGTGTTAGCACTCAAAATTTATGTCTACTTGATCACAGCGCATTGAGATAATAGGTAATCTGAATTATATTTTTCACTTACCACAACCGCCGCAAAATGTTTCGTGCGGTAGTGTTTCGTTACATCTCCCCAATGTTAATGGCTACCAAAGTAAATAATTTGGATCAATGTGTGGCCAATCTTTGTGACACCCTTAACTTTAAGTATAATGTCGTTTTTCACTTTTTCCGAGATCAGTGTATATTTGCTAGATTATTGTTCCAATGCTTCGATTTCTTCACTGCATCTCACTAATATTCAAGTCTTTAAAACTATAAAAATTGTTATCATAGTGTGTCCGATACTTGCAACCACGATAATTTCAAGTGAACTATCAGTTACTATTTTCTTGACTTCTTCTTCTTTCGTTTCACCCTCTTTAGGGTACGCTGGATCAATAATTTCTTTGTGCGTTGTTCTTTTCTTACGGCCCAGTATTTCTTCATTCTTTCTGATCTTCTTCTCCTCTCTTCTTCCGAGATGAAGGATTTGGACTTTTGTGTGGATTTGTCTTGGAACCTTATGTTTTCATTTTTAGTAATTAATTTAGCAGTTCGATCAATAAGTGAATTTTCTGAAATATTTAATTCCACTAGGTCTTTCTCAGTTTCTTTAAACCAGTTGGGCTTCGTTTTTCGGTTATGGAAGAAGTCAAAGATTTGTTTAGTTAATCTGTTGGAATTCATTCTGAGAAGATGACCATAAAAATTTATTCTCCTTTTTCGCATAGAATCTGAAAGTTTTTCAATTTTCTTGTAGAGAGTTTCATTTTTAATGTATATAATCTTATTGTCTTGAAATTTTGGCCCAATGATTTTTCTTAAAATTTTTATTTCCTTTATCTCAAGCTCTTCCATTTGGCCTTTGAAATTCATGTTAAGTATTTCTGCTGCATACAGTGCTTCTGGCTTAATCACTGTCTTGTAATGTGTAATTTTGGACCCCCATGAAAGGGATTTTTTGTTGTATGTATTTTTTGTTAGTTGGAAGGCCAATTCAAGTTTATTTTTTCTGGATTCCATTGCTTTGCTTTCCCCAGCATTCCAAGTAATCCATTCTCCGAGATATTTGAATTCTTTTACTATTTCAATCTTCTGTTCTTGAACTTTGAGGTATTTACATGAGTGCTTGATGTTTGTCAATATCTTAGTTTTTTCAGAGGAGATGTGAAGACCAATTTTAGCTGCTTGTCTGTTTAGTTCAAGGATTTGCTCCCGTGCTTCTTCCATTGTTTCAGCAAACAGGGCCATATCATCTGCAAAAGCAATGCAATTTATTTTAAGGTTCTTCTTTTTGCAACCCAGTCTTATACCACTCTTAATATTTGTGTTCCATTCTCTGACTACTTTCTCAAGAGCACAATTGAACAGCAACAGTGAGAGCCCATCGCCCTGTCGCACTCCCGTTTTTATTTCAAAGGGTTCCGATGGTTCGCCCATAAATTTAACTTTCGAAAATGTATTCGTAAGGGTCGCTTTTACAATATTAGTTGTTTTCTTATCCAAACCCATTTCTTCCAGGACTGATAACAGAGATTCTCTATCAATCGAATCATATGCATTTTTGAAATCAATGAAGGAGATTACGTATGTCTTTGCCCTTGATTTTTGGTAAGCCATGATGTTTTTGAGGTTTAGTATTTGTTCCGAACATGATCTACCCTTTCTAAAACCTCCCTGGTATTCCCCGATTTGCGGATCCAATTGCGGCTCTGCCCTGTTCAAAAGGACTTTAGAAAGAATCTTGTACGTTATATCGAGCAGTGATATTCCTCTGTAATTATTGGGGTCTGTCTTCAAACCTTTCTTGTGGATAGGGTGGATGAGAGCTGTTCTCCATTCTGCGGGGATCTCTTCTTCTTTCCAGATTTGATCGAAAAAAAAACTTTAAGGATGTAACTGCATTTTTGTCAGCCTTTTTCCATAGTTCGGCCACTATTTGATTTTCTCCGGACGCCTTGTTGTTTTTAAGTTCTGAGATGACCTTCTGTAGTTCTTCAGTCGTCGGTGGTTCTGAATCCGGCTTCTCACGGTTGTTTGGAATGGATTCAAATTTTTCAAGGATGGGTTCACAATTCAAGAGTTTCTCAAAGTAGCCTGCTAGTATTTTGCAGTTTTCCGTGTTGTTGTGAGCGATGGTTCCATTTACATCTCGAAATTGGAGGGTGGGTGCTTTGTATCTTGATAACCTTTGTTTGAAAGTTCTGTAAAAACTCCTTGTGTTGTTTTTAGCAAATTCTTCATCAATTTGGAGGAGAGTTTTGTTTTCATGTGTCTTCTTAATCCTTTTTATATTTTTATCTACCAGTTTTCTAACTGTAATGAAATTCAGTCTACTTTCTTCTGTTTTCTGTGATTGCCAATTTTGCCATGCCTGTTTTCTCGGTTCAATGAGGGCATCACATTCCAGCGACCACCAGGCATGTTTCTTACTTTTTTTGTTAGGTGCTATCCGTTCAGCTGTAGTAATGAGGTTTTCCTTGATATCCCCCCAGCTTTGTGTCTGAATGGTTTCTGTTGCTTTTGTGAATTCATCTGATTTTAATATCTTTTCTGTGCTATACTTCCGACCCTTAATTTGTTTCATGCTGCGTTTCCTGTTTGGGATGACTTTGAACTTAATTTTAGAAAGGTAATGGTCTGAATCCAAGTTTGCACCCCTGAGTACCCTAACGTTCATGATTTCTTTGCTAGAAATCTTCTTAATTGCCACATGATCAAGTTGAAATTCCAGAAGGCTAGGATTTGGGGATACCCATGTTTTTTGTCTTCGTGGTAGTTTTTTGAAAGCTGTGGATTTAAGAATTAAATTGTGTGCTTGGCAAAGTTCTATTAGTCTCACACCATTTCTGTTTGTTCTCTTGTGTGCAGGATAGTTTCCAACTATTTTCTTGTATCTTTTTTCTTTACCAATCTGTGCATTAAAATCTCCAAGAAGAATGATGATGTTTTTATCTGGAATTTTCTGAATAATGTCATCTAGATGATTCCAAAAGGCCTCCACTTTTTCCTTGTTTTTCCTGTTATCCTCGTTTATAGGGGCATGTGCATTGATAATTGTGTAGATTTTGTTTGTGCTTGTGAATGTAAGACTTGAGATTCTTTCTGATTGGGAATCAAAGTCAGCTTGACTATATGAATCACTTTTTTTAAATTGATAGCTTGAACATGAATCACTCATTTGACGCGTTTCAATTAATTCTTAACCATCAACGTTAATCAATATCATGCACCAACATAAGAAATATTCATTTGTTTTCAACGACCACTTCATAATGGATCAGTATGAGTTAATCTTTGTTAATATGTACCGCTATGTAGAAATATTTTTTCGTTCTTTTTGAGTAATAATGACGGGTTCAGGATATATTTAGGAAATCACGTAAAATCGCTGCCAAAAGTATCCACTAGTCAAAACTAATCCTCAAACTCTTTCCGAACAAATGGAAAAAAAAATTTAAATTAGTACCGCCGGCCGCGGTGGCCGTGCGGTTGCTACGGTCGCAGGTTCGAATCCTGCCTCGGGCATGGGTGTGTGTGATGTCCTTATGTTAGTTAGGTTTAAGTAGTTCTAAGTTCTAGAGGACTAATGACCACGGCAGTTGAGTCCCATAGTGCTCAGAGCCATTTGAACCATTTTTGCTACAGTCTGGAACCGCGCGACCGCTACGATCGTAGGTTCGAATCCTGCCTCGGGCATGGATGTGTGTGACGTCCTTAGGTTAGTTAGGTTTGAGTAGTTCTAATTTCTAGGGGACTGATGACCTCAGATGTTAAGTCCCATAGTGCTCCGAGCCATTTGAACCATAAATTAGTATCTGTTTGTTGGAAACAATTCTTCCAGGAAGTTAGTGACAATTTCCTTATGCCAAACAAGATTTAAAATTGTTAATTCCTATGGAGTAGTCGACCTAAATTCATGTCTCTGCTATCCCGAAATATACACTGTTCTTGTTGCTTTGTGTCTTTAGCAGTCCGTCAGCGATAAGCCATAAACTTTCTGAATCATGAAAACTAACTCATGAAATGCTGTCACTAGGAACGCTCATTGTTCCTTTAGAATTAAAAGTGCTAAGAGGGACGATACGGACGAAACAAAACACCGCAAATCCAAACTTAGAGTTAGGTGAAAGTTAAATGTAAATTAAGAAGAAGCTGCAGTGAGGAGTAATAGGTTACATGCTCATGAAACAATGGATTCCTGCTACAAATTATGACCCTTTTTCAGAGACAGGGCGGTGTATGACAAGCACTTGCATTCATTTTAAGCATTAATGACCTGCCGGGCAGTATTAATTGCAGCCTACGTTTTGCGCGCTTCATGACACGTGAAAGACAAGTGTAAGGTGGCGACTGACTGCTATGACTTCACGGTAGTCATTTTACTTTTGGCAGAGGCCGGTTGAAACCTCATGGAAGTTAATTAGTAGATTAAGTTGAAGCCCCGAGAAAACATTTACCACATATCGCCATGAGATTATGCAGTTGTATATGAGAGAGAAATCGGATCTGCTATGCCAAATACGAAGTTCTGACATAGACGAAATAAATCGTTTAGTGAAGAAAGACGAGGTACCACATTTGGAAACGTGGCAGTACTGTATGAGGGACCGTCAAATAAAAACGAGACAGACGGAAAAAAGTAAGTAGCGTGTTTATTATTTCGAAAGTAATAAGCATAGCTGCTGATACGTTTATCCCACTATGAGACAAGATGGTCAATGCCTTCATGAAAAAAGGTTTGCAGTTGATTATTGAACCATGATTGTAGCCAGGGGTGCACCGCTTCGTCCGAAACAAATCGACGGCGGCGAATTTCTTTACTCGGGGCTCCAGAAATACGGAAATCACACGGGGAGAAATCGGGGCTGTTTGGAGGATGTGTAAGGGTTTTCAAGCGAAATTTCTGCAGCGTAGTTCAGACTATTTGCCGACAAAATGCTCGCCCACACATTTTTGGAGCCCTGAAGAAAAACAGTCGTACTACGGTATGTTGATGATTTTCACTTATGGACCGTCTGACAGCAACTGAATAAAACACAATTTTAGTGCCATACGCGTTTCGCCTTTATTTTCTGCAAGGCATCATCAGTGGCAGGTTGCGTAGACAGTTTCTTACATATTACGCTCCTGTTGCATTTTTGGTCTTGTTCTTCTTCCTACGAGCGCCAATTTGCTGTTTTTTCAGAATTCCACAGCACTATGCACTGAACGCTTGTTTTAATGTATAATGTCGCTGCGGTCCGGTCCCAGGTCGAAGGGCACGTGCACCTTCCGCCGACCACTGGCGACAACATCGATGTACCGTGGAGACCTCACGCCCCACGTGTTGAGCAATTCGGCGGTACGTCCACCCGGCCTCCCGCATGCTCACTATACGCCCTCGCTCAAAGTCCGTCAACTGCACATACGGTTCACGTCCACGCTGTCGCGGCATGCTACCAGTGTTAAAGACTGCGATGGAGCTCCGTATGCCACGGCAAACTGGCTGACACTGATGGCGGCGGTGCACAAATGCTGCGCAGCTAGCGCCTTTCGACGGCCAACACCGCGGTTCCTGGTGTGTCCGCTGTGCCGTGCGTGTGATCATTGCTTGTACAGCCCTCTCGCAGTGTCCGGAGCAAGTATGGTGGGTCTGACACACCGGTGTCAATGTGTTCTTTTTTCCATTTCCAGGAGTGTAGATTTGCTTCACATGAAGAGGTGCACTCCCGGCTATAGACACTGTTCAGTAGGTAACCGCTAACATTTCTCCATGACGGCGTGACTGTCTTGTCCCACAGTGGGATAAATGCATTAACAGTTATGGCGATTACTTGTGAAATAATAAACAGATTACTTACTTTTTTCCATCTGTCTCATTTTCATTTGACTGCCATTTATACATACTTCACGGGCGATACGAAAATTGCAAAAGAGGAGCTGCAGGAACACAGTGAGAGAACAGAGTAAACACCTTCTGGCTGTACTTGGGAAGCATGTGTCTCCCGCACTGAAGAGCAGCGGGGAATCGGCCACCGGCCGACACTTTCGCGACCTGTTGCCCGCCAGAGCACAGTGCTAGAGAGATCCCGGGGCTGGCCGCGTAAAATCGCCTTTACGAGCCCTCGGAATGTTACGCCCTGTTGACCTTTCTCCTGATGAACTTCACGGCCTAGGTAGTAGGCACAGTGGCCAACAAGTATCTGTCGAATCGTTTCGCATGATATTCCACTTCCGCAAATAAGACGGAATGACTGCTGAAATCTGTGTGTGGGAGAAAATTGTTATAGAATAGTTATTTATTTGCTCACCTTTGCGTTAGCAAGGAAAAAACAACGGGCTTGTATCATACAATACGAACAAATCTACACCTATATTCCGCAAGCCACATTACACTGTGTGACGGAGATGTGTCCGGTACTCCCACCCTCCCCTCCCCCTTCCCACTCCATTCAAAAATGACGCCTGGGAAAAGTAACTGTCGCTAAAACTCTGTATGAGCTCCAATTTCTCAGATCTTCTCATCGTGGTCGTTCCAAGAGACGAATGTTTGAGGAAATAACATGTTGCCCAGTTGTCCCTGTAAAATACGCTCTCAGAGTTTCAAAAGCAAACTTCTCCTTGATGCAGAACGCATCTCTTGTAATGTCCGCCTCTGGAGTTTGTTAAGGATCTCCGTAACACGGTCACGCTCACTAATCTTTCGCGTGGCGAAACGCGCTGCTCTTCCTTGGATTTGCTCTACGTCTTCTGCCAGCCTAAGCTGGTAAGGGTCCTACACTCATACGCAGTACTGAAGAATCGGTCTTACAAGAATTTTCAAAATTGCTTCTTCCGTGTACGAATTACATTTCCTGCAGATTCTACCAATTGTTACAGGACAGTCTTCTCCAAAACTGCTTTGGAATCTAATTAATAACCCACTATTCAAATTAGATTACCAAATCGATTCAAATTACTAGCGTCACAGGAAAGTACTCCTGAAACTGAAACAAAAAAGAATGATTGTCAATCTAAAAAGTACTTCTTCGCTTCAATTCTAAACAGTGAAGGACTTGTGTAATTTTTTCTGTAAGGCGGGTCAGCAGGCTGACTGACGGAGCGTAAGGACTGCAGGGTTACAACTGCAAGTGAGTGGTTAAGTTGTTCCTCGCTGAATGGCAAAGTCCCGGCCAGGTACACACTGTACATAAGAGCACTGTCAGAGACGGTGTCCCATGTTCCTGCCGGCCGTGGTGGCCGAGCGGTTCTAGGCGCTTTAGTCTGGGACCGCGCGACTGCTACGGTCGCAGCTTCGAATCCTGCCTCGGGTATGAATGTGTGTGATGTCCTTAGGTTAGTTAGGTTTAAGTAGTTCTAAGTTCTAGGGGACTGATGACCTCAGATGTTACGTCCCATAATAGTGCTCAGAGCGATTTGAACCATTTTCTTGTCCCATGTTCCGACAAGAGCTTCGTAGAGGAAAGCAGGTAGCATTCGGCAGGCTGTAAACTTACATTGCGAGAAGCAGCGTAGAGAATTCCTTCTAAAAGAATAGAGATCTGCAAGGGGATGAGAAAACATGAGGCACCCACAGCGAGAAGAATCTGTTGAGGTCAAAGGAGGCCAGCAATAATTTATGTTTAAGCTTTACAAAGCAGCCCTGGATTTGTTAACCAAAATTATTTTTGTGGCGGAATTGAAGACTCGTAAGTGCATGCGTGTGCAGGTGCTACCATTGGCCGAAACCTGAGATTACCTTCGTAGTGAGAGAGAATTTCTGGTTTCTGCTCCACTCCAACAGAGGAAAGTGTATCACTGGTTAATCACAGAAGATTCCTTAGGATATGGGAGACTGTCGTTATTTCTATAAATTATTTACTGGTCGGAACTCTGGACGTCTAAAGTGCCTGCCTAAGGAGAACCTAGATATGGCAGAACCGTCACGATTTTGAGGAGAGGAAGTAGACACTGCGTCTTGGATCATCAGATGGAGCGATCTCTTCGCCTCAGATCTGCACAGAGGCAAGTCTTTGTCTTAGACCTGATCATGGGTGACAGGGCTGAACTTACAGCTCAGCTATTATTGCAGCCATTCTCTGCACCTGAGTTTTAGAACGATAGTTAGCATTAGCCGCATTTGCATACGTCGTGACGAGGAGACCGCGAAGTCATTTACGTCGAGTTAGAGTTTTGCTTTTCTGAATTAATTCACACAGTCAGCTAGTTTAACTCAACATGCGCTTTGGCAAGGGAACTAGTGCTTATAGGTACTTTTATGGGCCGTTACTTTAATCTGTTAACTAATTCAGCAGTCATTGTCAGTTTACGCAAACACAGCTAATTGTATCATTGCAACTCCCTTTCCACCCACCTGCGCCAAGTTGCACTAGTGTTCACAAATACAGGACACCCTAAACAACTAGAGACAGGACGTTCATATTCACAGAACATGTATATTAGTATGTTCTACAGAAACAATCAGCATTTGACAATGTCGCCCCGCAGATTCAAGGACACAATCGATATCGCGGCGCAGCACCAACTACCGGTAAAAAACATTAGAAGCAAATAAACTCCCGACATCAAGTACATCCACTGAATGCAACATTCCCGAAAGTACGTCGTTCCTTCCGAAGATTTGGCTGAAAACAGACTCGGTTTACATTTTAAAACAATACTTCTTCGACAACAAACTTTAATGCATACCTCGCATACGATAACTTCGGATAAAGAGTTGGTGTTGAAAGTCTATTTGTGTCGAAGAAAAGCTTAAAAGTGCATAAATATGCAATCAACGCCTTGCAATCCTGCCAGTGCCGATGCGTGTGTTCCAATATTACACTATGTGATCAAAAGTATCCAGACACACACAAAATATACGATTTTCATATTAGGTGCATTGTGCTGTCACCTACTGCCAGGTACTTTATTTAAGGGGCCTCAGTAGTCATCAGCTATCGTGAGAGAGCAGAATGGGGCGCTCCGCGGAACTCACGGACTTCGAACGTGATCAGGTGATTGGGTGTCATTTGCGTCATACGTCTATATTTGGGATTTCCACACTTTTAAACATACCTAGGTCCACTGTTTCCGATATGATATTGAAGTGGAAACGTGAAGGGACACGTACAGCACAAAAGCGTACAGGCCGACCTCGTCTGTTGACTGACAGAAACCGCCGACAGTCGAAGAGGGTCGTAATATGTAATAGGCAGTCATATCCAGACCGTCACACAGGAATTCCAGACTGCATCAGGATCAACTGCAAGAACTACGACAGTTAGAAGGGAGGTGAGAAAACTTGCATTTCATGGTCTAGCGGCTGCTCATAAGCCACACATCACGCCGGTAAATGCCAAACGACGCCTCGCTTGGTGTAAGAAGCGTAAACATTGAACGATTGAACAGTTTTAAAACGTTGTTTGGAGTGACGAATCACGGTACACAATGTGGCGATCCGATGGCAGAGTGTGGGATGGCGAATGGCCGGTGAACGTCATCTGCCAGCGTGTGTAGTGCCAACAGTCAAATTCGGAGGCGGTGGCGTTACGGTGTGGTCGTGTTTTTCATGGAAGGGGCTTGCACCCCTTGTTGTTTTGCGTGGCACTATCACAGCACAGGAGTACAATGATGTTTTAAGCACCTTCTTGCTTCCCACTGTTGAAGAGCAATTCGGAGATGGTGATTGCATCTTTCAAGACGATCGAGCAACTGTTCATAATGCGCGGCCTGTGGCGGAATGGTTACACAATAACATCCCTGGCCTGCACAGAGTCCTGACCTGAGTCCTGTAGAACACCTCTGGGATGTTTTGAAACGCCGACTTCGTGCTAGGCCTCACCGACCGACATCAATACCTCTCCTCAGGGCAGCACTCCGTGAAGAATGGGCTGCGATTCCCCAAGAAACGTTCCAGCTCCCGACTGAACGTATTCCGGGGAGAGTGGAAGCTGTCATCAAGGCTAAGGGTGGGCCAACACCATGCTGAATTTCAGCATTACCGATAGAGAGCGCCACTAACTTGTAAGTCATTTTCAGCCAAGTGTCCGGATATTTTTGATCACATAGTGTATGTATGTATCGGTGCGATATTGGGTAATTGTATCGAACAAAATATCACATCGCATCTGGTATTGGAAAGTTTTTATCCATCAACAAAGAACTTGGAAGCGAAATGCATATTCATTTTGCAAAGTAGAATGTAAGGCGCTTATGATGAGACTGTGAAGATGAACTCCTGAGAAAAGAGCAAGTGAGTGTCACGGGACACAGTAGTGGAGATGCGGCTTCGCAGAGAACTTCATGTATCGTTTCGTTGATTAATGAATTTTGTTGCGACTGCAGTCGGCATGGCAAGACCGTAACTGGCCGTACAACAATACAAAATGAATGATGCGAGTAATGCTTCTGTTACACCACGTCAGTAGACGTTCGGGAGAGAGTGCACAATCACACTCGTGGCAGTATCCTGCCAGTATTATCTACGGCCACTAGCATCGTTTAGTGTTTGATGCTTTCGCATATTTCATGTTCCATCAGAAAACATGTTCCTGTGGCACCATCAGAAGAATGTTATAAAGATTTGAAGAGCTCAAAGAATAGTGGCTGAACATCAGATTCGTTGACGATCCATCCTATCCAGTAAAATATCGTGTGCCCACTCAGAGCTCACAAAATGTACAGACATCACTCATCTAGTGTCATTTATCTACAGTCTGGTTCCAAGGCTTGTAGAATCCAGCATGCATTGCTTTCCCTTTCCGTGTTAGGACTCCATCGTCACGGTCTTAGGTAGATAGTCCTGTTGTTCTGCCAAGTTAATCTGTTGGCACTGCGTCATTAGACGGACGGTCAGTGTGTCTGTTACGCGAAGAGTACGGATTCGATGATCCAAGGATTTTTCCTCGGTGTGTAGACTACACCGGAGGTTGCTCAGTCTCACGGACGTACACAACACGTTCTGATTGTTCCAAAGTACACACTGTCATTAATGAGCCACATAATTGTGCGTTCAGTATGTGTCCGTCCTTACTGTCACTGTGTATTAGCCAAAGGATGGAGTAGCAAACGGTTGAGGTATCCTCAGTCTGATGGAGTTCGTTTCAGATTACTGTTTGGAGACCGTAAAGCATTGAGCAAAGAAATTTAGAAAACTCTGAAGACAGAGTTAAAGGACTTCCTGCACATATATTTCCCCTTCCTTGTGGTTTGACAGCGGTCGCAAGACGTAAATAAGAGCATTCATTGTAGACCTTTATCATAGCTTATGTTTGCCGAAGACATGCTACGATGATATCAAAGGATTTTAACAGCTGTTAAATGAAATAGGTAGCGCCTTGAAAACAGGCTATAAAATTAAAACCAACAGGTCAGACAAGGGTAATGGAATGTACTTAAATTAAATAAATAGGATGGTGTTGAAGGCGTTCGATTGGAAAATGAGTTACCGGAAGTAGAAACCGGATTTTCATATCTGAGGAGCGATGCAATACACGATGTCAGGTGGAGAGGATACAAAACGAAGAGCAATTTGTTGTGCGCGACTTCCAGCACAACGGTAAGGAGAGGTGGGCTAAGAGTGGTGTGGGAACTGTCATCGTAGCCAAGTTGGACAGGAGCAGAAATGTTTAGTGAACAAGTAACACAGCAAACGGAAGATTTCCTTCACTTGTATTTCTCCAAACGTGGAAAGACTCGCCGGCCGGAGTGGCCGTGCGGTTCTGGGCGCTACAGCCTGGAACCGAGCGACCGCTACGGTCGCAGGTTCGAATCCTGCCTCGGGCATGGATGTATGTGATGCCCTTAGGTTAGTTAGGTTTAATTAGTTCTAAGTTCTAGGCGACTGATGACCTCAGAAGTTAAGTCGCATAGTGCTCAGAGCCATTTGAACCATTTTTGAAAAGACTCTTTACAAATGATGCAACGAAAAATAGAGCCCAGCTATCACAATGTCAACAAAGGTGAAGCACGAACGAAGGTGCTGCAGCATAGTGGCTCGAAGCGCGAGTGGGAAATCTACCGCCGACCGTCCTACACTGAAGAGCCAAAGAAACTGGTACACGTGCTAATATCGTGTAGGGCCCCCGCGAGCACACGGAAGTGCCGCTACATGACGTGGCAGGGACTCACTAATATCTGAAGTAGTTGTGGAGGGAACTAACGCCACACATCCTACAGGGCTGTTCACAAATCCGTAAGAGTACGAGTGGGTGCTGAATCACGTTCATGTCTAGGGAGTTTGGTAGTCAGCGGAAGTGTTTAAACTCAGAAGAGTATTCCTGGAGCCACACTGTAGCAATTCTGAACGTGTGGGGTGTAGAATTGTCCTGATGGAATTGCCCACGTCCGTCGGAATGCACAATTGACATGAACGGATGCAGGTGATCAGATAGGGTGCTTATGTACGTGTCACCTGTCAGAGTCGTATCTAGACGTATCAGGGGTACCATATCAATCCAACTGCACACGTCCCACTCCATTACAGAGCCTCCACCACCTTGAACCGTCCCCTGCTGACATGCAGAGTCCACGGAATCATGAGGTTGCCTCCACACACGTCCATTCGCTCGATACAATTTGAAACGAGACTCGTCCGGCCAGGCAACATGTTTTCACTTATCAACAGTCCAATGCCGGTGTTGACGGGTCCAGGTGAGGTGTAAAGCTTTGTGTCGTGCGGTCATCAAGGGCTTCAAAATCCTATATCGATGATGTTTCGTTGCATGTTTCTCACGCTAACGCCTGTTGATGAACCAGCATTGGAATCTGCAGCAATTTGCAGAAGGATTGCACTTCTATCACGTTGAACGATCGTCTTTAGTCATCGTTGATCCCGTTCCTGCAGGATCTTTTTCTGGCCTCAGTGATGTCGAAGATTTGATATTTTACCGGATTCCTGATATTCACGGTACACTCGTGAAATGGTCGTTCGGGAAAATCCCCTCTTCATCGCTATCTCGGAGATGCTGTGTCCCATCGCTCGTACATCGACTATAATACCACGTTCAAACTCGCTTAAGTGTTGATAACCTGCCATTGTAGCAGCAATAACCGATCTAACAACTGCGCCGGACACTTGTCTTACATAGGCGTTGCCGACCGCAGCGCCGTACTCTCCACTGGGTCTGTCGGATCACGCACAACCGCTATCGGCGTTGGACGGAAACTTGCAGTTCTGTTGTCAACTGTGATACGCCAATACGGTGGTATCGATATGTGATAACACGCAATCCTTCACTGTTCTCTCAGAACACCTGATATATATACACTGAATAATAGCACTGTGGGCTGAAACCGATCGTCGTTTTCAAAATGAAAGGGGAAATGCAACTGGTGCTGGCATTTTACGGAAAAATGAAATGGAGACTTATAGCAGTAGAAAAGTTTTCTGGAAAAAATATATTTTAATACTTAATGTAAATTTTAGTACTAGGTAATATTTGTGAAAATATTTGACTGCAGTGTAGCCTTATATGGAAATGGAACGTGGACGGCAAACAGACAAGAAGGAAATAGATGCTTCTTGAAATTTGGTAGTTCCGAAGAATGCTGAAGATTAGGGTGGCTAGGCAGGATAAATAATAAAAAAATTATGTCGAAATCTGACTAAATATACAGCTGACAGAACACATCGAGAGGCGTCAAGAATTAGCCACGTTGGTTATGGTAGCAACAGTGCGTTGGATGAGGAAGTAGGGTGTAAAATAGCAGAGGAATACCAAGATTTCACTACAGTAAGCAGGTTCATGTGTACGTAGATTGTAGTGTTGTACATATACGAGTTTTGCACAGGATAGGTTGGCATGGAGAGTTGCATCAAACCATTTTTCTCACCGAGGACGACAGCATCACATTCAGGCAGCATTCAGTAACTTAATTCTACGAATTATATTCTACTGTGTTTAGAGGGCACACCCAGTAACGAAAATTTTATACCGACTGTCACGTCTGGATTGGGACTCGAAATTGCTAGATCTGCTGGATGAGATAGTGTAACTGCATCGAGATTACGCAGGTTGGCAGGCAGAATATAATCAAATTAGAACACGTACAGTAGTATTTGAGTTGTTTTGCTTTATGCAGTTTGGTTTATGAACCTGTTAATTTTCTTACTGAGCTTGTTCTAATATAAAATGTTTTTCGTATTGATCAAATTATGTTTTAATAATACGCCGAAAATAACTTCGAATGCAAGCAGATAGCAAAGCCGAAATCAATATTTGTAACTGGCGATCAATAACATCAATGTGCCGGAAAATCCGTGACATTGAACCTCGTGTTCTGTCATCTAGCTAGCTATTTTCTCCCAGCTGGCATGCGTCTTGACATAGTCGTGGGAGAGTTACCGCTAATTATAATTCGCAGAACCGGCCTTATTAAGTACTCGAGTCCTTCGCGGTGACTGCACATATTACGTAACCAGTGTCTCATTGCAGTTCCATTCTCAGGAGCTACAAGCAGGTGACAAGCACACTTCTACTCGCAGTCATTCCTGCAGGAATAACGACAGTTCACAATCGGATAACCGCTACCTCTTTTTCTTACGTGATCAGGTCTGTTCATTAAAGAATGAAGGCATTAGGCTGCTACTAATGTTTTTTTCCGCTTTCACTAAGACAAGAAAAAATACGTATTGATTACGATGTTATAACGCCCACACAGAACGGAATTTTGAAAACGGGTCAATTATATTGCGTGTATCAAAGCTCTAGGGTCGAAACTGCACAGAAGGTAAAGGGTCCTAACCTAGCGCTATTGGGGTTCGGGATCTATGATTAGAAATTAATATTCCAGGCGGTACACTGTCTTAATAGAGCAGTGAGTTTGTAAACCGAATATGTTGCATGATAAACAACTGCCTGTTGCATTCAAGTTGCACCAGGTTAGCTAATGGGGCATTTGGTACCGTCCCGATCAAATAGTATACGTAGCACATTCGGGATTTGTTGCCACAGTTAGTGGAGACTGTCTCTCTTGCTGTTTGTCAGATGATGTGATTTCAACACGACTATCGACCATCCTACCTATAAGTAAAGTGCATGGCACGAATGGCTGGGAGAACCCGAAGAGCAGGTTCAGCCGCCTAATTGGAAAGGTTTTCCCTATCGTTCACGGCTCACACGGCTGCAGACACCTTTTCTTCGCAAAGTATGAAAGCTGTGTAAGTAAATGTATTTGGTAAGCGTTGTTGACTGTAATGATGTGTATGTAGTGTTGTGTCATGTTCGTGTTGGATGATGAAAGAACAGAGAGGCTACGTGCCAGCACATAGCCTACGCCTCTCGAAAAGCACCAGGGAGGCATCCGGCGGACAAATCACCTCAACAATCTTGCATGGTCTTCACTTTATGAGGCACTGCGGAAAGGTTTGCCATTTAATCCAGGGCATTGTCAGAAAGACTGGTAATCTGCAGCTCCATGCCACCACTCCTCCCCCGCCGGCCAAATACTAGGAGTGAAAATATCGTGCAGAACCGGTATAAGAACCGGCTTATCCCCTGGTCGAGCACCACCGCATAGGCGTGCGTTAGCGACCTTTCTCTTTCTCGACTTTTGGTGTGGACGGACGTGACATGACGCTTCTTCAACTTCATCGTTGAATGCTTCACTCCGTTTTTTATTACAGAGGGCAGTCATCCCTCTGACCAAACACGCTGAGCTACTGTGGCGGCTAATCTCGAGTACGAATGCGTGCATCCTACCTATACAGTATACCACTGAAAAACAGATACCCCCATGGAATATTAGGAGATACTGTTGCGTGGCTATCGTAGTCACTGGATCTCAATACCACGGATTTCCCTATGACGTTGCATCAAGTCACTGGTGTATGAAACCTCAGTAGAAATTAGCAAGGGACTGATTGATGCCCGTCCAGGGATATCTGAGAGAGGGTGGCAAAATTTTATGCGCCATTGCAAAGTATGCATTGGGATTGGCGGACTTCATCTTTTACAAATGTTATATTGATATACTACTTTTACACATACTATATTGATATGGTACTTGTACAAATACTATATTGATTTGTCTCGAGGAATGAGTGTAAAAAAAAAAAACAAATTATAATAGTTGGATCACGTAATACAATGCCGTCCCTGTAATGATGATGATGCAACAGATGTATCAAGCACATTAATTATCTCCTGCACCAGTTCCTCATGATGAATTTTGAAGCAGTTGATATATGTTATGACCAGCGCAATTCGTCTCGCTGAAAAATATCTTTCATTCGTATAGCTTTTATTTCTGTGCATCCAGTTTCTGTGAAATTAGGGTTTGTCTTCTTCTAGTTTCTACAGCTGCTATGTACGTGTGCAATTCACTATGGTACGTATCATGGAACAGTCTAGATAGGAGTTTTCTATAACTTTTCCAGATAAATAATTTTATCAGAATGTGTTAATGAAGATGTGAGAAACGGAAATCGAATAAATATGGATATAATATATTTACAAGCCCTATTAAATTAAGACATTTATTATACTTAACTATGTTTTAAAAAAATTGAGATACCGGACTCAGGATTTACTTCTCTGGCCAAGTAACTCGACATTTCTTGAATAAGTTTCATTGTTCACTGTTACCTTTGCAGGATTATTCAGGAATAGCAGTATCTTATTACAAAGGTTCTTGCACTTACTGGGTGAGATTAAAAGAGGAGATACAGAAAATTGTGTGTGTGTGAAATCTTACGGGACTTAACTGCTAAGGTCATCAGTCCCTAAGCTTACACATACTTAACCTAATTTATCCTAAGGACAAACACACACACCCATGCACGAGGGAGGACTCGAACCTCCGCCGGGACCACCCGCACAGGGCAGGACGGGTGGCCGAGCGGTTCTAGGCGCTACAGTCTGGTACCGCCCGACCGCTACGGTCGCATGTTCGAATCCTGCCTCGGGCACGGATGTGTGTTATGTCCTTAGGTTAGTTAGGTTTAAGTAGTTCTAAGTTCTAGGGGACTGATGACCTCAGAAGTCAAGTCTCATGATGCTCAGAGCCATTTGAACCATACTGGTGCAAAATAACGTCCTGATACACCTGACCTGTTACAGTTCCTCTGTGAAAGACATGCAAGGGGAGTACGTGCACCAATCATAATCCCACCCCACACCATCAAACCACGACCTCCATACAGGTCCCTTTTTAGGACATTATGAGGTTGGTATCTGGTTCCTGATTTACGCCAGATCAAAACCGAGCGAGAATCACTGTTCAGACTAACCTGCACTCGTCCGTCAACATAACCTGGGACAATTGTGCAAGTGACCATGTACCGTGTTCTTGACACCAGGCTTTACGGGATCTCCTGTGACCAGGCGTCTGTGGAATGCACTTTGCAGGTCTCCGAGCAAATAAACCATGTCTGTTCTGCTGTCTGTAGACTGTGTGTCTGGAGAAAACTGTTCCAGTGACAGCGGTAATGTCCCGAGAAAGACTACCTGCAGTACTCCGTGGCAGTCTGCAGGCTCTGATGGTGAGATATCGGTTTCTTGTGGTATTGTACACTGTGGTCGTCCAGTACTGTAGCACCTGGACACGTTTCCTGTCTTCTGGAATCGTTGCCATGATCTTGAGATCACACATTGTGGCACACGGAGGGCCCGTGCTACGACTGCTGTGTTTGACCAGCCTCCAGTCGCCCTGGTACTCTACCCCTCATAACGTCATCAATATGTGTTCTTTGAGCCATTTTCATCACACAGTCACCATTAGCACGTCTGGAAACGTGTGCACACTTACTCGCTGCACCGTACTGCGATATGCACCAACACACCTCTGCGTATGTGAACTGCTGCCAGTACCACCGAGCGATGACCGCAGGTCAAATGCACCGCATGGTCATGTGATTTAAACCCGCAAACCACCCACGAGAGCGTCGTTTCACCATGTATCAGCATTATCCTTAATTTGTGAGCATGAGTGTCGGTTCGAAGGAACCTTCGTGAACGGAGCGCAGTGGTTCGCAATTTTCCGATTGGTGACTGGCATCTTTTGGCGGCAAGGAATAGGCAGGATATAAGTGAGCGCCAAGAGGGAAGCAGATCGGGGTAGGACGCGAAGCGTCCGCATCGAATTCAGGTTAGGACGCCGTGGTGTCCCGATCGACTTGGCTTTGCAGCACAGTAGAGACTGCCACATCTTGGAGTCCCGCAAAAGTGCTGACAACTCCGTCTTCGCGAAGGGGCCAGCACATACGTACCGCACAACTTGACGCAGCCCAATCATAGAGTACGTATGGTAAAATTAATTCGCAGCACAGGCAAAGTAGTTCAATTTGATTTCACACTTGTGGAATCCAGAACGATCGTATTCTCCTCTGCTTTTGCACTGGTAATGAATGCAGGGACGTCAGGATTTTAGTCGCAAACTTTCAGTCACTGCTCCGATCGAGAATCGGAGGATTAAATAGCTGTCAGTTATCGCTGAACTTCGGGAGAGAGAAAATTCTTGAGAGGGCAAGAAGTAATTTAACATTTACCGAAGTGACATTGCGTTCCATTTCATCTTCACGCTAATTTGGATAGATGTAACCGTCACAGGTTTTTGATTATTCCTTTTATATGTTGATCCCGTAAATGTGTTTATGAATCAACGTGAGTATTGAATTTAATCATTGTCTCTGGTTCGACACCTTCACTAACTTAAAGTTGTAGGCTTCTAATCTGTGTTCTCGAAGATATTAGCAGTCAGCTCAAGATCACAGCCAACACATTAGTCCACACAGATAGTGTTAGTCAGAGTGAATTTTTGCGCAAACTCCCCAATTTAAGAGCTATGCCTAGAGCCGTAGTTTTCGCGTTATCCATTTAACTTTAGGTAAAAAATTTAGAGGTTAGTTCTTAAAGAGGGTGGTTAAGGGAAATCTTGCACCGCGGGTTTTGTATGAAGTAGTCTCATAAGCCCGGTTAGATATATTTAAATATTTGTTATCCATAGTAAACTGTGCAAGCATTCATCTGACTCTGTCACATACCTCACATATGATACACTGATATAAGAGAAATTGAGACTCATATAAATACAGACGTTTTATTGTAGCTTCATACGCGGTAGCTCAGGAAGCAGCTAGTACCTCCGCTACACTCTGTAAGTGGCTTCGGGGTATACATCCCAGTTAGACAGTCCTTTGAACTGTCATGTCCGCAACATAAAGTCACGCTCTACCGTAATGAAGCACGGTATCTCTTGCCTGAAACTCTGGTCTCTTTGCTCGTTAGATACGCTGCAGTGTGTGTGTGTGTGTGTATGTGTGTGTGTGTGTGTGTGTGTGAATACCTAGAGGGCCAAACTGCTGAGGTCATCGGTCCCTAGTCTTACGCACTACTTAAACTAACTTATGCTAAGAACAACACACACACCCACGCCTGACGAAGGACTCGAACCTCCGGTGGGAGGATGCAGTATGTCCAACAACGAGCATCCTTCATTATTAACAGTTGTTCCACTTCCATCCGTGGCCGATGTGTTTCCATCAATCGTTCCACCTGAACTTGTATTATCTTGGACACACCGATCATCTTGCCGAAACCTCTGGAGACGTCGGAACCGACTGTTTCCATTCCTTATCGCGTTCCTGTATTCTGGTAACAACTTATTGAGGATAGGTTTGCCGAACTATAACCAGATCTGTGAAGCAGGTCTGTCTCTGCACATTGTGTTAGAAGGAAGGTCATAGGATGTCACACTGATTGTACTTGATGACTTGCCTAGCACCATAGGAAACACGTTTAGGTGGTAAACACCAGCGTTTCCTGTTGTAAAATGAAAACTTCCACAGCCAGCTATATCATACTTATTAAAATCTTTAAGGCTGTTACATTGTGGTCGATGAATTTCTTATTAAAACCCAACTATTCGTCCCCGTCTGCAGAAGACATCTTCGAGGGCGGTTGCATCTTTTTTGAAGGTCCGATGCACACACCGTTGTTTGGAAAGCTAAAATCTGCCTTGAAAAGATCTCCTCCGCCGACGGCGACGAAACGTTGGGATTCAGCAAGAAATTCATCCTTCCACGGCATAATAGCCCGGAATATTCTAATAAGTGTGATCAATTTTTCCGAGCACAAAATTTCGTCTCCCTGATGCTTAATACTGCAGGCGTACAGCGATTTATGAGTTACGTTTTCTCCTGCGTTTTTTGGCTACTTTTACCTCGTCAGTATGTCTAAACTTAATGCATATGTCTGCAATATCCTTTAGAAACAGAACAGGATTAGAGGTAGGTCGTTATTCAACATGTAGCATCAGACCATCTCATAACCGTTGTATAGTTTAGATATCCAGCCACTCTCGTTGTTAATGAGTACATTGAGTTACTTGCAGGAGACAGACAGCTGAAATTTAAGTTTAGCTGCATGAATATGTCCTAGTATTTTGCGCTTTTATGTGTTACGCGTTCGTATAAAGGACAGAGATCAACGTTTTTGGTAATCCCTTTGGATAGCTGCATGTGCGAATCTCTCGTGATCAATACAACATACTAGCAGATTATTACCGTGGGTACACAATAAAAAACTCGACCAAAACTATGCCCATTGTTCTTGATTATTTTTCAGTATCATCTTTTTCTTGCAATACCGGAGGACATAATTCATAATCGATTATTATCGACTAATACAGCAGGGTCTATCGTGACTCCTAGCAGCGGAGTGACTAATCTACATTTAAATCACATACATTCTATACTTTTTATCATAAGAAATGTTTATAACAGCAGAACATTGATAATTCCGTGGGCACCATACAATCTTTCTGAAACTGTATTTTAGGATTTCTGCAAGAAATCCATATTTTGGGTGTTGGAACCATTTTAATTCATCACATCATATTTTGTACCATGAATTGAGGATCTATACCACCTAAAGATCATAACAGATATCTGGGAGGAAATAGTCACTTGCGTGATTCCAAAATTGCGTCGCGTATTAACGACAGAAATTATGATGCAATACTACAATTCAGTTAAACGACTATCTCCAAAAGTAATATGACTCAACTGATACTAGAGACCAAAAGAAAATGTTTTACACATAAAATCGTAACCCAAACACATTAGGTGAATTAATATTAAGAAGATATTAATCACAATATTAAATTCTCCATAGCTTCGGAAATACTAGAGACTAGCAAAATCTAAGACTAATTGCAATAAGCACAAAAATTCCTTTAACACGAAAAATTTTACACGTCATACCACAATTCTAAATGTCGTAAAAATTATATTTACTTTGATTTAGTAAGATGGCAGAACGGGTTATTGAAGGAATAGTTCACGTAACTATTAGCCCCGCCACAATAGGAGGTTGCTGGTTCTTACCTCCACATTTCAAAATGGTTCAAATGGCTCTAAGCACTTTGGGACTTAACATCTGAGGTCATCAGAAGTGGAAACGCGAAGGAAGGTGGTTATAACAAATCGCATGAAATCAGCGGGAGAAGTTCCAAGTTCCAGCAGTCCATCTAGAACAATGTGCGTAGGGAGTTGAAAAGATTGAGGTACATACATCGAGCGGCTCCTCGTGATCCACACATTTCTGTACTCAGTGCCAGGCGACGGTTGCGATGGTGTAAAAAGCGATGTTACTGGACACTGGATGACTGGAAGCGAGTGATTTGGGAATCATGGATCATGCTGTATCCACGTGGCAATCCGTTGGAAGGGTTTGGGTTCGGCGAAAGCCTGGAGAGTGTATGATGTATGTATAACGCTAACAGTGAAGTGCGGAGGATGTCGTGCTATGGTATGGGGGTATGGTCCCTTTTTTGCGCTTAAGAAAACGTTAAAAGCGAAAGGATACGAACACATTTTACAGCATTGTGTACTGCATGCAGTACAGAAACAGAGGAGTTCCTGGCAAATATCAAGTGTGTGCGCTGTCATTTCATGAGTCAGCATCCGGGGTACCCATCGTGCACGGATCTTCCGATAACCAAGCAACGCTCTAATGTGACCCACACATTCTTGTGAAATGTTGATTGTGCTTGCAGTTTCTCTCTGAGTGATACGACGATCGTCCTGAATCAATCTGTCAACGTTTTGCTTGTTAATCTCGGTGGTTACTGTCACAGTACGTCCAACTCTTGTTTGTCACGCAGGTCAGATGTTCCCGCCTCAACATCTTTAAACTTACTCGCCCAACGACGCACAGTACTCACATCAACACAATCACCATAAACTGCTTTCATTGGCTGATGAATCTCCTTCGGGGTGACACCCTCTGCTGTCAAGACCGTCTGTGCAGTGTTCCATACTTTACAGTGTAACAACACAGCCGTTCAATGCTAAGGCTTCCCTCCAACTGGAGCTGTAGAGAAGAGGCTACGGAACAAGCCAGTACCTGCCGCATACCAATGCTGCCAACTGTTGAAGAGTTACGAAGGTGGAGGCATTACTTTTCAGTCAACCCTCGTATAATAATAATATATATGATTGCTGACTGAATTCAAAAATTTAAAATGCTGCCATTATCTACTCATTAACAGATATAATCTTATGTTACAGTTTAATAATAAAACAAATATTACAGTTAGTAACTATGTATATGTCTTTAGGCAGCATAACTAAGGACACAAATTTCCCAGGGTGTATTCATCCATTAATTGACAATGAGAGCTCTTAGGGACTTCCAGCAAACTTTAAACAGAAGTTCAAATCTTTTTTGAACTTTTCTTGGCTTGCATGCTTAGAGTCAGATATTTAACCCATTAAGTCATTTGTAAATCGATCAGAAGTTTGCAGCTGCTTTGTATATGGAAGTTCGATTCTTTAAAGAATGGGGGCTTATTAGCAGTGCACTGCTGGAACATTTGCCTCTGTTAGTGCTTCTATAGCAACGACCAGGCGACCTATACCATCATGAAACATTGCGCTTCAACTTTGCCTCTAATGGTGTCAGAAAAACTGGAGGAAAACTATTCAGAGTATTTGTTTTAACCTGAGACAACTAAATATCTCGAAAACGATGCATTGTACGAAAAAAATGTTTTAGAAAGAAAGTTAGTAATAGTGGAGGGGGAATGTATATGTTCTACAACTGGAAACAAACGAACAAACACCGTCCGAACAGACCTTGGAGGCTCAATTGCACCTGCCGACCCCCACGTCATCTTCAGCCCCTAGGCGTCACCGGATGCGGATAAGGAGGGGCGTGTGGTCAGCAACCCGCTCTTTCGGCCATTGTCAGTTTCCGAGACTGGAGCCACTACTTCTCGATAAAGTAGCTCCTCAAATGGCCTCGCAAGGGCTGAGTGCACCCCGCTAGCTAATAACATTCAGCAGAGCGGGACACAGATCCACCCAAGTGCTAGCCAAGTCGGACAGCGCTTAACTTCGGTGATCCGACGGGAACGCGTGTTACCACTGCGGCAAGGCCGTTGGCCTGTACTATACCTGGCCCCCTCCTAACCACTCCTCCTGCGTGGACGGAGTGAAGTTTTATTTTCAAATGGGAACCCCCCCCCCCCCCCCCGTCCCCCCATGGTTCAAATGGCTCTGAGCACTATGGGACTCAACATCTAAGGGCATCAGTCCCCTAGAACTTAGAACTACTTAAACCTAACTAACCTAAGGACATCACACACATCCATGCCCGAGGCAGGATTCGAACCTGCGACCGTAGCAGTCAAGCGGTTCCGGACTGAAGTGCCTAGAACCGCACGGCTACCGCGGCCGCCCCCGCCGCCCCCCCCCCCCCCCCCCCGTTTTTACTGCATATTTGTATTCCACGCCAAAAAATACGCGCGGTTTACTCAAACCATTGTTTTCCATACATGGTAGATGACGCTGTAATCGACAAATATTACGTTTGGCTGATTTTGCAAAATAAGAACCGACGAAATTGTTTCTATATTTCACTTACGATGTGAAAGGAAACTTTTGTGTTCTAACGGTTGATATTTATGTTCGAAATTTACTTCAGTTTTGCAACTTTGACTGCACAGTACAATATTGTTAGCCATTTTAACGTCTGGTTAGAAAGTACGTTTATCGTGATGTAGGAACAACGACGTGGGTGTAATAGTTTTTTGTTCCAATACGAAATGCCTGACATAGGTGAGTCCACCTATCTTGCACTATTGGGGTTTTTGATTTCGTGATTCTCCTTGCCTTCCACATTGGGGTCCTTGATTTCGCTGAGTGACCTTGTGTCTTAGTATCACTGTAACTCGCGACAAATGCTCAAATACAAAGATTTACATTTACATCGTAAATGAAATGTAGAATCAAATGCGTCGGTTCTTAAATACAAAAACAGGCACACTGGATATTTGGTGATTACAGCACCATCAACCACGAATGGTAAACAATCATTTGAGTAAACCACACATTATTTTTGACGTAAATTTCGAATATGCAGTTTAAGTGGGAGGTTTCCGTTAGAAAATAAAAAGTTGATCCCGCCAACACAGGAGGGGTGGTTAGGAGATGGCTTCTTGTAACAGAAACAGATGTCCCCTTTAGTATCAACTTTTCACCTATAACATTTTTTTCGTACGATGCGTCGTTTTCGTGATTCTTATTCGTCTCAGATTAAAAAGAGAATCGTGTACAAGCAAGAGGGTGCTTGTATGCCGCCCCAAACCCTCCCTTCAACCCCACCCCTCTCTCTAGGTATCCTGACCTCTATGCTATTGACCTCATTTCTGTCTGCATCGGGAGAGATGGACGCATTGTCTCCGCGAACTGTGCGCGGTCGCTGAGCGGTCATTCCTTTGGTGTACTCCTCATCAGTTTCGAAGTCGGATGTCTTCATGTCACGATGCGTCTCCTTAGTCATCATATAGAAAAGATAGTTGTCGAACTGGACACATTCGAGAATGAAAAGCGACCCTTCCGCTGCTGAACGGGAATCCTTTTTCCTCTAGTCCTATGCCGTCATGCGACACCACAGTGGTGTCGTCTGCATAGTATCGCGCAGTGGCCGGCGACAGCAGTATAGTATCTTTTGCATTCTGTTGGTGTTTTGTTTAGGTAACAATAAGTTAGACGCGTCAACAAGTGTTTTATTTTTATAAGTTCTTATGCCATTTCATCATGGCGGAGGAGAGAGACAATACGATTATTTACGATGAATTCGCGGACGTCTTGTCTGGCGTTCGGGACGACTTGGCCGATTGGGAAGAAGACATTGGATATAAAAAAAATGAAACTTAAGCAGAATCGTAGGAAGATAGTGAAATACGTTCAAGAAGAAATCGGCGAACGCTACGGTTGTCAAACTGATTCGGCTGAATCAGACGAAGAAGACAGTACACAGTGCTGAGACTTTAATTTACCGAGGACCAATAAAAAATTTGAAGGGTCCCCGGGTCCAAACATATTTCCCAAAATTACACAGAGCGTCGAGGATATCGTAGAATTATATATTGGGAACGATCTATTTGAATATATTAACAACGAAACCGACAAGTACTACAGTCAAAATTGCAACAGAAGGAAACTGGATTTTAAAAATGCCAAATTTGTCGCCGTTACGGGGCCCGAACTTAGAAAATGGTTTGGGCTTGCTATCCTTATGGGAACTGTAAAAAAAGCAAGGATCGATGATTATTGGTCAACGAATTCGTTGACAGACACACCGATATTTCGGAAAATGATGTCGCGCAACCGATTCAGAAAAAATGTTATCATTTTTACATTTTTCGGACAGCAACAATAAACCGCGTAATGCCGACCGGCTTGTCAAAGTGCAATTCGTAATTCAGAAGTGGCTGTAAGCACTATGGGACTTAACGTCTGAGGTCATCAGTCTCCTAGACTTAGAACTACTTAAACCTAACTAACCTAAGGACATCACACACAGCCATGCCCGAGGCAGAATTCTAACCTGCGACCGTAGCAGCAGCACGGTTCCGGACTGTAGCGCCTAGAACCACTAGGCCACCCCGGCCGGCGCAATTCGTAATTGATCATTTTTCCAAAAAGTTTAAAGAAACGTTTAACCTAATTCAAAATATCTCAGTTGACGAAGGAATGATACCGTGGCGTGGACGGTTAAATTTCAAAGTTTACAATCCGTCGAAAATTACGAAATACGGCATACTCATTCGGATGCTGTGTGATTCGAGTACGGGATACACTTCCTGATTCAAGATATATTCCGGCGATGGACGGCCTTTAGGAAAAGCAGTGATGGAACTATTGACACCTTGTGATGTAAAGTGCCATCACCTCTGCATGGATAATTATTATAACAGTGTAGAACTTGCAAAACGAGGATCATGGAATGCAGTCGAATTAAGTCGGGTGATGCTGAAGGAATTAGATTAGGAAATGAGACGCTTAAAGTAGTAAATGAGTTTTTCTATTTGGGGAGCAAAATAACTGATGATGGTCGAAGTAGAGAGGATATAAAATGTAGACTGGCAATGGCAAGGAAAGCGTTTCTCAAGAAGAGGAATTTGTTAACATCGAGTATAGATTTAAGTGTCAGGATGTCGTTTCTGAAAGAATTTGTATGGAGTGTAGCCATGTATGGAAGTTAAACATGGACGATAAATAGTTTGGACAAGAACAGAATAGAAGCTTTCGAAATGTGGTGCTACAGAAGAATGCTGAAGATTAGATGGGTAGATCACATAACTAATGAGGAAGTATTGAATAGGATTGGGGAGAAGAGAAGTTTGTGGCGCAACTTGACCAGAAGAAGGGATCGGTTGGTAGGACATGTTCTGAGGCATCAAGGAATCACCAATTTAGTATTGGAGGGCAGCGTGGAGGATAAAAATCGTAGAGGGAGACCAAGAGATGAATACACTAAGCAGATTCAGAAGGATGTAGGTTGCAGTAGGTACTGGGAGATGAAAAAGCTTGCATAGGAGATAGTAGCATGGACAGCTGCATCAAACTAGTCTCAGGTCTGAAGACCACAACAACAACAGAACTTGCAGAGAAATTACTTGAAAAGAAAAAATTGAGTTTGTGGAACGATACGGCAAAATCAAGGATTTCCGGAAAATTGAATCGCGCGAAGGTCTATGTGTTTGAAGCTTGTCATCAACGGAAAGGTGACAAGCGGCCAGCGACAATCCGTGTAATCCGAATCAGCGCTGCCGGCACCAAGCGATTAAATTTGTACGAGACGTGTGGACGGCAAAGTGTTAATATTCGTAAACAGTAAAGAAGTTGTGCGTCCGCAAGCCCTTCCTCGGCGAGTGCAGTGCCGCCTCCAGCCGCGCCCCGCTGCCTCGCACGACAGACAGTGCAGACGCGCGCCAGTGGCAGTGTCCAAGGCCGGCCCCCTGCCCGCTGCCCGCTGCAGCGGCTGCGCCGGCTGACACACTGACCCAGTGCGGCCGCACTCCGCGTGCCGGCCAGCCACGAGCGCGAAACAGACGGCCTGCCTGCAGGCGCCGGCTCTCAGCCGCGGGAGCGTCCGGCACAGTGTCTGTTCCGCAGTCTGCACATCTTCACGTTTAAACATCGCAAACTCAGTATGTGCCCATTACTGCACTGTTGTCACTACCCCATTGTCCACCCCCAAATCGATACCACTATACAGTGCGGTCCATTGATCGTGACCGGGCCAAATATCTCACAAAATAAGTGTCAAACGAAAAAACTACAAAGAACGAAACTTCTCTATCTTGAAGGGGGAAACCAGATGGCGCTATGGTTGGACCGCTAGATGGCGCTGCCATAGGTCAAACGGATATCAACTGCGTTGTTTTTAAATAGTAACCCCCATTTTTATCACATATTCGTGTAGTACGTAATCAGATATGAATGTTTCAGTTCGACCACTTTTTTCGCTTTGTGATAGATGGCGCTGTAATAGTCACAAACGAATAAGTACGTGCTATCACGTAACATTCCGCCAGTGCGGACGGTATTTGCTTCGTGATACATTACGCGTGTTAAAATGGACCGTTTACCAATTGCGGAAAAGGTCGATATCGTGCTGATGTATGGCTGTTGTGATCAAACTGCCCAATAGGCGTGTGCTATGTATGCTGCTCGGTATCCTGGACGACATCATCCAAGTGTCCGGACCGTTCGCCGGACAGTTACGTTATTTAAGGAAACAGGAAGTGTTCAGCCACATGTGAAACGTCAACCACGACCTGCAACAAATGTGAATGCGCAAGTAGGTGTTTTAGCTGCTGCCGCGGCTAATCCGCACATCAGTAGCAGATAAATTGCGCGACAATCGGGAATCTCAAAAACTTCGATGTTGAGAATGCTACATCAACATCGACTGCACCGGTACCATATTTCTATGCACCAGGAATTTGGCGACGGCTTTGAACGTCGTGTACAGTTCTACCACTGGGCACAAGAGAAATTACGGGACGATGACAAATTTTTTGCACGCGTTCTATTTAGCGACGAAGCGTCATTCACCAACAGCGGTAACGTAAACCGGCATAATATGCACTATTGGGCAACGGAAAATCCACGATGGTTACGACAAGTGGAACATCAGCGAACTTGGCGGGTTAATGTATGGTGCGGCATTATGGGAGGAAGGATAACTGGCCCAAATTTAATCGATGGCAATCTAAATGGTGCAATGTATGCTGATTTCCTACGTAATGTCCTACCGATATTACTACAAGATGTTTCATTGCATGACAGAATGGCGATGTACTTCCCACACAGTGGATGTCCGGCACATAGCTCGCGTGCGGTTGAAGCGGTATTGAATAGCATTTTTCATGACAGGTGGATTGGTCGTCGAAGCACCATACCATAGCCCGAACGTTCACCCGATCTGACGTCCCCGGATTCCTTTCTGTGGGGAAAGTTGAAGGATATTTGCTATCGTGATCCACCGACAACGCCTGGCAACATGCGTCAGCGCACTGTCAATGTATGTGCGAACATTACGGAAGGCGAACTACTCGCTGTTGAGAGGAATGTCGTTACACGTATTGCCAAATGCATTGAGGTTGACGGACATCATTTTGAGCATTTATGGCATTAATGTGATATTTATAGATAATCACAGCATGCGTTCTCAGAAATGATAAGTACATGTATCACATTGGAACAACCAAAATAAAATGTTCAAACGTACCTACGTTCTGTATTTTAATTTAGAAAACCTACTTGTTACCAACTGTTCGTCTAAAATTCTGACCCACATGTTTGTGACTAATGTAGCGCCATCTATCACAAAGCGAAAAAAGTGGTCCAACTAAAACATTCATATTTCTTTACGTACTACACGAACATGTAATAAAAATGGGGGTTTCTATTTTAAAATACGCAGCTGATATCCGTTTGACCAAAGGCAGCGCCATCTAGCGGGCCAACCATAGCGCCGTCTGATTTTCCCCTTCAAACTAGGCAAGTTTCGTTCTTTGTTGTTTTTTCGTTTGACGCTTATTTTGTGAGACATTTGGCCCGATCAATGGACCACCCTGTATAAAGACAGGTCGTAGTTGCCCCCCCCCCCCCCGCCCGTGGTGGATGCCACCGGGTCAGATGCCTGTTGCTGTGCAGTACTAACGCGGCATCGTCAAACCCTTGCACCCAAATAACGCTCCTCTTACTGATGCCGCAAATCGTCGGTCCTACCCTGGTCTTCGGGATATAGTTTCGATCTCTATAACCAGTCGCCACATCCGAGAAACAACAGAACGATCCACATTAAGCCATCGGGCCACATCATTTTGCGACTCTCTTGCTTCCATTCTTCCTATGGCCTTCCACCACACAGGCGTCTTCTCTGTACCATACTGCACCGTCTGTGGATGTCTACACAGCAACTGTGTATGAGGGACTACCCGGCAAACACTACCGCGTTTGATAGGTGCCCTGACATCATCGTTGACGTGATTGTCCTTTGACCAGAAAGCCACCTTCCGTGCAGAACACGATTGTACGGACATTTGTTGATAGTTTGTACGATTCTATTGTGAGCTAGACACAAAAAGGGGAAATAGCGGTTTGTTGCTTTAATTTTGGACACCAGCGTATATTTGGTTTATAGGTATATCTATACTATAGAAAAAGGAAAGGTTGTTACCGAAAATTACGAACATTTTTGACAGATTTACTTTTCGGATGGATATATTCTACACATTTTAAATACCGGGTGATCAAAATTAGCATGTATAAATTTGAAAATTGAATAAAACACGGAATAATGTAGATAGAGAGGTACAAATTGACACACATGCTTGGAATGACATGGGGTTTTAATAGAACCAAAAAATACAAAAGTTCAAAAAATGTCCGACAGATGGCGCTTCATCTGATCGAAATAGCAATAATTAGCATAACAAAGTAAGACAAGCAAAGATGATGTTCTTTACAGGAAATGCTCAACATGTCCACCATCATTCCTCAACAATAGCTGTAGTCGAGGAATAATGTTGTGAACAGTACTGTAAAGCATGTCCGGAGTTACGGTGAGGCATTGGCGTCAGATGTTGTCTTTCAGCATCCCTAGAGATGTCGGTAGATCACGATACACTTGCGACTTCAGGTAACCCTAAAGCCAATAATCGCACGGACTGACGTCTGGGGACCTGGGAGGCCAAGCATGACGAAAGTGGCGGCTGAGCACACGATCATCACCAAACGACGCGCGCGAGAGATCTTTCACGCGTCTAGCAATATGGGGTGGAGCGCCATCCTGCATAAACATCGTACGTTCCAGCAGGTGTTTATCAGCTAGGCTGGGGATGATACGATTCTGTAACATATCGGCGTACCTCTCACCCGTCACGGTAGCAGTTACAAAACCAGAATCGCGCATTTACTCGAAGAAAAAATGCCCGATAACGGTAGATGTGTTAAATCCAACCCATACCGTGACTTCCTCGTCGTGCAATGGAGATTCCACAACAGTTCTAGGATTTTCGGTAACCCAAATTCTGCAGTTGTGGGCGTTGACAGACCCTCGGAGCGTAAAATGAGCTTCGTCGGTCCACAATACGTTACTCAACCAATCGTCATCTTCCGCCATCTTTTGAAACGCCCACACCGCAAATGCCCTCTGCTTCACTAAATCGCCAGGTAACAGTTCATGATGCCGATGGATTTTGTGCGGATAGCATCGGAGGGCGCGCCTAAGTGCCAACCAAACCGTAGTGTATGGAATGCCGGTGCGACGTGCGACTGCACGAGCGCTGACTTCCCCGTGCATAGACGAACCCGCTAGTCTCCATTTGTTCCTGAACTGCCTCAGCAGCATTATACCTTGTGCTCGGTGGTCGCTACGGGGTTTTCAAATTTATATTGACTTTTTGATCACCCGGTATATGCCGTATAGAAATATACATACGCTATACAAAAGGGAATAGTTGTTGTCAAAAATCTCTGGAAGTTGTTGACTGATTATCCTCAAATATTTACACAATACTCTAATAAATGTTCAGACAAACACAGGTTACATATTTTTAATCCAAATGTACTTTAAGGTGACAGGAGCTACAGGATACCGATATGCACATATGCAAATGGTGGCCGGTCGGATGGATGGCCGAGCGGTTCTAGGCGCTTCAGTCTGGAACCGCGCGACCGCTACGGTCGCAGGTTCGAATCCTGCCTCGGGCATGGATGTATGTGATGTCCTTAGGTTAGTTGGGTTTAAGTAGTTTTAAGTTCTATGAGACTGAAGACCTTAGTACTTAAGTCCCATAGTGCTCAGAGCTAATTGAACCTTTTTTTTTTTTTTTTTTTTTTTTTTTTTTTTTTTTTTTTCAATTGTGGAGAAGTTGGTCGAGTGTCAACTACACGTTATAAGAATGAGAAAGGAACACGCTTACCTCTTAGGGTAAATCGGAAACGGTGACGAGACTCCTGTTTACTTCGACATGCCATGCAATACAACAGGTGAAGGGAAAGGAACCAGTAATATAGTGGTTCGGACTCCGGGCAATGAGAAATCGTGAATCATCGTGAGTTATGTGTCTTTCTCGATGGAATAAAGATGCGACCCTACGTCATCCTCAGACGTAGAACTGTTGTTGTTGTTGTGGTCTTCAGTCAGAGACTGATTTGATGTAGCTCTCCATGCTACTCTGTCCTGTGCAAGCTTCTTCGTCTCAAAGTAAATTCTGCACCTTACATCCTTCTCAGTCTGCTTAGTGTATTCATCTCTTGTTCTCCCTCTACGATTTTTATCCTCCACGCTGCCCTCCAACATTACATTGATGATCCCTTGGTGCCTCAGAACATGTCCTACCAACCGATTCCTTCTTCTAGTCAAGTTGTGCCACAGATTCTTGTCCCCAATTTTATCCAGTACCTCTTCATTAGTTACGTGATCTACCCATCTAATCTTCAGCATTCTTCTGTAACACCACATTTCGAAAGTTTCTATTCTCCTCTTGTCCAGACTATTTATCATCCATGTTTCACATCCATACATGGCTACATTCCATACAAATACTTTTAGAAAAGACTTCCTGACACTTAGAGCTATACTCGATGTTAACATATTTCTCCTCTTCAGAAACGCTTTCCTTGCCATTGCCAGTCTACATTCTATATCCTTTCTAGTTCGACCATTATCAGTGTTTTTGCTCCACAAATAGCAAAACTTATATACTGCTCTAAGCGTCTCATTTCCTAATCTAATTCCCTCAGTATCACCTGATTTAATTAGACTACATTTCATTATCCTTGCTTTGCTTTTGTTGATGTTCATCTTATATCCTCCTTTCAAGACACTGTCCATTCCGTTCAACTACTCTCCTAGGTCTTTTGCTGTCTCTGACAGAATTACAATGCCATCAGCAAACCTCAAAGCTTTTATTCCTTCTCCATGGATTTCAAATTCCTACTCCGAATTTTTCTTTTGTTTCCTTTACTGCTTGCTCAATATACAGATTGAATGACGTCGGGGATAGGCTACAACCCTGTCTCACTCCCTTCCCAACCACTGCTTCCCTTTCATGTTCCTCGACAATTATAACTACGATCTGGTTTCTGTACAAATTGTAAATAGCCTTTCGCTCCCTGTATTTTACCCCTGCCACCTTCAGAATTTTAAAGAGAGTATTCCAGTCAACATTTTCAATAGCTTTCTCTAAGTCTACAAATGCTAGAAACGTAGGTTTGCCTCTCCTTAATCTATTCTATAAGATAAGTCGTAGGGTCAGTATTGCCTCACGCGTTCCACCATTTCCAGGGAATCTAAGCTGATCTTCCCCGAGGTCGGCTTCCACCAGTTTTTCCGTTTGTCTGTAAACAATTCGTGTTAGTATTTTGCAGCTGTGACTTATTAAGCCGATAGTTAGGTAATTTTCACACCTGTCAACACCTGCTTTCTTTGGGATTGGAATTACTATATTCTTCTTGAAGTCTGGGGGTATTTCGCCTGTCTCATACACACGTAAAAAGTTTGTATCCGTGGAAGAGCCCTGGATACACTGGAAGGTTTCAGATAGAGTATATAATGGTCAGACAGAGATTTAGGAACCAGGTTTTAAAATGTAAGACACTTTTGCAGGGGCAGATGTGGAATCTGACCACAATCTGTTGGTTATGAAATGTAGATTTAAACTGAAGAAACTGCAAAAAGGTGGGAGTTTAAGGAGATGGGACCTGGATAAACTGAAAGAACCAGAGGCTGGACAGAGTTTCAGAGAGAGTATTAGGGAACGATTGACAGGAACAGGAGAAAGAAATACAGTAGAAGAAGAATGGGTAGCTTTGAGGGATGAAATGGTGAAGGCGCCGGCCGCGATGGTCTCGCGGTTCTAGGCGCTCAGTCCGGAACCGCGCGACTGCTATGGTCGCAGGTTCGAATCCTGCCTCGGGCATGGATGTGTGTGATGTCCTTAGGTTAGTTAGGTTTAAGTAGTTCTAAGTTCTAGGGGACTGATGACCACCGATGTTAAGTCCCATAGTGCTCAGAGCCATTTTTTGCTGAAGGCAGCAGAGGAGCAAGTAGGTAAAAAGAGGAGGGCTAGTAGAATTCCTTGGGTAACAGAAGAGATACTGAATTTAACTGATGAAAGGAGAAAATATAAAAATGCAGTAAATGAAGCAGGCAAAAAGGAATACAAACGTCTCAAAAAAAGAGATCGACAGAAAGTGCAAAATGGCTAAGCAGGGATGGCTGGAGGACAAATGTAATGATCTAGAGGCATATATCACTGCATATATCACTAGGGGTAAAGGGGTAAGACAGATACTGCCTACAGGAAAATTAAAGAGGCCTTTGAAGAAAGGAGAACCACTGGTATGAATGTCAGGAGCTCAGATGTAAAGCCAGTTCTAAGCAAAGAAAGGAAAACAGACAGGTGGAAGGAGTATATGGAGGGTCTACACAAGGGCGATGTACTTGAGGGCAATATTAAGAAAATGGAAGAAGACATAGGTGAAGATGAAATGGGAGATATGATACTGTGTGAAGAACTTGACAGAGCACTCAAAGACCTAAGGCGAAACAAGGCCGTGGGACTAGACAACATTGCATTAGTCTTTAAACAATGTCACAGGAAAAGCTGCCGCCTGGTGTCATATTTCGTTGAAACGGAAAGGTACGGATGATCAAGGAGTTGGTTACAGATTGGCTCTGTGCAGTCTGGACTAGAAGATTTGGTACTGCTCTAAAGAATCGTAGGCTGTTCATCCTTGATGCTTTCAAGGGGCTTCTGACACCAGCAATGAAGGCAGAAATCTTGAAATTAAACACAGATCTTGTCGTCATTCCAGGAAGCATGTCTTCGCGCTACAATGTTAGATGTGGTTGCGAATAACTCATTTAAGACCAAAGCAGCTGCTCAGCAGTTTGTTACTGCAAGATGGTCATCCCTGACCCATACCGGGAAGTTGATGAAACCCTCAGTATCTCTAACTGCGGAATGGGTCCACACTGTTTCGACACGCATACCCAGTGCATCGATTGTGATCGGCTTTAAGAAGTGCTCTGTAACAAATGCACTGACTGGGAGTGAAGACGCTCTACTACGGGAACAAATGACAGATAACCATGACAATGACAGTGACACTGTAGGTTCTGTGGACCATTCCAGCTAGGAAGTGGCATCAGCACCCGACTAAGGAACATCTCTAAGTTTTCAAAATAAACTTAACATCTGTATACATATTTTCCTATAATGCCTTTTTGAACAACTGGGAGGGGGGGTGGGGGCGTCTGTCTTCTTGTACTCTGAGTCGTTTTGGATTCGAAGATATACGGTGCATGCGAATAGAACAGGCAAGCTAATCTTGACGTTGTGCTTACAAGAAGAAAATAATATTAGCACGATTTTTCTCGTTGGTCGCCGTGGCTGATAGAAGATACAGTACATTTCGTGTGCACTGCCGTAATGAACACACCATTTTGTGTGAAACCGAATACTCAGTCCTGCTAGAAACCCGTAAATCAAATAATTTGTTAATTAACAACATCCAGACGTACAGAGATGAAGTCCTGTAACAAGTGCGAATTTTTAAAGTTGTTGTCTCTCCAGAACTGTTGTTGATCGATAATAATGACAGACCACATAAAGTTGCGGTAATGACTGTATTCCTCGCAGGTATATGTGCCCAGTACGTGGACGTCTCACGGGGGTATCGAGTTTAGTAACCAATACAGTCTGTCTAGGATGAATTGGGCGGGAGGGGGGGGGGGGGGGGAGTGAAGGCGCTAACTGGAACCGGCCAGAGGCCATTAAGATCTCTTCCGGACCTCCACAGAGCTGTGGAGGTGCCAAATTTTGGTCGCTTAATCTGCATCTCTATAATGTTTTGTTCCAGAAATATACTTTCGCTATGCTACGTTGGTTCTCATTTCAACTCCGTAAGTTTCACCGACACTGTAAATTTTATACTTTACAGATGCTTCATTCTTCATCGCGGCATCTAGTACTGCAAAATCAGTTACATAATTTTGTCCTGAGCATAATTTTAGGACGGAAGTTTAAAGGGACACTTCAGTAAAAATGTGAGCTGTAGCAATATTGTCGTAGCTCATCGCGGGAGCATGTACACCAGTATTGTACTTTTATGGCAGGATGTTATAATAGCGACAGTGTTGTGGTCTGGGTACAGAGTCTCGGATAAGTGGATAATGCAACAGCACATCCAGTGGGTTACCTTCCCAGAACAATGAACAGAGTCAAGGACACCAGTAAAAAATGTGGGAACTACAGTTTGCTGTATTACTTTCAAAATCACCTTATAATTTGTGTAACAGAGTATATCTAGTTAACGGGGAAAACTGGTACGGGGGAAGAAGTGACATAGTAAGTGCAGAAACTTCCTAATAAACATGGGTCCACAAGTCGTTTGCGAGATAACTGCGAGCGTGTGGTTACAAGTCTCCATTGACGTCAGGATGAAATATTGTCCCTATTAGTGGAAACGTTGTTGTAAAATAAATTTTTCGATGAATTCCCCATTTAACTGGGCTCGAATTTCACCAGCGGCCCCTCCTAGAAGACTGTTATACTTGCAATATGGAACATTTTGATACTGATGTAAGACAAAATCTAAGGCGCCAATAGAGCCCAAAATGGTTAAGTCAAGCAGGGCCTGTACATTGGTCTACTAGATCATTTGACCTCAATCCTCTAGATGTTTGTGCCTCGAGTATTTCTGAAAGGAAGTGTATATCACTTCCGTTGATATGGTTGTGGAGCAGTGAATGGTAGAGTTTTAAGATTTACGGGATAATCCGGGGGCGTTTGAAAGAATTCATGAGACACTGCAGAGACGATTGCCGTATTGCAAGGACGACACGTCGAGCAATTTCTGACAGCTGCGAGAGTACAGTAAATTTTAACGTGAACGTGCTGAATTAGTATCGTATTTCATGTTGTGGTATGCCACAGGTGAAATTAGAGACCAATTAAATGGGGTATTATTTGAAAAGTGTACGCCTCTTATACAATATGTACTAAGCAGGACAATATTTCGTACTGAAGTCAGTGTCGGCTAATAGTCACAAATTCTCAACCATCTAGGAAACACCTCTTTTTGTGGATTCATGTTTACTGGAACGTTTCTTCTATTACATATACTTTCACGCACATGCAGAAACCATCTGCTAGAGAGCCATTAAAATCCTGAACCAAATACCAATAGTTGGCTGAAGAAGTTTGCAGCTGCCACTAAGTACAATAAGAAAGCATCACAACGCAATCTTAATAGCTATGGTGGGCTACGGGTCGAGCGTTTGGGCTCATAGAGCCAGAAGGACAAGACCTAGCAGTAAGAAAAAGAGATGCACAATACTGCTTCAGAAAAGATGACATGATAAAGTAGAGAAGACATTGGGCACTAAAACCACATTGAATAAGGAAATAAAGGCTTGCCTTGACAGAGAATGTTAAGAAATCTGGGATAGGGCAGAAACGGGAAGGAGAACTTTCCATGTCCTACGAAACGTAAAAGAAAGGTCAAGACAGATAACAGACTAAAAGAAAATAACAAATAAATAAATAAATATTCTGTCAACCTGTGTCAGTCTTCGCTACTATGATGCACCTTGCTATAGAAATCACCTTACGTATTCTGATCACATTAAATTTTTGAGTCTCTGTCGGTGCATTATGGCCAGAGGGACATCGTCTGGTATGTACTTCTCATTTAAATAAACTTTACCAACAGCCATATACTTTAGATTTTTTTTTATTTCGAACGCTACCAGTTTCGGCAATTCATTTTGCCATCTTCAGGCACCATACGCTTTTCCCGATTCAACAAGCTTATCGTAGAGTGCCATAAAACTGGATACCGTGAATCCGAATCGTTGTGCAACGAACTGCAATGAATTGCCAAAACTGATAGCGTTAGAAATAAAATAAAATAACCTAAGGTATACGGCTGTTGGTAAAGTTCATCGAATTGAAAAATTAAATTTTTGAGGTTGGAATTGTCATACTTAAAAAAAGTCGCCTACCACTGCACAGTAGAACTTGCTGAGCAGCAACAACACTCAATTTTTAGCATCCATATGCATATTTTGTTGCGGTCACGAGTGCTGACAACAGCCTGGGAGAGCAGTGTGCTGACCACATGCACCTCCATATCCACATCCAGTGACGCGAATCAGCTGCGGGTGTCACGGCGGTCGGTCGGCGCCATTGGGCCTCCCGAGGCCTGTTCGGATGGAGTTTTTACACGTAGATTTTGTAGAATTTCTTGATTATCATATGACTTAATTATAAACACTGTTCGATAGAACAGCATTTCAAATAATCTATGATTTCGTCTCTGATTTTGCTTTAGTGAAGATGTTTTAGAAACACCTTTCTCCATTTTATGTTCGTATTTGATATCAAATGAGCTGTTTTAAGTAAGGAAAGTTGTCCGCTTGTACGACAGTCTGCTTTTGGTTTCTATTGGACAAGGAATCAGCCGTAATGTCACTTATGGCAGCATCGCTAACATTCGATCGGGATATGGAAGCATCTTCACTGCAACACAGTTCTAGTGTTTTACCGCAGCGCTATCGTGCTCTGATCCTGGCTGTAAAGACACTACAGGCGATAACGCAAACATCCAGGAGGGAACTGCCAGTTGCCGTTTTTTCTTCTTTAGGCCCAGTGGTGGACATTAGCCAGGGTCCTACTTCAGTGCTAAAACGAGAGTGCGTCACGTGTCTCGTCATTATCATTTCACTGCGTCCTTAAAATTCTTCAGGTGTCGCAGAGGTCTTTGCATTAACGACCTCGCCGGAGGAAAGTATCCCTCGTGAATATTCACACTTTTGCGTTCAAAATAAGTCGCTGCTGAAGGGCTTTCTTTAACAAAGGCAAACACGATAACTTACTCTGTTTTAAAGCCTTTACTCACATAAAGTGGAAATAGCCACATATCTGACGAAACGACAGTGACAAGAACTTGTTTGGACCCGCTTTAGGTGATTCAAGCCTTAGGTCCGAGCGACAAGAATATCCACCACGGCAAAGGCGAAGCATCAACAGAATACCGGAACTGTTTCTTGATAGTTTGTTAAAATATTGTGCGGTGGTCCCATTGTATTTTGTAATTTATTTTTGTTCTGTTTTGGTGACGAGACTCTTGCGAGTTTGTGATATCGGTTCTGCAATATGCACACGTTTCCATACACTTAAGACCAGTCAAACATTCCGAAGGGTTTCCTTCTATATCTTTACCATCGATGCCTTCCAAATTCCAAAGTTTTTACTTTTAAAGGATTAGGCAGGTTACAACATCAGAGCTCCTCAAATTTATTCGCATTCAGCTTTTAATTTTTTTTTTCTCGTGTGTCTCCTCTAAGGTATTTCTCTGGAATGTAGACACACGAAATCCGGATAACTGAAAGTTATTTTCTCAATCCCTCGCAACTCACTACCGAAGAGCAGATATTGTACATCTGAAATCTTCGTTTTAGTTTCGTTTCTGAGATTATCTAGAGCAGTGGAAGACATATGCATTTTGTGTTTCTCGCTGCGTCTGTGGAAATATCATGATATGCGAATATCCGTTCCGTGTCACTGCTTTTTCCACTAGAGTGGATATTTGATGGAAGGCTACACTAATTAATAATGGAGATTAAAGAAATTTCTAAAGCAAACTTACTTAAAAAGACAGTTATAATGCACCTGTTAACCCAATCATTCTATATATAAAAGATTACTCAGATAACATGGAGTAGGGATTGGTAAAAAATATAACACCAATGATAATAAAGATAATACAAGATCTAACATTCTACATGACACTTTCACACTATACTTTTTTCTTCTGTTTTATTTTTCTGGGAAAACTTACTCCCAAAGATAAACAACGTATAATACTAACATCTTATTCTCTTGTGATTCTAAATCCCACTCGTTATAGAGGGATACTGACTCGGATTTTCAGACTAGCAAATGGGAAGTTGCGGTGCAAAAAATGGTCCTGACATCAGTTGACGGTGTGTGTAGTGTTATCAAAAAATGTGTGAATATTGTTTGCAGTAACACAGTGAGAAGTGAATGAACAGTGTAGCATTAGACTTCTGCATTATTAAATACTTGTTTGTAAAATAGTATGCTACACTAGCGCTAAACAAAATGATGTAGCACTGTTTCAAAAAGTATGACCTTGTATTCGGAGGACTCGTGGTTCCAATCTTCATCCAGCCATACTGATTTAGGTTCTCCACGGCTTCCCTAAATTATTTAGGGAAACTGCCGGCGTCGTTCCTACTATAAGGCCGGCTACCTATCCTATCCTTGTCGTAGTCTGTAAGTCTACATGTCTGCAAATGTATATACATGCGGATCACTTTATTTTTATTGTTTTTAAGCTGTAATACCAAGACATGTTCAATACCCTTACAAAAGAGATCGAAGGATGAATAAAACTACTACTACTTCTCGCACTGCAGGTGGTTGCTCTATTTCTCTAAAGCTACATTTTGCTGTCCATTGAAGTAGTCTGACCCCGCAGGAAGATGCACTATAATTATATTGAGTGTTGTTCTCCCATCTTTCTATTGTAGCAAAAGATATCGACAAAGGAAATGAAGTCTCAAGTACTTGCCACAGCTTCACTGGTTCCAAGTATCATTCCATTAGAGCCACCATCGGCAGCAAATTCATGAAGATAATTTCCAAAAAAGTGGTTCGGATGCCACGTTAAACTTGAGGTCCCCTTTCCCTGGAATGATAACTGGGGTAACACAGCGACACTCAAACAGCCCAAGTATCGTCCAAAAAATGGTTCAAATGGCTCTGAGCACTATGCGACTTAACTTCTGAGGTCATCAGTCGCCTAGAACTTAGAACTAATCAAACCTAACTATCCTAAGGACATCACACACACCCATGCCCAAGGCAGGATTCGAATCTGCGACCGCAGCGGCCGCTCGGCTCCAGACTGTAGCGCCTAGAACCGCACGGCCACTCCGGCCGGCCAAGTGGCGTCCAATTTGAAGACCGCCCCATCACACGTAAGATATATTACTAGAGATGAATCAGTTTTACGGCATACCTCTAGCTACTGTTACATGGTAATCGTAATGCGACTACGTCCTTTATTTGGACATATAAACTTCCAAAAACATCTATGGCTGGAATGAGGAAAATGAGTGTGTGTATGCACAATTAGGTGACAAAAATCATGGGATACCTCCTAATACCTTGTCGGACCTCCTTTTGCCCGGCATAGTGCAGCAACTCGACGTGTCATGGGCTCAACAAGTCGTTAGAAGTCCCCTGCAGAAATACGGAGTCATACTGCCTCTATGCACATCCATAATTGCGAAAGTGTTGCTGGTGCTGGAGTTTGTGCACAAACTGACCTCTCGATTATATCTCATAAACGTTCGATGCGATTCATGTCGGAAGATCTGGATGACCAAATCATTCGCTGGGATTTTCCAGAATGTTTTTCAATTCAATCGCGAACAACTGTGACCCTGTGACATGGCAGATTGCCATCCACAAAAATTCCATCGTTGTTTGGGAACACGAAGTCCTTGAATCAGTGGAAATGGTCTCTAAATAGCAGAACATAACAATTTCCACTGAATGATCGGTTCAACTGGACCAGAGGACCCAGTCCATTCCACGTAAACACACCTCACACCATTATGGACCCACAACCAGGTTGCACAGTTCCTTGTAGACAACTTTGGCCCACGGCTTCGTGGGGCCTGCGCCACATTCGGACCCTACGATCGCCTCTCGCCAACTGAAATTGGGACTCATCTGACCAGGCTACCTTTTTTCCAGTCGTCGACGGTCCAACTGATATGGTCACGAGCCCATGAGCGGCGCTACGGGAGACGTCGTGCTGTTAGCAGCGGCACTCACGTCGGTCCTCTACTGCCTCAGTCCTTAACGCCAAATTTCGCTTCACTTTCCTGACGGATACGCTCGTCGTACGTCCCATATTTCTTTCTGAGGCTGTTTCAAAGAGTGTTGCTCGTCTTTTAGCACTGAAAACTATATGCATCCACCGCTGCTCTCGGTCGTTACGTGAAGGCCGTCGGGTTGTCCGTGGTAGGAGGTAATGCCTGAAATTTGGTATTCTTTGCACACTCTTGACACTGTGGATCTCGTAATATTGAATTCTCTAACGCTTTCCGAAATGAAATGTCCCATGCCTCTAGCTCGATCTACCGTTCTGCATTCAGAGCCTGTTAATTCCAGTCGTGCAGCCATAATCACGTCGGAAACCTTTTCACATGAATCACCTGTGTACATATGACTGCTCCGCCAAGGCACTGCTCTTTTATACCTCGTGTGTGCGATACTACCGCCATCTGTGTATGTGCATATCGCTATCCGACGACTTTGTCACCTCACTGCATAAAGCTATCCTCCAACGGGAAATTTAGATAAATTTGGAGAAAACTTCCGAGTTAACGCATAAACACGTGACCTTCGTAATGTCGTCACATGATCAACATTCCCCCACCTCCACCATCAACAGCATTCTGTCCACAATTCGATGTTTATCTTCTACAGTGTGTTTCAGCGCAGTTTGCAATAACTTAATTTGTGCTACATACGAAACGCTGCAGCCTAGCTCATTTGCGAAGTAGCTTACATCACAGAGTTTCAGGTTTTCAAACTAAGGTCGTTCTTATTATCCTTGCGTAACCACGTTACGTGCTTCAATTATTGAGAAGTAGACTGTCGGTATGAGATCCCGTCTATTTCGTGGTCTCTTTCACCATTGCACATGCACGAGGAGCCCGATATCTTGGCTGGGGCGATATATTCTTATATTCTCTCCCATTTTATCAGATGAGACACGTAATTGATTTTCGTAATAGCCTGATGGTGCCGATTTTAAAGTTTCACTTTCATCGCCGAAGACAAAAAGTATTGCACACATCATTTTTTTTAGTCGTCGCTCTTCTGACTGCTTTGAACCGGTCCACCATGAATTCCTCTCCTGAGCCAACTTCTTCGTTCAGAGTAGTATACAGTCTCAATTATTTGCTTGTCTATTCCAGTCTCTGTTTTCCTCTACAATTTTTACCCTCTACAGCTCCCTCTAGTCTCATGGAAGTTATTTCCCTATATCTTAACACGTGTCATATCGTCCATTCCCATCTACTTGTTAGTGTGTTCGATACATTCCATTCCATGCTGATTCTGCGGAGAATCTCCGCATTCCTTACCTTACCAATCCACCTAATTTTCAACACTCCTCTGTAGCACCATATTCAAACTCTCCAATTTTCTGCTATTCCGGTTTTTCCACAGTCCATGTCTCACTGTCGTACAATTCTGTGCTCAAAATGACATTTTCAGTAACTTCTCCCTCAAATTAAGAACTATGTTTGATACTAATAGACTTCTCTTGCCCAGGAATGCCCTCTTTACCTTTGCTAGTCTGCTTCTTGTTTTCTCTTGACTTCATCCGTCAAGGGTTATTTTACTCTCAAGGTAGAAGAATTTTTTAACCTCGTCTACTTCGTGATTCGCATTCTCATTTCTGGTACTCCTCGTTACTTCCATCTTTCTTCGGTTTACTCTCGATTCATATTCCGCACTCATTACGCTGTTCATCCCATTCAGCAGATCGTGTAATTCTTATTTACTTTCACTGAGGATAGTAATGTTATCAGCAAATCTTATCATATATGCCCTTTCTTCCTGAATTTCAATCCCATTCCTGAACCTTTCCTTTTATTTCGGTCATTGCTTCTTCGATGTATAGTTTGAACAGTAGGGGGGAAAGACTACAACCCTGTCTTACACCCTTTTTAATCCGAGTACTTCGTTCTTGGTCTTCTAATCGTATTGGTCCCCCTTCGTTCTTGTACATATACTACATTACCCGTCTTTCCCTACAGCTTACTCCTATTTTTCTCCGAATTTTTTGAACATCTTGCACCATTTTACATTATCGAACACATTTTTCGGGTCGACAAATCCTATGAACGTGTCTTGACTTTTCTTCTTTGTTACTTCTGTTATCAAGAGCAACATCAGGACTGTCTCTCTGGCGCCTTTATCTTTAAAAAAGTGAAACGAATCGTCAGCAGACTGATCCTCAGTTCTCTTTTCCATTCCTCTGTAAACTATTCTTGTCAGAAATTTGGATGCATGATATGTTAAGCTGATTGTGCGACAGTTGTCGCACCTATCAGATAGTTCTCGCACAGTTCAGCTCTTACCATTTTTGGAACTGTGTGGATGATGTTCTACGGAAAATATGGTGGTATGTCGCCAGTCTCATCGATTCTACGCACGAACTTGAACAGTTGTTTTGTTGCGGCTTCCCCCAATGATATTATAAATTCCGATGAAAGTTTATCTATCTCTTGCACCTTATTTGAACTTAAGTCTTCAAAAACTCTTAAATTCCAACTCTAATACTGGATCCCCTAAATCTTCCGTATAGACTCCAATTTCTTCTACCACGTCTTCGGACAACTTCTCCCCCTCCTAAAGGCCTTCAATGTACTTTTTCCACTTACCTGCTCTCTCCTCTGTGTTTAACATTGAACTTCCCATTGTAGTCTTACATTACCGCCCTTGCTTGTAATTTCATCGGAGGTTGTGTTGACCTTTCTATATACTGAGTTATTCCTTCCGACGATCATCTTTTTCTCGATTTCTTCAATTTTTTCCTGAAGGTATTTCGCGTTGACTTCCCTACACTTCCTGTTTATTTTATTCGTAAGTGATTTATATTATTGTAGTCAAGTCTCGAATGGTTCAAATGGCTCTGAGCACTATGGGACTTAACATCGAAGGTCATCACTCCCCTAGGACTTAGAAGTACTTAAACCTAACTGACCTAAGGACATCACATGCATCCATGCCCGAGGCAGGATTCGAACCTGCGACCATAGCGGTAGCGCGGTTCAAGACTGAAGTGCCTAGAACCGCTCGGCCACACCAGCCGGCTTCTGTCTCGCCATGAACGTTTTTGCACTGCTTTCTTCCGTCGATCATTTGATGTATTTCTTCTGTTACATAAAGTTTCTTCGGAATTACTTTCCTGCTACCCATGTTTGTCTGTCAAACGTATATGATTGCTCTTTTTAGAGATGTCCACTCCTCTTCAACTGAACTGCCTACTGCGGTATCCCTTATTGCAGTATCGGCATCCTTAGTGAACTGCAAACGCGTATCATCCTTCCTCAGTGCTTGATATCCTACTTTCTTCCACACTGATTTTTGCGTACGATTCTCTTAAACCTCAGTCTACTCTTCATCATTAGTAAATTCTAATCTGAGTCTATATTTGCTCCTTGGTACGCGTTACAATCTGATATTTAATTTCTGAATCTCTGTCTGACCATCGTGTAATCCAGCTGGAATCTTCCTGTGTCTCCGGGCCTTTTCCATGTATAACACTCCTTGTTATTCCTGAACAGATCATTCGCAATTTATTCGGTAGTGCTAGCTGGAATCTACTGCAGAGCTCAAGTAGTCTTTCTCTTATCTTATTCCTACTACCAAGCCATATTCTCCCTTTACATACCAAATTAACCAATCAGTATTCTCATATACTGTCTCCATCTCTTCACCTGCTGATTGCGACGTCGGCATTTATATGTGAATTGTCGTTTGCGGTGTTCGTTTGTTGGCGATTTTGATGAGAACAGCCCTATCACTGAACTGTTCACAATTACTCGTTCTCTGCCTTACCTTCCTATTAATAACGAATCCTACTCCCGCTATGCCATTTTTTTGCTGCTGTTGATCGATGATTATTCCATCTTTTTCTGATGGCCACCACTCCCTTATCGGTTCCCTCTCAGAGCTGCGAATGGGAAGCTAATACGGAATCCTTTGCCAATAGAGAGATCAACATGACACTTTTTCTATTACAGACGACATGTTCTGTGGATACACCCTATGTGTCTTCAGTACAGTGCTTTTCACTGTCTTCTTCATCGTCAGGCCGTGGATCATTGCTGATTCATCCGCCTTTGTCGGGAAGTTTCCCACCCCAGGTGCAAGAGAGTTCTCTGAACTGTCCACTCCTCTGTCCTCTTTGACAAGGCCGTTGGATGAACGAGGTTGGCGTCTTATGTCAGAAGTCTTCGCCCGCCATTGCTGATGATTTTCATTCAAAATTTAAGTAGTGACTAGTTTCGAACCAGGGACTCAGAACGTTTTGATTATTACTCCAAAACATTACCCCTACACCAAGGGTCCACTTCATTACCAAATTTTAAAAACCTATCCGTAAGCTTCAGCCAGTGCTACAGGAATCCGCAGTTTGCTGCTTGTTATAAAATGGCAAGTTAAAAGAAAACAGGCAATTGGTTTGCAATTATTTGCGAATGAATTCCAGAATGAAATTTTCACTCTGCAGCGGAGTGTACGCTGATATGAAACTTCCTGGCAGAGCACTTGCCCGCGAAAGGCAAAGATCCCGAGTTCGAGTTTCGGTCCGGCACAGAGTTTTAATCTGCCAGGAAGTTTCATACCAGCGTACACTCCACTGCTGAGTGAAAATTTCATTCTACCACACCTGATGTTAGTAACATGGACATTTCGCTGTAAATGAAGATATTAGTACGTGAAGTATGTAATCATAATTTGTAGAGTAAAGATCTGGGTAATCTTTAGTATTAATTTCATCAAAACGTGGGGGATTTTTTTAATGTAATTCAGTCCTCAGAAGAAGTGCTATTTAAATTTCATTTTTTTGAAGTAAGGACATTACAGATGCCAGTACAGCTGCCACCAAAGAATATGTGAACAGTAGGATAGTTAACACACTGACTACGTATTGAGGGAAACTATCCAAAAAGTTCCTGTCGATCTGCTCTCTCACATAAAAGTAATATCCCAAATCCTAAAGCAGAGAATGCCATGTTGAAAAGTGTAGGAATCTGGGATTATTTCCTTGGTGACCGGTTCAGAAGATGGGCTAAGGAGAATATAAATAGTGTGTGCCGGCAGCGACTCGAGTATCGGTCCTTGCCTTTGGCAGGTACGACTCAAGACCCGAACTCACGGATGTCTCCTATTCCACAGACTACACAAAACTCTTCTGTATACCTAGCGGGACTAACACTCATTGTAAGGACACTGCCCGCAAAGGATCCGACTTGGAATTTCGGTCCAGCACATAGATTTAATCTACCAGGAAATGTCAGACTCCGTTGCAGAGCGGAAATTTCGTTCTGGAGTACGTAAATATTTTTTGCGTCATACCACTGTCTAAGAAACAGTCTATTCGAAGCTTTACAAATTCTACACGCTCGTATAGCTAAAGGCGCAATACACTAGGTTACGAGACTGGTGGGTGAGCCACATCAGGATATAACCCACAGCTGGTATCCAATCTAGGTGGGATATGAAGGTGGCTTCTCACGCCCGTTTCTGCGAATGCTGAGGCTAATTCCCAACCTCGCCTCAGAAAACATACGTACAAACATAAAAGACAAATTTCACGCTGTTCACAGACAAGTACTGTACATGACTTTCTGCCATTAACTGAAGCGTTGACTGTGATGTCAAGAAAAGCATACAGCCACCAAGTTAAAAAATAATAATTTAAAAACCGTAAATCACGATATACCCTCCTTAGCTCTCCCCCCCCCCCCCCCACCCCCACCCCCGCCACTCCCATCCCTGCCCCACACCAGTAACATTGAACCTTGTGAACGGAACAATAAATAGGAAATATAAGATTCTAAGTTATACAATTTGAAGTTTCTGTGATCGATATCAAAGGTGGTTAAAATAAAACTTTCGTTACTTGAGAGGGCCCCATGGAAAACAAGTGATCACAGGGCAGTGAAACTTTGTGGGAACATTTTTAAGGACATGTGAAAGTAAAATAACAAATAAACTATTGAAAGAAACACATTTTAGTTTCCACATGAGGGGGTAACATTTCTCAACTGCTTACCATGTTTACATTACAGCTTACAAACGTTTCTCAATGTGGCGACCATCTGCATCCACGGCAGCCTGGAACCTCACAAGAGATACCATTTCACAACTGTTCGCAGCAGTTGCCGAACGGCGGACTACGGAATGTCCATCTGTCGTGACACAACTGGCGGCCTGCTTGAAGATCGTACATTGCGTCCAGCATTCTCAACCATGGCAATAGTAATTTCTTCAATAATAATTTGTGGAGGAATTCGCTGTCGGTCTCTCCCAGGATCAGTTCCTAAATCCCCAGTTAATCTGAATTTCCGAATTATGTTCTTGAATCCCGACGCAGATTGAAAATTTCTCCGCATTCTTTCAATGCATCGATATTCGCGAAGAGCAGCAGCAATATTGCTGTTGTTTTGATAAAATAGCTTTATGAGTAAAACCGTGTTCCCTTGTCCAGACTCGTATTAACTCTCTTCAACAATAATTCACAGTCATGCTTGTGTATCAACCTTAGGTCGCCGTACCAATACTAGCGCCTAACGGCTAGTCTAACTACTAACGACGCAAATCCTGCAGCCCACAGTCGGAATATCTTTCCTATAAAGTTGGGTGCCCATATAATAAATAGTTTTCCGTCTAAACTGACTCAAAGAGTGGAATTTCATAATAACCACCCTGTACATCGTCTATACACAATACATAGTGTATCAAAAAGAATCATCCGATTTACAAAAAAATCATAACTATTACGTTACCTGAGATATGTGCGTGAACAACGAACCGTTGGGAAGAGCAAACTCTGGAGTTTTACATGGTTCCCGCAAGGCAGCAGCAGTGTGCACCCACTTCAGTTCTAGTAAAAACGGTGTCGGAACAACAGAAAGCGTTTTGTGTTCTACGTTTTACGCAGTTCGGGTTTGTAATAACTGTACAGCGTGACTTTCGTACTAGGTAATGTGCGGATCCTCCTACAGCACAGACCATTAGACGATGGTATGAAGAATTTCGAGAAACAGGTTATTTTTGTAAAGGCAAATCGCCGGGCCGTCCCCGAATGCTTGACACAGACGTCGGACGCATCCGCCACAGTTTCATAAGGAATCCGCAGAAATCCGTTCTCCGTGCAACTCGACAGCTCAACATGTCCCCGATGTTCGTTTGGCGTGAGTTGCGTCGACTTTTACGCACTAAATCATAAAAAAATTCAGCTACTGCAATCTCCTTCGCCAAGGTGACAAACAACAACGTGTTGAGTTCTGTAATTTCGTTCTTGGCAAGATGGAGAATGACAGCTTTCTTCCACGCTTAGAGTTTGGCGACGAGGCAACGTTTCATTTAAATGGAAAAGTGAGCGGTCATAATATGATAATATGGGGTAGGGAACAACCATATGAAGTTGTACAATAGGAGAGGGACACTCCAAAATTTAACGTGTTTTCTACAGTTTCACGGGAAAAGGTGTATGGTCCATTGATCTTTGCCGAGAACTCTGTTACAGGAAGCACATATCTCGATATGCTTGAGAACTTTCTTTTCCCACAGCTGGAGACTGATTCGAACGATTTCGTTTACCAACATGATGGGGCACAGCCACATTTGCATCTGGAAGTGCGGGAATTTTTAAATTAAAGGACTACTAGACGATGGATCGGTCGCGCTGGACCAAATGATTCAGCCTTACATTACTGGCCTCCAAGGTCACCGGAACCGACTGTATGTGATTATTACTTGTGAGCGTTTATAAAAGACCTTGTTTATATGCCTCCTTTACCAGCAATAGTCAATGAACTGAGACATCGCATAACAGCAGCTGTGGAAGCTGTAACTCAATACAAGAAGCTGCTGAGCGGGAACAATATGAATACCCCAGTGACCTATGCCGTGCACTCAAGGGGGGCTACTGAACACCTGTGAAAAGGTATGAAAAAAAAAAACTCTTTGAGTTTTCCGTTCATCAAAAAACAAAATTTATTGCATACGTTTATTCAAATGGTTCAAATGGCTCTGAGCACTATGGGACTTAACATCAGAGGTCATCAGTCCCCTAGAACTTAGAACTACTTAAACCTAGCTAACCTACAGACATCACACATATTCATGCCCGAGGCAGGATTCGAACCTGCGACAGTAGCAGTCGCGCTGTTCCGGACTGAAGCGCCTAGAACTGCTGGGTCACTGCCGCAAGCTATACGTTTATTAGTTTCAGAAATATGGACGTGTCAAATTGGATGATTCTTTTTGATATACCCTGTGTTATGACCATCCCGTGGTATAAAGACCAATCGCATCAGCTGAACGAGTTCAGTCTCAGGGAAAACGAGAGGAAGACATCGAGTTACGTCGCGCAAATATCGTGTTGGAAAGACACTATCACCGGCAGAACTCCCGATGTCGACGAGATGACGACGAGTCGCCGGGAAAGCGTAATGCCTGAATGTGGCTTCTTTGTAATAATATGAATGGTGCGCTCCATGTGGTTCCCAATTCGTGCAGCGACCGTAAACCATAAAATTACCAAATATGCACCAACCATTCGGAAATCATGGTTCATTTATTCACTTTTGCAAATCAGTTTGTTAATCAGTTGAAATCTATCTGCAAAAGTGAATAAATAAAACATGATTTTGCGACTGGTTGCTGCAAATTTGGTAATTCTTTGTAATTGGCGAAGAAAGAGAACGAACTAAGTCCTTGCCTTTGCGAGGAATCACCTCGGCATTTGCTTTTAGCAATTTAGGGAAACCGTGGTTGTAAATGTGCATCGCATAATGTCTTTTTAACTCCGTTACTCCCACATTCAAGTCCAATGTCTTACTCACTGCGCCCCCTACGCGGTACAACGTACCAGGTGATTCCACGGATGTTCATTTGGGTTGTGACCTGACGAACTTCGAGAAAAGTGAAGTATTTGGTTCTCTTGACTGAATACCTATGACTGTAAGAAAAAAAGCATCACAAACGGATTAATCATTTCAACATCAAACTAAAGTAAGCTTGTAGCTTAGCTTTTAATTAGAGCAATACTCCACCTGACACCGATGCATGTTGTCCGAACCTACACATTTTAAAATACGACCCTGCCGGCCTCGGCATAAACACATAATGCACTTTAACATTAAACTTAATTGAGACAAAACCGGTCGTGCGAATAAAGTACAACCTAGCTGGCATCTGGAAAGTTCACTCAGATAAATATTCAGTGAACTGTATCTGAAGAGCTCCAGCGCCTCGATGAGTGACAAATCCACCACTCTCTCTTGGGCGACACAGTAATCAGAGAAGGTTCAGTAATGGTGGCGAACAGTGATAAGGGACGGAATCACCTGACGTCTTTAGCAGTGCATTACGCAGTAACTGACTATGTTGTTTGCTACGGTAAGTTCAGCACACATCTGTTGTAGAGAATATGAATTACTATAACAAATGCTTTAAATAAGTGATGACCTCTTTGATACCTTTATGTTTTTCACCTCATTTGCTATTTATAGAAGTACACAAGCACTGAAACTATTTATAATAAATGGGAAGAAAGTATTCTTACTTCAGAAAACTCATCGTTAAGGCAAAAAATCGCTCTAATAGGTCTCAAATTTAACCAGAAATATTTTCCGTATTCATAACAACCTGATTACATTAAATTTCGGTCGGTAACACATATCTAGAAATTGTGGGTGTCCGAAACAAAATTTTATTATTTTTGAGACAAATACGAGATTCTGAGAAAGTTTTGGTAACTATATACTGCTGCTGAAAATATTGCAAGTAAATATAGCATAAGCACTCAAATATACGCACAAGATCTTACAAAAAGTTTATTCACGAAAGCATGAAAGCTGTAACTAGGTAACGTTGGGTCGAAAACATTTCACTTTGCCCGAGAATAGCCATCACATAGATTTTCAAATACATACCTGTTCGACAAATAGTACTTTTTTCTGATAACCATGACATCTACAGCTTAGCAGATATGGATAATGTGAGGTGTCGGGTGAGTTTTTAGCATACCCCTAAGTCGCTAAAAGTTCGATCCCTCGTGACCTGCATGGGAGGGAGCTCCCCATTAGATCATGAAAATTTAGGAAAAACAATTTAAGAAAAATGCAACGGAAACGACTTATTGAATGGAAACTACTAGGGGACAGCCCAGTTGAGCACGGAAGTGCTACTACCATACCACACAAAGACATATTAATGAAGCGCTGGTACCAAACCACTCACGGATATATTAATGAAGGGGGTCATCCAAAGTATGAAATAAATTAGTGATCACTATAATAATTCGGTTTATTACCATAAAGAATCAAACAAAAGAATTACCCACTGAATTAAGTATGTAAGCGTTTAATAAGTGGCCAAAGGACTGCAATTATGGAATACAGTCTTGGCACAGGCGGTTGGATACATGAAAGTTAGTTGGCTTAACGAAAGAAAACTGGAAAAATAAGTATGATCACCAGCAGACAAGACAAAGTGGGTAATGGAAACAACTAGCTAGTCGCAAATACTGAAATTGCACAGTCAAGTCTTAACGTAAGTTAAAACTACCCTCGTGTCCCCCGCGATCCAATGCTTGCATCGCTGGCTCAGACTGGTAAAAATGTGGAAAACTGCGGCAGTAATGGCTGGAAATTATGTGTCCAGCTCGATCTCTGTACTCAGTTGTAATATGGAGACATCCTGCTTGTGCGAAGCCTCAGCAGCAAATGTGTCTTGACAGTAAATCTACCCTCTTACACTGCCTGTCAGCAAGTGTCATTTGAATCACTTCTTCGAAATTAGGGTGTTTTTCTGTCATTGGAGGAATGCCCCCAGCCAGTTGCAGCAGATCTTGCGAGTTCCAATCAATAATAATTTTGTCAATAAGTTAGACAAACTCCTACTACCTCTGATCATTGTTAACCAGTGATGGTATGGTGTGGGGAGGAAGGCAGAAAATCTCTCAACTCAATGACAGATTTCTAATGTTGGCCAGTCGAAGGGCTTACACGTAGACATACATGGAAAAACGCACCTTTAACGGAAATAATTATTGTGACCCAATCAGAGTGCCGCTTACTAGGATTTTAAATGAACATTCTTTTGTGGCACCACTCAAAGAAACGGATGGTATCACAATTAAACATTATGGTGGCTACATCTGGCTTCACATGTTGTTTTTCCAAAAGGATTCCCTTTAGCGTCTTGCACAATGGACTTTTACGGCACAGGCTGTCTCAAGTTGCATGCTGCACTGAGATGGAACGAAGTGAATTCTCTGTCTGCACCCTACTGTGGAGAACAGCCTTCAGCTCTGAACACGTTCATGAACCGTACTGGGCCTATGTTGCATGAGCCAGCTAGAAAGCTTTCAAGGCTGCAGAAAATGACAGATTCCCCTACCCAGTAATAAAAAGGAAGAAAAAGAAGAAGGAATTAGATGAGCAAACATTGGCAGTATTGAATATTATCTGCAGTTATGATGCAACGTTAAAGGATCGACCATATTGACTGTGCGAATGTGCATATTACGTTATAAAACACGTTGCTTCATAGTTTAGGGGCAAACTGCCATGTAGCAGTAACCTGCAGTATATTGTCGTGATAAAATTTCCTTATTTCAAAATGGCTCAAATGGCTCTGAGCACTATGGGACTCAACTTCTGAGGTCATTAGTCCCCTAGAACTTAGAACTAGTTAAACCTAACTAACCTAAGGACATCACTCACATCCGTGCCCGAGGCAGGATTCGAACCTGAGACGGTAGCGGTCTCGCGGTTCCAGATTGCAGCGCCTAGAACAGCACGGCCACTTCTGCAGTCCCTTATTTCAAAGAAAAACAAGCACTCACGTCAGTGCACTAACGTAATGCCGCTTCCTCTACAACTGCAAAGAGCTGCACTGCTATGTTCATTCCCAAGATACGTAGTATATATAGGATAACACGGGGGACTATAGAAAAGCAACAGCAAAACAGGACGTCTACACCAAGGCAACAGTGAAGACGTGGGAAGATTACTAACTGGCTCCCAGAATGGCGGTAACAATATGCTGTTGAAGTGGTGCAGACCATATTAGCGGACTTTGGTGAAGATAATTATTCCCCACTGGGTGTAATATACTTAAGAACCAAAGAAATTCGTAAAGTGCCTAATATCGTGTACGGCCCCTGCGAGCATGCAGAAGTGCCGAAACACGATGTGGCATCGACTCCACTAATGTCTGAAGTAGTGAAGTAGTGCTGGACAGAACTGACATCATGACGCCATAAATCCGTCAGAGTACGAGGGGACGGAGATCTCTTCTGAACAGCCCGTTGCAAGGCATCCCAGATATGCTAAATAATCTTCATGTCTGTGGATCTTGGTGGCTAGAGGGAATGTTTAAACTCAGAAGAGTGTTCCCGGACCCACAGTGTAGCAATTCTGGATGTGTGGGGTGTCGCATTGTCCAGCTGGAATTGTCCAAATCCGTTGGAATGCACAATGGACCTGAATGGATGCAGGTGATCATACAGGATGCTTACGTACGTATCACCTGTCAGAGTCGTAGCTAGGCGTATCAGAGGTCCCATATCACTCCAACCGCACACGCCCAAACCATTACAGAGCTTCCACCAGCTTGTACGGTCCCCTGCTGACATGCATGGTCCATGGATTCATGAGGATGTCTCCACACCCGTACACGTCCATCCGTTCGATACAATTTGTAACGAGATTCGTCCGACCAGGCAACATGTTTCCAGGCATCAACAGTACAGTGTTGGTATTGACAGGTCCAGGCGAGGCGTAAAGCTTTGTGTCGTGCAGTTATCAAGGGTACACGAGTGGGCCTTCGACTCCGAAAAACCAAATCGATGATGTTCCGTTGAATGGTTCGACGGTGACACTTGTTGATGGTCCAGCATTGAAATCTGCAGCCATTTGAGGAAGGGTTGCACTTCTGTCACTTTGAATGATTTTTTTCAGTCGTCGTTGGTCCCGTTCTTGCAAGATCTTTTTCCGGCCGCAGCGATATCGGTGATTTGATGTTTTACCGGATTCCTGATATTCAAGGTACACTCGTGAAATGGTCGTCGGGAAAATCCCCAATTGATCGCTACCTCGATGAAGCTGTGTCTCGTCGCTCGTGCGTCGAATACAACACCACGCTCAAACTCACTTAAATCTTGATAACCTGCCATTGCAACAGTAGTAACCGATGTAACAACTACGCGAGACACTTGTTGTCTTATATAGGCCGCATACTGCTTGTTTACATATCTCTGTATTTGAATACGCATGCCTATACCAGTTTCCTTGGCGCTTCAGTGTAAATTAATATATGTTAGGGAAATATTATTGAAAATCACTAAAATCCTGGATGAGTAAATGCACAAATACCGTTCTCATTTGGCCTAAAGCAAATCTTGATTCATCAGGAGAAACTACCAGCACGTATGTCATCAGGATCAGCACAGGATTTGCCTGACACAGAGAATAAACTGATCTTTTATTCAGCATGCCGCTATTCCTTTCTTTTTCATAATTTAATCAACTGTTATTTGTGAACATTTTCGTCGCATGGCGAAATTTTGTTGTAAACTAAATTCTCAAGATTGTTAATGTGACATGTATCTCGGCGAACAACTGAATAGCCTTAGCGAGTTAAGGCACTACATTCGAAGAAGTAACTATGTTTCGTTACGATGAAACACTGTATTTTTCTTCTGAGGTAGGTTGTAAGGTTTCCAATCCATCTACACATATCGTGTTATCACTATAACAGCTACTGCTGTAAAAACACGTATTTGTCGCTCATTAAAAGAAATAAAAACCTCAGTTGTCATCACACCGGCGTGGTAACGATTCGCCTGGTTTACTAATAGTTCGTCGCCAGTGAGTGGAAGTTACCCTCGTGAGATCAAGATCATAGTATGATACACAGCTAGTACAACGCAACTGTCCACATAACAGTCTTCCACGGAGCGTTTCCTGCTTCCCTGACCACTGAAGATAAGAGCACGTACGAATGATTACCTCATTTGGCTCTCTTTCAAGGCGGTAAACGCTGTGCGCGTAGAAGGCTCGCGGCAACTTCAAACTGCTGGTCTTGTGCATCTTGTGGTGAAAGCCAGAGCTAACGGTAAGGACAGCTTACAGTTTTTGTTCAGAGATAATTGTAAGTGCAAAAAGAGCACAAAACAAGACAAAAAACATCACGCTACCAGTCCACCGGTTTTCCGCTGCAATAATACAGCAAACTGCAGCGTTTAAGTATAATGGAAAGCTACAGATAATAATGAGCATTTAGTAGAATTCTACCACATTGTCTGTTAGCACACACAGTATACTCACAATAATGGCTCTCGGTCCATAAGATATACTCGTGTGAATTCGCAAACAGAACAGACGTAAACTGAAGGGTAAAATACTTGAAAAAAGTAATTTGACGTAACATTATGGATAAACAACTTGTATCTTTGGAACCAATGGTAAGTTTATGCGCAAGTTAATTCCTATTGCTTGGTTACAGAATTACGTACCAAACTAATAACCTGCGAAACAGAAACTATTACAGACAACAAAACGAGAATATACGCCCTTCTTTTTAATTTAGCTTTGCCAGAAATTTAGTTCGAATGCCATGTTTACTGAACAGTTGCAATCTGATTTAACGGTTTGTTTTGACATATAGTCTATTTCCAAGATTTTTTATATCAAATTTGCAGTTTAAGATTCCCTCTACGCTAGTAACCGTAGCACTACAGTAGTAGTATCATACATGATAACGAAACATTCACTCAACACATAATATCGTTGACAGTCAGAATTAAATGTTACATTTCTTAAAATTGAGGGCATTAACATCTAAAAATAGTTTCACCAACAACCAAGTGTAATTCTAATTGCTTCGTGAAAGCAATAATTCATGCCAACACAAAATATAAAAGGAGCCCTCTTAGACGTAAACAGAATTTTTTTCTTAATGGTGGAACAACTCAAAGAATAATTCATCTTAGATTTGACAGAAGAATTTTACTAAACAGATTTCGTTAAATGTAACTTCTCGTCAGTGAAAGTACGAAATACAGACTACATATTATGAATCAATAAACCCAGAAGTAAAGGCATTTCGCTTCCAACTTAAACATATAAAAACCTGTTCTGCTGAAGAACTTGGTTTTCTTTTTAATTTAAATTTCTGATTTTAGAACTGTATATTTCCACTTTTAACAGCTGTTGGGAGTTACGTGTTTCCAAATACAAAATAATAACCTATTGTTCCTCGGCTCAAGGAAATACGGCACTAACTACGTAGATATTCAAAGAAGAAACAGAGTAAAAATAACATACGATTACAAAATAAATAGAAAAGTGAAATGAGTACGAATAACTATAGCGTTAATATCGTAGTTCCAACGTGAATGACTTGCGTACATTAAATAAACATTAAATAGCGGCGTAACGTAAAACTGGACAATCACCACTACTTTGACCGTCTGGTTCCTGGAGGCCTCTGAATGCATTCCGTCTCGCGCTGCCATTGGGTTGTCTGAACTACTGCTGCTGTGCTCCAGAACCGTATCTAACGGCACCTACTGAGATGCTTCCAGTTTCAGCAAAATACAAGTCAGTTTCTACCTTGATCTTCCGTGCTACAGACCAGAATAAGACTAATCCTCGAAAACAATGGGCACGTCTCAAAAGATTTTTTTTTATTTCACCGGTCTCCTGCTACTCCTCATTAGTTTTGTCTGTCTTTGGTTTACTCTCAGTCCATATTTTGTACTCATTAGACTGTTCATTCCATTAAACAGGTCCCGCAATCCTACCTCTCTTTAACTGAAAATAGCAATATCATCAGCGAATTTTATCATTGGTATCCCTTCACCCCACACTTTAATCCCTCTCCTGAGCCATTCTTTATCACTGTTTCTTCAATGTATAGATTGAAAGTGGAGGCGGAAGACTGCTTCCATTTCTTACACCCAATTTAATCTGAGTATTTCGTTATTCCATTCTTATTATCCCCTCTTGACTGTGGCATATAATGTATATTACCCGACTCTCCTTGTAGCTTACACCTATTTTTCTAACATATTGAACCATTTTACATTGTCCAACGCTGTTTCCAGGTCGACGAATCCTATGAAATGGTCTTGATTTTCCTTAAGTTTTACTTCCACCAACAAGCGTAACATCAGAATCGACTCTCTACTTACCGTTACCTTTCCTAAAATCAAACCGTCGTCTAACAGATGTTCAAATTTATTTTCCACTTTTCTGTACATTATTCTTATCAACATCTTGTATGCACAGCTGTTAAGCTGATAGTGCGACAGTTCTCTCATTTATCTGCCCTTACTGTCTTTGCTTGATTTGACTGATTTGTGGTAAGTTCCTATGGGACCAAACTGCTAAGGTCATCGATCCCTAGGCTTACACAATCCTTAATCTAACTTAAACTAACTTACACTAACGACAACACTCACACCCATGCCCCAGGGAGGACCCGAACCTCCGACGAAGGGAGCCGCACGAACCGTTGCAAGGCGCCCGAGACAGCACGGCTACCACGCGCGGCGCTGTCTTCGGGACTGTGTGGCGATGGTCTGATGGTGTGTCCACAGTCTCAGATTCTAAATGTCAGTTTGAGTTGACTTTTGGTTATTAGTTGTTGCGAAGGAATTTTATCCATACCTTTCCTCGTATCTGAGCAAAAGTCTTCCATATCTCTGTTAAGCTCTGAATGTAATTCTGGATCCCCTGCGCCTTTCTGATCGATTCCAATTTCTTCTCTTATGTCAACATACAGTTTTTCCCCCTCGTAGGCATTACGGGAGCCTTATTAACGAGTCCACGATGAGACGACGCGTAAACTTCCGCGAAACGTCTGGCAAACTATTCGGCTGTATAAACGCAGCGCAACTCCGTTCTGAGAACGCCGTGCCCAAGGACAGAGCAGTGAAGTACGTTCGCCCCGCCGCGCCATTACTGCTCTTTTTCTTCTTGTTCCGTTCTTGTTACGTCTTGCGGCAGGTTGGCGTAGTTAGCGAGTTTATGCTCGGGAAAGCCCAGTCTTCGCTGCCCTTCGCGCGTGTCATGACTGGTCAAAACCTACAGTGCTGAGTATTCCTGCGGCCGCGAAGGTGGCAGAGTTTGAGCGAGAGGAGGGAAGACCATGCCAGCCTAGTACCATCAGTCGATGTACAGCGTCAGCCAAAGGGATATTTATACACTATTGGCCATTAAAATTGCTACACCAAGAAGAAATGCAGATGACAAACGGGTATTCATTGAACAAATATATTATACTAGAACTGACATGTGATTACATTTTCACGCAGTTTGGGTGCATAGCTCCTGGGAAATCAGTACCCAGAACAACCACCTCTGGCCGTAATAACGGCCTTGATACGCCTCAGCATTGAGTCCCACAGAGCTTGGAAGGCGTGTACAGGTACAGCTGCCCATGCAGCTTCAACACGATACTGCAGTTCATCAAGAGTAGTGACTAGCGTATTGTGACGAGCCAGTTGCTCGGCCACCATTGACCAGACGTTTTCAGTTGGTGAGAGATCTGGAGAATGTGCTGGCCAGGACAGCAGTCGAACATTTTCTGTATCCAGAAAGGCCCGTACAGGACCTGCAACATGCGGTCGTGCATTATCCTGCTGAAATGTAGGGCTTCGCAGGGATCGAATGAAAGGTACAGCCACGGGTCGTAACACATCTGAAATGTAACGTCCACTGTTCAAAATGCAAAAGCAAAGACGTTTTTCGTCGCGGCGAGATCTATTTACAAAATTTCTGTCACCAACTTTCTTTTCCGAATGCGAAAATATTTTGTTGAGCCCAACCTACATAGGTAGGAATGATCATCAAAATAAAATAAGAGAAATCAGAGCTCGAACAGAAAGGTTTAGGTGTTCGTTTTTCCCGCGCGCTGTTCGGGAGTGGAATGGTAGAGAGATTGTATGATTGTAGTTCGATGAACCCTCTGCCAAGCACTTAAATGTGAATTTCAGAGTAGTCATGTAGATGTAGATGTAGAAAACTGCATACGCAGATGAAATCAACGAGAAATTCCGCAAAATAGTGCTGAAAGATCAACTAAGCACAAGTGGACAAAAAACTAGTCGCCCCCTGGGGACATCACAAGTAACAAAACCTCTATCCTTATTAACAGATTCGAGACGGCGAGAAAGAGTCCAAACTTTCTTCAGGCATGCCACATCCAGCTAAAGCCACCCAGTCATGATTAGATGCGGTAGAGTTACCAAACTGCAAGCATTTGATTGTTACGTTTAACCAGCTGTTCCAAATAGTCCCAGATACTTTCTTTGGGATTAAGGTCACGTGATTATGCCAGTGTTCGTCAAACTAGCAATGTAAACACATACCGTATGAACACGGCTGTACTTACCTTGAAAGACGGAAGTATCCGCAGCATACTGGTGAATATACAGAAGAATGTGGAAATAAACTCGCCAGTTTATGTTCCCCGTTATCTGAATGAGCGGCACCAAGTCATGTTACGAGAAACACTGCCATACACCTGAGGGTTAAATGCCTCATTTCGTCACCTTGCTTCATTTCAAAAGAGACAAAATGGCTATTTGTCGGATCATAATGCACGCCTCCAGTCAGCTATTGTCTAGTTCCTTTGTACTTCCGCCTATTCAGGGAGAGCAGTTTCAACTGTCGCCGTGAGCAGAGTCTTCTCCGGGGAATCCGACTCCAAAGGCTTGCTGGTAAGCTAGTTTAGGTACACCTGTATTCACAGATTTTTATTCTGTTGTCATTGACAAAGCATGGTGCTAGTCTCCGATTCGTGTCGGTTACGATCGCTTTGCGGCCTCTGTTCTTATGCGTTGATACATGGTTGCGAGTGGTACAACGTTCCTTGTACATTTCTACGACAGTCCACACTGATTCACTATGAAATCGGACGACTTCAGTCACTCCGTGCTGCCATTTCACGTCTCCCGTCGACTGACGCTGAGGTGACCGAAGTCGTGGGATAGCGGTATCCACATGTACAGACGTTGGTAGTATCGCATACACGAGGTATAAAAGGCAGTGCATTGGCGGAGCTGTAATTTGTACTCAGGTGAGTAATGTGAAAAGGTTTCCGACGTGATTGTGGAATTAACAGACATCGAACGCGGAATAGTAGTTGCACGTAGACGCATGAGACGTTCCATTTCGGAAATCGTTATGGAATTCAATATTCCGAGATCCACAATGTCATGAGTGTGCTGAGAATACCAAATTTCAGGCATTACCTCTCACCACGGATAACGCAGTGACGGTTGGCCTTCACTTAACGACAGAGAACAACGGCGTTTGTGTAGAGTTGTCAGTCCTAACAGACAAGAAACACTGCGTGAAATAACCGCTGGAATCAATGTAGGACGTATGACGAACTTACCCGTTAGGTCAGTGAGTCGAAATCTGACGTTAATGGGATATGGCAGCACACGATCGACTAGAGTGCCTTTGCTAACCGTACGAAATCGCTTGCAGCACCTCTCCCGGGCTTGCGACCATATCAGTTGGACCATAGACGACTGAAAAACCGTGGCCTGGCCGGATGATACCCGATTTCAATTGATAAGAGCTGATGGTAGCCTTCAAGTGTGGCGCGAACCACACAAATCCATGGTGCGAAGTTGTCAACAAGGCACTGTGCAAGCTGGTGGTGGCTCCATAATGGTGTGGGTAGTGTTTACAGGGATTGAACTGGGCCCTCTGGTCCAGATGATTCGATCATTGACTGGAAATGATTTTTTCGGCTACTGCGAGACCGTTTTGCAGACAAACAACGATGGAATTTTTATGGATTACAATGCGCCATGTCACCGGACCAAAATTGCTCGGGATCGGTTTGAAGAACATTCTGAACATTTCCAGCGAATGATTTGGCCACTCAGATCACCGAACAGGAATCCCATCGAACGTTTATCGGACATAATCGACAGGTCAGTTCGTGCACAATATCCTATACCGGCAACACTTTCGCAATTATGGACGGCTGTAGAGGCAGCATGGTTCAGTAGTTCTAAATGGGAATCCCAAAACACGTCGAGTTACTGCACTACGCCGAGCAAAAGGTCCGACATGATATTAGGAAGTATCCCATGACGTTTGTCACCTCAGTATATCTTACTGTGCAGGTTCAATACAACCAAATGACATCATACACACCATTTCACCGTCGTGACTTAACGTCGGTAATGGAGTGTCACGTGACGGCCTAGTACCACTTCTACAAAGCGATCAATGAGATATTCTAAGGAAGTTACTAAGGTTTTGCTGGTAAACTCATCAAAGCTGTTGAAAGCAGGTGATACAGCAGTATGGTACAATTTGCATAAAGAATTAATTTTGATACATTTCCTTGTTACAACGATGGTGGCTCATTTACTAAATGATAGTCAAATGCAAGTCCAAGCAATATTCGGACCGTTTTAAGAGAATTCAACGTGATGTTGCTGTGGTTCAGACAAGGTTCGACAACTTCCTGCTAGGAACGAAACAGCAGTCGAAGCAGTGGATGTAAGGTGATAGTGCGGCACCATGAAAGAAGTCTGTGTTGTCTACCGGAAGGGTTATGGCACCTGATTTCTGGGATGAAAATTGATTCTAATAGTTACCCCGTGCACGCGATTAGTGACGAACGTTTCACTACTCATCAGGACCAAGTGGACGTGAGGGTCCAAACTGCAGACAAAAGCCACAAGCACCTAGCACCCTACCATGAAGTTACTTCGGTAACGGGAAGACTGGAGGATCTGAAGTAGCAGTTATTGGAATATTCACAATTTTCACCTGATTTGTCACCATCTTACTAACACCTACTCCCAGATCTAGAGACATCTGTGATAAAAATGTAATCACATTGTATACTACATTCGAAGCACAGGAAGCTTTGTCTACGGCCCACTTCATTAGACTATGTCATCTACTGACAATGTTTTCGCCGAAAGCCTTTTTCACCATTTTTTGTGATTGCATCCTGGTTTTTACTGATTTTTCAACTTTTTCAAGCATAGAAATTTCCGTAAGTGAAGCACATATAGGTCCTGTATTTAAATGGCCTTTTACTTAAATCTCATAAAAGAAATTACCATTCCAAGAACGAAAACACCACCAACAACAAAATAACAAAAAACCCAGCAACAACTAAAACTAATTACGAACAAATTTATCTTTACCAGATGTGACTATGCTTGACTCTTATGCTACAAGGCGATAATGCTTGACGGACTAACAGGTTCTAGGAATTTTATTTATTCAACTCTATTTGATTAGGGCCTCTCTCACATCGGACTAGGATTTCATACATACAGTATCTATTTTACATCAGAGTTACCTAAGAATTTTAACATGACAAAGAGTACTGAAACCATTCGAATGTCTATAACGACAATGTAAGTAATATTGGCAATGAACTAATAAACTTAATACTGGAAGTACTTCTACTGCTACTTCGGCAGCTGTTAATAATAACAGTAGTAACAATAATAATGACAATAATAACAATAATTTTAGCAGCAGATATAGAAAGAATTTATAGATATACAAAAATAGATGTTTTCTGATATGTCGTGTTCTGGAGAAATTTAAGGAGACTGCAGCGGCTAAGAATACTGGGAAATCAGGAAGATCTGGATGGAAAGAAGAATCTACAAGAATAACGAGAGCATACAGAAACAATGGTAGGCACTTTTGTAGCTTTAGTAGGTATGTCAGTAGTTGTCTTTTGAACCTTGAGATGTTATTCAGTTCTCTGATACAGTGCAGGAGGTTCTCCATGAGTCAGGTTCCTGCTACTAAGGACTTCGAAAAGAGGCTGAAGGATGGAGCGAGACAGAAAGGATTTTGCTCTGATTAGAATGGATGTATCTTCCACGTTGTTCCGACAAGAGCGTTAAGGTGGAGGAGAGACATGGGGGACGGTGTAAGTGGATAAGATAGTAGAGAAGACAGAGGATATAGAAATCTCTGCACTTGTCTGCACGCAACAACTACGACCATGAAATATGTTCAAAGAGTCGGACATCACAAATATAAAGAACACAGGCATTCATAACCAGTTCGAGGTCCCGTGAGATTTCCAGAGGATCACCTTGTAGGATAACACTGCTGAATCAATAACTGGAAGTATGAGTGTTAGTAAAAGTTTCTTTTTCATGTCTAAAGATAAGCTTTTTATATTTTTGTAGGGCAAGAGAGATGCTGAGGCCTTCTTGCACTTTGCAGTTACGTTCTCAGTCCAACATAGATTTTCATCTATTATTATTCCTAGACACTTTTCTAAGGGAGAGAAGTCGATATTCGTCTCATTTAGGGTTAAAGATGGTACGAGTCCCAGGTGTTTCGGGCTAATGAGCTTGGAATGACTAACCAGCACCGCTTGTGATTTGGATGAGATTTAACCCTATATCCTGCATCCATTTTGGCAGTGCACACAGCTGGTGTTGTGATTTCTCGATGGCTGTCTTCTGGTTTTTTAGTATTGCACTTTCATGCAACTGGTCGTCATCACCGCATACGTGGTATTTGCGGTAGGAGGCCAAAGCTGTTAAAATACGTTGACTTTAATAACACGCGTTCTTATTTGCAGTTTACGATTAATATTGAAGAAAAACTGTTTGAAATATTAGGAATACGTTTCTACATCCAAATTTATTCCCTTTTTACCTTATGATTTCCAAAGACCAGCACTTTGGGAAGTTAAACTACACTCATTTCTGTACAAACACCGATTACGATTGACTCCTGAAATACATATGCATGTAGACCTAGTTTCGAGAGTTTCGCACTGTACGTGTGTTGTGCAGTCGGTTATCAGATCTACATGTGAAAGGCTCGTAGCAATTAAAAACACAGTAACGTTATTAGAACAAGGCAAGACATTTCACCGTAAGTCAACGTTGTCCTTCGGAGGGATTGCAAAGTTTCGAGGAGTAGTCATACAGATCGTTTTAGAACTATTTATGACAAACGAACTTCAGAGAAAAACAGATGGGACGCTTTTTCTTTTTTATGTTGGCGGCACTGTGTTTTCTCTGTTGTCTGTATAGTTGGCACAATTCACTTGAAAACTAAGACTAACAACTGCTGAGTTTGTGCTGTAAGTCAAAGAATAAATGTCACCGCACACACTAATAACAAGCGAAAATATTTTTGACAAACTTTACACTACATTAAAGGCAACCCTTTTGAGACAGAAAATGCTGCGATATCGTCGAAATTTTGTGGGACGTCACCAACAGAGTGGAAGTCTATTCTAAACAAACGTCGAGAAAAATGGCCACGGGGAATTTGTTTGCTGCACGAGACATCCGTTGACACACTGCTAGAGGTACACAAAAAATATTGCAGTCTTTCAAGCAAAACGTTTGTTTTATCCACTGTAGAGCCCAAATCTCTCTCACCAAGCGTTTTCATTTGTTTCCAATGCTGATGGAATACATGGATGGAAAGACTTCTGTAAAAGATGCCACCTGTCAAGAGGCCGTGATCACGCGGTTGTGAGAGTAGACTGAGAGACAGAATATTATTTCTGTGATACTGGGGGGAAAAATGCCCACATTCTGGATTTCCTGCAAGACACGAGGAACACGTCAGTAAAAGTGTAGCTTCACGTTTGGTAAGAGAAAAGAGACATCAGTGCTGATGCACGATGAAATCTTATAAAAGTAAATATACACTGAAGTGCCACAGATAATGTTATAGGCATGCGTATTCGAATACAGAGATATGTAAACAGGCAGAATGCGGCGCTGCAGTCGGAAACGCATATATAACACAACAAGTGCCTGGTGCAGTTGTTAGATCGGCTACTCCTGCTGCAATGGTAGTTTATCAAGATTTAGGTGAGTCTGAACGTGGTGTTATTGTCGGCGTTATAGCTTTGGGACACAGCATCTTCGAGGAAGCGATGAAGCGGGGACTTTCCCGCACCACCATTTCACGAGTGTACCATAAATATCAGGAATCCGGTAAAACATCAAATCTCCGACATCGTTGCGGTCGGAAAAAGATTCTGCAAGTACGGGACCAACAACGACTGAAGAGAATTGTTCACCGTGACGGAAGTACAATCCTTCCGCAAATTGCTGCAGCTTTCAATGCTGGGCCAACAACAAGTGTCAGCGTGCGAATCATCATCGATATGGGCTTTCGGGGCCCAAGGCCCACTCGTGTACTCTTGACGACTGCACGACACAAAGCTGTACACCTCGCCTGGGCCTGTCAATACAACATTGCATTTCTGATGACTGTAAACATGTTGCCTGGTCGGACGAGTCTCGTTTCAAATTGTATCCAACAGATGGACGTGTACGTGTATGGAGACAACCTCATGAATCCATGGACCCTGCATGTCAGCAGGAGATTGTTCAAGCTGGTGGGAGCTCTGTAATGGTGTGGGGCGTTTTCTAAAAAATTGTTTTAGAGTAAAATCTTATGTAATGATTCCGGACCAAAGAGTCCATATGTAAACATTTATATTATCTGTGCCAATAAACGAAGGCGCGGCCCATGCCTGGTGTTGGCTTTTGTCTTTTGTCGCCCTGCTCTCATCATGTAAACAACGTCTTCTGTAGCTCTGAATAAATAATAACACTATTAAGTTAATTCTCAAGCAAAATGTGTTCGAGTACATTCTTGTCATAACAGCCCAAATTTACAGCAATCATTAATGTATTAACAGTTTCATTTTTCAGCCTTTTGTGGGAGAGACGAAATATTTCAGGATGGCACCTATCCGCCATTGGCATTATTTTGTTTCAAATTTTCAGCATCAGTAAATCCGGGGAAGTAGTCCGAGAATTATAGCTAATAACACAAGATAGAGTGCTTACCAGATCGTCATATGCAATTTACATTTCGAAATCCCATCGGTCCATGTATTTACCAGCACTGCTTCCAACATCAATCTGGAACTATCACATCGTACACCTTTGGCATATATTTAGTGAGCTGAGGTGGAAGCCAATTGAAAGACTGTAGAGGGAGACCACGGGTTTAATACAGTAAGCACATTCAACGCATTCAGATGGATCCAGCCAACATCTACCTACACCATTTAGGTAGGTGTAGTTATGGAGAGACGAATGTTGGGAGCTGCATTATACTAATCTTGTGAATAAAAACTATAGCAGTACATTATATTTGTTAATGTTGAGGGGAAACTGCCAGCGCCTATACCAAGCGTCAATCACGCACAGGCCTACCCACATTTTCCTACAGTTTTCTGGCGTTGCGACTTTTCTATATTCAACAGCTTCAAGGAGTTTCAGGCATCTCTTAGGTTATCTACATGTCAAGTGACGATCCTGTGAAACCACTGTCGGATACTCATGAAGTTACTTTCACGTCTGAGGCGACGCAGTGTTCGGCACAGTGGTCTCTCATTTGGAAGGTAAGCGGTAAAAATACTCGTCCGGCCACTCAGATTTATATTTTCCATGCTTTCTGTAAGTCACTTACAGCAAATACCGGGATGTTTCCTTCTCCATCGCTCCCTGATCCGAGCTTGTAGTCCACCTCCAGTAATCTCATCGTCAAGCGGGCGTGAATTCCTAATCTTCTCCTTTTTATACCTAACCGTTCCTCCCCGAAAGACTGACCTGCTGGAAGTCATGAATCCTATCACATAGCTGTTCAGATAGTCTCTAAGCTCGTTTTTGTTCACTAAACGTCAATGGGGAAGAATATGGAAAGACTTTTGGCACTCAAGAATCAGAGTACCGGCTTGAGCGCCACTACCTTCAGCCTTCTGGATCTAAGGGACGAGAAGAGCGATGTGAAATGGTTCAAATGGCTCTGAGCACTATGGGACTTGACATCTGAGGTCATCAGTCCCGTAGAACTTAGAACTATTTAAACCTGACTAACCTAGGGACATCACACACATCCATGCCCGAGGCAGGATTCGAACCTGCGACCGTAGCAGTCGCGCGGTTCCGGACTGCAGCGCCTAGAAACGCTCCGCCACCGCGTCAGGCGAGCGATGTGAATTCATAAGATAGAAGTAGGTGAATCAAGCGTTCATCCCAACGTAGATTATGTCTTATTACGTGACCGTCACACTAGGCAAACTGGCATTAACATGGAAGCCTATAGCGACGTACATCTGTTCTACGAGCATCACCATTTCCACACCATTCTGTTCCTGCCATCGAAAGACGTTTAAGCAGCCAGTTCGTTCACTCTCCGCAAATGCGGAGTAGCAAACCATGTCTGTGTCAAAGTTACCTGCCAGTTATTTTGATGATGAGCCCCGAATCTTTATCATTCCTATAATAGAGTCGAAACCGTAATATTGCAGCTACGTGACTAACGTCTTTGAGACATACCAATGCTTACCGAAAGCCATATAAGTATAGGGCATGAAAGGTGTCACCTTTCTTTAAAAATAAAGTAATTTTAAAAAATTTTGTACGCACGTCAGACATATGGAACTCATTATGAGGTGACCGCTTCCAGCTTTGTAACAAAATACCAACAAAAAAGTTTGTGCACATTGCAAAATTTACTGTAAATTAGACAAAACACGTAAATTCTCAAATCCATGAGTCAGTTACGTATATATAGACGACTACGTGCGAGACAACGACCGTGGTATTTTTTCACAAAGCTACAAAATTTTAATAGATTTCCTCTTCCTTGAATTACAGGTGAGTGCTTGTGTTGTACTAGACTCCTACGGTCAACAAGAAAGGCTTACGCAGTAGTACCATGTTAAGAAAACAGGCCTTCGCTGTGACTTCGCGTTATCTCTGTGCCGTTACACTGCGTTACGATTCACGTCAGCTCGTTCTAGAGGTAAAACTAAGTGCAACTCGACAATAAAATGCGTTTATACCTCCACGGAGGAGGTAGTACATATTCTCTCAGTGAAGGTCACTCTCGGCTTTTCGTTTCCGTGAACGTGACCTGATTTCTTAATTAAGGCCAAGCCACTTGCAAGATACATGTATTGCATAATTTAAATCTGTTATAACGGCACTTGTAGGAAGATATATGCGGATAAAATAATCGCGTCTGATTGATCACTATTGGTCCGATGTAACGATCAAGCTGGGTGTAATTTTTAGGTGGTTTCTATAGGGTAAGGTGGGGTAACTCCAACCAGGTAGGTAAATCTGACCACCCTCTATCTGTGAGAAACGGCAAAGCGGAGCGATTTCGCATCAGTGTTGCCATATGGAGCATTCGAAATAACGAAAATGTCACCTTGTCAGATTTGCCGCATTTGACATCTAGACACCCAAAAGACAACAAGTGTATCTTCGATTGTTTCAGTTTAATTTTTGAGCAAATTGCATCACTAGATTTACCTTATTAAATAAAACGATCGCAAAACAAACGGTAAGTGATTTTTGTCGTGCATTTAGTGACCTATTCCGTGTATGTATCGTTTTTGTTGGAAATGTCGTGTAAATTGTTTCTATGTGTGTTAAATGAAAAATGGCATGGTGGGGCAAATCCGACCGCATATTTTTTATCGTTTATGTGTAAGGAATTACTTATTTATGTAAAGAAAGTGGATTTTTGTTTATTTTTGGAAAAATGGTACGAAATTACGAACGAAAAACGACAAAACGTAATCAAAACGATATTCGCCGAGCAGTTGCTGCAATGCAAATGGGAATGTCTTTACGAGCTGTCGGTCGTGATTTTAAGATTCCGAAATCGACATTGCTGTTGTACCGTCGTGGAATGAAATCATCTTTTTTTTCAATTAAACTTTACATTCATTTAACTTTCAGTACATTCAGTATTCTAAACATTGTTTTTTTTAAATACATTTTGTTCATTTATGTGAAAAACATAATCGCTTATAAATATTTCCCAAAAAACCGTTCATTAAGAGATATTTCTGTGCAAAATCAGCCGGCCGCGGTGGTCTAGCGGTTCTAGGCGCTCAGTCCGGAACCACGCGACTGCTCCGGTCGCAGGTTCGAATCCTGCCACGGGCATGGATGTGTGTGATGTCCTTAGGTTAGTTAGGTTTACTTAGTTCTAAGTTCTAGGGGACTGATGACCACAGATGTTAAGTCCCATAGTGCTCAGAGCCATTTGAACCATTTTTTGTGCAAAATCAGCCAAACAAATAGGGGGTCGGATTTACCCCACCATTTTTGCAAATGGCAAAATTAGACGTGTCTTAAAATACGGAAACCTCAAAAACTATTGATGGTATAACAAAATTATTTTGCAAACAGTTGCTCCTTTATATTACCTATAATTTAACGTATATAACTTTAAGATCCGACCTAGGATAAGTGTTTTATAACCACAAGAAATTCCTAGGTCGCTTTTACCCCACCTTACCCTAAGTTCTTCAAACTGATTGCCAATCTTCTCCCTAGGAATGCAACCTTCTAACAGTTAACCACAAAAGCACGAATAAATAAATTTACACAAGGTATCTAACTAGTGGAGTCCTCAACATATTCCCGGGAATGACTAGTATGAATTCCGTGCTGGGTCCTCTAAATAACTGACTTGGCATCGCTTGTCATGCTTTACGAATCAGTTATCAGTCACCCGTTTTTTACAGCATTATCAGCAGCGGGTAGCTAGATTTTGAGTTTTGTATTCTGATTAAAGAATTACTGCACAGTTTCTTCTATCTTTGTACTGAAGTCCACTTACCCACCGAAATTTGCGCAAATTACTGTAGTGTGCGTGACAGTAGAGAATTTTCTTTGTTCCTCACGTAATTGCTCTGTTGGTAAACGACGCCAGCGTCTCATACCAGAAATTATCGACTAAACGGTCTAAGGCACTCTTGCAAAATCGCTGAACAGTTGTGACGTAGAGACGCGAACTGGGGTACCCACCACCTTCAGAGATGCCACGTTGAAAATTTATTAACATGAGGTATATTGTCAGCTATTAAGGTAACAGTATACTGCTGACCAACTGAGCTAGAGAAAGCAGCTGTTTTGGAGACGATACTACAGCGAATGGAATAGTCCAGTGTATTAATGAACTGGATTGTCGTCAGGTCCTACAACGGCTGATGGCTTGACAGTCGAGCGCAATATGGATAAACGAGTTAAATCAGAGCATGAGATCGTGACCAGATCACGTTGAATCTCTGAGACGGGTATGCGACGGTATTTTAAACTTGCCATCGGTTCAAGGTGTGCCGTTAGTACCTCGTTGTTGGGAAAACAGCTGCCGTCACACTGAAGTGACGTGGGCTACAAAGTATTGACGACAGAGATTGCGATAAACTACCACAGATTGTAACAGCGGATAAATAAGGCACATTGCATCGGATCACTAACCAGTTTCGTTTTGGACAACAGGCACGAGTAAGGCACCATACTGTCCAGAATTATATTCTTTGGATGGAGGTAAAGAAGCTACCGCGGCGCATGTACCTCATCACAGGGCACAACAGACTGGCACTGCATGGTCGATGGTAGGATATCACCTGGACTGATGTCTGGCGCTACTCCTTAGTGCTTGCATCTCCACATCGTGTTATGCTGGGAGTGTATATTATCACAGAGGGTATCTTTACATGTCGTGATTTGGGCCCCCTGATGCGTCTACCTGTCTCTAACCAGCATAACATGCAGAGACCTAACTTCCAAACATGTGTACTCATTTATCCACCTGTAAAATCCTGAAGGTGGTCCGTAATCTTTATCGCTATTACTCCATCACGAGGCTTGACGTGAAATGACGTGCTATTGAAACTGTTTTAGCGCCGTGGAGCACATACTAAGGTACTAGACACGTCGCATCTGAAGATGTTCAGTGGACATAACCGGTAGAGGAAATTAAAGACTTTCTTACCATCAAGTGAGATAGTGTTTACTCATAACAGCGCACAGTCCAAATGCACGCGAATTGCGTCAGAATACTGTGAAGAATTCTCCACGGACATGAGCGTACTTGCATTCGTTATGATGACTGATGGATGAGCGATGATGTATCAGTATGGCGCCCCAAGTCCTCTCTTTTGAAAACCGTGCACGATGAGTCGTCATCGTTAACAGGACGGAACATCACCAAGAAGGCGTGTGTAAAACAACAGCTAATGACTAATTGAAATTGCGCTAGATGATTTTAAAATATAGTGATTGTTCGAAATGGAAACAGCAGCTATTTCAGCACCTTCCTATGGAAGAATTAGTGTGGCTGAAACGAGGTACAAAGAACACAAATTCATCCAGAAAACACACGCAGACTGATGTGACTAATCTGATGTCTTAATGATTTCGGTATGGTTCGGTCTCATTTTCATACTTCGGACACAAAGTATTAACTAACCAAGTAACGCGCAAAATTAGTGACTGGTTTCACGACTTTCTAATAGATCACTCAACACATTATTCTCCCAATATATATAACGCAATAGGTTGTTCCTAACGGGATGAAATCAACAAATTTGTTATTTTATGGAGTGCCCCAATGAAGCATTACTTTTTGGCATCTATTGCTATCTGGAGGTACAAATGCACACAGGAACTTTGACAAACATGACAGTTTTCGTGATCAAGGTGTTACGGTGCGGACATATTGACCGTCAAATATTTGAGTACGGCGGACTCGGCGGTCAGTGTCATTGCGACACTGTACACTTTCCCCGTGTGCGTCCTTTCAGGGCTGCATTCGGCCCTGACTTCGTTTGTATGGATGACAATGCAAGAACACATCGAATAGCGCCGGTGGAGGAGCTCATGGAATGGCAGGATATGCGGCGAATGGACTGGTCTGGCCATTACGCTGACTTAAATCTCACTGACCAAGTGTGAGATGCTGTGAGAGACGCACTGCAGCTCGTCCACGTGCACCAGCGACCACCCAGCAGGTGTCAAACGCGCTGGTGGAGGAATGGAACGCCCTACCACATGAACTCCTTGCCAACCCTGTGGTCGGTATGGGAGTAGTTGAGGAGCAAGCGTTGATGTCCTGGCTGATCCCAAACCCTATCAATATCCAAGTACCGCAGTGACTTCAATGTACTTGTTGTCTGTGAAAAAAAATGTCACTTCTGTTCGTCTCATTGCGTATTCCTTACTACCTTCTGTACTGTACTGTATCGCACTGTAGTAGTTCTTTCTACACTACTGGCCATTAAAATTGCTACACCACGAAGATGACGTGCTACGAACGCGAAATTTAACCGACAGGAAGAAGATGCTGTGATATGCAAATGATTAGCTTTTCAGAGCATTCACACAAGGTTGGCGTCGGTGGCGACACGTACAACGTGCTGACATGAGGAAAGTTTCCAACCGATTTCTCATACACAAACAGCAGTTGACCGGTGTTGCCTGGTGAAACGTTATTGTGATGCCTCGTGTAAAGAGGAGAAATGCGTACCATCACGTTTCCGACTTTCATAAAGGCAGAATTGTAGCCTATCGCGATTGCGGTTTATCGTTTCGCGACATAGCTGCTCTCGTTGGTCGAGAACCAATTACTGTTAGCAGAATAGGGAATCGTAGGAGGGTAATACGGAACGCCGTGCTGGATCCCAACGGCCTCGTATCACTAGCAGTCGAGATGACAGGCATCTTATCCGCATGGCTGTAACGGATCGTGCAGCCACGTCTCGATCCCTGAGTCAACAGATGGGGACGTTTGCAAGACAACAACCATCTTCACGAACAGTTCGACGACGTTTGCAGCAGCATGGACTATCAACTTGGAGACAATGGCTACGGTTACCCTTCGCGCTGCATCACAGACAGGAGCCCCTGCAATGGTGTACTCAACGACGAACCTGGGTGCACGAATGGCAGAACGTCATTCTTTCGGATGAATCCGGGTTCTGTTTACAGCATCATGATGGTCGCATCCGTGTTTGGCGACATCGGGGTGAACGCACATTGGAAGCGTGTATTCGTCATCGCCATACTGGCGTATCACCCTGCGTGATGGTATAGGGTGCCATCGGTTACACGTCTCGGTCACCTGTTGTTCACATTGACGGCACTTTGAACACTGGACGTTACATTTCAGATGTGTTACGACCCGTGGCTTTACCCTTCATTCGATCCCTGCGGAACCCTACATTTCAGCTGTATAATGCACGACCGCATGGTGCAGGTCCTGTACGGGCCTTTCTGAATACAGAAAACGTTCGACTGCTGCCCTGGCCACCACATTCTCCAGATCTCTCACCAATTGAAAACGTCAATGGTGTTTCCGAGAAACTGGCTCGTCACAATACGCCAGTCACTACTCTTGATGAACTGTGGTATCGTGTTGAAGCTGCGTGGGCAGTTGTACCTGTACACGCCATCCAAGCTCTGTTTGACACAATGCCCAGGCGTATCAAGGCCGTTATTCCGGCCAGAGGTGGTTGTTCTGCGTACTGATTTCTCAGGATCTATGCACCCAAACTGCGTGAAAATGTAATCACATGTCAGTTCTGGTGTAATATATTTGTCCAATGAATACCTGTTTATCATCTACATTTCTTCTTGGTGTAGCAATTTTAATGGCCAGTAGTGTATGTATGGCCCAGGTTTCACCGAGCAGTGTACTTGCCAGTGACACATCATGCGTACTTCCGTCTTTCAGTTTTACACACCAGTGCATTACTCCCTTCCAATTATGTCTCGCGAATGGTCCGCTACGAAAAAATCAGATAACTGTGAGCGAACGTGATAGTTTATCGAGAGTCGTTCTCCCCATACATCATTCGCGAATGGAATAAGGGAGAACGAAATTGTAACGGTTCCAGAAGTACCGTCTGCCACAAATATAGTGCCTAGCGGAATGCATATGTAACTTTCGAAGTCATTAGGTCGTTACTGGATAGGAGAAAAGAACTAACTTTAACGTGTAGCGTATCGCGATAAACGGGAATGCCAGTGACATTGTCGGCTGCAGGGTTTTGCACAAGGTCGCCGATAAAGCTAAGGAAAGCGGCAGCGCGGCGCGGTGGCTGCGGGCGCGCTGAGCGCCGGCGAGGGCACGTGTAGTCATGCGGAACGCACCAGACACAGCGGCCGCCCGCCGCCTCCTGCCCATTCAGTGAGCGTACCTCTATTTAGGCCAATGCCTCGCACGAGGTGGTAGCATTGTGCTCGTCCGGGATGAAGGGCGAGCCATCCTTGGCGCGTGTCACAGAGATGGGCGCAGTACCTGCCTGTCCGCGGTCCTCTGCACAGGAGTTTTATATTCTGTGCGAGTGTTGCTATAGCTGACAGTGTGGACGAGGTAGAACAGTTTATGGCTTGTAACTTTTAGTCTAAGCCTGAGTCATGCATGCCGGCCGCTGTGGCTCTAAGCGCTTCAGTCCGGAACCGCGCTGCTGCTACAGTCGCGGGTTCGAATCCAGCCTCAGGAATGGATGTGTGTGATATCCTTAGGTTAGTTAGGTTTAAGTAGTTCTAAGTCTAGGGGACTGATGACCTCAGATGTTACGTCCCATAGGTTTAGAGCCATTTGAACCATTTGAGTCATGCATCAGGAAATCTTGCGGAACCACATCTACATTACACTCCGCAAGACACCTGTGTGTGGCGGAGGGTACTTCTGGTACCACTATCTCATCCCCTCTTTCCTGTTCCACTCGCAACTGGTGTGTGGAAATAATTATTGGCGGTAAGCCGCTGTATTAGCTCATACTTCTCGAATTTTCTGGTAGTCATCATTTCGGGAGAGATATGTGGGAGGTAGTAATATGACGTCCGACTCTTCCCGGAAAATGCTCAGTCGAAATTTCAATAGTAAACCTCTCAGTGATACATAACACCTCTCCTGTAACGTCTGCTACTTAAGTTTGTTGACCACCTCCGTAGCGTTCCCTCTCCGACTAAAGGACATTGTAACGAAATGCGCAGCTCTCCGTTTGATCTTCTCTATCTTTTCTATTAGTCCTACCTGGTAAGCATCCCAAACTGCTGAACAATACCTTGTAAGCTACTTCCTTCGTGGATGAGTCATCACTTCCCTTAAGATTCTTCCTATCAATCTCAGTCTGGCATCTCCTTTTCCTGTTTGCTTTATGTCGTCATTCTACTTAAGGTCGCTCTGGATACTTACTCCTCGATATTTTACGGTAGATACTGCTTCCAGCAGTTTGTCATCAATAGTATAGTTGTAGAGTAATGGATTTCTTTTTCCACTGTGTGTGCAATACGTTTCATTTATTTACGTTCAGGGTCAACCGCCTGCATCATTCTTCAATCCACTGCAGGTCATTCTGTAAATCGATACTGTCATCTGGCGTTGCTACTTTCTTATAAGCAACCACGTCATCGGCCAACAGTATTAAAAAACGTCCAACGCTTCCTACTAGTACTAGATCATTTATATATATTGTAAACAGTAACATCCCTATCACACTCCCTTGGGGTACTCAGGAAATTACCTTTACATCCTTCGATTTTCTTCTTTTAAGACGTGTTGAGTTCTCTCTGCAAAAAAGCGTTGCATCGAGTCGCAAATCCGCTCCGATACTCTGTAATCTCTCCCTTTATTTATTTATTTATTTATTTATTTTGGTGAACTGGAACACGGCACTAACCTGAGAGCCGTTGTTTACAGAGCTGTGGATCTCGTGGAGGAACTGAGCGAGATGAGTTTTGCAGTATATCTGTCTGCGGAATCCATCTTGATTTTTATAGAGGAGATCTTCATTCTCAAAAAAGTCATAGTTCTTGAGCATAAAAATTTTCCATAATTCTTCAGCAGACTGAAGTCAACAATATAGGTCTATAATTATGTGCACCTGTCGAGTAACAGTTCAGTTTATAGACGTCTTGAAAAAGGGAATGATCTGCGATTTTTGCCAGTCGCTACGCACCCTTCGTTGCTTCAGCGATCTACAATAAACTACTGCTAGAAGGGGAACAATTGCTTTCGTATAATCTTTGTAGAATCTTCTAGGTCTCTGATCTGGTGCTGATCTCTTTCGAAAACTAAGCGATTGTAGTTTCTTTTCTACTGCGGGATCGATTATTTCGATATCTGTGATTTCGACTTCTGTACAGTGTTGGAAAGGAGGGAGTGCTACAATCGTACAATGTGAAACAGTTTCGGAAGACCGAATTCAGTATTTCGGCCTCATTCCTCTTACTTTCCGTTTCTGCGGCAGTATGGTCACTGAGTGAATGAACAGGTTACTGATTTTGCGTAAGACCAAAACCTCTTCAGATTTTTACTCAGATCACTAATAACGATAGTCACACCATGGTAGTCGGGTCCTACCCTTACGCATAGTTTATTTTCTGGATCTTCCAGTGCAGCAAGCGCCGTTTCAGCTACTATTGTCGGCAGCTAACGGCCAACAGAGCTATTGGAAAAACAAATTACTGTAACCAGCCACATTTATCAATTTTTCCACCACGAAATTCGGAGGATTATACTTCCATCATGATTCGGATTTATCTCGATTAATGAGGCACAGATGCACGGTTTTTGGATATCCTGTAGCAGTGTCAATGGTCACGGACTGTTCTCCAGTCGTATTTATATAACATACACTTTCCATAATTTGAATTAAGAAAAGATCGGGTAATAGTTCAGTTTATAGAAAGTGTCTGTCATGTAAATAGGACTTGTAAAGCAGCAGGTGAAAACTGAAAGATAGTGTTGCAAGTTAGGCGAAAGTCGTACATAGAGTGCATCCATGCATCGTTAGTTGAAATAAATTTACTGATGATGGAGGCAGTGTAATGCTCCGAAACTTGTAATGAAAATATGATAAATGTAACTAGTAACAGTAATTTATGTTTTCAGTTGGTATTCACAACGGTCACAGTGAAGTCTAATCCAAAATATTCACATATCAAATCATCATAAGAATGTGCTTCCATCACGGAAACCTCCCCTGCCACCTCCACAAAAAAATGGTTCAAATGGCTCTAAGCACTATGGGACTTAACATCTGAGGTCATCAGTCCCCTAGACTCAGAACGACTTAAACCTAACTAACCTAAGGACAACACACACACCAATGACCGAGGCAGGATTCGAACCTGTGACCACAGCAGTAGCGCGGTTCCGGACTGAAGCGCCTAGAACCGCTCGGCCACTGCGGTCGGCCCACCTCCACAGGACAGCATCAAAGACTCGACAGTTTATCCATGGGACTCAACATCAGAGCGTAATTTAAATAACCTGTTCCTTTCGTATAACTGGTATCGCGATCAGCAAATTACTTTGTACAAGAAACTGAAAAAGTAGAAACGGTGCTTTCCCACTAGTGTAACCACTATCCTCGCATCAGAAATTACATTGACTTACAGAAAGATTGTAGACTTTTTCAAACGGTTCTAACCTACACCTACATACATAATTGAGTGAGTTCCTATGTAGAGCACCTGAATCATCCCACGGAATCCGTCGCACATTCAGAAGATACTGTCACAAAATTACTCCAGAATAAATTCGTGTATTTGTGTTGTTCTCTGCTTATTCTTTCCTGGGCAGTCTATAAGGATTGATTGTTTGTGTGGCCATCTTCCACAAAAGCTGCTACAAAACAGGAGTCGTTTGGTTTTTCCTGTCTTACACGCCGTACTGCATACTACGAACATTTTTTACCAGGTGTGTTTCGTTTTACAGCTTTTAATGAAAGAGGTCGGTGGAAGATATTGACAATCCCAAATTTAGGAAAGATTAGGCTGCTCACAATATACACTCCTGGAAATGGAAAAAAGAACACATTGACACCGGTGTGTCAGACCCACCATACTTGCTCCGGACACTGCGAGAGGGCTGTACAAGCAATGATCACACGCACGGCACAGCGGACACACCAGGAACCGCGGTGTTGGCCGTCGAATGGCGCTAGCTGCGCAGCATTTGTGCACCGCCGCCGTCAGTGTCAGCCAGTTTGCCGTGGCATACGGAGCTCCATCGCAGTCTTTAACACTGGTAGCATGCCGCGACAGCGTGGACGTGAACCGTATGTGCAGTTGACGGACTTTGAGCGAGGGCGTATAGTGGGCATGGGGGAGGCCGGGTGGACGTACCGCCGAATTGCTCAACACGTGGGGCGTGAGGTCTCCACAGTACATCGATGTTGTCGCCAGTGGTCGGCGGAAGGTGCACGTGCCCGTCGACCTGGGACCGGACCGCAGCGACGCACGGATGCACGCCAAGACCGTAGGATCCTTCGCAGTGCCGTAGGGGACCGCACCGCCACTTCCCAGCAAATTAGGGACACTGTTGCTCCTGGCGTATCGGCGAGGACCATTCGCAACCGTCTCCATGAAGCTGGGCTACGGTCCCGCACACCGTTAGGCCGTCTTCCGCTCACGCCCCAACATCGTGCAGCCCGCCTCCAGTGGTGTCGCGACAGGCGTGAATGGAGGGACGAATGGAGACGTGTCGTCTTCAGCGATGAGAGTCGTTTCTGCCTTGGTGCCAATGATGGTCGTATGCGTGTTTGGCGCCGTGCAGGTGAGCGCCACAATCAGGACTGCATACGACCGAGGCACACAGGGCCAACACCCGGCATCATGGTGTGGGGAGCGATCTCCTACACTGGCCGTACACCACTGGTGATCGTCGAGGGGACACTGAATAGTGCACGGTACATCCAAACCGTCATCGAACCCATCGTTCTACCATTCCTAGACCGGCAAGGGAACTTGCTGTTCCAACAGGACAATGCACGTCCGCATGTATCCCGTGCCACCCAACGTGCTCTAGAAGGTGTAAGTCAACTACCCTGGCCAGCAAGATCTCCGGATCTGTCCCCCATTGAGCATGTTTGGGACTGGATGAAGCGTCGTCTCACGCGGTCTGCACGTCCAGCACGAACGCTGGTCCAACTGAGGTGCCAGGTGGAAATGGCATGGCAAGCCGTTCCACAGGACTACACCCAGCATCTCTACGATCGTCTCCATGGGAGAATAGCAGCCTGCATTGCTGCGAAAGGTGGATATACACTGTACTAGTGCCGACATTGTGCATGCTCTGTTGCCTGTGTCTATGTGCCTGTGGTTCTGTCAGTGTGATCATGTGATGTATCTGACCCCAGGAATGTGTCAATAAAGTTTCCGCTTCCTGGGACAATGAATTCACGGTGTTCTTATTTCAATTTCCAGGAGTGTATATCTTAGAATGCTCCACGCGCTGGCAACAAATTTTCACCATATGTAGGCCTACTGCTAGAAAGACCTGTATACTTTGTCTTGTGTTATTGGCATCAGTTCAGAATATGCTCATTCTATAGCAATAAAAATAAATTATGTTTGAAAAACGTTTAAAGAATCGCTACCGATGATGTTTTCTTAATGAAGCGAAATATATCCGGCGGTATCCATAAGTCAGAAAAACCAAATGACCCTTGTTATAAAAGAATGCGAGTTGTCATAATGTATTATGTTGTCCTTGCACATTTTTTAACAATGAACCATTTATGTAATTAGAATCTGGCTGCTGAGTATGCACTCAGAATGCCAATGAACGATGGTAATAATAAAGCAAGAATGTCACAGTGCCGCCAATAGTAGTGCACACTATAACAGAGGGCAGGTCTGGGTAGGAAGCTTTACAAGAAAGAAACGCCAAATGCGTAGTGTGCGAACTATATCGTAGATAAAGTCCACGACAGCGAGTAGAGTAGAAGTGAGATTAATTACCTGGAATATGGCGTCAGGGGCGCGTAATTATAGGAGAATAATCAAATCATTCCAATTCTGTTTTCATTAGCAGCAGTTGTCGCCTGGACATAAAGCAGTGAAGTAAAATTATTACGGTGGCCATGAACTTTTTAAATTGGTTGGACTATTGTGACACAATTAAGCAGTGGAAACTCCAGAGTGAATGCGAAATCGAACTGGATGTTAGCGGAGCGTGATAATATGTAGGTTTTGTTGACTATTGTTGCCGGTGTAATAAACAGTTAATTAACGCCATGACCTGTTCTTATTTCACATATATGCTTTCATTTAACGTAAGAAACTGATTCATACCGTAGAAATCTGTTCAGACAGGATACACTACCACATATTTTATGATATGTGGACACTGTTAACACCCTTCTGCGACTACTCCTGTTAGCCAACATAGCTAGGAGGTGGTTTCAATTACATCAACTATCGATTATGTTAGAAGAATTGCGACTGTTAATTAGAATGAAAAATAATATAGTTACACGTCAGTTAATAAGGTTTTATTTCATCATTATCAGATGGAAAACGTCTTTTACATAACTGTTCATTGTGGTAAGCATTAGCGATTTCTGGCAGTGGTATATGAGGTGGCAGACAGGTTAGGTCAGCGATTCCGAAACTTTCGGAGACCATTACCCACGAGGCCAATCAACTGCCTCTTTCCTACACCCTCCCGTCCTCCGCGCCTTAGTAAACTTTGGAATGAAAAAGAACTTTCTTTGAATACCTTTATTTTTAAACAGACAAAACATAAATGGTATTTATATTTTCGTGTTTTATTACTTCATGAACTAATGAGACAAATTGTACAGCTTCTAACAACCTTTTTTATTCTCATTGAATCGTGAGTGCTACGTACAACTGGTTCTCATAAAAGAAAGCTAACTACCTCGGTGAGGATAGACTCTTGTTACGAAAAATACTTTATTTGCACCACTCCTTTCCCTAGCGACACTTGCTTCGCCCACACTCTTCAACCCAATTCAAAAACAACCAAATTAAAATGAGTGCACAATATCATTTATAAATCACTTGCTTACTGGCCTTCTTATTTCTCAACTGGCAGAAATGGAAGATTTCAAGCTTCCAGTGATTTGTGTTTGCCCCTGCCACTAATAACAATAGACCCTACAGCAGTGCAGCATCAGTTACTTAGTTACTCTTGTATTGTGCTGTCAACTTGTTGCTTTATTGCTGCGAAGTGAATAATGAAGCAACTTTGGTATATTGCGGGAACTACCTACAACCCGTGAGATATTTAAGCATATGTGATCACAAGCCTCAGTTTTACTGTCATAAATGCGTGGTAAAAAGTGCAAAGTATATGCGTAGTGAGTGGACTGTACCTCGAAGATGTTCACATACTCGTTTCACGAGCTGTAACCTCCACCTACTGAGTCACGCGTTAACGCTAGTATTTTTTTTAAATTAATTGTCGGTGTTATGAGCTTCTAAAAACAATCTAGTTTCGTAACTGAAACACAACTGAACGCCTTTATTTTTACCCCTCACAAAATTGCAGTATATACCTCAGGGGATAATGATGCCCATGCTGTGAATCACTGGATTAGGTTGTGATGACCGACTGGTTAGGTTGTGACTTGCACTGTTAATAACCAACTGAATTAGCCACAGCGCGGGCTTACAGATGAGATACATAAGATGGTTTGAAGATATGAAGGGTACTTACAGAGCAACAAGAGCAGCAAGTGTGCTGCAGTCTGCTGCTGAAATTCACATAATCTTCTCATTGTACATATGTTACACAATATTATTGCTATGTCGTAAAGAACTTACTTTTTCGCCCAAGATTTCAAAACTAAAGAATATAGTTGACAGAATCACAGCAAACAGAAGATTGATTAAGACTTCTGTACGTTTCCTGTGTTACTGCCGTGCAGTGACAAGGAAGGTTCTTTATACACATTTTACAACTTTAGGAATTGATTAAACTGCATATTTCCGACGGATGCATTTAGCCGCTTAATAGAAAGGATTTTCATCCTCCACGCAGACTAGCCTCTTTGCAAATGTTCTATGAGAACTTTGTCTAAAGCATATCTGCTGATAGTAGCTGACTGCTATGTATTTGTGTAGGGCGTGGTGTCATGTTCTTGTTGTGTGGTAATGAGACAAGAGAGGAGGTAAAATCCGATACCAGCACACAGAGACTGTTTCTCTTGAACGGCACCAATGGGACTTCTCCGGTTTGACGGCTTCAGCCAATCACTATCAAGTGTCACATGGCCTCGCTATACGAGACATTGTGTGCAGATTCGGAATTAAGTTCACGACAGTAGAAAAAAGTCTGATGATTAGGAACTTCATGCCATTACCAGTCCAGTCCTTGTCGGCCTGATTTCGGCTGAGACAATTTCTTCAGCAATCACGATTCCAAACAGCTATCTCCTACTCGAGAGCAACCAAATGAGCGTGCGTTAGCGAACTCGGCTACAGCGATGGCTTTCAAAAGGGGAAGACAGTCCGATTTTGTTTCTTCATAGTAGTTTGTGCAAACAGGAGTTTAGAGAATGGACGTATAAAGTTCTTTACAAAAACTACTCGAACTGTTGTGTATCACATCGACCTGGAAAATTCTGACACATTCTGCTCGCGACTGTTGGGTGTTACAAGTAATGTAGAGTAACACAAAAAATAAGATGCTGTTCTTGACAATTCCTTGAGCGCCGTGATGAAGTCGCGGGTAGAAAGTTGATCTACTTTGATCCCCGATGTAGATTACTTCGATCTCTGCGTAGCTTTGTGTACCGACCAGAACATACACATCTGTCTAAGTCGGTGTATACGAATAATGGAGTGAGTTAACGCAACAATCAGGTGACTTTGACAATGATCCAGAGGTACTGGTGTAAGTGAAGCTGTGAGTCTTACCTGAATAGATCACTCGGTAGAGCATTTCCCCGGTTTCGTCTACCAGTCCGATACCCTATTTTTATTTGACAGGTAGTTTATTGATGTAAATATTTGTACTGTGCTTGTTTTTGCCTACCAGTCTTAAAGATAATTTTTCCATTGCGCTTGAGGAGTATGTTATGCCAAATCTAGCGCACGGTTCTGTGTTAGTTGACATTAGGCCTGCACTTGAAGATTACATCGGACACCTAGCGAGTAAAAGAAGCAGGAGTGGGTGGGGAAGAAAGAAAAATTCGTAAAACCATGAATGACTGTGGGAAAAGTAGACGCCATGGCATGAAACTTGAAAAAACGTTTCGAGAAAAGAGAAGCATCTTTATGAACATCAAGAATTAAAATGTCGCCAGTACTAAGAAAAGAAGCGAATGCTGAAAGAAAGGAATACATAGTGGGTCATTTAGAAAAAATTTAATATTATCGAAAGGGAAGGGGAAGTGGATGAAGATGAAATAGCAATACCAATCATGGCAAAACTGTCCACCCAATATGCAGAATATGGGACAGGGGTAACACATTCAGATTTCAAGAAGCGTACACTAATTTCTATACCGAATAAAACAGGCGCTGGCAGGTGTATTATCGAACTATCGCTTTAACAAGCAAAATACTAACAGCCATTGTTTATAAGAGAATGGAACGATTGGTTTGGGGAGGAGGGGAGGGATCTGTTGAATTTAGAGTAGAAATGAAACGTCATTATGAACCGACAGGCCGCGTCTGGGTCTGTTCGACCTTTCAATTTCAAAAATGTAAGAGCTCGCGAGCCGTGACTTGCCCTGCGACTTACCTTAAAGGGTAGGCTGAAGGATGGTAAATCGACATTTATAGATTGTGAAAAAGGCATTGTATTTACGCAACAGGGTATCATTGCGTCATACGATTTTGAGACCAGAAAATGTGGACATCTGATGCTCTTGTTTAACAATGAATATATTATAAAATATAATATTTGCGAAGTGTGTCTAGAACCAACGCCCTACGCGTCTTTCTATCCATGATTTTTCCAAAAGCAGGGTACAAACATAAACTGTAGCAACCACACGTGTCATTAAGGATTACGCAAAGGCTTACTGCTAACATGAACAAGAACTGATGGGTTATGGAGCATACAACTGAACAAAGCAATACATAACGATTACAAGTTGTACAACATTAAGTAAAATAACCCTAATGTACGAATGCCTTCAGATTTGAGAAGTGTGTATCCCAGTTACCTTCACCGCCCTTAGCGTCTCTAGGATAGCTGCATTTGCGAAGACCAGGCGTTTGACCCGTAATGCCCCAGTGTTCTGCGAGAACAGTTTCTGTGATTTTTCTTCACGTTGAGGAGATGCGTTGTTTCTCACAAGCACCTCTCGTTCTGAGTAGAAGAAACGTTGCTTACGTACTTCACATTTCTCCTCTATCGTTGCAATAACGCTTTCCTGAAACCTAAAGTCGCCTCCGCTGTAACCTGTCTATGGATGGCTAGGTGCTGCGGTGGATACGCAACGACTTGTCTAATCCTGTCCTGTCGTGAGGGAACTGATTCATCACTTACTGTCAGCATTGTCCGAAAGGACGTGTTTCACATTCGCGACCACACCCAGGAAGTTTCTCGCGAACGCCTTTGCGACAGAGCTCCCGCAGCCGTGTTCAGTAACCCGACGGCTGGGAGGATGTAGCGGTGACCGCCATTTGCCCTTACAGTCGCACTCAACAAGTCTACGGACGCTAAGGCACATAATTTTCTAAGAATAATAGGGGAAAAGGGAACGGCTTGCTTAGCAGGAGGAGGTTTTGTCCTCTGGAAATTCACGCAAACTGCCAGCATTTTTCTCACTCAGCAGTCCACTCTATTAAAACACACCGTTTCTTTCAGTATGCTAGCGCAGTTCCTAGGATAAGAATGTGTGCAGCTCAAGTGGGTGTAGCATATACCAGATCAGCTATCAGCTCCTTTCGCAGACATATCACCCATGCTGATACATTTGGATTCCAATGACGAAATAATATATTGCGTCTCAACAGATAAAACTTCCTCAACACTGGAAGACACCGATTATTCATCCTCTCTTTTACTTCACGTATCGCCGAATTTCTTACACGTACACTATTCCATTCTTGCGCTCCCTCTGCTGTCTCACTTAGACAGTAAATGGACTTCATTTAGATCCAACGTGTTGGACTTAGGGGAATTACGGACAAAGTTTAACCTGACTGAAAATTGCGCTCTGGAGAAGTCTCTGCCTATTAAGTGGATTAGGGATGGGAGAGGTCCACCGTGCTTTAATAACGAAATTCGGGAAACGCTGAGGAACAGAGGCAGTTGCACTCTCGGTTCAAAAAAGTACGCGCAAATGACAACAGTCAAAAGTTAGTACAGTAAAAAAGTGCATAGAAAAACTTCCTGATTCAGTTCGACCGGGTGCACCAAATTTTGGAACGAAAGGAATAGATTTCCTATGCTCGTTGGCTGGTGTGTCGGTGTTGCGACCTTTGATGTCCGAACAGAATAGGCAAAAATGTCCTGCTCAATTAGTCTGTGGGGATGGCAGCGGCGGCTTGGCTAGCAGAGGCGCCAGTGCTGCTGACGAGAGCACGATGCAGAGTGCAGCTTTACTTCCACAAAACCTGTGCAGCTCCCAGAGGACTTCCGCCCTTCCTTATGAGACCCACTGACGGCCTCCTGCTGACAAAAGGGGTTCAGAGACCACACTGGGAGAACATCTTCCTCGCGAGGGAAATGGAAAACGTTTTTCCTAGAACTTGTATCTTTAGACTCTAAATAAAGTTAACCATGAAGTAGTAGCAGAAATGAATCAATATTGTGTAACTATACGTGACAATAATGTCACAAGGTAACTAAAAGTTCAAGAGGCAGCATTGAAAACTTTAAAGTGTGCCGGTGACGTTGTAATTCTGTCAGAGACGGCGAAAGGCTTGGAAGATCAACTGAATTGTGCGGATAATGTCTTGAAAATAGGCTTCAGCATGGGTATCAGTAATAGAAAATCAAGAGTGTCGTTGTTGTTATTGTTGTCTTTAGTCCAAAGACTTGTTTGTGCAGCTCTCCATGCCACTCTATCTTGTGCAACTCTTTTCATCTCCGGGTAATCAGTGCAACCTACATCCTTCTGAATCTGCTTACTGTATTCATCTCTTGGTCTCCCTCTACGATTTTTACCCCCCCCCCTCCTACCCCCCACGCTTCCCTCCAGTACTAAACTGGTGATCCCTTGATGCCTCAGAAAGTGTCCTACCAACCGATCCCTTCTTCTAGTTAGGTCGTACCACAAATTTCTCTTCTCTCCACTTCTGTTCAATACCTCCTCATTAGTTACGTGATCTACCCACCTAACCTTTACCATTCTTCTGTGGCACCACATTTCAAAATCTTCTGTCGTATTCTTGTCTAAAGCGCTTATAGTCCATGTTTCGCTTCCATACATCGCTAAACTCCATACAAATACTTTTAGAAAGGACTTCCTAACACTTACATCTATATTCGATGTTAACAAAAATCCCTTCTTCAGAAACGCTTTTCTTGCCATTGCCAGTCTACATTTATATCCTCCGTACTTAGACCATCATCAGTTATTTTGCATCCGAAATACCAAAACGCATGTAATACTTTAAGTGTGTCATTTCCTAATCTAATTCCCTCAGCATCACCTCATCTAATTCGACTACATTCCATTATCCGCGTTTTGCTTTGGTTGATGTACATTTTACATCCTCCTTTCAAGATACTGCCTATTCCGTGTTACTACTCTTCAAAGTCCTTTGCTGTCTCTGACAAAATTGTAATGTCGTCGGCAAACCTCAAAATTTTTATTTCTTCCCCCTGGACCTTAATTCCTACCCCGAATTTTTCTTTTGTTTCCTTTACTGCTTGCACAGTATATAGATTGAATAACATTGAGGATAGGCTACAACCCTGTCTCACTCCCTTCTCAACCACTGCTTCCCTTTCGTTCCTCTCGACTCTCATAACTGTCATCTGGTTTTTGTACAAATTGTTGATAGCCTTTGACTCCATGTATTTTACCCCTCCATCTTTAGAATTTAAAAGATAGTATTCCAGTCAAAAGAACTTCTGATGACAACGTCCTGCTGAGTGGTCCCCGCTCGGAGATCCGAATGGGGGACAATTTTACCTCCGGAATACTTTAGCCAAGAAGATGCCATAATCATTCCACCATACAGTAGAGATGCATGCCCTCCGTAAAAATTACGACTGTAGTTACCCCTTGCTTTCAGCCTTTCGCAGTACCAGCACAGCAAGGCCGTTTTGTTTGATGTTACAAGGCCAGATCAGTCAATTATCCAGATTGTTAACCCTGTAAATCTGAAGGAATGTTTCTCTGAAAAAGAAAAATATGTTAATAGTGAATATATAATAAAGGCAAGAAGAAAATAGAAGCTCTCGAAATGTGGTGTTACAGCATGATGCTGAAAATTAGCTGGTTGGACCGGATAAGGAATAAAGAGGTATTCAATCGAGTCAAGGACAAAAGATCTTTATGGCTGAACATGACTAAAACAAGACATAGCCTCGTAGCCTGTCAGAGGACATTCCGTGGAATCAACGGGCAGTTAATTTGATAATGGTGGGAAATGTGTGCGCGTGAGTGTGAGGGAGGGTGTGGAGGTAGAAAGAGGGGGGAGGATTGTAGCGGAGAACCAAGGCTCGACAACAGCAAGTAGGTTCAAATGGATGCAGGTCACTGTAGTTGTACAGAGAGGAAGGCACTTCCACTAGTATGGATAGTTGCATCAAGCAGTCTTCACACTGAAGGGCACAATAACAACTAAGTTACTGGTTCAGTAATTCAGTCCACTAGACTGACTCCGTATTTCCTACAGCCCATCTCATCTTATCTTCACTCATACCTCTGTTCGGTACGCATTCAGCTATATAGGAGATGAGTAATGTTAACGCAGTCGACCTTGGCTATACCTGACTTCTGCTCCGCTCACTGCGCAAGTTGTGGGCTAGATGCTGTTGGCGTCACTTCCGTTCATTTGAAGCGACGTCTCGTCGGTTCTGGTACGAAGGAGTCTCTTCTGGAACGACTAACTAGTTCGAGCAAATTGTCTGCAACACCATATAACCGCAAAAGCTGTCCCATGAATACACCTGCAACTCGTTATGCCGTTAAGCACGTTTTGACGACGCAAGAACCACTGAACGAATAACCAGACGCCGTAACGGCCTGCTACACGTGGAGTGTAAGCCAGTTCATAGCCACACGTTAAGTCGAACGGCTGCATGATTACTGGCCACTTTACATCCCAAGTACAATATCCAGGCACGAGGCCTTGTTCCTCATTCACGTGCTACTGCGTCGTCTATAGCTGGTGCTACGGTGGCACAGAAATAGGTGACGAATGACGGTATTCAGGTCGCACAAGCACTCCTTGTGATGTCTAATGTTGTTCTTTCTTCCTGGGTGAGACCACTAATTCGACATACATTCCGAACATGTTTCGTTAATGAACTATAAAGTAGGCGGAGGCAAAATTGCGCTCTTAACACATTTCTATTTCTCCTTTCTGCTTTTCTGACAGTGAAAATTGTACACAATACACCTAGGATCATACGTTACACGATACCATATGTTTAAGATTGCTTGTATGATGTATCAAATTTATATTGAACAAAATTCTACAAATGAAGAAATTGGATCTTTGCCCCAGGCCTTGGGTAAACGTCCTGTTGTTATGGGGCAAAATCCACACAAAAAGAAATTATTATAATTACAACAGACTAAAGGAGAATTACAGTATGTGTCAGGTACTGCCATTATCAACTTGAATTATGTTTTCCTACACTCCTGGAAATGGAAAAAAGAACACATTGACACCGGTGTGTCAGACCCACCATACTTGCTCCGGACACTGAGAGAGGGCTGTACAAGCAATGATCACACGCACGGCACAGCGGACACACCAGGAACCGCGGTGTTGGCCGTCGAATGGCGCTAGCTGCGCAGCATTTGTGCACCGCCGCCGTCAGTGTCAGCCAGTTTGCCATGGCATACGGAGCTCCATCGCAGTCTTTAACACTGGTAGCATGCCGCGACAGCGTGGACGTGAACCGTATGTGCAGTTGACGGACTTTGAGCGAGGGCGTATAGTGGGCATGCGGGAGGCCGGGTGGACGTACCGCCGAATTGCTCAACACGTGGGGCGTGAGGTCTCCACAGTACATCGATGTTGTCGCCAGTGGTCGGCGGAAGGTGCACGTGCCCGTCGACCTGGGACCGGACCGCAGCGACGCATGGATGCACGCCAAGACCGTAGGATCCTACGCAGTGCCGTAGGGGACCGCACTGCCACTTCCCAGCAAATTAGGGACACTGTTGCTCCTGGGGTATCGGCGAGGACCATTCGCAACCGTCTCCATGAAGCTGGGATATGGTCCAGCACACCGTTAGGCCGTCTTCCGCTCACGCCCCAACATCGTGCAGCCCGCCTCCAGTGGTGTCGCGACAGGCGTGAATGGAGGGACGAATGGAGACGTGTCGTCTTCAGCGATGAGAGTCGCTTCTGCCTTGGTGCCAATGATGGTCGTATGCGTGTTTGGCGCCGTGCAGGTGAGCGCCACAATCAGGACTGCATACGACCGAGGCACACAGGGCCAACACCCGGCATCATTGTGTGGGGAGCGATCTCCTACACTGGCCGTACACCACTGGTGATCGTCGAGGGGACACTGAATAGTGCACGGTACATCCAAACCGTCATCGAACCCATCGTTCTACCATTCCTAGACCGGCAAGGGAATTGCTGTTCCAACAGGACAATGCACGTCCGCATGTATCCCGTGCCACCCAACGTGCTCTAGAAGGTGTAAGTCAACTACCCTGGCCAGCAAGATCTCCGGATCTGTCCCCCATTGAGCATGTTTAGGACTGGATGAAGCGTCGTCTCACGCGGTCTGCACGTCCAGCACGAACGCTGGTCCAACTGAGGCGCCAGGTGGAAATGGCATGGCAAGCCGTTCCACAGGACTACATCCAGCATCTCTACGATCGTCTCCATGGGAGAATAGCAGCCTGCATTGCTGCGAAAGGTGGATATACACTGTACTAGTGCCGACATTGTGCATGCTCTGTTGCCTGTGTCTATGTGCCTGTGGTTCTGTCAGTGTGATCATGTGATGTATCTGACCCCAGGAATGTGTCAATAAAGTTTCCCCTTCCTGGGACAATGAATTCACGGTGTTCTTATTTCAATTTCCAGGAGTGTATATCAAAATCATCCTTATTATTATCTTTATCATCGTGATCGTATTAAACATCAAAACGTAACACTAACATATCTCTAATTTAAATACAAAACATTTTAACACAAGGAAAAACATTGTATTATTATTATCTGGCCTTTTCTTATCATACTTTTCTGCAGTTTTCTCGGTATAATCTTTATACATGTTTCCTCTTCATTATACACTCGATAGGGTGCAAAATTATATTTCGATTGTAAAGTTTCCAAGTTGACGAAGAACAGTTCCATTTGTGTTTCATTAAACCCCGTTATCGTCCTGATGCTGATTTTCTCCGGTTGCCTCAAATTATGACGAGCAATGAATGAGCGACCCCAGTCTTTCCCTGCCGCTTGCGTTTCTTTATTAGAGGGTGGTTTACGTCGTACTTTCGGAAAAATATAGAGTACAGGTTGATACAGAGCTCCGCAAAATCAGTTTCCTCTGTCTCAGAAAATACTCTCTTGTACGCATACGGACATTTGCCTCAGCTGGTTCGTAGGATCTTTGTCCCGTGGCGCTGATTTCTGGACATTTGGTATCATCTGTCATTGTGGCAACTTTTTAAACTAACAACTAAGCTTAAAAGTTAAGTTAGGTTATGTACTTACATACGAGGTAATTGTTTGCTTTGTTACAGCAGACAGATAGTCATAAATTACAAGGTAAATACCTAGATCGAAAGTTCCTAAAAACTAACTCACCTCATATCACAAAAACCTCAAGTGCAAATCATTAATACAACGCACCTGATTCTACCACTACAAAAGCTCTCAACTGGGGAAGCTGGGTTGCCACACTACACTCATAAGTAGGAAAAAATCTAGACTCGGATCTTTGCTCCGTGCTCACCTCTGCCCCGCCTATCCTAAGGTATCTAGGGGATGTAAATTAGTTTCTGTTTTTAGTACGTAGGATACCCCTACAAAACGAACAAAATCGATGTTTTAGAAATTTAAGTATTTTATTAGGCGATGAGACTGTACGCCATGTATTCTTTTAATGAGACTAGAACAAGATACGATGTCATATGAAATTAATGCAGTCTTGGTGACGAAAGTTGCGCTTTATCTCTCCGAAGCAGCTTCCGTCCGTAATTCAGTTCCTCATGGCGTATATTTTAGTTAAACTCGTGTCGCACTAAGTGCCCATATGTCGAAGGACGGTGATCCACTCACAATCGCGTTAAAGGCATTTCTGCGTTTGAGTAACTGCCGGGATGTTCGCCTTGTCGGAACTATTAACGGCTTAACATGCAGAAGTCTGTTTTTTTCACGTTTCAAGTCGTATAGAGATGATATTTCATCTCAACAGCGGGGACAGTATAGTGTTGTAACTGCATGAAACTACCACGCAGTCTCATAATTGACACCTATATCTTATTCAGTGTCAAAAAGGACAACATAGCTATTTACTTGAAATACAACTGAATGCAGAGAGCGAGTACAAGAGAAAGAATTGATATACAGCTGGCTATTACATTTGCAACACCATGAAGGATGGCACATAACCAAATTTTCCTTTGTACACGTGCAGTAGAATGGTTTGAAAAGTCTGGTTAAAAAAGCGTGAAAAATGTTTCTTTTGTTAGACAACTCACCTTACTTCTCGATACAGTCTCCTTTGATCGATATACACTTGGTCCAACGCTCCTTAGCTTTCGATCCGTTCGAAAAAATAGGTTCCGACAAACTCAGCAAAATACTCGTTGACCACAACTATCACTTCTTCATTTTATGAAAACTTCTTCTAAGGAAGCCAAGCTTTCAAGTTAGGGAGCAGGAAGAAGTCATTTGGGGCTACGTCTGGTGAACAGGATGGACGTGGAAACAATTAAAAGGCCAGTTCATGCCATTTCGCCATTGTTATCGCTGACGTGTGATATGGTGCATTATCCTGGTGAAAAAGCACTTTTTTGGGTTCCAATATTTATCTGTTTTCAGCCAACGCTAGTTTCAAACGATCCAAGAGTGAAGCATAACAGGTCCAGTTATGGTTCTGTCTTTTTCCAAGTAATCTTATACCAGAATTATTCCCCAGGGATCCCAAAATACAGTAGCCATCACCTTACCAAATGACAAAATGGTCTTTGCCTTCTTCGGTGCACTTTCACCAGCCTTTGTCCATTGTTTTGGCTGAGGCATGTAATGATGGATCCAGGTCTCTTCAACAGTCACAAATCGGCGCAAAAAGTCTTGCGGATTGCGTTTTAACGTCGCCAGCCGCTGTGTTGAAATGTTGTGCCAGATACGCATAAATGTCGACTTTGAGCAATCACTTAATGTCGACTGTGAGCAAGCAAGGTACCCATCTCGTACACAGCTTCTTGATAGCCAATTCTCCGTGCGAGATATCATACACTCGCTCAGTTGAGATGTCTTCTGTCTCAGAGGTCTCGCGAATTTTTATTCAGCAGTATTGCATTACCACACCATGGTTTTTGTCAGTGGATTCCTTTGTGGTGACCTCAACTGGACAGCCGGCGCGCGCTTCGCCTTCGGTGCTTGTCAGACCACATTTAAATTCATGAATCCAATAATCGAAAAGTCAACGGTCTTCAATAATGGTGCAGAGACCGCATGAACTCCATCCTGTTCTGTTTTGATTTGCGAGGAAATCCAACCCTTCAAATGAAAATGTTTGAAAACAGCCCGAAACTCGGGTTTCTGCATTTTCATTCGCAGTCAGCACACTGACCAATTCGGACGACTGTCAACAATGAACTATATGATGTACATTGTTGATATTTTTTATACAATCCTTGTCTTAGTAAAGCTTACCAACCTTGCAGCCTCAACAAAAATGTTCCATAATTTCATGAAAATTTACCTGGCTTATAAAACCGTTTAATTGGACAGTAACTGAATGGAGACAGCAAGTGCAACAGAAAAGACCGATATACTGCTTGCTATTAACATTGCAGCGCCATGAAGGATGGCAAATAAAAAATTTTACTTTTTGTACATATTCAATATAGTAGCAAGAGTGCTTGATCAAACCTGTTGGTGATTGGGGTAGACACGACGCGAAATATAGATCATATAGCAACTGCGATTGCAGTCTTTCTCGGCGTATTCCTCTGATGAATTCTACTCGGGTTATCAGCGTTGCGACACTCGGCTGATAACCCGAGAAGAATTCGTCATATAGCAATTACCTCCGGCACCAACACTAGCCCGACTGGGCAACGAGTCGATGTGGATTTGGATGAATGAAACGGGAACGACATCCCAAGCTGCTTTGGCGCTGTGCCAAATTCACCATTCCTAGTGGCTGACTAGTCGACACGTGCTGGTCTTTCAGCAACCCATGACATGATCTTTTCAGTGGGAGAGGTGTCTGGATATTATGTCGACCATGGCAACAGTCGTATCGAGGGAGGTCTGGACAGCATGGGCAACTTGCAGTCCTGCGTTATCTTGTCGAAAGGTAACGTTTCAGGGGCCTCGAAGATAAGGCACAGCTACCGATGTTCCCACGCAAGAAATATAACGGCTGCTGTTCATATTACTGGCTATTTGAACCTGGGGTGATAGTGTTGTACATCCAATGGAATCACTAAACATTAAACCACGTGCTGGACACTGACGACGCTGACGTACACAGTCTGTCAACCTTCGTTCTTCCCGAAGGTTCCAGACGTGGGTACGTCCACCGTGATGTACGCAGAACCAGACTCGTGCGAGAATACGACGTGGTGGCACTCCCGTATCCAGTTTTTGTCACCCTGCATGAGAATCACGAATTGTGGGAGCATAAGGATTGTGACTACGTGACTTGTGGACGCTCGGTTATATCCTGGAGGTATGCTCGAATAGCCAAAGTGGTCAAGGCGACCGCTCGCGATAAGCGGGAAATTCAGGTTCGAGTCCTGGACCGGCACAACTTTTCTCTTGTCGCAAGCAGCAATACACAGTCGCAGAATGTGAATCTATTTCGTAATATTTACCACAGCTGTAATCATTAGTGACCGTGCCTGTTCCTTCGGACATGCATGCATGTCCGAAGGACACTGAACTGTAAAGATACAGACTCTGTATAAATACAAACACTGTAACCATCAATGAAGTACACACCGAGAAAAATGGGCAGCGCATTTTGATTTGTGGGGGTACGATGGTTCGTGGGTTTCAGTAAGTAACATGAAAGCATACACGTAACAGCAAACAAACAAAAACTTAATTACTTACCTTTAAAATTACACGACTGCGCCTCCACAACAGGAATATTCAAAGAAAGCGTTAATAAGGAACATAAAACTCAGTGCCGGTACCAAAATCAAAGATCACAAATCAGGATCTCAGCTTGAAGGCTTCTGATGATGGACCTTTAAAAAACTCCGAATGCTGTAATAGCAGTTGTAAACAAACTTTTTACACCATACTTACAACAGATTGCTGTGTTGCTGTATCTTTTGAATAATTAAATTACATTATCAAACTGAGATTTTTCTTGACTCGCAGCAATCTAAAAGCACTCGAACTGGTCCAAAAACGCGCGCAGAGCAGCGCGCATTAGCACGCAGCTACTGGGCATCGGGGAGGCGCGTTGGCCCCGGATCGAATTAACGACCTGGGCCAGAGTGCCAGACACCCTGGATGTGGTTTTTAGGTTCAAAATTGTTCAAATGGCTCTGAGCACTATGGGACTTAACATCTATGGTCATCAGTCCCCTAGAACTTAGAACTACTTAAACCTAACCAACCTAAGGACATCATACAACACTCAGCCATCACGAGGCAGAGAAAATCCCTGACCCCGCCGGGAATCGAACCCGGGAACCCGGGCGTGGGAAGCGAGAACGCTACCGAACGACCACGAGATGCGGGCGGTTTTTAGGTAGTTCCCCACATCCGGCGGGGTGAATACGGGGCTGGTACCCACGTCACGCCTATATTACACGATCCTTAAACATTTATAAAACGTTCGCACACTTTCAGCTGGGGTACACAAATTTCGTCCCGTGGGGTGGGCGATGGTATCCATTCAGTCTTTGCCACTAGAATTGCCAAATCCAAAATTAGCGAAAAATGTTCAAATGTGTGTGAAATCTTATGGGACTTAACTGCTAAGGTCATCAGTCCCTAAGCTTACACACTACTTAACCTAAATTATCCTAAGGACAAACACACACACCCATGCCCGAGGAAGGACTGTAACCTCCGCCGGGACCAGCCGCACAGTCCATGACTGCAACGCCTAAGACCGCTCGGCTAATCCCGCGCGGCTCCAACATTAGCATGCCGATCCCGTGCAGACACGTGATAAAAGACAGGAAAAGAAGAAGAAGGCGCTAAATGGTCCTGAATCGCTTTATAAAGAAAGTATTTAGTTGTGATCCGAGACAGGTAGAAACGTTTGCTCGCGATCACTCTTCTGTGGACGCAAGCTTCAGATATCCGCGTTGGTGAGAGACCTTCAGACTAACAACAATTCTGCTACATTACCATGTAATTTGTTTTCGCCCCACGTGCAAAGAGAGAAACTTCAGAACGGAAGAGGTTCCCCGAGGGGAAACCAGCGATGTATAAACAGCTTAACAGCAGTCTAGTATAGTAGGTAAGCCTGGCTGACGTCAGGCACCTTGCCTTCGCCATTTTGAAGGACAGGGGTAATAAAAAGTATGCCCACCCAGTGGTGGGAATGCCCGCTGTGACAGACAGCGGGGAGTACTTGACGCTCCAGCAGTGAATCAGCAAGTGTGTGGTGTACGTCACCTTTATGCGGGGCCCTCCCACACGTTTTGGACACTCTTATTTGTTAACTTGCGGTCTGTGACGTGCTTTTAAGTCATCCGCCTCTGAACTGCAATCCAAACTACCTCGCAGTTCGTCCGTAGTTGGCAACGGTATTATCTTTACAACATGTTGTTAACTTCTAGTAATACGTGTCCGCAGCTTGTACGAACTGTTTAAAGGACGTCTTTTTCCTCTTATGACTGGGGAAATACTTACAAGCTGTAACTGTACCGTGACATACACCACTCATTTACGCTTGACAATGGTATAGCGCCATAACTGCAGTAGCGTAACAAAACGTATGCAGCCATAAGCAGAATATGATGCTCTTTCAACTTTCTTGGCAGCTTTAACAGAAGAAACCACACGCTATGTGCAGATATAACAACACTTATGACCGAGAAAGAGAACTCAACAGTAAGTCTTTAGTTATAAAACTGAGTCATCTGGTTTCTTTCTTATGTTTTATTAGATACGATACCTTCCATCTAGTCTGTCCTGTAGGAGAAGTACATAACAACAGATGTTATGAACAGACTTTTTTTTAAATCTATCAATCGGCGAAATTAGTCCATGCCAATGTCGACTTTTCTACAGCTTTTATTATTTAAATAGACAAAAGAGTCCAGCGAGTGGGATAGAGTCCAAATAATTCCGACACGTAACAAGAGTATCAGAAACGACTTCCAGAGTTATATACCTATACTACAACCGTTACCAGACATAGAAAGACATAGAAATTACAGACTGAGGCCTCGTCAACATCATGGTCATTGTAGATGGAGCACTAGTTCCGTTGCAAAAAAATAAGACAAAAAACTTTGAAGGAACCGTAACGACTTGCGCCTGCAAGCAGAGAATCTTCCTCCTCCAACACAAATGCAATATCCTAACAGCACACTCTGAGCCAAATACAAACAATTTTATTTAAAGTGAACTTTTATATCTTGAGAACACTCCAAATTAAAAAAAAAAAATATGCCGCTCGTGGTAATCCTGCGATTTGTAAAGTAGTAGTTGAGATAATGCTAATATCCGTAGTTTCAAATTATGTTCGACCAGGTCCCTTAGTTTTTGTGCATAATAAAAGTTCAGTCACAGATATAATTTAGTGTTAGCGATGTTAAGTAGCATGATCAGATATCAGACTCAAAAGCCTCGGTACAGCTTAAAAGAAAGTCGAAATCTGTGTAATAGTAGTTCGCGTGTCAAACATTGCACTATTCAGTCACAAGCAAGTTTCGCCTTATCGAGACCTAGGTCGATTTTTTTTTTCACTGGCTGTCAACATTACAGTAATATCACATTCAGTATTGTACACTACTATATAAACTGAAAGACACTGAAAAAATATATTGTTTTTCTCACGATTTCTGCGCAAGAACCGTCATTCCGTCCAGCACTGAATTCTGGCGTTACGAAACTCACCACATCTTGTCATTGTTTCCACTGGTTTGCAGTGCAAACGTATCTCAAAATTAATTAGGCACAGACGCATTAAATAAAAGTTTTTCAACGTGTCAATACATTATTCCTTGTAACTCTTGCGAGTGTTCCAGACGTATATACGTATATTCACTATGCAACGTTTGACAGGCAAATAAGTATCACACAGATATCGACTTTAAAAAAATGCACCGAAGCTTTTGAATCTGATATCTAATCCCGCTAGGTAACATCGCTAACACTAAATTTTCTCTGTCTAGCATTCGAAAAAAAAGCTAAAAATCATCAACTTTATTCCTGATCGACTTTCACATAGTTTTTCAGCTTCTGTGTCTAGGTGTACGATTCAAGTTCAGATTGGTCAAAAATAAATGTCTCTACAACTGTACAGTCAGGTTTACAATCATCTTCGTTCAAACAACGTGCCACCGTATTCAAGAGTCCAATCGCTGCGCCCACGTGTCCGACATATACGAATATGGTTTAAAATGATCACGATTTCGCACACCAGATAGTACACACGAGTGTCTTTTATTAGTACCTTCTAGTTTAGATCTCCATAGCAAGTAAAACTCATTTACAGGGTTCTCCATTGCCTCTGATGTTAAATAATATGCAGAAGATTTTTGAAACTAACTTTGGACAAATGAGTGTATTTCAAACAACTACCGGGAACTAAAAGAAAGTTCTATTACTTACTTCTTTTTCTACTACTTCCTTGAAGAGCTATTCTATTTCAGTGAACATTGCGATGATCGTAAAATAGGCTTATTTGCTGAAAGAACAGCAAGTATCGGACACTTCCTTATGCACGCCACGCCAATAAACGATATTCACAAAAATTTTCTGGGGGACTTGCAATGTGTATAGGTAGTTAAAATTTGTGGTGTTTACCTGATGTTAACTACAAGAAACAAAACAAAGAAATAGGGCCAATTTCAAGGTGGTACTTTGATACCATAGGTTTTTAAGACGATGAACTCAACCTGGTACAGTCGCCCACGATAGTCCTCCAGAAGCGCCGATACCCTCGTCAAAACCATAAGGAAATATAACAGCAACTTTTAAATTCACGATAAATCACTACATCCAGTCTGACAATAGTGAGCCCAGAGTTTTCAGTGACGACTGTCTTTGTTGTAGTAAGCTAATACCGCTAGAAAACAAGGTTCTTTTCAAGTTTGGTGAGGCTTATTAACTAGATTTGCCTATGGGAATTGACCCAAATTTATCGCTGCACAAAAAGATTAATTTATTTCAATATGTACCTTGGATGTATGTGTCAACTAACTGATGTCATTACGTACTTTTCTTGCTGAATATGTATTTATCTTGTACATAGAGCACACAGTTAACACTTTCATATTTAGTTGTTTACATTCCAAACATTCTTAAATGTTAAGATAAAATTTATTTCAGCTGCTAATAAAGTACAAACAATAATAATATAATTTTCTATATAAACATGGTTATGTCATGGCACATATACAGGGTATCCCAGAAGGAATGGTCAGTATTCAGTGATATCAGAACAATCGTTCTACGTAAAAAAGTGTAGTAAACATGGTTTCTAAAATGCATACCTTCAGAGCTATGAGCACTTCTTCATCTTCGATACTGTGAAACAAATCTCTTTCTCTGCAGGCTCTTTGCATTTTGAGATGTAGTAGTATGGACCAACGCAAGACAAAAATGCCCAATAAACATCTTAAGTGCATATCTTAAGAAATATGTGCACTTGTTCATTTTCGCTACTGTGAAACATAAAGCTCCTATTAAACAAGTGCTCATACTTTTTAAGGTATGCATTTCAGAGCCCATGTTTATTGTACAATTTTTTTTGTTTTGACCTATACTATGTCTTCGAAAAATATGAAAAACAAAGAGCTTGTAGTAGAAGATATTTGTTTCACTCTATCGAAGATGAATAACTGTTCATAGCTCGTAAGCCATGCATTTTAGAGCCCATGTTTACTAGGTTTGTTTGCTTCGAACGATCATCCCTGTCATCCCTGAACCTTGACCATCCGTCCTGGAACACACTGCATAGTATGATTATTTAGTATTTATTTGTTATTCAGTGTAGTTAAAGCTTTCTGCAGTTAACATAATCTCTTTATATTAATAAAAAGAGGCATCCCACATTGGAGAAATTTTTGAAGACATTTACGTTATCGCTTTGTAGTTATCATTTTGCAACCTGTTACCGTGTACTGTGCCCTGAATGAAAATTTGTAGTCCATTTGGTGTCCCTTGTTTATTTTACATAATATATGGAGACCATTCCCGCTATCCTCCAAAGGCTGACAAGTGTTGTCAATGTGGGTGGCCACTGCTGATTTAACGTAATTGTTTGTAAGGTAGGCATTTCTGCGTTCGTTTTTCGGAAGTCTCTCCCAGTTTGCCCTACATAAAGGGCTTTGCATTCAATAACCAGTATCTTGTAAATCCTTGATTGTATTGATCTATCTGTCTATTTATGTTGTGTCTCAGTATGTATTGCAGTTTTTTATATTTATATGTTATGAAAGCGATGTTAATGTTGCGTGGCCTGAAAGTATTTGCTATTTTGTAGGAGAATTTGCTTGTGAATGGCATGCACATACTGTAGTTCTTTAACGATAAGGAAGGGACGTTTTCGCTTGGACAAGTTAATCGTATGTGACAGTACTTGTCGATAAATGAAAGCTGATCCTCGTGAATTTTTTAAGTCAACAGCGATACTGCGCTTCAGAACGCGCTTACGTTATTCAAAAAATATGAAAAGTGAAGTGAAGAAACGTTAAGCCAAATGATCACATAATATTAATAGAAGGAAAAATGCAAAAAAAAAAACGAATTTGACATCATCGAAGAATAATTCGTGCATCCTCTCGAAAATTTCTGATATGTTGTGAATGATTATCGCGGTATCAAAAATTCTTGCGACCCGATAGTCACGTGTGTTGACTGTTAAATCGGACGGCAGTTGTAACATCCTTGTAGAGGCCGAATTAATTTATTTTACTGGCCAGTCCATCGGTCTATTCTCTGGGAATTTTGTTTGATGTAGATGCAGCTGAAAGACAACCACGGCAGTAAAAATAACGTTGCAGATTGGGCGATGTAGTTAACGCGGCGCCGCTGTGTCCATCCCGACCTGTGGAACAGGTCACTAGCAGCTGGCAGCCGACGGCGCGGAGAGAATGAGGCACTCACCAAAGAGAACATGACTTCGCCGGCCGTATACGGAGTTAATTTGAAACTCCATATACGGCCGGAGAGGTCAGCTGTGACGAGGGGTATTTTATTTTACAATATTTTAAATAAACATTGTAAAATAAAATATTCCTCTGTCGTGGTAGATCTTGTAAAAGTACATGCGCCATTCTAATAGACATAATTGTAACTTGTGAAATAGTTCAAATTAGGAAATAGTAACGATACACTGTTATATATACATATATATGAGAAAATGCAGTGATGTATATTGAAACTAAATTTGACTGTGATTCGTTTTTTTTAATTTAGAGAAGTATGTAGATGAATTGTTAGACGATTTCCTACCTGTCTGAACACAGAACTCTTTTTAATCGACCAGGTGTTTTTTCTGTGGGAGCCTTGTCGGTGGTTCTGATGACTTTTGACAATAACAGTTACAGGCACTATCGTCCTTCGACCCTCAGTAGGCAGTTAGATTTTAATTAATTCAGGGCTTGATTTGCTAATATTAGGTGGCAACTGTTTAGGGGATCTGTGCAGGCACCTTTATTGTGTGGAATCCCGTTATTTCGATAGCTCGTATCCATTGCTCCTAGATTTACTTGGGCCAATTCGTCGATCAAATATCTGCTACCCAGTTATAGTAAGCGCCCCAAGAATAGGAGCAGCGCAACACATTTCAGCACGGTAAAAACATCATAACACAGCAACAGTTTAGTCAGACAAAACCGCACGGCTAGACTGATCAAAGACGGTCCCTTATCGGGCAACTTTCTCAATCTCGTTGCTGATTGGCTGTTGTTTTACGCTGAGGTATAAAAGTCACGGGATACTTTCTAATAGCGTGTAGGATCTCATTTTGCCCGTGCATCAACTCGAAGTGGCATGGACGCAACACGTCATTGTAAATTCCCTGCAGAAATATTGAGCCACGTTACCTCTATGGCCGTCCATAACTGCGAAAGTGTTGCCAGTGCAGGATTTTGTGCACCAACTGAAATCTTGATTATGTCCCATAAATTTTCTGTGGGATTCATCTCGGGCGATCTGGGCTGCCAAATCCTTCGCTCGAAAGTCCGGAATGTTCTTCAGTCCTATGAAATGGCGCATTATCATACATAAAAAATCCATCTTTGTTTGCGAACATGAAGTCCCCAAGCAGCCAAACATAACCATTTCCAGTCAATAATCGTTTCAGTTGGGCCACAGGACTCAGTCCATTTCATGAACACACAGCCCACACCATTATGGAACCTTCACCAGCTTGCACAGTGCCTTACTGACAACTTTGATCCATGGCTTCGTGGGGTGTGCACTACTCTTGAATCCTACCATCAGCTTTTACCAGCTGAAACGGGGACTCATCCTACCAGACCTCGGTTCTCCAGTCGTCTAGGATCCAACCGTTATGGTCACAAGCCCTGGAGAGGCGCTAGAGGCAATATCGTACTGTTTGCAAGGGTACTTGTGTCGATCGTCTGCTGCCGTAGCCCATTAACGCCACATTTCGCCGCACTGTCCTGACGGATACGTTTCAGTGATTATTTCATGCAGTGTCTGTTAGCACAGACAACTCTACACAAACGCTACTGCTCTCGGTCGTTAAGTGAAGGCCGTCGTAATCAGAGGTAATGTCTGAAATTTGGTATTCTCGTGACACTGTTTACACCGTGGACTACGGAATATTGAATTCCTAACGATTTCCGAAATGGAATGTCCCATGCGTCTAGCTCCAATTACTATTTCGCGTTCAAAGTCTGTTAATACCCGTCTTGTGGCCAGCACCACGTCGGAAAACTTTTCACACGAATCACTTGACTACAAATGACTGCTCGCCCCATGCACTACCCTGTTATGCCTTGTGTAAGCGATACTACCTCCATCTGGATATGTGATATCGGTATCCCATGACTTTTGAGACTTCAGTGTATAACCGTAGCTCCACAACGGAGGATTTCGAACCTGTAGTTATTTGAAATATATTGTCTGACCTTATGACCAGGCCATGTCCCCTCCTACTTATATACTGATGTACGTCTGGTGGTGTGCAGCGGCTGCAGACAGCGAGTGCGTCCATTGCAGAGGCCGCCGACCCTTGGCCAGGAAGCAGGCGCACGCGCCCGCGAAACCAGAGCCGAGGTCACGGCCGGTGCGGCACCTGTTGCCCCTGCGGCCGCCGCAACCCGCCAGGCACCTCTGCCCTGCCCCACTACCTTCCAGGTTGGCCCCGCCAAGCTCGGCAAACATAGCCATACGGAAGCACTGCGCGCAACACAACGCGCTTGAAGCAAGACTCGTTCAAGCCTCCACGGCACTTCTGTGTCAGAAGTTTCTCGCCTCACAACTCACGCATCGCTGTCACCGTTATGAGAGATATGTAATTTCTTGGGCAATAAGGAGTTTGATGTAACTACCACAGGACGTCGGTGTGTAGTACTTCAACCATCCCTGTTTTCTTCCGAACTAGGTGCTCTTTAACGCATCCAAACACTCATAATCGTTGGAGGCCATGTCTGGGCTAAATAATATTTAGTCTTGGAATTTCTATTTCCAGAAAAAAATTATAAACAATCATTAACGAGCACTTAGATATGTACATTACACGCAATATTTAATTCAGTTGCTTTTCACATTTTTCATTGAGATAGTTTCACACAATAACCTGATACAAATATACTGCATCCGCTCGACAACAATTACCGATACCACGTGATTCTCATGCACTCTCTCATCTAGCGACAGACAAGAAATACAGAGCTCTTCGTAAGTACCTACGGAGTTTCGGAAGACGACTGTGTAAGAGCTACAAGACATACAGAAAATGTAACCACATCAGTGGATAGAGGAAGAACACATACGTGCAGTTCACTGAAGTCACTGCAGCACCCTGCTTTGGAAATCTGTCCACTGGGTTGCCTGTCTGTAGGTGCAAACTATATGCAACAATACAGAACAGCTGATCTACACGGAATGCCGAGCGCTTTAAAGTGACCGCTTTCGGGATACTGGAGGCGTGGGTCGGCCCGGATCCAAACCGCCTCGGGGGGCAGGGGCCAATGTGCCTAAGCATGGATACGAATTTTTGGCTTTCGACATCCTTCTACGTTAATACCGCGTTGGTTCACAGGACTCACCTCCGTTACATGATGCGTAACCTACTTTGAAAAAGCTGTGTCACATCTGACACTGATTCCTCGCTGGCAGGAGGGTTGGAGCGAACTGGCAGTACCTATGAAATGCTTTCCGGAGCGGCGACTCCAAAATAATAATAGCCTATACACAGGTATGTAACGTCCCGTAATAGTCCTGTCCGGCATTGCTTGGATACAAAGAATTGCAGAGACGAAGACTGGACGGAACGAATGATTTGTCAACGTGTTCCGACACGCCTGCCCCCTAGTTCTTCACTCTGCATCTGTACCATAGTGCTTATTACGTACAGAGACGTGTTGAGATGCGTTGTCCACTGATATGTGTCATTTTTCTGTATGTATTGTAGTTTTCGCGCAAATTCTTCTGAAATCCTGGAGGTACTTATGAATAATCCTGTGCCTCAAAACAACTGCCTCTTTCTCTGTGGCTAAGGCGATAGCAGGCAGAGAACAGGGGCAGCAATGACTATTCCGCAATACCGTCGCCGAGCAGAATGAAGTTATCTATTATCGTCAATATTAGATTAGTGATCAAATTGAAAATTATTCCTCGGTTTATCATGGATCAAACACATACGAAGTGCTGGAGTACAATCAAATCACAAAGCCCAACTTAGGCCTTGTAATGAGCTTGTGTTTGTTCACAGACTTCAATAATGACGTAACGACCACTGAAGTCATTTCCATAACGTACAATAATGGCTGTCATGTGCACTCACTGTGTCCGTATCTAGTATAATACTTCTTTCCCTGTCTCTGAACTTCCTTGACTACTAATACATCGCAACTTGCCTAATTTTGCATAGTGCTAATGACTGAATTTGTGTAGTATATACACAGTGCTACCATCTCTTCATTGCAGTTTTGTCAATAGTGAAATGATTCTGCCTGAATAGCAAAAGAAATCCTTCCAAGTAAAGAACTGCAACAGACATATGTGGATAAGGGGAAGGATAGCTGTAAAAATACACAGTGATATCGATATTCTGCAGGTTGATCCTACTATACAGCATCGTAAAAACTGAGAACGGAAGTGAACATCGTAGGATGTCGGCTTTGGAATTGACCTGTCCAGATCTGCCAACAGAAGAGGAACCATCATTAACATCTATGACATGGAGATGATGGGTGGTCTACAAGCGACCATCAGAAGCATTGTGCAGTAAACAGACAACTCATTGCGTACTGTAAACACTACTTCACAAGAGAATTGTGGCTAGAAACGATCATAGGAACATCAGTTCTTCTAATTTTTAGGAAAAAAGATTAACGTCCGGTGGACAACGGGGTCCTTAGGGGCATGACATAAACTCGGATTGGGAGGGGATGGGTAACGAAGTCGGCCGTGCTCTTATGAAAAACCCATCCTAGTATTCGCTTTAAGTGACTTAGGGAAATTAGGGAAAACTTAAATCTATGTAGCCGGACGCGGATTTGAACTGCCATTCCACCGAATATAAGCCCAGTGTTCTGCCACTTCACCATCTCGCTCGGTGGAAACATTTAGGAGTTCGTTGAATGGGCAACCAGGAACTGCTGAATAATTGAGTGGAAGAAACCTAAATGACTGCCAATCTAGAATGGAGCTTTGGTGCAGCCATGTCACCAACGGAAGCATCAGGGTTTTGCCATTCGGTAGGAAATATTGGGCAATGTTAGCAGCATGCTGTCGTAGTTTTCAGATGTCGATCATGATGCCTTAACTGTTTGCCTGCAAGGGCAGTCGAAGCCAGATTGTTGTTATGCGGAGTTAATTCCAAAATTACGTATCATGTTCGAGAGGAAGCGTCTCGGAAAGTCCAGATACAATCTGCCGAGTAATCATGACGTTGCGGTGCCAGCGCTCATAAAACTGGATGTGAACTGCGCGTCCACAGACGAACTTGTACCGCTAACAGTCTTCACATAAGGCTGAAATTCTTTTACGTGAGAGATCTTGAAAAACGACTCTTCCACAACAGCCAGAAGAGGCTTCACATATTGTTCTCATCACATGTAAAAGTGTCAGCTAACCTTTGTGTTTCGGAAACTACAGTTTATTTTAAATATGACGTCTTGAGCCGACGGGTATCCTGCCGGATGACAGTACCGTCCACGCACAATATTTTGACAACGTATCTCGTTGTCTTCATCAGGTGCTTCCTGAACATGCTGGTCGAGTGGAAAGGGGCCAGTATACAAGGTGTTACAAAAAGGTACGGCCATACTTTCAGGAAACATTCCTCACACACAAATAAAGGAAAGATGTTATGTGGGCATGTATCCGGAAACGCTTAATTTCCGTGTTAGAGCTCATTTTAGTTTCGTCAGTATGTACTGTACTTCCTCGATTCACCGCCAGTTGGCCCAATTGAAGGAAGGTAATGTTGACTTCGGTGCTTGTGTTGACATGCGACTCATTGCTCTACAGTACTAGCATCAAGCACATCAACAGGTTAATGTTCATCACGAACGTGGTTTTGCAGCCAGTGCAATGATTGCAAATGCGGAGTTGGCAGATGTCCATTTGATGTATGGATTAGCACGGGGCAATAGCCGTGGCGCGGCACGTTTGTATCGAGACAGATTTCCAGAACGAAGGTGTCCCGACAGGAAGACGTTCGATTGATCCGCGTCTTAGGGAGCACGGAACATTCCAGCCTATGACTCGCGACTGGGGAAGACCTAGAACGACGAGAACACCTGCAACGGACGCGGCAATTCTTCGTGCAGTTGACGATAATGTCAGTGTCAGAGAAGTTGCTGCTGTACAAGGTAACGTTGACCACGTCACTGTATGGAGAGTGCTACGGGAGAACCAGTTGTTTCCGTACCATGTACAGCGTGTGCAGGCACTATCAGCAGCTGATTGGCCTCCACGGGTACACTTCTGCAAATGGTTCATCCAACAATGTGTCAATCCTCATTTCAGTGCAAATGCTCTCTTTACGGATGAGGCTTCATTCCAACGTGATCAAATTGTAAATTTTCACAATCAACATTTGTGGGCTGACGAGAATCCACACGCAATTGTGCAATCACGTCATCAACACAGATTTTCTGTGAACGTTTGGGCAGGCATTGTTGGTGATGTCGTGATTGGGCCCCATGTTCTTCCACCTACGTTCAATTGAGCACGTTATCATGATTTCATATGGGATACTCTACCTGTGCTGCTAGAACATGTGCCTTTACAAGTACGACACAACATGTGGTTCATGCACGATGGAGTTCCTGCACATTTTAGTCGAAGTGTTCGCACGCTTCTGAACAACAGATTCGGTGACCGATGGATTGGTAGAGGCGGATCAATTCCATGGCCTCCACGCTCTCCTGACCTCAACCCTCTTGACTTTCATTTATGGGGGCATTTGAAAGCTCTTGTCTACGCAACCCCGGTACCAAATGTAGAGACTCTTCGTGCTCGTATTGTGGACGGCTGTGATACAATACGCCATTCTCCAGGGCTGCATCAGCGCATCAGAGATTCCACACGACGGAGGGTGGATGCATGTATCCTCGCTAACGGAGGACATTTTGAACATTTCCTGTAACAAAGTGTTTGAAGTCACGCTGGTACGTTCCGTTGCTATGTGTTTCCATTCCATGATTAATGTGATTTGAAGAGAAGTAATAAAATGGGCTCTAACATGGAAAGTAAGCGTTTCCGGACACGTGTCCACGTAACATATTTTCTTTCTTTATGTGTGAGGAATGTTTCCTGAATGTTTGGCGTACCTTTTTGTAACACCCTGTATATATCTACCACCTTCCCCCTCCAGGCTCTGTTTTAGGAATCCCGTCTGGGGTCCGTTCCTCCTAGGATATTGGACTCTTTCCACTAACTAGCAGTCCCAGGTAGCATCCGATGAAGACAACAAGTCACATTGTGGAAATATTGTGCACGGACCACTGACATCCGGCAGAACAGCCGACACATTAAGATTCAACAGCTTGCCGGAAAAGCCTGAAGAATAATTTAAATATGTCGCTTCGTATTAAAACATATTCTTTAATTTTTTATAATACCGATGTTTCACAAAGACTCATCCGATCCCATAATATTATATCTTCCGCGTGAATGAAGATATAACCTTGGGAGAATTTTCAATTACGTACAGGACTACAGAGTTTTTATTTTGAAAGGAAGCATTTGATTTTACAAGGTTATACAAACTTGGGTACTCTTTACAATACGTTCAGGGCCAACGTTTTCATTTATCTTACACAAATATTCAATGAGCCCTCCTCCGATGGCTCATGCCATAGTCAGTCTCGTTCCATATTGTTGCGAGTATGTCTGCGTTCAATGGTGTTGTTATGCGGTGTCGCCATTCACCCACAGTTATTGTAAGGGGATGCACTTATACAGAGACTTTGACAAACACCTACAAAAAAAAAGATAGCGTAACGTCAGACATATGACCTTGGAGGTCAATTGTACAATGCGAGATTCATACGACCCTTGCGGTTGTAGTAGATACAGTGCCGTACTGTAGATGAAAATCATGCCGCACAGTTGTAGCTGTTTGTTGCTGTGTTACTGTCATCTCGACTCGACGTACTTCGGGTAACCAATGAACGACCCCTACAGACAACCGTAGCAACTGGAAACTTACAACTGGCACCAAAGTAATATTTTAATTTTAATGCGTAAGTCAAGATTCTATTTTTATTGATGTGAAAGATACAGACTTGAGAAATCTGATGCATTTTTTTTTGAAGCACACAGTTACTCATTCAGTAACAAATCACTTAGAGAATAGGCCAGCCACAGCTTCAAAAATCCATTTGAATAAGTACATAACCGCAACAGCTCCCTTGAGAAGATTTATTGATCTCCTATTGGTTACAATCCGTAAGTGACTATAAAGTCACATCAACAGGTGCCAAACAATTTACCTAAGGAAAATGTGAAAAAACCTTTTGTTAAGATACATAGCGTAAACTATATGACGTTTTTAGTTGCCTTATAAACAACAAAACAAAAACAACTGACCTATTTAGACACGGAATACGTCTCTCAGTTAAACATGGATGTCCCCTATCCTCATTCTGATCATAGCGTAAAAAAGCGATCGTCAAAATATTCGACTACATGCGAGATATTACCTAGAAAAAACATGGATACTAAGAACACAACCGAATTAAAAAGAATTACGGTGTTGTTCTTTTTGTTGTTGTTTCGCGTCTTCTTTAGATAAGTTGTTTGGCAAATGAGCATGCCAGTTTACTGTCACGAAACTATTTGTGAACAAAAGCAGTTCAATAAATCTTCTCAGGGAAGCTGTTAAAGTTATTTATTTATTTTGACCCATTGAGTAGGTTTCTCTTGACACTTCTAACTAAACTATCACTATAAGAAGACAGTATGAGTCAGGAGAACAACGATGCTTTTTACATAGCGTGTTTCGGCAAATGGGTCAGTATTCAAGTGGCAACTTCTACCCGGAAGCGCATTACTTCGACACTATATGGCGCCGAAGTTTGAGCACTGTGTCCTCACAATATCTTCGGGTTATTTTTGGCATGCTAATTTTTTTATGCAAACTATCAATAATCGGTGGAAAGCGCTTGGAGTGCACTTGTAATACCGTAATTACGTTCTGCACGGTAGACTAATTATTTTACAATGAAATCAATACCCCTAGCTGCATACAGGCATTGATATAAGTCAACGGGGACAGTTGAAAGTGTGTGTCCAGACCGGGACTCGAACCCGGGATCTCCTGCTTACATGGCAGACGCTCTATCCATTTTTTTTTTTTTCGTTGATGGTCGTTGTGTTTGGTCGTTGCGGACTTCACATGACATCCGGTCAAGTTCATTTGTTGATCCTTCCACTCAGTTTTTTATTACAGAGGCCAACCAGCTCTCTGACCGAACACGCTGGGCTACCGTGCCAGCTAAGAACAGTTGAAAATGTGTGCCCCGATCGGGACTCGAACCCGGGAACTCCTGCTTACGTGGCAGACGCTCTATCCATCTGAGCCACCGGAGACACAGAGAATAGTGCGTCTGCAGTGACTTATCTCTGACACGCCTCCCGTTAGACCCACATTCCCAACTTACTGTCCCGCACTATATTCATAGTACCCCTGCCCATTATACTCATTACTCGCGGCTTTCTGCCGATTCCCGTAAGAGTTCGGGCACTGTTTGTGCATTTGCACAGAAGAAGATGGTCAAATGGCCGATAAGCCTTATATATATATATATATATATATATATATATATAGGATGAGTCACCTAACATTACCGCTTGATATATTTCGTAAACCACATCAACTACTGACGAATCGATTCCACAGACCGAACGTGAGGAGAGGGGCTAGCGTAATTGGTTAATACAAACCATAAAAAATTGCATGGAAGTATGTTTTTTAACACAAACCTACGTTTTTTTTAAATGGAACCCCGTTAGTTTTGTTAGCACATCTGAACATATAAACAAATACGTAATCAGTGCCGTTTGTTCCATTGCAAAATGTTAATTACATCCGGAGATATTGTAACCTAAAGTTGACGCTTGAGTACCACTCCTCCGCTGTTCGATCGTGTGTATCGGAGAGCACCGAATTACGTAGGGATCCAAAGGGAACGGTGATGGACCTTAGGTACAGAAGAGACTGGAACAGCACCTTACGTCTACATGCTAACACCTTTTTATTGGTCTTTTTCACTGACGCACGTGTACATTACCATGAGGGGTGAGGTACACGTACACACGTGGTTTCCGGTTTCAATTACGGAGTGGAATAGAGTGTGTCCCGACATGTCAGGCCAATAGATGTTCAATGTGGTGGCCATCATTTGCTGCACACAATTGCAATCTCTTGCGTAATGAATGTCGTACACGCCGCAGTACAACTGGTGTAATGTCGCCGCAGGCTGCCACAATACGTTGTTTCATATCCTCTGGGGTTGTAGGAACATCACGGTACACATTCTCCTTTAACGTACCCCACATAAAGAAGTCCAGAGGTGTAAGATCAGGAGAACGGGCTGGCCAATTTATGCGTCCTCGACGTCCTATGAAACGCCCGTCGAACATCCTGTCAAGGGTCAGCCTAGTGTTAATTGCGGAATGTGCAGGTGCACCATCATGCTGATACCACATACGTCGACGTCGACGTCGTTTTCGAGCAACGTTGGCAGATCATTCTGTAGAAACGCGATGTATGTTGCAGCTGTTGGGGCCCCTGCAATGAAGTGAGGACCAATGAGGTGGTCGCCAATGATTCCGCACCATACATTTACAGTCCACGGTCGCCGTCGCTCTACCTGCCTGAGCCAGCGAGGACTGTCCACGGACCAGTAAAGCATGTTCCGTAGATTCACTGCCCCGTGGTTTGTGAAACCCGCTTCATCGGTAAACAGGTAGAACTGCAACGTATTCTCTGTTAATGCCCATTGACAGAATTGCATTCGATGATTAAAGTCATCACCATGTAATTGCTGATGTAGCGACACATGAAACGGGTGAAAGCGGTGACGATGCAGTATGCGCATGACACTACTTTGACTCTGTCCACCGGCTCTCGCAATGTCCCGTGTACTCATGTGTGGGTTTATGGCAACAGCAGCTAACACACCAACTGCACCCGCTTCTCCTGTGACGGGCCTGTTACGGACCCGTTTGCGTGCTACGACCATACCTGTTGCATACAGTTGGCGGTAGATGTTTTGCAATGTGCGGCACATTGGATGCTCTCTGTCCGGGTACCGTTCAGCATACACCCTGCAGGCTTCATCTGCACTTCGTCGACACTCGCCATAGATGTGTATCATCTCACGGCAGGCGGGTCGATAGTCTTAAACATTTTGAAAGCGCAGAACAGAACCGTACAGGTTAGCTACAGAGCTGAAACTGAGCACAGTTGTTCTCGAGGCATGCCGGTACACGACGCACGCGCTCGTTGCGGTATGCGCGCAAACTACTAGTGTCTACAACAAAACGGACCTTACTTAAAAACCCCCTCGTATACTGACTGCCACCCGCCATACTGCCTGACAACCACGAGTGATAGTCTGGGTGCCGTTTCATTTAATAGCAGGACCCATTGGTTGTCATCTGCGGCACACTCCTGAGGCAAGGACTGTAGAACCTCAGTCAGCGCGACGGAGTACGAAAGTGATGTTGCTGCTGCCCATGAGCAATCTACACGTTTTCCTGGTTGACGACATTCCATGCCAACAACATTTATGTCAACAACCTATCATTTCAGGGGAAAACGATCGTCGTGCACTTCTGATGGTCAGTGATGGTGGAACGTCGCAGTCGCAGGACCGTTACCTTAGGGGGGGGGGGGGGGGGGGGGTTGCACTCCCTGCTGTGCTGACCGGAACTAAGTGCTCTAAGATCAACTGCATGCCACCAGTTGCTACAGTCGTAATGTGGAGGATAGGAAGACTTAATATACCTCTACCAGGCACAGTCTGTGAATGAGACGACTCAAGATCTTGGTTTTCTACTCTACTGAACATTCTACGACTGGCTTCTGTACAAACATGCAACAGGCCCACAATTCTTTAGCATATTACTATCTGTGACCGAAGCAACATTTATCAGAAACGCCATTTTCAGTCACCACAATCATCATATCTAGAGTGCCGCAAATCCACGCACCGTCTTCAAGGTTCATTACCAGACTCAGACCACGTTCAACTTTTTGGGTAAGAACCGTCGGTGATTTTCTATTAGGACCAGTTACACTGCCTGCTCGTGTACTAAGTGGAAACTATGTGTTGCTTCTTCAAACCGTTCATCCTGAGCTACTGGTGGAAGGTTGTCAGCTTAATAATGGACCTCTTGAACGTTGAAGCTTTATGACTACCTCGCATGTTGAAAGACGGTGAAACTGACGGTTCTGTCGGCTGTCACATTATCGATATCTGAGATGCAAATTATGTAGAGTGATATGTAGATCAAATTAATTTGATCTGAAAACAGGTTATTCCTTTATCTTTATTAAAGCATATCCGATAGTGGCTGCCAATACATGTAGTAGCTGTAGGCGTTTTATTTGTTGAGAATTACGTGTGGCTGGTCTGGCAGTTTCACGAACAGACAGCAGATCAAAGCCGGCGGATGGGCAGCATTAACTTTATGCAGGTTGTAAAGGTGACGCCGAGGCCAGGTAGGACAGGATGAACGGACGACCGCCGCGAGGCGACACAATACTGACAGCAGGTAACGCCGTCGTTGGAATTCTGCACGAGATGACCGCCACTCCCACGTTGCTAAAGTCTTTAGTCTGCCGATAGGAGAGCAATATACCGGTGGACACCGCTCAGGTTCTGCGAATGCCAAAGGTATTTATGGCTCTATGCTCTCGGCAGAACACGGTAGGCAATGTGTGAGGATTCTACAAGCATGAGACTGCAAATTTCTCATATCAAAAATACCTGTAGCTATGCTCTCATATAAATAAAGCACATAGGCATCTTTAGAGGTTCATAGGAAACAAAACGTTAACGCACTCCTTTGAGACTCCGACAGGAAGGGAGCCGAAACACAATCTTTTCCGTAGCTGTAGGCCTCTGGTCGCGAAAATGCGGGAATTTCATTGGTCAGCCTGGTCTGACGTAGTAGTTTTGGAAAATTATTGAGAACTGGGACGACGCTCCACGAGAATTGAGTCTTGTGACTGGATGATTGCTCGTGAGAGGATACGATTGGTTCCCAAAGAAGGGGCGAATGTTACGACGGAAGACAGGAGGAACTAGGTGGACTTTGTTATGCCAGAGACAAGGTAGCCCCTGAGGGTCGGCAACCCATATTACACCACAGAGGACGAGGTTGCCTATGTCCAAGGCGTACCAAAAGCAACATGGTAAACACAGGCTATTTACATACAAGATAATGGAAACAGATATTCCGAGCACTACTTCCTGCAGCGGGAGCTCGAGCCACAGCCTGCAGGAAGTATCACTGATTGGCTGCAGACAGCTGTTTAGGGGCTAGAACCAGCCCTGAAGTTCAGTTCACTCAGGATGCCGACCTCATGGACTTCGACCGCTGAAGATTACGTCTTCGTCTCTGAATTGGACATTTACTAGTGTGTGTGTGTTACCACGAACCTTCGTGGAAAATTAGAAGTGAACTTTTGTTTGCCTCAATTAGGAGACTCTTACTGGCATCGTCACTGTTACCTTTCTTTTGTTGTTCAGTCCTCAACATTGTAAACTTACGTAAATAAAAGTGGTGTTTGAAAAAATTTGCGAATTGTCAGTGACAACAAACTTGGTCCGCTACTAGTGAGAGGATCAGTTCGAATTCCGCTCACAGAATTGGGTATGAAAAGTAGTCATTTCCCTTTTCAGCTCCAACTGCGGCATGATGTAATCTTTGCGTTAGGTACTCTTAGCTTTTCTGGATTCACAATCATGGTGTGATGCAGTGGTCGTCGACAGTAGCACTGGCGGGCAACCCAACGACGCTGTTAAAAATACGGTAAGACCTACAGTCGCCTTCGGCGTGTATAGGTCGCGATGCACTCAGTAAACGCCAATGAGTAGGAGGAAGACGCCTTTCTGGTATGCATAATTTTACGAACTAAAAGTCTGGAAATCACTGTCGTCGGAGTGCGGAAACGGATCAGTGTGCTAATCGTGTAGTAACGTGCCTGTCGATTGCTTGTCTTGAATCTTCGTCAGCGTTAGTTACTTGTAACTGTTCCATGTTCTTGTGATAATTTATCAGTGTATAGGATGTTATTAAACATATTCGTGTCATACTTCAGTGCAACTACTGAGCTGGTTTTGTCTGAGGATTTATAATGAACAATAGAACTTATCGTAACTTTCACTTTCATTACATTCGTATCTCACCTGGTCGAAAAATTACAGTGTCACTATTCCACCACGCATTTGAAATGTTTAGGGCCATAATTTAGTGTTAATAAAAAATCCTTGAGTAGCACATGATAGTCTGCAGTCTTCAATGGGCATCTACATGCTGATGCATGTTAATTACCTAATTAGGTGATAGTGTAGCACAGGGTTATTCGAAATGTTGGTCCCATTTTTAAAAATTTGTGTGTATTCAAGTACAAATCCACATGAAAAAGCTTTATACCAGTGAAAAGAGGAAGTTTCAAAGTTTTTGGCGGGCCGTGGCGGGAGGGCGGTGATGGTTTCAGAAGGAAGTTGTTTACGTCCCACCTCTACCAACCACGGAACGATCTGAGGAACCGAATCAATACTGCCGTGCACTCAGTAACAGCAGATACGCTTTCGCGTGTGTGGGACGAGTTTGGCTACCGCGTCGATGTTTGCCGTTCAGCCAACGGTGGCCACATTGAACATTTATAACATCTACACTATGGCCATTAAAATTGCTGCACCAAGAAGAAATACAGATGATAAACGGTTATTCAATGGACAAATATACACTCCTGGAAATGGAAAAAAGAATACATTGACACCGGTGTGTCAGACCCACCATACTTGCTCCGGACACTGCGAGAGGGCTGTACAAGCAATGATCACACGAACGGCACAGCGGACACACCAGGAACCGCGGTGTTGGCCGTCGAATGACGCTAGCTGCGCAGCATTTGTGCACCGCCGCCGTCAGTGTCAGCCAGTTTGCCGTGGCATACGGAGCTCCATCGCAGTCTTTAACACTGGTAGCATGCCGCGACAGCGTGGACGTGAACCGTATGTGCAGTTGACGGACTTTGAGCGAGGGCGTATAGTGGGCATGCGGGAGGCCGGGTGGACGTACCGCCGAATTGCTCAACACGTGGGGCGTGAGGTCTCCACAGTACATCGATGTTGTCGCCAGTGGTCGGCGGAAGGTGCACGTGCCCGTCGACCTGGGACCGGACCGTAGCGACGCACGGATGCACGCCAAGACCGTAGGATCCTACGCAGTGCCGTAGGGGACCGCACCGCCACTTCCCGGCAAATTAGGGACACTGTTGCTCCTGGGGTATCGGCGAGGACCATTCGCAACCGTCTCCATGAAGCTGGGCTGCGGTCCCTCACACCGTTAGGCCGTCTTCCGCTCACGCCCCAACATCGTGCAGCCCGCCTCCAGTGGTGTCGCGACAGGCGTGAATGGAGGGACGAATGGAGACGTGTCGTCTTCAGCGATGAGAGTCGCTTCTGCCTTGGTGCCAATGATGGTCGTATGCGTGTTTGGCGCCGTGTAGGTGAGCGCCACAATCAGGACTGCATACGACCGAGGCACACAGGGCCAACACCCGGCATCATGGTGTGGGGAGCGATCTCCTACACCGGCCGTACACCACTGGTGATCGTCGAGGGGACACTGAATAGTGCACGGTACATCCAAACCGTCATCGAACCCATCGTTCTACCATTCCTAGACCGGCAAGGGAACTTGCTGTTCCAACAGGACAATGCACGTCCGCATGTATCCCGTGCCACCCAACGTGCTCTAGAAGGTGTACGTCAACTACCCTGGCCAGCAAGATCTCCGGATCTGTCCCCCATTGAGCATGTTTGGGACTGGATGAAGCGTCGTCTCACGCGGTCTGCACGTCCAGCACGAACGCTGGTCCAACTGAGGCGCCAGGTGGAAATGGCATGGCAAGCCGTTCCACAGGACTACATCCAGCATCTCTACAATCGTCTCCATGGGAGAATAGCAGCCTGCATTGCTGGGAAAGGTGGATATACACTGTACTAGTGCCGACATTGTGCATGCTCTGTTGCCTGTGTCTATGTGCCTGTGGTTCTGTCAGTGTGATCATGTGATGTATCTGACCCCAGGAATGTGTCAATAAAGTTTCCCCTTCCTGGGACAATGAATTCACGGTGTTCTTATTTCAATTTCCAGGAGTGTATTATACTAGAACTGACGTTTGATTACATTTTCACGCAGTTTGGGAGCATAGATCCTGAGAAATCAGTACCCAGAACAACCACCTATGGCCGTAATAACGGCCTTGATACGCCTGAGCATTGAGTCAAACAGAGCTTGGATGGCGTGTACAGGTACAGCTGCTCATGCAGCTTCAAATACGATACCACAGTTCATCAAGAGTAGTGACTGGCGTATTGTGACGAGCCGGTTTCTCGGCCACCATTGACCAGACGTTTCCAGTTGGTGAGAGATCTGGAGAATGTGCTGGCCAGGGCAGCACTCGAACATTTTCTGTATCCACAAACGCCCGTACAGGACCTGCAACATGCGGTCGTGCATTATCCATCTGAAATGTAGGGTTTCGCAGGGCTCGAATGAAGGGTATAGCTACGGGTCGTAACACATCTGAAATGTAACGTCCACTGTTCAAAGTGCCGTCAATGCGAACAAGAGGTGACCGAGACGTGTAATCAATGGCACCTCATACCATCACTCCGGGTGATACGCCAGTATGGCGATGACGAATACACGCTTCCAATGTGCGTTCACGGCGATGTCGCCAAACACGGATGCGACCATCATGATGCTGTAAACAGAACCTGGATTCATCCGAAAAAATGACGTTTTGCCATTCGTGCACACAGGTTCGTCGTCGAGTACACCATCGCAGGCGCTCCTGTCTGTGATGCAGCGTCAACGGTAACCGCAGCCATGGTGTCCGAGCTGACAGTCCATGCTGCTGCAAACGCCGTCGAACTGTTCGTGCAGATGGTTGATGTCTTGCAAACGTCCCCATCTGTTGACTCAGGGATCGAGACGTGGCTGCACGATCCGTTACAGCCATGCGGATAAGATGCCTGTCATTTCGACTGCTAGTGATACGAGGCCGTTGGGATCCAGCACGGCGTTCCGTATTACCCTCCTGAACCCACCGATTCCATATTCTGCTAACAGTCATTGCACCTCGACCAACGCGAGCAGTAATGTCGCGATACGATAAACCGCAATCGCGATAGGCTACAATCCGACCTTTATCAAATTCGGAAACGTGATGGTACGCATTTCTCCTCTTTACACGAGGCATCAGAACAACATTTCACCAGGCAACGCCGGTCAACTGCTGTTTGTGTATGAGAAATCGGTTGGAAATTTTCCTCATGTCAGTACGTTGTAGGTGTCACCACTGGCGCCAACCTTGTGTGAATGCTCTGAAAAGCTAACCATTTGCATATCACAGCATCTACCTACTGTCGGTTAAATTTCGCGTCTGTAGCACGTCATCTTCGTGGTGAAGCAATTTTAATGGCCAGTAGTGTATCAAATGCCGCGCTGATTATTAATTAAGTATTACAAACTAATTAATTACAAATTATTAAATTTATTAAGTTGATATGAAACATTACGAAAAAAACTTTGAAACTTCCTCTTTTCATTGGTATAAAGCTTGTTCATTTTGGATTTGTACTTGAATAAATACGAAGTTTTGATAATGATTCAAATGATTCAAATGGCTCTGAGAATTATGGGACTTAACTGCTGAGGTCATCAGTCGCCTAAAACTTAAAAATACTTAAGCCTAACTAACCTAAGGACATCACACATATCCATGCCCGAGGCAGGATTCGAACCTGCAATCGTAGCGGTCGTGCGGTTCCAGACTGTAGCCCCTAGAACCGCTCGACTACTCCGGCCGGCTTTGAAAATGGGTCCATCATTTAGAATAACCGTGTATAATGTACTGAGAATGTTTGAGTCGTGAGTCCCGTTGCGGGAACGTGTATACTTAGTTATTGTTACGCGTGCTCTTTTGCAGCAGCAGAAACAGACGTCCGGCAGCGACGCGGACGGCCCTGGAGATGCTGACGAAGCGCCGGATGCAGCCGAGCTGCGCGTGGCTGCGGCTGCAGCTGCGGCGCCGGCTGCCCATCCTGGGCTGGCTGCGCGGCTACTCGGCGGGCGACGCCCTCTGCGACGCCATGGCCGGCTTCACCGTGGGGCTCACGCTCATCCCGCAGGCCATCGCCTACGCCGCGCTCGCCGGCCTCAGCCCGCAGGTGCGCACTAGGGACCGGAAATGAGCTTTAAACTCGCCAGCGGGACCGAGCTCGCCGTCTCCGTTGCGCTCGGGGACTTCTCTGGTGCCTACTTAACTGAAAACTCGTCACTCGTTTCTTTTCGGGTACAAATTGACTACAAAGGGGTGACAAAAGTCTTCGGGTAGCGATATGCACGTAATACAGATGGCTGTAGCATCGCGTACATAAGATATAGAAGGGCACAGTACTGGCGGAGCTATCATTTGTACTCAGATGATTCATGTGAAAACGTTTCCGAAGTGATCATGGGCGCACGGCTGGAGTTAACAGATTTGACTTCCGGAAGGCGTTCGATACAGTTCCGCACTGTCGCCTGATAAACAAAGTAAGCGCCTATGGAATATCAGACCAGCTGGATTGAAGAGTTTTAGCAAACAGAACACAGCATGTTGTTCTCAATGGAGAGACGTCTACAAACGTTAAAGTAACCTCTGGCGTGCCACTGGGGAGTGTTATGGCACCTTTGCTTTTCACAATATATATAAATGACCTAGTAAATAGTGTCGGCAGTTCCACGCGGCTTTTCGCGGATGATGCTGTAGTATACGGAGAAGTTGCAGCATTAGAAAATTGCCGGCCGAAGTGGCCGTGCGGTTCTAGGCGCTGCAGTCTGGAACCGCGAGACCGCTACGGTCGCAGGTTCGAATCCTGCCTCGGGCATGGATGTGTGTGATGTCCTTAGGTTAGTTAGGTTTAACTAGTTCTAGGTTCTAGGGGACTAATGACCTGAGAAGTTGAGTCCCATAGTGCTCAGAGCCATTTGAACCATTTGAACCATTAGAAAATTGCACCGAAATGCAGGACGATCTGCAGCGGATAGGCACTTGGTGCAGGGAGTGACAACTGACCCGTAACATAGACAAATGTAATGTATTGCGAATACATAGAAAGAAGGATCCTTTATTGTATGGTTATATGATAGCGTAAAAAACGCTGGTAGCAGTTACTTCTGTAGAATATCTGGGAGTATGCGTGCGGAACGATTTGAAGTGGATTGATCATATAAAATTAATTGTTGGTAAGGCTGGTGCCAGGTTGAGATTCATTGGAAGAGTCCTTAGAAAATGTAGTCCATCAACAAAGGAGGTGGCTTACAAAACACTCGTTCGACCTATACTTGAGTATTGCTCACCAGTGTGGAATCCGTACCAGGTCGGGTTGACAGAGGAGATAGAGAAGATCCAAAGAAGAGCGGCGCGTTTCGTCACAGGGTTATTTAGTAAGTGTGATAGCGTTACGCAGATGTTTAACAAACTCAAGTGGCAGACTCTGCAAGAGAGGTGCTCTGCATCGCGGTGTAGCTTGCTCGCCAGGTTTCGAGAGGGTGCGTTTCTGGATGAGGTATCGAATATATTGCTTCCCCCTACTTATACCTCCCGAGGAGATCACGAATGTAAAATCAGAGAGATTCGAACGCGCACGGAGCCTTTCCGGCAGCCGTTCTTCCCGCGAACCATACGCGACTGCAACAGGAAAGGGAGGTAATGACAGTGGCACGTAAAGTGCCCTCCGCCACACACCGTTGGGTGGCTTGCGGAGTATAAATGTAGATGTAGATGTAGATGTGAACAGTAGTTGGAACTAGATACATGGAGCATTCCATTCCGGAAATCGCTAGGGAATTCAATATTCCCAGATCCACATAGTCAAGAGTGTGCTGAAAATACCAAATTTCACCACGCACAACGCTGTGACCGGCGGCGTTGACATAACGACCGACAGCAGCAACGTTTGCGTAGAGTTGTCACCGCTAAAAGAAAAAAAATCGTGAAATGAATGCAGAAATCAATGTTGGACGTACAACGAACATATCCGTTATGAGAGAGCGGCGAAATTTGGCGTTACTGGGCTGTGGCAGCCGACGATCGACAGGAGAGCCTTTGTTAACAGCACGACCTAGCCTGCAGCGCCTCTACAGTTTCAGCTGGTAAAAGTTGATGGTGGGGATTGAGTGTGGAGCAGATTCCATGAAGTTACCGACAAGGCACTGTGCTAGCTGGTAGTCGCTCCACAGGCGTGTGGGCTGTGTTTGCATGGAATAGACTGGGTCCGCAGGTCCAGCTAAACAGATCATAGACTGGAATGGGCTTTGTTCGGCTACTTGGGGACCATTTACAGCCATTCATGGCCGTCATGTACCCAAACAACAATGGACTTTTTATGGATGACAGTGCGCCATGACATCAGGAAACATTCGTTCACAGTTGGTTTGAAGAACATTCTAGACAGTTCGAGCGAATGATCTGGCCACCCAGATTGCCCGACTCGAATCCCATCGATCGTTTATGGAACATAATAGAGAGGTCAGGTCGTGTACAAAATCCTGCACAGCCAACACTTTCGCAATTATGGACGTCTTTAGAGGCAGCATGGGTAAGTATTTCTGTAGGGAAGTTCCAATGACTTGTTGACTCCATGCCACATCGAGTTGCTGCAATACACCAGGCAAAAGGAGATCCAACACGATGTTACAACGTATCCTATGACTTTTGTCACCTCGTTGTATACCAGCACTGAAACCACAGTATACAAGTTCTCAAATATAATCGAGGACTCGCGGCATTGCGCTATATGTGCAACCATTGGGCATGACGACTATTATGCAAAGTGTACTGGGTATAAGCGCAGATATTTTTATAAGTGGAGCCTTAATGTGTACACACACCACTGTGTTACTTTTTTTTGTCAGTGGCGAACTCCCACAAACACGTCACAAACTTTACCACCTGATGTTTCCTGCTCAGTCGTAAGTGTACAACTAAATGGACTATACCTGTCAGTGTAAATTAACTGTTCTGTGTCCATGCATACACACTTCAACAACTAACCTGTTGCCCAGGGGAAAATTAGCATTAATGGCTTGCCCTTGCCACATGAACTTGGAGGTATTAACCAATCTGAATTATGTATGCTTGTAATAGCTATAATTATTAGTCTGCAGATGATGTAAACACTGACATAATGTGGTTCAGTACAAAATCCTCAGTCACCAATAGAAATATCTGCACTTGCACTCATTACACCCTGGATATCAATACAATGATTGATCGCATAGCAGTGGTTCTTTTCGTATATGAATGTATATCCATTTATGTGTGTATGTATACGTATACAGGGTGAGGCAGCTAAGACAGGACGCTCCAGATATATCCAGCACGAATAAATACATTGCTGGAAAAATAATTAGTGCACCCGTTTCGAGGTTTCCGATTCACTTAAGATTCATTGTTGCAACAGTGCATGTGGGGTACAGGAAATGATCACATTTACAGATTAATAGCACAAGCGTTTGTGAGGTATCAGCTGTCGACCAATGCTGAAACACCCATATTAGTACATGGTGTAGATTCCAGGGGCAGCAACGCAGGTGCTGGTTCTGGCATCCAGTCGATTGCACAGATGGTGAATACTGTACTAGGATACTGTACTAGGATACTACATGCCTGCTCGACCTGTTCACATAGTTCTGTAAGAGATGTTGGTAGATGAGTCACATGAGTCACTTCTCATCCCATCATATCCCATATGTGCTCAACTGGAGACACGTCCAGTTATCGTACTGGTCATGGAAGCTATTGCACATCTTGCAGAACACATTGAGTTTCACGCGCAGTATCCTATTGAACCGACACATGACCTTCCCATTGCAAGAATGGCAGAAGAACAAGTCTAACAACATTCTGCACGTACTGAGCACCATAAGGCCCGAGGTAGGCCAGTGTGTCTTAGTGAATGCACTCTACGAGACAGTGCTTACCAGGTCAACGTCACATGCCCTAACGACCAACAGATGCTTGCAGGAAGAACCTGCTTTCATCGATGAAGACCACGGCTTGCCGTTCCATCTTCCAAGTGATCCTCTGACAGTACCAGTCGAGGCGTGCACGTGGACGTTGTGGCAGGATTGGAAGACAGGCTACAGCTGTGGGTGCCCGTAGTCCCGCTGCTAATAACCAGTTCGCAACAGTTCGTGTTGACACGTCTGAGCTGAAAAGCACTCTTACCTGTACTGTGGTAGCCATACGATCTGCCACTGCTGCCTTTACAGTACGACGATACTGGCAGGCGTGCGTGCTATTTGGACCTCCAGAACCTCATCTACGGGTGTGATAATGTTCACATGACCACTGATACCATCATAGTTGCACAACTGATGCAGCATATTCTCCTAAAAGATCATCCCTCCTATCCCGTCTCTTGGAAGGACACAATTTGAAGCCTTTCAAACTCACTCAGTTGTCTGTAGGAAGCAGGAGTATGTTTCTACGGCATGGTTGCTTGCTTGCTTCACACGTTTGCACCACATTGAGCCTCGTACCCTCGTACTCTTACGGATTTATGGACGGCCCTGCGTGTCAATGCCCTCCACGACATTAGTCGAGTCCCTGCGACTTCGTGTTGCGACACTACTGTTTGCTCGCGGGGATCCTGCACGATATTAGGCACGTGTACCAGTTCCTTTGGCTCTTCAATGTGTGTTATGGCGGAGATGGAATAAATAATGATGTACAGCAGTTTCGTTTGCACTGGACGGACTTCGAATGTTTTTGGATTGAAGCATGGGCTATAGCATCGAACTCTTTCTAGAAATTACTCTTATCTTCTAACCAAATGTGTTCGCCTCTGTAAGTTACGAAGTAATAGGCGCCGGAAATATTCATTACGGTAGGTCACCATAAGAAACATTACACTGTCTGCGGAGCTATGAACACAGTTCATTGTGTTATTATCCAAAGAGGTACAGCAAAAAGATACAATTTTTAATGGAACAATAGTTGTTTCTATCATGCACTGGAATCAGTATATCCAGCTGTGTATTCATCAATTTAAATTATATGCCTATCACTTTTAGTTTGAGAGCTACAACCCTTCAAAGTTTCAGGGGCAGATACCACACGCTGTACATAATACATGGCTGTGTGGTGGGTGATGGATGTTCTGGCTTTGTGAAGTTGATTTAAATTAGATTTTCAAATGTGTGTCCATGTTCCTGAATACACAATGCAATGCGCCTTCTAGAGGATCTGCGGACGAGATGTAACATCGCCGGTGTCATGAAAGAACAAGCGTCCTCGATGCGCCGTTTTAGATCATCTGGGGATGTGGGCTCAGTGACATACACACGATCCTTTAGATGTCATCACAAAAAGAAATCTAATGGTGTTAAATCGGACGACCTTGCGGGCCATTAATGAGGATCATGGCGCCCCAACCACCTTCCTGCAAACCTGTTGTTTAGTTGATCCACAACAGCACCCGCAAAATGGGCTGGGTGACCATCGTGCTGCATCCACATATGGACTCTCGTGTGTAGGCACACATGTTCAAGGAGACCATCCAAACTGTCAACTATAAACGCGCGATATAACTCACCTGTCAGTGTACCTGGGAAGTAGTGTGGACCGATATACTCATCCCCAAGGATTCCACACCAAACATTAACAGACCACCTACGTTAGCGGTCGACAGGTCATACCCACCGAGGATTGCCTGCGGCCCAGTAGTGCACGTTATGGCGATTCATTGCACCATAATTTGTGAACGTGGATTCATCAGAGAACAAGGAATAGCAAGGAATGAAAAAAATGTGTCCATTATTGGCACTTGAAATTTCGAGCAATGCAAAATGCAAGAATACAGAATGTGCTGTAGACACATCATTGCTTTCATGTCATCCTAAGATGTACAGGAAGACCAATATATTCTCCAGCCTAGGGCCCTTTTTGCCAAAGAAATAAACCAGAAAACTGCAAGTTTCGAGATAAAACCACGCTGTATTTAGAACAGAGAAGAAAGTGGATTTACTTTTGAACTAGCTTCTGGTCGAACCTATCTAAAAAAGAGGAAAATCAACAGTCGCCTTTGTCCAGTATACACACAATTCAACTCATAATTATACAATAGATGTTGGAGTTTCAGTGAGTGGACACCTAACAAAAAAACTGTATGTTTACCTTGAGGAAAAAGCTTTCGGCCCGAAAGTGGAAGAGGCTGTTGAATAAAATTTTCCACAAAACATACATTTGTAGGCTAGCACAAGTGGGAAAATGTCAGAAGACTGTTTAAAATGTTTTTCAAGAACATTGTTGATGGAAATGTCGTAAATAACCAGAAGTGTGTACTTCTTTGTGATTCTTGGCGTGCTCACAAGAACACAACAGTAAATGCTCCGTTAGGCAGGTAATGAGCATTCCGCCAAAAACAACAAAATACGTACAGCCTTTCGAAGCATATTTCTTCCGTGCAAATAAAATGTAAGCCTGAAGGATAAAAGATTCTAGAAGGGATTTTTGCAGTGACTACGGCACTACATTAGGGAACAGAATTTTCATACTGACAATGCATACGTTGCTGAATTTGAGAATGTGATCCAAGTGTCATATGGTTTTGTTGCTCAGGAATGTGATTCTGAGATATGTCCAGATATTGCTTTGCCGAAACGTGCCTATTGTGATTCTACTCTTTTTTTTTCAAGCATTTGTTGAGGAACCACATGTATATTTTTCAAAGTTCGATAGTGGGCAAATTAGGAGTAACACAGTCGAATACCTCAACCATCCTAATCGCAGTATTACGTGAAATTTCTAAATACATATATCAAGATGGTATCTGTTCCCGAAACAACAGATTCCATTGATGACGGTGCAGTTTCACTAGAATGAAATGATAATTAAATCGAAACCCTTAGCTGCTGACAGGTGTTGTTGTGTAAGTAGGCTGTTTATGTTTTCTCTATGTAAGTAGGCTGTTTATGTTTTCTTATTGGCAACGTTACGTAGCGCTCAATATGAAAATCACTGGCTGTGCTGTGTGCAGTCTGTGGCTAGTTTTCATTGTTGTCTGCCATTGTAGTGTTGGGCAGCGGCAGCTGGATGTGAACAGCGCGTAGCGTTGCGCAGTTGGAGGTGAGCCGCCAGCAGTGGTGGATGTGGGGAGAGAGATGGCGGAGTTTTGAAATTTGTCATGAACTGCTATATTTATATATGATGATATCAAGGTAAATACATTGTTTGTTATCTATTAATATCTTTCATTTGCTAACTATCCCTATCAGTAGTTAGTACCTTCCATAGTTTGAATCTTTTATTTAGCTGGCAGTAGTGGCGCTCGCTGTATTGCAGTAGCTTGAGCAGCGAAGATTTTTGTGAGGTAAGTGATTTGTGAAAGGTATAGTTTAATGTTAGTCAGGGCCATTCTTTTGTAGGGAATTTTGAAAGTCAGATTGCGTTGCGCTAACAAAATATTGTGTGTCAGTTTAAGCACAGTCATGTATAAATTGTTCAAAGGGGACGTTTCAGTTGATATACATCAATGGGGACAGCTGAAAAGTGTGCCCCGACCGGAACTCGGACCCGCGATCTTCTGCTTACATGGCAGACGCTCTGTCCATCTGAGCCACGGAGGGCACAGAGAATAGTGCGAAACATTGCTCTGTGCTCTATGGGACTTAACATCTGAGGTCATCAGTCCCCTAGAACTTAGATCTACTTAAACCTAACTAACCTAAGGACATCACACACATCCATGCCCGAGGCAGGATTCGAACCTGCGACCGTAGCGGTCGTGCGGTTCCAGACTGAAGCGCCTAGAACCGCTCGGCCACCAGCCGGCCAGAATAGTGTGACTGCAGGGACTTATCCCTTGCACGCTTCCCGTGAGACCCACATTCCCAACTGTCCACAACCTACATTCACTCATTACTCGCGCCAGACTAAGCTGACGCGTCCTGTCGGCAGCTAAGGGTTTCGATTTAATTATCATTTCATTCTAGTGAAGCTGCACTGTCAATGGTATCTGTTCCCGAAAGAACAGATACCATCTTCATATAGTTAAAAAGGCTACCCGGCCATTGACCTTCTTCTGTGCGAATGCACACGCTTTGCCCGAACTCTTACGCGACTCGTTCTTTCTAAATACAGTTGGGACACCAAATTCCTGTTCGAGCCGACAGACTTCTGTTGTCAGTGTCATGAACGGTTTCAACTGTCCCACGCGACTAGCGCCCGTGAAGACAGCTTTATTTATCGTGCGGCTGTGCTGGCTCATGCAGCCACGTCACGTTTCTTTGAGTCAGGAGATCTGCTTGTTTGCAGCACGAAAGTATCCACACGGAAAGTGACCAATGAACCGAACTATCTTTTTAAAATTATGACGTAATAGCATGCGCAGTGAACAGTAACGAAACATAAGGGACACTGCATAGCTAGAACGCACCAGTAGACCCAGAAGAAGGCCGCTGCAACCGTGGCCGAAACGTTGGTTTTCCTCCAGCAGCAGTACTTTTATACATTATGACGCGGTACCACACCCAGAAAACTCTTACATCGACCTACAAGGAAAGTATGGCGACGCCTTGAACACCACGAATTGTCAGCCCGACGATCACTGTTGCGAATTCTCTCGACGAGGAAGCAGAGTGCTGTGGGCCGGCAGTGGCGAGGTCAGCGACGACACCAGATGCTGGAGCGACACTTGGCCGTACGAGGCCTGCTAAGTAGTTGTCAACTCCGACTATCAGTTCCTTGTTTGAAGTGAATCTTCGTCCACCAAAAACAATTTTCAGTTTTGGGAAGAGATGGAAGTGTGACGGAGCCATATCGGGTGAATAAGGCGGGTTGGCAACAATTCATACCTTACTTCGTGTAATTTGCCATGGCGACGGCACACGTTTGATCCAGCGTCAAGTGTCGCCTCACCCATCTTGAAGATATTTTTTTTTTCATTTCTAATTCTTCACTTAAAATGTGATATACCCTTTCAGATGACGTCTGGCAAGCGTAAGCAATTTCACGCACTTTCAATCGGCGATCCTCAATGACCATTTTGTGCACTTTTCAATGATTTTTGAAGTAGTGACACATCTTGGCCGACCAGTGCGCGGATCATCATCTAAGCTCTCCCGACAAAATTTAAATTAATTTGTCCACTTGGCAAAAGTTGAATATGAAGGAGCAGACCCCCAGCGTATTCTGGAAGTCGGCATGAATGTCCTTTGCTTTCATACTTTTCTTTACGAAGTACTTAATTGCTGATCGAATCCCGATTTTTTCCATCTTCGCGAGTCACTACGCGGGAACGACAACAGAGCCACGTCACCGCCACAGATCTCTTCCAAGAGCACTAACGTGGCACGTGTTTACAGGCAACTGTCCAATGAATATTACGTAAACAACTCGTTGCGCTAGCGCTGACCTCTCGTGGTGATTCCTAGAACTTTTCAAACCACCCTCGTACCTTCAGACGAGTCCCGGTACTGTCTACAGTATCATGATGGACATACCCGCGTGTGGAGGCTCCGAGAATAACCAGCTTTGGTAGATTGCGTCCGTCATCGTCGTATGGGACCAGCACCTGGCGTGATGGAGCGGAATGTCATGATGTACACAGCACGGTCACCTCTGGATCGCATAGTTCGCAATTTGGACAGCAACAGTTACATATCTGACGTGTTAAGGCCCGTAGTTGTGGCCTACCTTCGACATTATGCGATGCCATCTTTCGACAGGATAACAGGAGACCGCATGTTGCCTGTGGCTTTAGTGACCTAACTCGCTACAGAAGATGGCCGATTGTAGCTCCGGTAAGCACCTTCTCCAGAATTTTCAACCACTGATAAGGTTTGGTCATGGGTTGCCGAAAGATTGGGACGCCGTCACTCGCTGTCTACTACGGTTAATGAACCCTGCAACACAGATGAAGCAACATTGAATGACATACCATCGAAGCTCATTTGGATTTGATGATCAACCAGAATTTTTCTACTACACTGTACAGCCACTAGAAGTAAAATTTTGTTATTTGCTATCCTTCCTGGTGCTGCAACTTCAATGATCAGCAATATATTTACAAGTCGTTTCCTCACCTATGGAAGTGTTGCGTGGATTTCCGCTCCTCCGAAATTTTACCACACCCTCCAAATCCGTAAACGTCATGGATTGCCAGGCCTCTTCCCCCCAACCCCCCGCCGAGCCCCCCCCCCCCCCATTCCCTCCAACTCACATCGAGCACAAGCTGAAAAAGTTCCCACTTACCCTCAAATAATGATGATGTTTGTTTTGAGGGGCGCTTAACTGCTCGGTCATCAGCACCCGTACAAAGTCCCCATTTTTTCACAGTCTAATTATTTTCACAGTCCAATCTAGCCACTGCCACGAACGATGAGGATGATGATGAAATGATAAGGACAACACTAAGTCCCCGGGCAGAGAAAATCCCTAACCCGGTCGGGAATCGAACTCGAGACCTTTCCCTCCTCAAATGCCTTAAATATCTACCCAGTCAAATATAATCTCTATACCCCCCACCGTCCTTGACAAGCGTGACTTACAACAGCGTTCCATCTTTCTTACATCTTGCTGTACTCCATGTTCTTTCCCATTGGAATTTTAAGTGCGTCCCTTCAGTCCATAAAAAAATTCCTGAAATCTATCCATCCTATCTAATCATACCAAAACAAATACAATTTCACAAACACACACACACACACACAAATGGCTCACAGATATCGTTCACACAAAACACATCGAAACAAGTTTCGAGTGCTGTGAAGTCTGAAAAACAAAGTTCCAGATAGCAGAAAAATAACAACGCTAAAAATGTGACAAAACACACGACATGTAGAACAACAACTACGAAACCTGTAAGTGGAACTTAAAATTATTACTATGTCATAGAAAACCAAACTGACAGAACTGTTTATAACATATACAAACATCGTCCAAAATCTAAACTAAATAGAATAAACAAAGATATGGAAATAGTCCAGGCTACTAAGAAGCCTTTCAAAGAAAAAGGTGGAAGGCGTATGGCACTTAAATTGTGTTTCATTCAGTTGTAATTAGACGTTAAAAAAGTAGAAATTATCAGCATATCATATTATTATACCCAACTGAGGACGACAAGACTACAAAAGCTGAAGAATTAACAAGTTTTCGCTCTTAATTTCCTTATCTCTTTTAATCCAGTACAGTACTTCCTTGATCCATTCAATTTTTCCCCGAGTCATTTCTTTGTTTTCCTCTTCTGCTAATAGTTCCGAACCTATATATGTCTTTTGCTTGCTGAGTAGTTTTCAGTCTTATACACTGGCGAAAAAAACATACATTCAAAACGCGAAACTCCATGTGTGCATGGGACACTGATAGAAGCAGTGAAGACAATGCTTCACTGTGCTGTGCTACTAAGGAGATAGAAACCACGAAAAAACGGAGCCTATAACATCTCTGTTTCACTTGTTAAGTGTCGTTTCTGTACTTTCAAGCGTCATAGTAAGTTAGTAAACATTGTAGACATGGCAGAGTAGGGTCGACGAGCACAGTTCGAGCAATCGATTTCATTTCAGCGACGTCATTCTGAAGGCCTATGGCGGACTCATTACTTCTCCCGAAGAACTGATCGCCACATAGTAAAGATTGTATAGATGATACAAGGGAGGTGCATGTGCTCGTAGTTTTGATCCTGAACAGCAGAGTCAGATTCACTCATGAGACGTATCATCAGAAGTACAGCCTCTGCCCATCGCATGGCCTTAACAGCGTTTCCGCTAATACCTCCAAAAATCTGTTCCCTGAAAATTGCACTGTGAGGAAGGTTGCCGTCCGTCGGGCTTTTTCTAACACCTAGGATAATGTAGCGAAAGACGCAATTGGAAGGATGATGAGCGCAAAGTTATGCATAGTCAAGAAACCAGTTTCGGGATTGGCGTCGGAGAAGGACTTCTGCGAGTGGGTGCACATCCGTAGAGCAGTAATTTCCGCAGTGTCATCCAGCCCATTCTCATGCTATTCCTACAAAGGCGGCAGGTACACATCCTGACAAAAGAAGTGGAAAACCCATAAGGCGAGGAGTAAAAGAAATGAAACTTCACTGGTTGAGAGGGTATGTATATTACAGTGATTACAAAATCGAGTCAAGTTTATAAAGCACTCGGCAATATGAACCCACTTATCACTATGATGTTGCACGCCTTCTGAACTGTATATATCCACTGATACACTTTGGAAGGATGTGGTGAAACTGTTGTGACCTCTCCTGAGGTAACGTGGGCCAAAACTGCTGTAGCTGGTACTTGATATCCTGGATACTGGCGCTGTGACAGAGCTGACGTCCGAGCTGAATCTTTTTGTACCGGGGACATATTTGAGGATCTTGCTGGTCACGGGAGTACCTCAACATCAACAAGACACTTCATAGAGACATATTCCACGCGTTGGCGAGCATTGAACTGTTGAGAAGTGGCATCACGATATTGTAGCATGGGAGGTAACACACGTGGACACAGCGTGTCCGTAACGTACCCTCGCGCCGTCAGAGTTCATTCAGTCGCAACTAGCAGTAACCAGAAGTCATATCCAATGGTTTTGCACGCAATGACGCCAGGCGTAACACCGCTGTGTCTCCCCAAATCACCGAGCGAGGTAGCGCAGTGGCTAGCACACTGGACTCGTATTCGGGAGGACGACGGTTCATTCCCGCGTCCGGCCATCCTGATTTAGGTTTTCCATGATTTCCCTAAATCGCTCCATGCAAATGCCGGGATGGCTCCCCCTAATCCGATGAGACGCATGACATCGCTGTTTGGTCTCTTCTCCCAAACCCCAACCCTCCCTCCCCAGGTCGTTGGAAGAATGGACCTGCACACAAAGCCACTATACTCGACGACGATGGTCATATGGGATAACGCATTACCGCTGTTCATCGCTGAACGTAATGCGTCAGCAGTCCAGGCTTTCCGGACACGGTACTACTCCAAATGTAGTCGTTCGTGTTCTGGTGTTAACGGTAGCTTATTCATGGGTCAGTAAAACCCGAGTCCGGCAGCTGTTAGACTCCGACCAGTGGTGCAGAGAGTCCAATACTTATTCTCGGATGGCCGGCGCAAATGTGAAGGATTTTTAGTGCGACTGATGTACAATGTGGCGATCCTCCCTTGTGGTGGTCAGAAATTGTCGATCGTAACATTGACTAATAGTATGCCTGTCCTCAGCCCGCCTGATTAGTCGAGCGGTCTAACACACGGCTTTCCGGAGTGGGAAGGAGCGCCTGGTCCCCGGCACGAATCCGCTCGGCGGACTTGTGACGAGGTCCGGTGAGCCGGCCAGTCTGTGGATGGTTTTTAGGCGGTTTTCCATCTGCCTCGGCGAATGCGGGCTGGTTCCCCTTTTTCCGCCTCAGTTACACTATGTCGGCGATTGCTGCGCAAACAAATTCTCCACGTATGCGTACACCACCATTACTCTACCACGTCAACATAGGGGTTACACTCGTCTGGTGTGAGACGTTCCCTGGAGGGGTCTACCGGGGGCCGAACCGCACAATAACCCTGGGTTCGGTGTGGGGCGGCGGAGGGGTGAAATGGACTGCGGTAGTGGCTGTGGGGTTGTGGACCACTGCGGCTGCGGCGGGGACGGAGCCTCTCCGTCGTTTCTAGGTCCCAGGTTAACATACAGTACAATGCATACAATACAATGCCTGTCCTCACGTTTCCAACCAGTCCAGCATAAGCTGCTGTCACATCCGAGCGCCCCACAAATCTACACGATTCGACAAGCTGGCCAAATGGTGACTCACAGTGAGGTCCCTCTTCAAACTCTGCCACGTGCTGATAACGCTGTCTGACGCGACTTTGCGGCATCTCCGTGTCCTCCACAGTGATAACAGTCCACACCGTCTTATATGCCCTACCAGGCGTTGCAACAGAGACAACACTAATGCACTCTGGTGGCCGTTCTATTTTCACCGGAAATTCCAACTCTAACCATTTACATACCTAACGATAGTGTGCGCGCGTAAGTAGTTACATCGGCATCCGAACACGTCTCCTGGGTGTTTCACCTTTTCCTGTCTGGCAGAGTACTTCAGTAATGAATCTTTACCCTACAATGGAATGAAAACTATTGTTGACATTTTGACCGATTATAAATGCATGCCGCAATGCGACTCTAGCCCGGACCCTTGTCGTTCGAGGTGTACGCTCTTACCAACGTTGCTACCCATTTACTACTCAATACTCACATTCGCCGCTTCATCTGTGCTAGTGCGTCAGCCCTGTGTGGGCTACCTTTGAGTCGGCAAGAGCATTCTCCTCGAAAGATTAAGGTCCAGGGTCGAGTACTTGACCGCCACACAGTTTTGTCAGAGAAATGTGCTCACCCTGGACGGAAAAACAAAGTCACATACTTTTTTTGTTACCTTACAAGTTCTCAGAGGTGTTCAGTAGTTGATTTAGCTAGCACGATCAGCTGATATGTTCTCTATTAGAATGTGTGGGACGTGATGGAATTATGCTTGACTACCTGATTTATATTACCGACAACATCCCTCAGTAAACTACACGGCGTCAATAGGTGGAAGTAACTTGAATCCTTCCTCCCAAAAAGAAGATATGATAAGTCTAGCATCTTCTCTGTACACGACTGCAGGTCTGCATTGTACTTAGTGTAGACTATTCAAACTACTGCACCTGTAGTTCCAGACAATGTGACCAGACGTGCCTGAGATCACATCTACATTTACATATATGCTCCAGGAGCAATATCATGATGCGGTGCGAAGTGTACTCCAAATGCCGCTATTTCCCCTCTCCTTTTTTCCAAGTTCTGTTATAATCATAGTACACCACATAAAATATGTGTCTGCAACGTTATTGACGATTGATTGTTTCATGGTGTTCATTTTCCAACAGCAGTTTTTATCTTATACATTTGAATAAGAAATGCTAGTCACAAACTAAAACGGAAGGAGCTAGTACTCGCAATCAGAAGTTATTCCTGCAATCTGTGGCATGTATGGATGCCTCAAAAAGCGCGAAAATTCTGCATAGAATAATTTTGCCACGCCCTTTTGTACAAAGGAACACTGCAGAAGCCCTTTGTAATTCAATTATTGGTTGGTTCAAATGGCTCTGAGCACTATGGGACTTAACTTCTGTGGTCATCAGTCCCCTAGAACTTAGAACTACTTAAACCTAACTAACCTAAGAACATCACACACATCCATGCCCGAGGCAGGATTCGAACCTGCGACCGTAACAGTCCCGCGGTTCCGGACTGTGCGCCTAGAACCACTAGACCACCGCGGCCGGCAGTTATTGGTATGGAGTGTTATTCAAGAGTCTTGTACTATAGGACAATATGGTAAACCAGAACTCCTCCGACAAACTTTCAAAACTGGTAATATGAACCAAAACAAGAAAAAATGTCAGATAAACATGGGCTCTTTTAGTGCATACCTTTAGAGCTTTGAGCAGTTTTTCATCTTCACTGGTGCAAAACACATCTCTTCTAACGAAAAATAACTCATAATGCTCATAGCTCTTAAGGTAACCACTTTATAACCCTTGTTTACTGGACTTTTGTTGTTGTTTTGGTCCATACTCAAGTATAGAATTTACATTCTGATCCAGCGACCTCTGCACAGGCTACCGCTACAGCTGTTGCTCCCATCGTCAACGCTGAATTACGTATCATGCGAACTATAACGTGTGACACAATTTTTTACATGAGGAGTACGGTAGCACAAGATTTCTAAAATGTATCAAACATTCCACGTAGACCTTATTTCTTTCGGGATTACACACACATCAAAAAAAAGTTTTGCATCACCTCGGTTCCGACAGTTCCGAAACCTGTACAGAAAATTGGAATAGAGATCAGCATAAACATCATTTCTGCCCTTTTTTATTGCTCATGAAAACCACACATTGCATGTTGTACCACCATTCAACGAGACCTTCAGAGGTTGTGGTCCAGATTGCGGTACACACCGGTACCTCCAATACCCAGTAGCACGTCATCTTGCATTACTGCATGCCTGTATTCGTCGTGGCATACTATCCACAAGTTCATCAAGGCGTTGTTGGTCCAGATTGTCCCACTCCTCAACGGCTGTTCGGCGTATATCCCTCAGAGTGGTTGGTGGGTCACGTCGTCCATAAGCAGCCCTTTTCAATCTATCCCAGACATGTACGATAGGGTTCGTGTCTGGAGAACATGCTGGCCACTCTAGTCGAGCGATGTCGTTACCCCGAAGGAAGTCATTTACAAGATGTGTCCGATGGGGGCGCGAATTGTCGTCCATGAAGACGAATGCCACGCCATTTGCTGCCGATATTGTTGCACTGTCGGTCGGAGGATGGCATTACGTATTGTACAGCCGTTACGGCGCCTTCCATGACCACCAGCGGCGTACGTCGGCCCCACATAATGCGACCCCAAAACAGCAGGGAACCTCCACCTTGCTGCACTCGCTGGACGGTGTGTCTAAGACGTTCAACCTGACCGGGTTGCCTCCAAACATGTCTCCTACGATTGTCTGGTTGAAGGCATATGCGACACTCATCGGTGAAGAGAACGTGATGCCAATCCTGAGCATTCCATTCGGCAGGTTGTTGGGCCCATCTGTACCGCGCTGCATGGTGTCGTGGTTGCAAAGATGGATTTCGGCATGGATGTCGGGAGTGAAGTTGCGCATCATGCAGCCTATTGCGCACAGTTTTAGTCGTAACACGAAGTCCTGTGGCTGCACTAAAAGCATTATTCAACACGGTGGCGTTGCTGTCAGGGTTCCTCCGAACCATAATCCGTAGGTAGCGGTCATCCACTGCAGTAGTAGTCCTTGGGCATGTCATCGACAGTTCATGTCTCTCTCTCTCTGTATCTCCTCCATGTCCGAACAACGTCGCTTTGGTTCACTCCGAGACGCCTGGACATTTCTCTTGTTGAGAGCCCTTCCTGGCACAAAGTAACAATGCGAACGCGATCGAACCACGGTATTGACCGTCTAGGCATGGATGAACTACCTCCTTCCTGGTGGAGTGACTGGAACTGATCGGCTGTCGGGCCCCCTCCGTCTAATAGGCGCTGCTCATGCATGGTTGTTTACGTCTTTGGACGGGTTAAGTGACATCTCTGAAGAGTCAAAGGGACTGTGTCTGTGATACAATATCCACAGTCAACGTTTATCTTCAGGAGTTCTGGGAGCCGGGGTGATCAAAACATTTTTTGTTGTGTGTATTACGAAATACCAGATATTCGTATCTGAGGACAAAAGTGATTCGGGACGTATGAGTCAAAATTAAATCAGTGAAAAGTCGGGATAGTTGTGAATATGTTATGCTGCACGGAGGTTTTTAGTCCTATTAGCAACTACCATACAGGCTAGATAGAGTGTTAGAAATTGCGGGTACTCCCAAGCAAGCCTTTGAAACTGATAGTTGATCAGTGGCAATGGGATTGGCCCAACGATATAACGATACGGATCATATTAGTCAAAACAGGTAATACAGTTACCTGTAATGAAGTACTCTTTGAAAAAAACTGGACAAATATCCAGTCAAATCTTCATAAGATTTCAGCGTCGTGCGAAGTCTGGCAAATTGCGTTAAATGTACAGAAATGTAAAATAGCGCACTTCACAAAACACAGAACAGTAGAATCTTATGACTGAAACATAAGTGAGTGACAACTGTAATCAGTCGACTCATAAAGACATGGGTGTAAAAATTTGGCGTGAAACATTGTTCCTGGAAGAAGGCAGTCAGTCTAGAAATGAAACTTCTTATAGCACATTTGTGCGTCCGATCTTCCAATGTTGCTCAGTTGTGTGATAGGCGTACAAGGAATGACAACACGAATGATCACTGGTTTATTTGACTCGTGGGGAACCGTCAGGGAAATGATGAAAAACATGATTCGGCAGACGTGCGAGAGAGACACGAACCATCCACCGAAAATCTGCTAACAAAGTTTTAAGAACGGGTATTAATTGGTGAATGTAATAACATACTACAATTCCCTATATATCGCTCTCTTAGTAACCGCGAAGACGACATTATATTAACTGTAGCTCACACAGGGGCATTTAAACAATCATTCCTCCCGAATTTATACGGGACTGGAATGGGAAGAAGCCCTGGTGTCTGATACAATGATAAGTACCCTCTGCCGTGCACTTTACAGTTAAGTAGTCTGAAGAGTATGTAGATGTTAGAAGAGGAAAGAATTTATGATGGAGATGTGCAAATGTGTCCAAATAAAATTCAGATTTCTCCTCAAACAGAGTTGTGACTTAAGATGGAAAATGTGAGACACGAGCCAACGAGACTTGCCTTACGTACATTGTGGTGCGTACTACTTCAGTGCAGAGAATCAAATCGGTGATACTGTGAGGACCAATGACGTTGTTGCCTGAGAGACACGGGGATTAGTTCATTCGGTCTAAAAAGGAAGCATTCTGCTGAAATAGAGTCAAAAACATTTGTGTCTCCTTAAAAGCCTATAATTTTCGATCTTCACTTATTACACTAATCACTATACGCGATGTAAAGCGCCTGTCGTCTTATTTGCCTACCTTACGTTAAGTACATCTCACTCAACTGCTTAACAGAATACAGCGGGAGAACTGCCGAGATCGTGAGTTCAAAGAAACCATATGGTATGTTTGACATGCGCTTTGAGTGTTACGCAAATGTTGGTTGCTAGAAACCTTCCAGAAAGTAAATGCTTCTCTTCAAACAAAACGACAGCAAATATTGCAAGAGGCTACACTCGCGGGGAAGTCTGAAAACGTTCCAACAGCACTTTCATGTCAATGAATGAGAACATTCATTTTTCCCACGTGCTATTCCATACTACATAGCTTCCAAGAAATTGGAATTCAGCGTAGTGCTGCATTTGAAAAGATTCTTCCGAAAACAACTGCGAAGTACATGTCGCATGCATTTTATTTAATAGCTATAACAGTAACAGACTCTCACAATCCCGACGACATCATAATTTAGACAGTATACGAGAGATGTTCCGAAAGTAAGTTCCGTCATTGTTTTTCACATCTAAACTTTATTGCCAAAAAGAAAAAAGACCGTGATATCAAGAACTATACACCTCACTACTTTTCGACATAATCGCTATCGACACTGAGACGTGTGTCGCAGCCGGCCTGTGTGGCCGAGCGGTTCTAGGCGCTTCAGTCAAGAACCGCGCGACCGCTATGGTCGCAGGTTCGAATCCGGCCTCGATCGTGGATGTGTGTCATGTCCTTAGGTTAGTTAGGTTTAAGTAGTTCTAAGTTCTGGGGGACTGATGATCTCAGAAGTTAAGTCCCATAGTGGTCCGAGCCATTTGAAGTGTGTCGCAGCGTGCAATCAGTTTGAAGAAACCACTCTGGTAAAACTCGATGCCCTGCAGTGCAAGGAATTGTCACACAGCCTGCCCCACCTTAGCACTGGTTTGGAAGTAACGTCCCAAGACTGTGGCTCTCAATGCAGGAACAGATGAAATTTGTTATAAATTAACTTAATTATGTCATGTATTGGAAAATTTGACTCGTTCCACATCATTACGAAATATCGTATTCACCATCCATGGAACTAGTATTAATCTAATTTAATCTAATCTAATCTCTGAACATCCAACACCAGCGACCAACCATACACGGTCTGTATGCAATCATGGATACACTAGACTCACGTGTCCATCATACCTGATAACGGCATGCATTGCCCTTGGCGACCACGTTGCCAGTACGCGTCCGTCTGCCATCGTCATGCGTACTCGAATAACCTTGGGCACGCCGGTCTGCTTCTACTCTCTCTTCGGCGCTCTGCTTATGCGTCATTCCTCTTGTGCTGACGCCCCTTCGCTCGTTGAACTAGCAGCGGTTGTGGATTCATATGACGTTTGTTTGTGTCACTATCTTCTCCTTAAAAAACAGTGACCAAGCTTACTTTCGAAACGTCCCTCGTAAAATCGACTTAGCAGTACTATCGTAAATGTAGGTTTGCAGAATATGGATATGCGAGCGAGAAAATGAGAGATATGCTGTATCTTTCAGCCGTTTCCCCCTATGTTCGGGAATTCAGTCATTGTTATTATTTATCTCTTTGTGAAGTATCTTTTACGTTCGGTCTTATATTATGCACCTCCTTGTGGTTTGTCAGTTACACTCTCGAACCTTGTCGGATTTGTTGTTGACAGCAGATATGGTAAGCCTGTGAATGAACGCCTTTCCATGGCTGAAACGTTCCCTGTAGCCGGTCAGGTAGCAAACGCTTCCACGTGGGTAGGCTGCCTAGCAAGCAACTGAAAAGGATCTAGTATTAATGTTACCATAGGTAACGGGAGGGGGGTGGGGGGAGGGGGGAGGGGGGGGGAGGCAGCACTTGCCGTGATGGTATGAAGTGGCACTGAGTTCACCGCGATCACTTCTGGGTCTCATAACCGATAATTTGGACAGCAAGTCTCACATTTCTGGTGTGTTAAGACCGGTGGCTGTAACATACCTTCAAGGTCTCCCTGATGTCATCTTTCAGCAACGCCTGATCTACCTCTGTACAAAGGGGATTCGACTGTTACCCTGACTAGCAAATTTCAGTTACTAGCACTGTACGTGGAGCTGATACGGGAAAACGTAGCGGGATTGAAAAAGCCAACACATGCCCTACCATCCTGTCCCTACTTTTTGTCAATGTTCCACATATTCCTCTTCTTTTGATTCTGTGGAGAACCTCCTCATTTCTTATCCGTCCATCCATTTTTCAACATCCTTTTGTAGTATCTTGTAACTAACGCTTGGGTTCTCCTCTTTTCTGGCTTTCCCACATTGGTTTTTCGGTATCTAAGGAAGCACAATCTTTTGTGTTAAGAACATACTTGAGTAAAGCCCTGAAAAACCATGGAATCGAAATAGCTTGATTCACAAATTATGCTTTGAAGCACTGAACAAAAGTTATTGTATAAGCGGCATTTTCCTTGACCTGAAGAAGCCCTCGATACAGAAAACAACAAAATACTGCCAAACAGAATAGATGCACTAGGAATCTGACTCTGTAAGGGTAGACCAGATGTGGTTTAAGTAATGAAATAATACGGACGGCATTTGAAACGTAGAGACCAAGTAAATCAATAAGAGATGATTACTGAACCCCAAGGTACACAAAACAGGTCAGAACATCGTTGCTGAAGCAATGGAAAAAGCAATCGAAATTTTACGGGAAGCAAAATCCGCAAGATTGACGAAGTTTTACAGCAGCTCGACATTTAGCTCGTCCTTCAATGTGAGATGCTTTTAATTGTCTCCACAACTAAACCTGTCTACAAATCTGTCAGAAATTCAAACGAGATTCTGATCGCATGTAAAGCGCACCAGCAGCAAGACGCATTAAGTGGTAATGTTACTATGACAAGTGCCACTAACGCAGAGTTACTGAACACAGTTTTCCGAAATTCCCTCATTAAACAAGACGAAGTAAATATTCCAGCATTCGAATCAAGAACAACTGTCAACATGAGTAACTTAGAAGTAGATATTCACTGTCTAGTGAAGCATCTTAAATCACTTAATAAAGGCAAGGCCTCCGATCCAGATCGTATACCAGCTAGGTTCCTTTCAGAGTATGCTGATCCAATAGCTCCATATTTAGTTGTCACGTACAAGCCCTCGCTCGACGAAAGATTCATACCTAAATCTGGGAAGCTGCACGGGTCACACCAATACTCAAGAAAGGAAGTAACAGTAATCCGCTGAATTACGGACCCAGGTCACTAACATCGGTATGCAGTAGGCTTTTGCAACATACACTGTGTTCAAACATCATGAATTACCATCAGGAGAACGATTTACTGACAAATACACTACACGGATTCAGAAAACATCGTCCTTGTGAAACACAACTAGCTCTTTATGCTCACGAAGTAATGAGTGCTATTGACAGGGTATTTTAAGCTGATTCCATAATTTAAATTTTCAGAAGGCTTTTGACACCGTTCCCCACAAGTGCTAATTAAATTGCGTGCCTATGGAGTACCGTTTTAGCTGTGCAACTGTATTCGTAATTTCCTGTCAGAAAGGTCACAGTTCGCAGTAACTGACAGACAGTCATCGAGTAAAATAGAAGTACTTTCTGGCGTTCTCCAAGTAAATATTATAGGCCCTCTGCAGTTTCTGATCTACAGAAATGATTTAGGACACAACTAAGCAGCCCTCTTTGACTGTCTGCAAATGATGCTGTCATTTACCGTCCTGCAAAGTCATCAGATGATCAAAACCAATTACAAAATAATTGAGAGACGATGTCTGTATGGTGCGAAAAGTGGCAATTGACACTGAATAATGAAAAGTGTGAAGTCATCATGTGATCACTTAAAGGAATTTGGTACATTCCGGTTGCACGATAAATCACACAAATAGGAAGGCTGTGAATTCAGCTAAATACTTAGGAATTAAAATTACGAATAACTTAAATTAGAACGATCGCATAGACAACGTTGTGGGGAAAGCGAAACAGAGACTCCGATTTATTGACGGAACACTTAAAAAATGCAATATGTCTACGAAATAGACTGCCGTCCTCTGCTAGAATATTGCTGTGCAGTATTTGATTCTCACGTGACAGGACTGACGGAGGACATCGTAAAAGTTCAAGGAAGGACAACGTGTTTTGTATAATCGCGCAATAGGGGAGAGAATGCCACGGATATGATCTGCTAATTGGAGTGGCAGTCATTAAAAAAGAGGCGTTCTTCTGCGTTAAGACAGCAGTCTGTATAGCAATAATATTTTGTTAATGACCAATTTCGACTTGATGTAAAAGTCATCTTCAGAAAATGATCACCGTTGGCTGGTATTGGTGGCTCGTCGGATGTTCACACGGCAACACGATCGTAAACTGCTCTTCACGATTTTTTGAAGATGACTTCTGCATGAAGTCGACACCGGTCATTAATCAAATATCATTGCCATCTAGACCATTGTTTTGACCCAGCTGTACCATCAGATTGCTGTTCCTCCTCTGGACCGTGTAGTCCAAATTTATAAACACGTTTTTCGTTGCAGCAGTATCTTGTCATCAAATTTCGGCCGCCAACTTTCTCCTCCGAATTTCGAAAATATTTTGTTGGCCCCGCCTACACAAAGAGAAATGATCAACATAATAAAATAAGAGAAATCAAAGCTCGCACGGAAAGATTTAAATGTTCGTTTTTCTCCGCGCTGTTCTAAAGTGGAACGTTAGAGAAATAGCTTGAAGGTGGTACGATAAAAGGTCTACAGGCACTTGCTTATGAATTGCAGAGTAATCATGTAGCTGTAGATGTAGATGTAGCAAACAAGTGGTTTCAAACACAACTGAAGAACGGAGTATCATACGTGATCTCTCAAACAAATTCCAAACAACTATAAAACACCTTTCCAACCCCTATTACAATAACATAGGAGTCTCTTAGCAACACATGCTGGATATGATACTTCTCTTAACATACAGGGTGATTATAAACTTTCAAGAATGATGAAGAAGGGAAAATGAGTCAATTTGAGATAACGGACCCTGGTTCTGGAGACGGCCGAGTCGGAAGTTATGAGCGAAAATCGTTCTAACACTTCTGATGGTGGAATACTTGTACAGGTACTGTTATTGTTAAGATTATACGGCAGGCAAACTTTCAGATATGGTAGTATGGATCAAATCAAGGAAAAAATGTTAAGTAAACATGGGCTCTAAACTGCATAATTTAAGAGCTATGAGCACTTATTCACCTCTGATACTGTGAAATACGTCTCTTCTACTGCAAGCTCTTTGGTTACAATATTTTTGGAGGTTACGGCGTGGACCAAAACCAGAAAAAAAGTCCAGTTAATACGGACTCTAAAATGCATACTTTAAGAGCTTAAGAGCCTCCTCCTCCAAAAATATGGAAAGCAAAGAGATTGCAATAGAAGAGATTTGTTTCACAGTATCAAAGATGCACACTTGCTCGTAGCTCTTCAGGTATGCATTTAAAATCTCACATTTACTAAATCTTTTTTTTTTATCCATACTACCACCTTTAGAAACTGCCTACCCCACAATCTTAGCAACAACAATACCAGTACATGTATTCCACTGTCAGAGGTATCAGAACGATTTTTGATTGGTAGCTTCTGAGGTCCCTTACCTCAGATTGATACCTTTGCCCTTCTCCATCATCCCTGAAAATTTGCAACGTCGTCACGGAATCACCTTGCATATCAACGACTTTTCCCAGAGAGTCAGACATGTAGAAACAGTATTTACTGAATACATTAACATTCTGATTAGTGACGACTCGCCAGACAAAATGTGCTGCGCTGAAGAAACACATCCCACCTGTATGCAAGTGGACGGAAGACATCAAATTAACCATAAATGTTTAAAAATAGTATTTGTTTCCACGTAAACAGAAAGTTCGATAAAACCGGCCTAAAAATTAAAGATGAGTTCACAAAATGCATATCAAACACAAAACTCCTAAGGATTCATTTTGAAGCTAGGAAGAAAGATTAGTGATTCACGTCACGTCGAAGAGAGGAGAATGAAACTGTACATTCCTTTTCAAAGGAAACAACTCGACATTTGCCTGGAGCGATTTAGAGAAAGCACGGAAAACCTAATTCTAGATGGTTGGATGGGGATTTGAAACGTCGTCCTTCCACTGCACTACATCACCCGGTATGCACGTTGACTCACAGCTGAAATAGGCTGAACGTGTTACTCACCTTGAAAAGCGAATCACTACAATATGTTATTAACAAACTTCGGAAAGTAACCTCGGTGTGTAGCAGCTCATGCTCTATAACAACATTCTTTGGATATGTCAATTCTATACTCTCTTCTGGAGTAAACGTCTGCGGAACAAATGTGCAAAATACACTAACAGTCGTTAAGGTACACAAAAAGGTTACGTGAATTATTAAAAAAGAACAAGACTTGTATGAAACTGTGGTAATCCTTACAGTTCCAAGTGAATACGTTTTCTATTTGAGCAGTCCCAACAAACAGATCTATACATGAGCGTGAGAAAAGATATCAGTTGGAAAAAAATCACATATTTTATGAAGAAAACATAGTTAAAATCCAAAATTATACACTTGGCTTCAACAAGAGGTCAAAGACAAAAGTGATATACACGCTTTCAAGAAATTTATAAAATACAATTTATTAAAAAAGAGCTAGGCTATCAGGGATTATATAAAATGGGAGGCAAATCAAGTAGACAAATTCAGACAAATGTTGGTTCCGACGATTTACTGTTATGTTGAAGACACACTTTACACGATTTGCAATACAAAAGAGACGGATTCTATACAAACATGTAACATATGATAATAAATATTGTATTTTGGTATTTTTTAAATTTAAACTGTGTGTATATTTAAAGTATGTATACATTTTGGCGACTGTCATACAATACATATTGTCTACGGATGTATAAATAAATTAATCAAACAAATTTCTAGCCATAGAGTAGATAAATTGCAGTGGTTGTTCGTAGTTGATGGCCGCCCAGTTGCCTATCTTTTCAGGGGTATAGAGGTCAGAACTAAGTAATTATAGACCGAATTTCAAAGACTTAAAATGCTTTCATACCCTACTGATTAGGAGGTATAATCTTATGTTAAAAGTTTAACCCGCCAGGGTAGCCGAGAGCGCTAATGCGCTGCTTCCTGGACTTGGGTAGGCGCGCCGGCCGCAGATCGAATCCGCCCAGCGGATTAATGCCGACGGCCGGTATGCCAGCCAGCCTGGATGTGGTTTTGAGGCGGTTTTCCACATCCCGCTAGGCGAATACCGGGCTTGTCCCCACGTTCCGCCTTAGTTACACGCCTCGCAGCCATTTGAAAAAGTTCGTACTATTTCATGGGTTACACTAGACGCAGGCAGCTGGGGTACACTAATTCCATCCCGGGTGGTTCAGCGTGGTAATAGGAAAGGCATCCGGCCACCCTCTGCAGCTAACACTGCCAAATCCATAGTAACGAAGCCGACCCTGCATTGAAGCAGGACAAAGGCCCAAAGAAAATGATGAATCTTACGTTATAAGTTCAACACAATAAGACAAGTATTATTGTTTGAAGATGTGTGTTTGTCTTCAGGCAGCATAATGGACGGGTGCAAATATATGCCCTATATTCACCCTGTTCTGAGACTGAGGACACTTAGCGACTTCCAACAAACTTTAAACATAATTTCAAACTTTTACGAAACTTCTTCTCACTGACATCCCCCACACAAAATGATGAAAGAAAAAAAGTTTATCGATTAGCACATTTTCACTATGAATACAGTAAAGCTTCAATGTCAGGCACGACGTTTTCAGTTTATCATTCCCTTATTACTAACTCTATTCGCAACACACTATGCAGACGTTATCTACCTAATTCACTGAATGTACCTGGAAAATTATATCACTGTACGAAACATAGCTGTGAAGATATGACGTCATAAACACTGAGAAACTTGAAAAACTTGCTTTTCCTTAAAATGGAGCGCTAATTACCCATACTATGTTCATCTAATGTTTGACAATGAGAGCACATAGTAACTTCCAACAAACTTTAAGCGTATCTTCAAACCTTGTCTAAACTTTTCCTCGCTTACACGCTTAACGTTGAATATATACACAACAACTTGTTTTTAATTACCCAGACGTTTGAAGCTGTTTCGCATATGGGAGTTCGATTCATTAAAGTATATGAGATATCCTGATAGTATAAGAATAAATAAAAGCGTAGCTGCATTGCCAACAGAAATAATATGCTCAGTGTGCCATTTGAGCTTTACTAACACGTTGCTTAATTCGTTCACAGTATGGCTTGTACTCCGCCTTTGCTGGCAGCTTCGTGTACATCTTCTTCGGCACGTGCAAGGAGGTGAACATTGGACCGACAGCTCTGCTCTCCCTACTCACATCAACCTACACGCACGATACAAGTCCTGATCTGGCTGTTTTGCTCTGTTTCTTGGCTGGCTGTGTGGAGCTGCTTTGCGGACTTTTGCAACTAGGTAAGAACTAGTCTAACTGCTTAGATACTAGTATATATAAGAAAAGAAATGTAGCGATCTAAGGATAAAAAGTTTTTCACAACAAAATTATGGATGACAAAATTATTTATTTATTTATTGCTTATTTAGCCTGGCCAGATTAGAGCCTTAAGGTGCTCTCTTACATCTGACCATAACACTTACTAAAGATATTACAAAAACGTTCACAGGAAGAATAATAATAAAAATAAAAGTAATAATAATAACAATAGTAATAAAATAATAATAATTATTATTATTATTATAAGATAATAAATAATGATAATAGCAGTAAAGGACATTAAGAATGACGCAGATTAGCACAAATGAATACATGTTTAGTATTATAAAAACAGAAGGGATACAGAAAGGAAATGATAATTAAATGGACACCCTAGCTGCAAACAGGCATTGATGTACTTCATTGGGAACATGTTGAAAATGTGTGCCCCGACCGGGACTCGAATCCGGGGTCTCCTGCTTACATGGCAGACGCTCTATCCATCTGAGCCACCACGGGCACAGAGGATAGTGCATCTGCAGGGACTTATCCCTTGCGCGCTCCCCATGAGATCCACATTCCCAACATGTCCACACCACTACATTCGTAGTGCGCCTAATAGATGTTTGCCCATCATACTCATTACTCGTGGCAGATTAATCTACCAAGTCCCATAAACATCTTGGGCAACCTTGCTGCGATAATGATAGACGCCTCGCCCGTTGATTCACCATACTTTGTTCAGTTCCAGATCTCTGTAAACATTCTGCAATCGCCTATGAACGTCTGCCAAGCTCTAGTTTTCTGCCAAAAGAACACTTCATGATGTCCACCATCAAACTCCCCATTTTTTCAACCAAAATGGATCGAGGAAAATATGAGTATGGTTGTATGTATGTGTGTCTGGAATCTCTTTCCAAACCGATGGATCGACTTCAACCAAATTTTGGACACAATCAGCAAACTTGACTAGTATCAGCACTGTTGAATTTGTAACCACCTAGCACCAACAGAAGCAGAGAAAATGACAAAAACATGTTTTACAGCCCCTGCCATATGGGCTTCCCTGTGTGACAGGTGTGTTTTTTGCAGGGACCCCACTGCTGGTGGAAGGTTGAGGTGGATAGACGGGGGATGGGCAGAACTCAAATGGCTCTAAGCACTATGGGATGTAACATCTGAGGTCATCAGTCCCCTAGACTTAGAAACTACTTAAACTAACTAACCTAACGACATCACACACATCCATCCCCAAGGCAGGATTCGAACCTGTGACTTAAGCAGGCTTGCAGTTCCAGACTGAAGCGCCTACAATCGCTCGGCCACAGTGGCCGGCAGGGGATGGGCAGAGGGAGGAGAGAAGGAGGGGATGGATAGAGAGAGGAAGAGCATGAGAGCATGGGTGTGGAGAGAGAGAGAGAGAGAGAGAGAGAGAGAGAGAGAGACGAAGGAGAGGAGGGATGGAGTGAGGGGCATAGGAGAGAATAGATAGGGAGAGGGTTGTAGGAGGAGATGGATAAGAACAGGGGACAGGAAGATATGAATGGAGGGGGGCAGAAAAGACTGATAGGGAAGGAGGAGCTGGAAGAGATGGACAGAGAGAGGGGGGCCAGAGGAGAGGAATAGCTTCAATCTTCTAGGGCAATTTCAAGTGATTTTGAGGTTCTGTACGTAATAGGATGTATTATTATTACCTCTATCATAGAAATCTAATGATGTGAATGTAAATGGATTTTAAATGCATTTACCTGAAGTAGAAAACATTTCATATATTGAAATATACACTCCTGGAAATGGAAAAAAGAACACATTGACACCGGTGTGTCAGACCCACCACACTTGCTCTGGACACTGCGAGAGGGCTGTACAAGCAATGATCACACGCACGGCACAGCGGACACACCAGGAACCGCGGTGTTGGCCGTCGAATGGCGCTAGCTCCGCAGCATTTGTGCACCGCCGCCGTCAGTGTCAGCCAGTTTGCCGTGGCATACGGAGCTCCATCGCAGTCTTTAACACTGGTAGCATGCCGCGACAGCGTGGACGTGAACCGTATGTGCAGTTGACGGACTTTGAGCGAGGGCGTATAGTGGGCATGCGGGAGGCCGGGTGGACGTACCGCCGAATTGCTCAACACGTGGGGCGTGAGGTCTCCACAGTACATCGATGTTGTCGCCAGTGGTCGGTGGAAGGTGCACGTGCCCGTCGACCTGGGACCGGACCGCAGCGACGCACGGATGCACGCCAAGACCGTAGGATCCTACGCAGTGCCGTAGGGGACCGCACCGCCACTTCCCAACAAATTAGGGACACTGTTGCTCCTGGGATATCGGCGAGGACCATTCGCAACCGTCTCCATGAAGCTGGGCTACGGTCCCGCACACCGTTAGGCCGTCTTCCGCTCACGCCCCAACATCGTGCAGCCCGCCTCCAGTGGTGTCGCGACAGGCATGAATGGAGGGACGAATGGAGACGTGTCGTCTTCAGCGATGAGAGTCGCTTCTGCCTTGGTGCCAATGATGGTCGTATGCGTGTTTGGCGCCGTGCAGGTGAGCGCCACAATCAGGACTGCATACGACCGAGGCACACAGGGCCAACACCCGGCATCATGGTGTGGGGAGCGATCTCCTACACTGGCCATACACCACTGGTGATCGTCGAGGGGACACTGAATAGTGCACGGTACATCCAAACCGTCATCGAACCCATCGTTCTACCATTCCTAGACCGGCAAGGGAACTTGCTGTTCCAACAGGACAATGCACGTCCGCATGTATCCCGTGCCACCCAACGTGCTCTAGAAGGTGTAAGTCAAGTACCCTGGCCAGCAAGATCTCCGGATCTGTCCCCCATTGAGCATGTTTGGGACTGGATGAAGCGTCGTCTCACGCGGTCTGCACGTCCAGCACGAACGCTGGTCCAACTGAGGCGCCAGGTGGAAATGGCATGGCAAGCCGTTCCACAGGACTACATCCAGCTTCTCTACGATCGTCTCCATGGGAGAATAGCAGCCTGCATTGCTGCGAAAGGTGGATATACACTGTACTAGTGCCGACATTGTGCATGCTCTGTTGCTTGTGTCTATGTGCCTGTGGTTCTGTCAGTGTGATCATGTGATGTATCTGACCCCAGGAATGTGTCAATAAAGTTTCCCCTTCCTGGAACAATGAATTCACGGTGTTCTTATTTCAATTTCCAGGAGTGTATATTATATTATATTATATTATATTATATTAAGGCACATTATCTATTGCAGGTAATGCATTTAAAGTACATTTACGTAGACATTATTACATTTCTCTTCCTGGCGGGAATGTAAAATATTGTATTTTGTACAGAACAACAAAATCACTAGAGATTGGCCTACAGGGCTGAAACTAGTTGTGAACAAAGAAAATACACAAAAATTGGAAAATGGCACCTTCTTTTAATAAATTCATTGCTGTGGCATTCACTGTGAAGAAAATCTATATTTTACTGTTTATGACAGCTATTGTACATAGTTTTAGTATGACGTTTAATAGAAAACTTTATTTTCACTCATAAATTATTAATATAGCATAAATTATTAACTAGAAGCCAAAGAAAGGGTCTATTAATAAGGGCTGAGAAAATATCTTTTTCAAAGATTTCTGTTTTTATTATCATTTTGTTTTCATTACGTTTCTTTGATCAAATAAAACTCACTTTTTATGTCATTAAATTCAAATTTAGCAGGTGAATAATAAAAAAGTGTCTGTTACATAAAGTACGGACTGCTTACACTGGTGTTGCGACACCAGTGCTTGAGCAGTGCAACCGTCAGCACTCGCAAAGCATGCCTTTATGTGTTCAACCGGCTGTAGGCCCAACGACAAGCAATTATTTGTGAATTTTTTTTATTAGCACATGAGGTAATACAGACCGAAACTTGGGAGCAGCAAAAGTACTGGATGGAGCAACAAGTAAACGACATATCCCCTCCACTTTTTTGCTTGCTTCCTCCACCATCGCGTCTCGCTTCAGTACTCAGTTGGCAAAAATTGGAAGCCTCCGGTCCAGTGACGCATTTGCCTCAGCACCCGCTCGCCAAATTCTGAGATCCTATAACAACGTAGCGCAGAAGCAGCAAGAACTCCTGTGTAGGCCGCAGCTGTGTGAACGAAGTGTAGTCTTTCCACATACACGGTGTTGGCAACAGACACCTGTTCGATGGCAATTATGGATGTGACATCGAACGATAAATATCGATATTCCGTATAATCGTATATAGTAGCACTAGGTGTCGATATCGACGATCGGTCGAATAATATTTACCGACATATCTGCGCCAATAATTTAGGTTTAGAGTTCAGATCGTAACGTACGATTTCGCTTGCTATTTGAAACTGGATCAATAAAAAAAGTAAGGAAAACCAAATTTAATATTAAAAAAATAGAAAAAGTTATACTACATTGTATGAAATACCAGGCAGGAAAAACACTCAGAATACAGACAATACAGAAGAAACTTATTTTCTAAGGAAATTAAAAAAAATTAATTTACTGGAATTTTCTGCTTTTAATCTTTTCTCTGGGCAAAAATCGCTTCACCAGCTATTGAAAATAGGCTTCCTGTCACAACTGAAGTCCCTTCAATTGTTAAATACTTCCTAGCTATCTGATACACATTGTGGATGGATTATCTGCTAGCTGTCCAGGAGGTGGCATCCATAAATGTAATAATTCTGGAAAAGTGTCTTCATTTTCAAGAATTATTCTCTCCTTTTTTTGCCCTGTCACAATTCGAGAATTACAAAAAAATGGTTCAAATGGCTCTGAGCAGTATGGGACTTGACTGCTGAGGTCATCAGTCCCCTAGAACTTAGAACTAATTAAACCTAACTAACCTAAGGACATCACACACATCCATGCCCGAGGCAGGATTCGAACCTGCGACCGTAGAGGTCGCTCGGTTCCAGACTGTAGCGCCCAGAACCACACGGCCACTCTGGCCGGCCGACAGTCAAAATTTCTCTAAAAACTCAAACGAAAAAAAAAAAGTGCAGGTACCATTCTTATGTTTAAATATTTCAATATTTAAGTTTTCTCTGAGGCGCTCTAACACTACAGATCCTGACCCAGGTGGTCTGTAAAAGCATCCGATTACCGTTTTTTACCGATCTTTGATGCTTGACTTCCCCATATTAATTCACATTCGGGATTCGCGATAACCTCGCTAGATGTTGTTGAGTTCTTTACTGCAATAAATACACCGCCACCATTGGTGACTAACCTATCCTTACGATAAATATTCCAATCTGAGCCTAGGATTTCATTGCTATTCACTTCCGGTTTCAACCAGCTTTCTTTTCCTGATACTCTTTGAGCATTACAATCTCGAATATGTGATTCTGGGGCCTTTCCTTGGATGCTCCTGTAGTTTACTAATATCATATTAACCTTTCCCATATCCGATCTCTGAGAAGAAATTCTAAAAATCAAATAAAAACAGTCTCGATCGCGTTTTCACATGTTTATTCGTTAGCAACTGGTTTCGGCCCTTCCCTCAGACCATCTCCAGGCTTCTATGGACCTCGCTCCGTCTGCCACCACCAGCAGCCATAATGGCAGGGTAAAGCGTGAATATGGTAAGAGGTAAGGGCAGAAGGCGGTTGCTAATGAATAAAAATCTGAAAACGCGATCCGAAACTGTTTATATTTGATTTTTAGCATTTTATACCGATCGCTGCTTTGTTCGAATTACAGAATGCTTTCTAAAATTTCGATCTCTGAGAACCTTGTGGCCGATGTAACTTCGATTTTGCCCAGCAGTTCGTCTCTGATCCCAAGGAGGGTTTCTCTACCCCCCCCCCCCCCCCCCTCCCCCGCCCAAAAAAAAAAACCAAAAAAAAGAAAAAACTCTTGAGCACAGCACACGTGCTCTGCTACCTTAATATCCGCTCCTTGTGTGTAGCACACACCTATTCTACTAAGGGGAACCCTACAATTCTCCACCTAGCGGAGGTCGAAAAATTCGCACTGGACACCATCACAATGTCGTCAGCTTTGCCTATGGTTTAGGCCTTCCACTCTGCTCCAGACCAGAGGACCGCAACCGGTCCTGGATACAATGCTACAAATAAACAGCTTAGCCTGCATCCCACGTGAGATGCTAGTAGCCCTCACCGGACCAGCCATCCACCAAAAGGAGATGAGGATGGCCTCAGAAACAAAGCAGCAGGCGTTATTCGTGCTGACATGTGCCAAATGTTTATTTATGAAACATCAGTGTCGATTTTTTAGATTCGTTTTTAAAAGGAAAATATCAATGTGCACTCTCAGTTGTTTCAAAAACTGTTGAAAAATTTTCTAACTACCAGCACATGTATATGACAACATACATCCCTCGTTTTCAATAACCTCTGCATGCTGACCTGCATACATACACTGTAATAGCTCTAAGATGGCTGTACGATAGTTTTCATACAACTTCAAAGAATGAGGTTTCTTAAATCAAATACAGCGATTTTAAATTAATTATCCTTTTTTTAATTTCATTTCCAGTCACCTACAAACTTTTTCATTCTTTAGTTCATTTTATAATTCACTTTACGCTGAGGACCATAATGGCCCAAGCACACAATAAACAAGGTTTTCAGAAAAATAGATATTTGTGAAAATCAAATTTACAGACAAACCACCACTCTCATCAGTCTGACCTGTTTTTACATCAAGTCTCAACAACCTACATTTTTCATTAAAAAATAATTTACCTTCTTTTTTGTTACAAAATAATAATTAATGTTTAAGATTATATTTATTTTTAATGTTAATTCACAACATTTCCATATCAAAGCTAGTGATAGTAGCAGCTTTTGACAATTGTTAAGTTAGTAATTAATGTGAAACTAGAATCAGACCATAAAGAACAGATCCTAATTGCACCACACACACACAGTTATGACCTACTCCAATGCTTCATGGTCCTCATTATCATCATTTTCAATAAGCACATTCAGGCGCATGAGGTTCAGATAAAACTGCCGATACAACTCCGATTGTGAAGTATTAGACGCTGAGCTATGATGACAACCCTAGATAACAATTGAGTACTACAGAGCAACAAAATTATGCTTTCTGCTTTGTGACCATATGCAAATGAATATCCAAGAAATACGAGAGGCAAAAAACCTACAATGGAAACTCCAGGTAGGAATATCAACAACGTCGGAAAAATCAGATTGCTACTTACCGTAAAGAAGGCACTAGTTCTAGACAGGCACAATTCAAAGACACTTACATATATCTTTCAGCCACAGCCTTCAACAGTAAAAGAGAGACACACACACCATCCACACACACAAACAAGCAAACCTCACTCACACACGACTGCCAACTCCAACATGTTGGTAGTTGTGTTTGTGTGAGATGTGCTTGTTTGTGTGTGTGAATGGTGAGTGTCTCTATTTCACTGATGAAGGCTGTGGCCAAAAGCAATATGTAAATGTTTTTCAGTTGCGCCTGTTCTTTATGGTAAGTATCAGTCTGTGTTTTCCTACATTGCGAATTCGAGGCAACTCCATTAATGTTCATACATGCAGTATGGTCCTACAGATAATAGACAATGCTGGTTCACCATAAGATCAGCAGATCTCAGGGGCATGCATACATGCTACAATCTCAAAATTGGTGACTGTGTGCTCTAGGTCCTTATGGTTCTTAGTCTCTTGTATGTTTTCTATCATTTATATGTCATGTTATCGATATGTTCAGCTCATTTTAGTGAATATTTTCCAGGTATTTTAGGACATAAAAACATGGATGCTGCTGTTACAGGTCCATTTTCGTATCTGTAAACCAAATGAATTCTCATGAAAAGCAGCTGCCCCACTACACTTCTCTGTCCCCACCCATCCTCCTTTGGTGCCATACGTTTAGCAAACATAATTTAATAGTCAGCCTTTACCAAGAAAACATAACAGAAAATTTCTACCAAACCAGGCAAGAATAGGATTTTGGCTAGCTTTGGCTTCATCTGATGGAAACCATTATCTTCAGCTAATTTAATTAGAGAATAAAATGTTCGGCTGCCAGCCATGTCAGGTGGTTAAAATACCACAATTTTTTGATCTACTACTTGACCATTGTGACTTCACAAGGTCTAAAGTACACTATGTGATCAAAAGTATCCGGACACCCAAAAAGTTCATTTTTCATAATAGCTGCATTGTGCTGCCACCTAATGCCAGGTACTCCATATCAGCGACCTCAGTAGTCATCAGATATCCTGAGAGAGCAGAATGAGGCACTCCACGGAACTCACGGACTTCGAACATGGTCAGGTGATTGGGTGTCACTTGTGTCATACGTCTGTATGCAAGATTTTCACACTCCTAAACATCCCTAGGTCGACTGTTTCTGATGTGATAGCAAATTGGAAACATGAAGGGACATGTACAGCACAAAAGTCTATAGGCTGATTTTGTCTGTTGACAGACAGAGACTACCGACAGTTGAAGAGGGTCGTAATATGTAATAGGCAGACGTCTATTTAGACCATCACACAGGAATTCCAAACTGCATCAGGATCCACTGCAAGTACTATGACAGTTAGGTGGGAGGTAAGAAAACTTGGATTTCATGGCCGAGCAGCTGCTCATAAGCCACACAGCAATGACAAATGACACCTGGCTTGGTGTAAGGAGCATTAACATTGGACGATTGAACAGTGGAAAAATGTTGTGTGGACTGATGAATCACAGTACATAGTGTGGTGATCAAATGGCAAGGTGTGAGTATAGCAAATACCCAGTGAACGTCATCTGTCAGCGTGTGTAATGCCAACAGTGAAATTCGGAGGTGGTGGTGTTATGGTGTGATTGTGTTTCTCATGGAGGGGGCTTGTACCCCTTGTTGTTTTGCTGGGCACTATCACAGCACAGTCAAATCATTGATGTTTTAAGCACCTTCTTGCTTCCCATTGTTGAGGAGCAATTCGGGAATGGCAATTGCATCTTTCAACGTGATCGAGCACCTTTTCATAATGCATGGCCTGTGGCAAAGTGATTACATGACAATAACACCCCTGTAATGGATTGGCCTGCACTGAGTCCTGACCTGATTCCTACAGAACACCTCTGGGATGTTTTGGAATGCCAACTTCATGCCAGACCTCATTGACCAACATCAGTACCTCTCCTCAGTGCAACACTCCATGAAGAATGGGCTGCCATTCCACAAGAAACCTTCCAGCACCTGACTGAACATATGCCTGCGAGAGTGGAAGCTGTCATCAAGGCTAAGGGTTGGCCAACACCATATTGAATTCCAGCATTACCAATGGAGGATGCTGCGAACTTGTAAGCCATTTTCAGCCAGGTGTCCAAATACTTTTGATCACATAGTGTATATTTGATTGAAAGCTTGTGGCTTTTCAACTACATGATGCAGCTGAAAGCCTGAGAATATTATTCAGTATTGCCGCTATGACGCTCTGGATTCTTACAGTTTAATTAGTAACTGCGCTCTATAGGATAACATGCATTACTTGATGCCAGTTAGTTTAAATGCACACACATGCCCATTGCTGACTGGCTGTCATTTTATGTCCGTGTATCCATAAAGATGCATTTCCAGTCTACAATTATTTTGAAAGTTTTGCTGTACTTTACATCCCCTATACTACTCTCATTTTATTATCAGGTTGTTTCTTTCCACACCGTATTCAATGGTGTGATGTTAGAAAATTGTTACTGACCTAGACTATATCTAGGAAGACTTGGAGATGGTCAGTGGCTGGTATTAAAGCTGGCAGCAACTTCTAAAAAAATATAAATGTGATTTAATGTGAGTAAATAGACTACATTACCTGACAATGTTTAACTGCACAGTCAATAATTTTTCATGAGGCTCAGTTATGTCCTTCAAAGTACCCAGAAGTATCTCCCTGTTACACTTCAATTTGGAATGGTCACATAACTATAGACATGGAGAAAATACGAGGGCCGGTCAGAAAGTAACCTCCGGTTGATTTAAAAAAATACACCAAGTTAAATAAAAATATTTTAATATATACATCTTACAACTACATCTTTGCACTATTTTTCTACATAGTCTCCATAGCGATTGAGGCACTTATCGTATCTCTTCACAAGCTTTGAAATTCCTTCTGCATAAAAATCACCCGCTTGTGCCTGGAGCCAGCCTGTGACCGCATCTTTGAGCTCTTCGTCGTCATCAAACCGCTGTGACCCGAGCCATTTCTTCAAATGCATGAAGAGGTGATAATCACTTGGCGCCAGGTCTGGGCTGTAAGGTGGATGGTTGATAATGTCCCACTTGAAGGACTCAAGAAGGGCTGTTGTTCTGCGAGCAGAGTGAGGACGGGCGTTATCGTGCAAAAAAACGATACCATAAGTCAGCATACCACGGCGTTTGTTCTGTATAGCCCGTCGTAACTTTTTTATTGTTTCACAGTACACGTCTTGATTAATGGTCGTACCACGTTCCATGAATTCAACCAACAACACCCCTTTGGCATCCCAAAACACCGTTGCCATCAGTTTTCTGGCAGAAAAATCTTGCGAGGCTTTTCTTGGTTTGGTAGGCGAATTTGAATGTGCCCACATCTTTGATTGTTCTTTTGTCTCAGGGTTCACGTACTTAATCCAGGTTTCGTCACCGGTCACGATTCTGTTTAACAATGGTTCTCCTTCGTCCTCATAACGTGACAGAAAGTCTAATGCAGAGGCCATTCTTTGAGTTTTGTGGTGGTCGGTAAGAATTTTGGGCACCCATCGTGCACAGAACTTACAGTAACCCAATCTTGCTGTCACTATCTCATACAAGAGAGTCTTAGAAATCTGTGGAAAACCGGTAGACAACTCCGACATTGAGAAACGTCGATTTTCACGAACTTTTGCATCAACTGTCTGAACGAGTTCGTCAGTCACCAATGATGGTCTACCACTCCTCTCTTCATCATGAACGTTTTCTCGTCCACTTTTAAATAAACGTACCCATTCACGGACAACTCCTTCACTCATAACTCTTGGTCCGTACACGGCACAAAGCTCATGATGAATAGCTGCTGCAGAATATCCTTTGGCTGTAAAAAACCTTATGACAGCACGCACTTCACATTTGGCGGGGTTTTCTATTGCAGCACACATTTCAAACCGCCACAAAAACTAAACTAGCGCAGGTACGATGTTCACTCGACCACGGCTTGATGCCGACTGACCTGTTGAGTGCGTGAACGCACAGATGGCATCGCTACTCCCCCCACAACCCGCACTGTGACCAATCGGAGGTTACTTTCTGAACCGCCCTCGTAGATATCAGACAATGAGTTATTATAAAACCCTAAAGAGGTATTATTCAACCACAGATGCAGTAGCTTGGAATATCCCTGTTTGATCACTTCTTAGGCACTGTTTATGAATATGGGATCTTTACTCAATTGGGTTAATAAATTATACAGAGAGTATTCAAAGAAGAGCTGTGTGATTAGAATTGGGTTGTTTAGTTTTTACAACAACATCACAAAAATGTTTAACAAGCAAACTTCAATGGGAGACGCTATGGAAGGGATATTTTGAGTCACAGAGAGCCTTGTCTTTGAACTTCAGAGAATCTGCATGTCATATGAGTTAAGAAGTATTTTACTTTCTCCCAGATATAAAATGTGTAAGGACCATACTGATACAATTACAGAAATTCAGGCTTAAATGGATGTGTAAAGACAACTGTTCTTCCTTCATGAAATCCAAAAAGGAATAAAAAGTGTAGAAAAGGATACCATACACTGTGTGCTCTCCACAACAGGTTTGAATTGTGCATACTATTGTAACCTTTCTCTACATGCTAGTTTATCCCCTGAAAGTCTCTTCATTTCTGCATGCCTGCTGCAAATTACATGTACTTGAAGCTGCTTACTGTAGTCAAGTCTTGGTCTCTCTTTACAACCCCCCCAACCCCCCGTCTCCAAAGACACTTCCCTCCATTATCAAATTAACTATTTCTTAATGCCTCAGGATGTCTCCTATTAATCTATCCCTTCTGTTAGTCAAGGGAAAATAGCCTAGTTACTCAATCTACCCATGACACAAAATTCATCTGGCTACCACACCTGAAAGACCTATGGAAAAAAAGCACCAAATCATTGAATATTTGGGGCACTAACAGATCCTGTCCCCTGCAGTTTTATTGAGCATATTGACTGAACCCTATTGGACTGGCCCAGTAGGCTACAGTAGCTCCACAATTGGCCTCATAGGAGTTGAGTGTACCCTGCTTGCCAACAGTGCTCAACAGAGCCGGATGGTCACCCATCCATATGCTAGCCAAGCCTGACATCATTTAACTTTGGTGATCTGACAAGAATCGGTGTTACCATTGTGGTACAGCCATTGGCATTTAGGATTACCTCAGCCATGGCAATTAGTGTGGCAGTCCATTCCAACTTTGAGGAGCTGTTCAGAAATTGGCAACATGTAGCCAAACCATCCAGAATACTGTCTCACAGATCTGTATGTATCAGATCTCTAAATATGCAGCCAGGAATAGACAACCTGCCACCTTGGTGAGGCCCATGGTGATTTTAAGCCTGACAGAGTGCAAGAAAACTTGTACACCAGATTGTTATTACAAATTAATTTTCTTTAACTTTAAGTACATATCATGGTTTTATAATTGTATTTATAGATAGAGTCCAGCAAGGAAATGCCATCTGGTTTTCAGCTGTTTTCCCTAATATGTCTTTCTTGTTATGATGTAGACTTATATGGAGTTCTGAAGGCACTGGAGCAGACACAAAGGCATAACAGTTGAAAGTTTCTCATCTGTAGTGACTCACTCAGTGCAATGCAAGTGGTACACTTAATGTATCCAGTGGACAAGTTGATTCAGATCATACATGGCACCTTACAGCAAATCTGACACTAAGGCATGTAGATAGTCTTTTGCTGGGCACCAAGACACATCAGAATACAGATGACACAGCCAACAAAGCAGCCAATTAAGCACATTGGGATGGTTTTGTGCTTTGATGTGCTGTCACCCTGCACACAGTCACTCATTTTTTTCACAAACTAATCATGTGTCAGTGGGAAACTGAATGTTGTAAGAGGCAAGCAACAAACTGTGGTCAATTAAAACGAACATGAAAGCATGGTGGACTTCATGCTAACCATACTAGTGGAAGAAAGTGCTGCTCAACAGACTGTGAATAGAACACTGCCAATTAAAACATGTGGGGAGGTCCACCACTCTGTGAAGTTTGTAGTGTGCCGCTTGCAGTGCAGCATGTTTTAGCTATCAATGTTTTATGGTAAACACTGGCATAATGGCAATCATGACTTTGGTTGGTGATCTACCCACCATTCTCACCAGTGTAATACAGGTTTTGAAATTCTGTGGAATGTTGGGCCTTGTCCTTAAAGTGTCGGGGAGGGGAGGTCAACGTGCTCTGAATGGATAGCTTGCTCAGGGGGTTTAGTATTCATAGTAATTGATTTTATGTGTGATTCTTCAGTGTACCATGATCACAGTTTTTACAATTTGCAGGTGGATTTTAATGCCTTATAAGCAACTCTGCCTGTGGGACAGCCATCATCCCCTCCCCACAAGATCAGCATGCTGACATCTCATAAGAATCCTGATTATCATTCCCCACATTCAATATCATCATCAGCATCATCAAAATTGGAATACCTATCTCACCAAGTGCATTTTTCTGTAACACAACATTTCAAGAGTTTCCATCTTTCTGTTGTTTATATTGCTAGTCTTACCTGTTACATTTCCATACAAGGCTACTACTAATCCTCATCAGAATATCATGGAAATTTTGAGGTTACATTATTGTATATAAATTTTATTAATCTCCATAAACAGACCAAATATTTGTTTTAAATTATTGACATACATTAAAATTCATGCTGTGGCTCACTGAATTAATTTACAAAAAACAGCTGTGACAACCTAGCTCCTATACCTACAAAAATCATGGGTCTGTGGGTTCAGTAAGACTTGAAATGGGATACAGGTGTAAGTAACTTGTCAAAGCAACTCTCAACAGTGTGCTACGGTTTGAAGATATTAAAAACTACAAAAAGTAGATGGTGAGGCAGGCACACTATGCACAATTCAGTTCACAGCTTTGTTGTGAAAATCATTTTCTGAGGAAATACGTTTTCTGAAGAAATACAACTCAGAGTGTAACTGTATTTTGAATGCAAAAATGAGGCCTGAGGATAATTTCTGGCCTTAAAAATAGAATCTTGTACACCTTCTTTTACTGAGCTTGGAGTTATGTTTCATGTTTATATCTTATGAAAAATGATAAACTATTGCTGGATGAGGATGTACACATATGACACTAGAGCACAATTAGATATCCCCCAAATGTATTCCAGAACATCATTGTATCAGAAAAGTGTAAACCATTATGGTATTATATATACAGTAACATGTCAAAAGAAATACACATCGTCCCTAAGACAATATTTAATAACAGACTAAAGGGTCATTCCAAATAAAGGGGACTAGGGGTCCCCACTCAACCATCTTCAAATCTAATGAAATTTGGTGTGGAGGCTCTATACAGTCTTTGATGGTTACACACCAAATTTCAAGAGAAAATCAATTAATTGTAATCAGCTCAGAATAAGCAGAGTTTCCAATGATGCTACAGCATTCATAGTTGACACCTTTGAAGCAGATGAAGAAATTCCAGCAGTCTCAATTCCAAGTTTACAACCAGGATAGTATGTTACTTGTATCTATGTAAATTTTTGGTGGATTGGAAATGTGTGAAGTTTCACATGAACAACATGACGTCCTCATCAGTTTTATGCACCCAAACAGTCATGCACATTCCTTCCATTGGCTGTCTGCTAGAGATACCTGCTGGATTCCTGACTTTAGAAGCCCCATTATCATCATCATCATCATCAGGAAGACAATACAGTTATCCTGAATCTATCATTGACAAAATTGTAGAAGTGCTTAACCAAAAATGGAACTGACCTTTCAGTATTTTCGTTCCGCGAATTTGCTGTGTTTTGTACTATACTTGTTTTTATGTCATGTATTAAAATAATGTTTGAAACTGACTTATACACTCGAATAAAAATAATTAATTATGGAACTTAATGAGCAAATATTTGCTAGAAGTTTTAAAAAGGCCTAGCGAAATTGGGACATTTTCACCTTCGTACATGATGCAGAGGTGAGTAGCCTCTCTTTAAAATCCTCTAAGAATTCAACCACACAAGATAGTGGTCTGAAATTTGGTATATAACCATCAAAGACCATATAGAACCTTCACACCAAATTTCTTTAGCTTTGGAGATGGTCAAGTGGGACACTTTCTAACATTGGTCCCTTTAATGTGGAATGGCCCTAAAGGCACTGCTAACAAAGCACTGCTATTACTCTGCGCAAGAATTTCTAAGTAGAAAAAAACCATAACTTTACTTGAGATGTATTTCAATCAGCTAAATGTAGTGTAAAATGTTTATATGTATATACATTTTTTTTTTTGTTTTTACTCTATGTCCTGTTATGTTATGTTAGTCTGACATGTCCAATATTACTTCTACAATTCTGTACTTTATGCTAAATCTGGATCAAGAAATATTCTTGCAAATTTTGTTGAATTACTTTAGCCTCATATCATACCACACATCAATGATAAAATTAAAACATTCATTAACTGTAGCTTTATTTTTTATGTGAGCCATCATTTCACTGTAGACACTGGCCTATCATGAGGACACTGCTACAGCATCTGTGGAACACACACACACACACACACACACACACATCATTAACTGTAGCTTTATTTTTAATGTGAGCCAGCATTTCACTGTAAACACTGGCGTATCATGAGGACACTGGTACAGTATCTGTGGAAAACTCACACATATACACACTCACACACACACACACACACACACACACACACACACACACACACACACACACACACATGCCACTGTGGTGTGTGTGTGTGTGTGTGTGTGTGTGTGTGTGTGTGTGTGCCGGCCGGAGTGGCCGAACGGTTCTAGGCGGTCTGGAACCGCGCAACCGCTACGGTCGCAGGTTCAAATCCTGCCTCGGGCATGGATGTGTGTGATGTCCTTAGGTTAGTTAGGTTTAAGTAGTTCTGAGTTCTAGGGGCTGATGACGTCAGAAGTTAAGTCCCATAGTGCTCAGAGCCATTTGTGTGTGTGTGTGTGTGTGTGTGTGGGCGCGCGCGCGCGCGCGCGCGCGCGCGCGCCTGTGTGTGTGTGTGTGTGTGTGTGTGTGTGTGTGTGTGTGTGTGTGTGTGTTCCACAGATACGCCAGTGTCTACAGTGAAATGATGGCTCACATTAAAAATAAAGCTACAGTTAATGAATGTTTTAATTTTATCTTTGATGTGTGGTACGATGTGTGTGTGTGTGTGTGTGTGTGTGTGTGTGTGTGTGTGTGTGTTTGCATGCATGCACACACAAATATGTATACTATCCGTTACAATAACTGACATAACAATAATAGTTCTTCCATTTTTCTTAAAATAGTAACACTGAATGTTTCTAGGTGGTCACTTTGTTAACTTTTTATGGTGCTCTCCACAATAATGAATAAATTAAGGTTTTACAACAATAAGCAAGATTTGAAATAAAAATTTTATGTAGTTCAATAGAAAATAGGTAGCTGTAATAATGGTGTCTGATACTTGATTTTTTTCTTATAGGTTTCCTAGTGGAGTTTGTTTCTGTCCCAGTTGTGACAGGCTTCACATCTGCTGCTGCTCTCATTATAGCATGCTCACAGGTCAAGGGCCTGTTGGGCCTAAGCATCAAGGGTCACAATTTTGCTGAGACAGTGGTTGCAATCTTTGAAAACATTGGATCAACTCGTCTCTGGGATGCTATACTGTCACTCTTCTGCATTACAGCATTATTAACACTCCGGGTAAGATGATTTTAGCTGTTTTATTTACAAGGCAGAAGCTTAAGCTAATGATAGCTAACATAGATTTATAAAAGTTTGGTCACTCCTAATAAGAAAGATTTTTATGCTACCCCAAAACTTCAAAATTTGAAATAAACTGTTAGGTGAAAACTTTTGTTAAGAGAGAACAAATTTAGATGGTGAGATGGATTTCATATCAGCCAGACTCATTCTGTGGTACTCAGTACACAACAAAAAGGAGTGCATAAATCCAAACCGAGAGATATGGTCACTTGACAAAAATAAATACCTCTCTGGAACAATACATAAAACAAACTGCCTAGCAAGTTCCCACACAATCATTATAAATATTTGCCGAATGGTTTTGCTGAAGAATATATGTCTAATTCACATTAGGCAAGAAGTGAACAGATTTCCTTCATACCTCCCTAAAAATTGGTGTCAGAAATTTTTTTACTACAGTACTCAATGGTAAATTATTAAGAGCAGTGAAAGCACCAAGTAGTTATCAAGACTCAATCTTGACCAAGAGAGCCACACATCAACAGATCAATAGGAACTGAATAGATGCCATATCACATAAGATTCAGAGAGAAATGTTTCTCTTGAAGCCTATGAATGACCTGCTGCTTTTAATCCAAATATCACCAAACTGAGTAATTATCGGAGATTAATATGGTGCAGGCACTCCTTTGAAATGAATAGGTTGACACAGGGTGGGAATACTCATGACAGAAAAAAAGTGCATTGAAAATCACACCACATGACTAGAAACATAAAATACTGTTGTTGGATGATAGATTGTATGGGCTTAGTAAGCCACCAGCCCACTTACTGAAATGTGTTATATCCTCACTTTTAAATGGAGATAGTCCTGTGGTGAGTGTCTGACTTTTGATAGTTTCATCTTGGTTAGCTGGTTTCTGTTTCTTGAAACACAGATAATGCTGCCTGTCAGCACTCCATCTATGTGCGGCACAGAAACTGATATTTTTCAGTTTGAACATCACATTGTTTCCGTTCATGAAGGGATAGCCTCCACAAAGCTGTTTCATTAATAAGGAGTAAATGTAATCAAACAGTGAGACTAGAATCATATTTTAATAGTGTCTTGCAACGTCTGAAAAACAATTTTAAAAAATACATTCAAGTTTCTAAAGAATACTCTGTCATAGCATATTAGTGCATGACTATAATCACAACCTTGATCTGTGTCCCTAGGATGCGATAAGTTTAATCAAAATTGATCAACTCAGAGGCAGTCGAAAAATGTGTTCTTAAGCTGTGATAGAAAGTGAAAATAGAAAGATTCTGTGGAGCCTTAAGGAAAATGACATTAGAAAAGTCTTCCTCAGTATGGAACCATGCAGATGTGTTGGACTCAGCTGGGTCATACTTTGAAGGCTACCACTACTGACTGACCAAACATACCATATTTAATAAGTACATATATTTGCAACATCTGTTTCATATTTTCATGTTAGATCTTGTAGGCCTGTAAGACATTTCCTGGCAAATTGCAAGTGTGTAGTAAACTGTTCATCTCCTGTCACTGTGTTGATCTGTTTTCAAGAAAGTTGTCACAGTTCAAGGTTGAAAAGAAGTCGTGCATAAAAACACCGCAAGGAATAGTTCATTTGTAATGTGATCAGATCATTTGTTTTTTCTCAAATCATGTACGAATAATATCTTCCCACAATCAGTGGGACATTACATAGAGATTCCTGCCTATTAAATTGTCCTCTCAGTGTTAAATTATTGTGTCAGATTCTCAATACTGTTATGTTACTCTTTTATAACAGGCACTGGCCATGAATGTGTCAATAACTATTATCTTACTCCTTGTTGATTCCTCTCCAATGCTTCTATTTCCTAATGCAACATCTTTTTCCACTATACAGAATATTGTGTTTTTCTGCATGTAACATTGTTTCATCTTAAGCTGAGACTGACACAGTTACAGTATTTCTGTGAATTAATTTTTGAGTTTTAACTATGTACTCAACATTTCAACACAGATGATGAAACACCAAATTACAATAAATCTAGCTAAGTACAAAGGTATACATGTATTATGTAATTCTGTCACTCTTTCCTTCTCATCCCGTCTGGTAACCCTCCCCTGACACGGGGTTCTGGGTGACTTTTCTGAACTGTACCTCTTTTTCTAAACCTCTCCACTCCTTTCCCTTCACCCCTCCCCCTTCCCTCCAACTCTTCTGTCAGAAGAAGGAGCCATTGGCTCCAAAAGCTTGTATACATTAAACCTTTTTGTGTGTGTGTTCTCCTGCCACCACTTGGTGAGTAGATTTTTTATCTGTCCAATTACACCACTCCGCTATTTTCTGCTTACAGAAACTTAAGGACCTAAAATTTAAGGATACCAGCTCACTGACAGTGAAAATCATTTCAAAATTTATATGGTGCATTTCTACATGGCGGAATGCAGTCATTGTCATTATAAGCACAGCTGTTGCTTATTACGTTAGTGAAGATGAAAAAATACCATTCATTCTCACAGGTATGTTATGAAACTGTATGATCTGATTCAAATACTGGAGTTTTACATATCCAACACTAATTATTTGTTTACTAATGCAGGAAGAATAGAACCTGGCCTACCAACTGTAACTCCCCCACCATTCAGCACTTCATTTGACAATAAAACACTTTCATTTGGTGATATGTGCTCTTATCTTGGAAGTGGCCTTGCAGTTGTTCCCATTGTTGCCATACTGGGAAATGTGGCAATTGCAAAAGCATTTTGTAAGTATTTATTAATATGCAGATTACATAGATTAAAGTATGATAATAGCAGATAAACTATCCCACTATGAAACTGGTACAGGAAAAGAGACAATAAACAAATTCAGTTTGATGAGACAGAAATTCCAGTACTGTAACATATTTTAATCTGATTCTAAAAAGTATACATTTTATTCTTTTTATTGTGTTACACATCTACCAAATTTAGTCACACATTTTGTGAATAAAATCATTTAAAATGCCTACTGAAATTCATACAACAAGCAAACATTTTAGTTTCTGTGAAATTCCTTTCAGATAACTATTACTTTAGCATCATGCTGCTAATATCTTTTACATAATGTGCTTTAAAATATATGATTAAGAAACATACACACATAAGGAAACAAAAACGGATTCCATCACAAAAGATAACTTTCGTGGATATGGAGAGAATAGGACAAATAACATGATCTGTCTGAACAATGATATGTGGGTCAATGAAGGTACCATGGTAAGAACTGTAGCACATTCCATTTGTAAAAGCTGTTCCATTTATCTATAAAAAAATTAGTTGCTAACATCTGCTTATCTGGCCCAAAAATATAAAGATTTTCTATGAATGATGTGTGGTGTCACCGCCAGACACCACACTTGCTAGGTGGTAGCTTTAAATCGGCCGCGGTCCATTAGTACATGTCGGACCCGCGTGTCGCCACTGTCAGGGATCGCAGACCGAGCCCCACCACAAGGCAGGTCTCGAGATACGGACTAGCACTCGCCCCAGTTGTACGGACGACTTTGCTAGCGACTACACGGATGAAGCATAGCTCATTAGCCGAGCCAATAGTTAGAATAGCCTTCAGCTAAGTCAATGGCTGCGACCTAGCAAGGCGCCGTTAGTAACATTGCATGTATCTAAAGAGTCTCACTTGTATCGCCACAATCTCCAGATGTACCAAAAGGATGGATTAAAGTTAAGTATTCCAGAAGCTACGTACTTTTCTTTATAGCATTTATTACGTATCCTGTTTCAGACCTCCCGCCATCCAGCTTTAGCATAGCGCGTGCCTTTCGGCTTCCTCTCATTGTGTCTAGGATGTCTTGTCTAGACACAACATGATGTTATGTCCTTTATGTGAAAATGTTCATATCATAAAAACTATCAACAAGTAAAGACATGAAAAAAAGTTAACACATACATTTTCTTTTCTATTGGACATGTTGATGCAAATGTGAAAGCACTGAATTCAGATTTTGAAAGCACAGGGCTTAGATCTCATTTTGGCTGTTTTGATTTAGATGATGCCTTGTTACATTAAGTTATGATGGGAAAATGTCAAGCTGATTCAACCTTGCATTCTTCTCCACCAGAGTTACTGTGTGGATTCCATTGACATTGCTGCTAAAAAGACTTAACATTAACCTTTCTTCCTTCATTTTCAGTGTTGAAAAATAAATGTAGCTTCATCTGATAAAAGCCAGGGTAAGGTATGAGAGAAACACATGCGCACATGGATTTAATTGTTTTTGGTTCTATAGAACTGAGAGGAATTTTCATACTGAATAATGATTTGCTCCAATTTCCCTTGTAGAATCTTTTAATATAATGATCCAAAATGTCATGCCTGTATTTGACATATCCTGCAAATAGGATCATTCCATGTGAGCTTCTGATATGATTTTTTAAAGTATTATTTTCTTTCATAAGTGGAGAGTAAATAAATATCAATATAGTTGCTTCTTTTTCTGTTGCTATTCTTCTTGCAGTCTTCCAGTTGTATCTTACCACAATTCATCATCAGAACAATAATTTCTGCGGGTCATATCGATAGCTTTTCACTTATCAGTGAACTAGACATGTGCTCTTAAATAGATTCTGAGTATAAGTGGAGAGCATATGGAATCTATTTTGCTTAAATGTACTTTCAGATATCACTATGACAGCTGTTATATGTTGCAGGTTTGGGGGTAAGCCCACAACTTATTATCTGAAATCTGATCCCACATTGACGTGGTGATTCTCTCCAAATTCTTTTAAGTCTGAATAGGAAAATCTTGAATAATTCATGAATATTTAAACAGGTGGTGTCATCTAAAAGGTGGCTTTTAGACCAATGCCACCTGGCTGAATACATGAGAGTTATTCAAGGTTCATTATTTTATTGTATTTGTGTGTGTGTGTGTTTTAAGTTAACTTAATTCAGTCTCTTAAAATATTTAGCCTCATATTACAATACAAAATATCAACATATGATATTGATGTTACATGTATCTTTCTCTCAGTTTATAATTAGTTCCAAAAGTTATTTACATACACTTTAACTCAGGTGACTACAGAACAGACCTATAAAAACATATGATGCATACAATACTTTCAATGTAATTGAATACATAAAAAAAGTTATTCACTAAGATGTGTCAGGAGTAAACACTTTTTTTTTTTTTTTTTTTTTTTTTTTTTTTTTTTTTTTTTTTTTTTTTTTTTTTTTTTTCCATCAGTCTACTGACTGGTTTGATGCGGCCCGCCACGAATTCCTTTCCTGTGCTAACCTCTTCATCTCAGAGTAGCACTTGCAACCTACGTCCTCAATTATTTGCTTGACGTATTCCAATCTCTGCCTTCCTCTACAGTTTTTGCCCTCTACAGCTCCCTCTAGTACCATGGAAGTCATTCCCTCATGTCTTAGCAGATGTCCTATCATCCTGTCCCTTCTCCTTATCAGTGTTTTCCACATATTCCTTTCCTCTCCGATTCTGTGCAGAACCTCCTCATTCCTTACCTTATCAGTCAACCTAATTTTCAACATTTGTCTATAGCATCACATCTCAAATGCTTCGATTCTCTTCTGTTCTGGTTTTCCCACAGTCCATGTTTCACTACCATACAATGCTGTACTCCAGACGTACATCCTCAGAAATTTCTTCCTCAAATTAAGGCCGGTATTTGATATTAGCAGACTTCTCTTGGCCAGAGATGCCTTTTTTGCCATAGTGAGTCTGCTTTTGATGTCCTCCTTGCTCCGTCCGTCATTGGTTATTTTACTGCCTAGGTAGCAGAATTCCTTAACTTCATTGACTTCGTGACCATCAATCCTGACGTTAATTTTCTCGCTGTTCTCATTTCTACTACTTCTCATTACCTTCGTCTTCCTTCGATTTACTCTCAAACCATTCTGGGTACTCATTAGACTGTTCATTCCATTCAGCAGATCATTTAATTCTTCTTCACTTTCACTCAGGATAGCAATGTCATCAGCGAATCATATCATTGATATCCTTTCACCTTGTATTTTAATTCCACTCCTGAACCTTTCTTTTATTTCCATCATTGCTTCCTCGATGTACAGATTGAAGAGTAGGGGTGAAAGGCTACAGCCTTGTCTTACACCCTTTTTAATACGAGCACTTCATTCTTGATCGTCCACTCTTATTATTCCCTATTGGTTGTTGTACATATTGTATATGACCCGTCTCTCCCTATAGCTTACCCCTGCTTTTTTCAGAATCTCGAACAGATTGCACCATTTTATATTGTTGAACGCTTTTTCCAGGTCGACAAATCCTATGAAAGTGTCTTGATTTTTCTTTAGCCTTGCTTCCATTATTAGCCGTAATGTCAGAACTGCCTCTCTCGTCCCTTTACTTTTCCTAAAGCCAAACTGATCGTCACCTAGCACATTCTCAATTTTCTTTTCCATTCTTCTGTATATTATTCTTGTAAGCAGCTTCGATGCATGAGCTGTTAAGCTGATTGTGCGATAATTCTCGCACTTGTCAGCTTTTGCCGTCTTCGGAATTGTGTGGATGATGCTTTTCCGAAAGTCAGATGGTATAGCGCCAGACTCATATATTCTACACACCAACATGAATAGTCGTTTTGTTGCCACTTGAAATTCTGATGGAATGTTATCTATCCATTCTGCCTTGTTTGACCGTAGGTCCTCCAAAGCTCTTTTAAATTCCGATTCTAATACTGGATCCCCTATCTCTTCTAAATCGACTCCTGTTTCTTCTTCTATAACATCAGACAAATCTTCCCCCTCATAGAGGCTTTTAATGTATTCTTTCCACCTATCTGCTCTCTCCTCTGCATTTAACAGTGCACTCTTAATGTTACCACCATTGCTTTTAATGTCACCAAAGGTTGTTTTGACTTTCCTGTATGCTGAGTCTGTCCTTCCGACAATCATATCTTTTTCGATGTCTTCACATTTTTCCTGCAGCCATTTCGTCTTAGCTTCCCCGCACTTCCTATTTATTTCATTCCTCAGCGACTTGTATTTCTGTATTCCTGATTTTCCTGGAACATGTTTTTACTTCCTTCTTTCATCAATCAACTGAAGTATTTCTTCTGTTAGCCATGGTTTCTTCGCAGCTACCTTCTTTGTACCTACATTTTCCTTCCCAACTTCTGTGATGGCCCTTTTTAGAGATGTTTATTCCTCTTCAACTGTACTGCCTACTGTACTGTTCCTTACTGCTGTATCTATAGCATTAGAGAACTTCAAACGTATCTCGTCATTCCTTAGTACTTCCGTATCCCACTTCTTTGCATATTGATTCTTCCTGACTAATGTCTTGAACTTCAGCCTACTCTTCATCACTACTATATTGTGATCTGAGTCTATATCTGCTCCTGGGTATGCCTTACAATCCAGTATCTGATTTCGGAATCTCTGTCTGACCATGATGTAATCTAATTGAAATCTTCCCGTATCTCCCAGCCTTTTCCAAGTATACCTCCTCCTCTTGTGATTCTTGAACAGGGTATTCGCTATTACTAGCTGAAACTTGTTACAGAACTCAATTAGTCTTTCTCCTCTTTCATTTCTTGTCCCAAGCCCCTATTCTCCTGCAACCTTTTCTTCTACTCCTTCCCCTACAACTGCATTCCAGTCGCCCATGACTATTAGATTTTCGTCCCCCTTTACATACTGCATTACCCTTTCAACATCCTCATACACTTTCTCTATCTGTTCATCTTCAGCTTGCGACGTCGGCATGTATACCTGAACTATCGTTGTCGGTGTTGGTCTGCTGTCGATTCTGATTAGAACAACCAGGTCTCTGAACTGTTCACAGTAACACACCCTCTGCCCTACCTTCCTATTCATAACGAATCCTACACCTGTTATACCATTTTCTGCTGCTGTTGATATTACCCGATACTCATCTGACCAGAAATCCTTGTCTTCCTTCCACTTCACTTCACTGACACCTCCTATATCTAGATTGAGCCTTTGCATTTCCCTTTTCAGATTTTCTAGTTTCCCTACCACATTCAAGCTTCTGACATTCCACACCCCCACTCATAGAACATTATCCTTTCATTGATTATTCGATCTTTTTCTCATGGTAACCTCCCCCTTGGCAGTCCCCTCCCGGAGATCCGAATGGGGGACTATTCCGGAATCTTTTGCCAATGGACAGATCATCATGACACTTCTTCAATTACAGGCCACATGTCCTGTTGATACACGTTACATGTCTTTAATGCAGTGGTTTCCATTGCCTTCTGCATCCTCATGTCGTTGATCATTGCTGATTCTTCCGCCTTTAGGGGCAATTTCCCACCCCTAGGACAAGAGAGTGCCCTGAACCTCTATCCGCTCCTCCGCCCTCTTTGACAAGGCCTTTGGCAGAATGAGGCTGACTTCTTATGCCGCAAGTCTTCGGCCGCCAATGCTGATTATTTATCAAAATTTAGGCAGTGGTAGGGATCGAACCCGGGACTGAAGACGTTTTGATTATGAATCAAAGATGCTACCCCTAGACCACGGGTGGTTAACGTTAAAAAAATGTACAAGTTTCCAGAGTCAGCGGCTTCTTCTTCTGGCAGAAGAGCTGAAGGGGAAGGAAGAGGGATGAAGGAAAAGAGCTGGTGAGGTTTAGGAAATGGGGAGAATTTGGAAAAGTTGGCCAGAACCTTGGTCAGGAGGACTTACCAGACAGGGTGAGAAGAGAAAACTGATTGTTGGTGACTGCACAGGATGAGATTTGAAAAACCAAGAGCTTAAAGTTGGAAGTTAGGGTAATAAGCAAGACTGGCAAAACATCTTGAAAGAGCTAACAAGAGCAACAAACTAAATGCATTGTATGTGGCAGAGGTGCTGAGGGGGGGGAAATAGACAGGTCAAAAAATAAAAGATACAGTAAACTGAAAGGAAATAGAGGAAGAAATAGTTACTGAGAAGAAACACTGATATCAAAGATATTATTGAATATAAGTAATGAAATAATTAATGTATATTAAGGTTGGACGGGTGACGAGAACCAAAGAGAAGTTGTAACACCAGTTCTCATCTGCAGAGTTATGAGAAAATGGTGTCTGGCAGAAGCCTACAGACAGCACATGTGGCGAAACAGACATGGAAGTCATGACTGTCATGTTGTAGAACATGCTTTGCAACAGGATACTGTTTATTGTTAGTATACCCCTCTCTCTACGCCCATTCATCTTAACTGATATCTTGGTGGTAGTCACACCAATGTAAGAGGCTGAACAGTCTTCATATAACAGCTGGTGCCTGATATGTGTTGTTTCACAAGTGGCTCTTCCTTTAATGGTACATGTTTTACTAATTACAGTCCTTGTATAGGTGACAGTAGGAGGGTGCGTAAGGCATCACATCCAATTCTGGTACTGTTGATCCCCTCTAAAAACAACTTAGGAGTACACATCTTGTCACTTAGTGTTATACTGGTCTTTAATGCATTAATCCAGCTACTTTGACAAAGCTATGACTTCCTAAAATAATGCCCTGAAATGAGGTCCATTCTGTCTGATATTTTGCACTCCTAGAAATAGCTTTTTATCACCCTCCAAATCTCCACAATATCCTTGCCAGACCCTATGCTCCTTCTGCACCCATTTCCCTACCCTATGGCTCCTACCTCTGTGACTTTCCACACTGAAAGACATGCCCTATGCACCCACCTACTACCACCCACACCAATCCTGTAAATGGCAATACATATACTATCAAAGGGAGAACAACATGTGAAACGACTTGTCATATACTAGCTGTTATGTAAACACTGTTAGGCCTTTTACATTGGCATGACTACCAACAAGTTATCAGTTAGGATGAATGGGCATAGGCAGAGGGTGTATACTGGCAACACACAGTACTCTGTTGAAGGTCATACTCTACTACATGACAGTCAAGACCTTGGTGTCTGTTTCACTACAGGTGCCATCTGGATTTTTGCACCAGACATTAGTTTCTCAGAACTCCGCAGGTGGGAGCTGATATTGCAACATGTCCTTGCTTTTCAGCACCCACCTGGTCTTAATTTACATTAATTATTTTCTTTAATTTCCTCAGTATCAGCATTTCTTCTCAATAACTACTCCTTTCTCCACTACCTTTCAGTTTTCTGTGTGTTTTATTTTCCAACCTGTCTACTTTTCCCCGCCCAGCACCTTCACCACATATACTACGCATAGCTTTCCTCTCTTTTTAATTATTGCATGATGTTTTGTCAGTAATCTCTGTCTTGCTTACTATCCCATCTTTCACCTTTAAGTCTCAGGTTTTCAAATCTCATCCCATGGAGTCCCCAACAATCAGTATTTCCTTCTCATTCTGTCCGGTGAGTCTCCCCTGACCCACATTTGGTGGACTACTCCAAATTATCACCAGCCCTTTTCATTCATCCCTCTTTCTTCCCTTTCAGCCCTTCCTCCAGAAGGAGCCATTGGCCCTGAAAGCTAGCACATTTCTTTAACCTTTACGTGTGTTTTCTCCTGCTGCATCTTAGTGAGTAGATTTTTTTATCTAACGAATTACATTTTCAAAAATTAGTTATTTTCATTGATACACAATACATTCAGTGATAAAAATACATACATATGGATAATAAACATATTCTTCATTACTTATACCTAAACTCCTGTATTCTTTTTCTGTTAAATTATCCTCAATAAGTTTCTGGTATCTTGTTTCACTCACACTGTCCTTTATACTCATAGGAAGGTACTTAACCAGTTACACACCTGATTATCAAGGACCTTTTTCAGTAGCCCTCAGTCTGTATGGTATTCTTCTCAGCAGGCCTTAATCTTGTCATGAGAATGAACATCTCCATTTTTCCCTAGTAATTTATTGCCTTTGATTAACAAAATTATTGTTCTGTATATTTACTTGTCAGATGGGAGGGAAAATACAGTTACTAGAAGTAATAAAAAGAAGAAAAAGAAATTGGATTGGGCATATATTAAGAAAGAATGATGGACTGATAAAAACAGCTTTAGAAGGTTATGTAGAAGGAAAAGGAAGTGAGGAAGGGAGAGATTTCAGATACTGTATTACTTGATGGACAGTACAACATACAGCAGCCTTAAGAAGGAAGCAATGGATCACACAAAATGGAGAGGCAAAGGACCTGCTAATACAGCAGAAAACTGATGATGATGATGATATGTACCTGGATGGAAATGTCAAAATTTGTGAATTATGGAAGACAGTTCTTCTTGAGTAAGTTTGTACTTTATTCAGGATGGCCCAAATGGATTTTTTCGGAATATAAAAATTCTTTTTTGTTGTAGTTGCTAGAGATTCCCCAAACAGAAATTCCATACTGTAAGTGTAAGTCAGAAAAAGCGTGGCACACTTATGCAGAATATTTTTGTTGGTATACACTGAGGTGATGAAATTCATGGGGTAGTGATATGCACATATACAGATGGTAGTAGTATCATGTACACAAGGTATAAAAGGGCAGTGCATCAGCAGAGATATCATTTGTAGTCAGGTGATTGATGCAAAAAGGTTTCCAAAGTGATTATGGCCTTATGATGGTAATTAACAGAGTTTGAATGCATAATGGTAAGTGGAGCTATGCATGGGACATTCCATTTCGAAAATCTACATCTACAATCTTTAGAAAATTCAATATTCTGAGATCCACAGCATCAAGAGTGTGCCAAGAATACTAAATTTTACTCATTACCTTTTACCACAGACAACATAGTGGCCAACAACCTTCAATTAACGACTGATGTGAGTGCCTTTGCTATCAGCACAACCACACCTGCAGTGTCTCTCCTGGGCTTGTGACCCTATCAGTTGGACCCTAGACAACTCGAAAACCATGGCCTGAGTCCCAATTTCAGTTGGTAAGAGCTGATGGTAGGGTTTGAGTGCAGCACAGACCCCATGTAGCCATGGACCCAAGTTCTTGGCAGGGCACTGTGCAAGCTTGTGTTGGCTCACTAATGGAGTGGGTTGTGTTTACATGAAACTGAGTGATCATTGACTGGAGATGGTTGTTTTTGGCTACTTGGACTTCATATTCCCGACCAACGATGAAATTTTTTATGGATGACAATCCGCTATGTCACCAGTCCACAATTATTCATGATTGATGGTTTGAAGAACATCCTGGACAATTCAGGCAAATGATCTGGTCACCCAGATTGCCCAACATGAATCCCATTGAACATTTGCAGGACAATATCAATAGGTCAGTTCATGCACAAAATCTTGCACTCGCAACACTTTTGCAATTATGGGTGACCGTAGAGGCAGTCTATGTCACATCGTCTTTCTGCACTATGCCAGGCAAAAGGATGCATGACATGATACTGGGAGGTAACCCAAGACTTTCGTCACCTCAGTGTAATGTGCAACATATCTCGTCTGAAATAAAAGACTGCTATAAATGATTGATTCGTCTTCAAAGTTCTGTATTTTCCAAATTATTACATGTGCTAATGTGATTGGTGCATGAGAATGGTTGTAAACTCACCAAGTTTGCATTTTGCACTCTACAGATGGTTTATGAATGCCCCTCTGGTCACATGACACATGTCCAAGTGGTTGTCAAGTTTGTTCCATTTGTTCTAACACTACTGCTCCATATATCCAATTAAAATTCATTGTTATATAGTTTGATGATAATGAATTGCATTTCTTCACCTAGTCATATAGCTATACAAATGCATAGTTGTACAATATATGAAACAGAAAAATTTAAAAGAAAACAATTCTAAAATGGTTGTTGCAATGAGCAAAATATAATAATATTAATTCTGGGGATATGTTTGAGGCTCCAAACATTGTTATCTCTAGGGTATGCTGTAAAAGTCCAGGTTTGTTGAACAGTAACGAAGATAATTATTCACATTTTCATCACATCTTGGTTTATTTCCCATCAAGACATGGCAAACATTGAAATTTATACATCGGCCTTCTGTGCATCATTAAAGAAAGGTCTTCCTGCAAGCATACACTGATTTTGTACTAATCACCGTCTTCAGTTAACAAGTTCATAAAATGTCAAATGCATTTTCAATACAAATCACAGTTTCCAACCTTAAAGTTATAAATGGTGCATATTTTGTACACAGCACAAAGACTGACACACAACTCTGGATCCAAACAAAGACTCTCCCATTTGAGCTTGAAACAAAGACTAACTAACTTAACTAACCTTTGGCATGTATGACCAATGATATATTACAGAATGAAGTTCTAGAATGTTCCGGAGCCATAACTGCTCAAATTAAAATTTTTAGTAGCCTTCTGCATACATGAGTGAACAGTTACAGTAAAACATGCGTCTTTGTATTGGCAATATTTGTAAATATAAAAACAGTTACACACTATTGTAAATAATTTTGAAATAAAGTTTTCATAAAAATAAAGATGTATGACACGTGGCCAAAACAATAAACATTTTATATTTTCTTTCATATGACTGATTTTTTTATGAAAAATTGAGTTTGTTTTCAAACAATTATAACAGTTTTTGATTTTGTAGATAAAAAATTCTATGACAAATTTTGTAACCAAAATATTCTGAAGTGTGAAATATATGCCATTTCTGGTCAAAATGAACAAATGGAATTTATAGGATAATTAACTTCTTTTAAAATAAAAAATCACAACATATTTCTAAAATGTTACAGACAAATGTGGAAAAATGTTAACTTTATTTCCATGCACTACACCAATCCCATAGGCTCCCCTTTTGTACATCAGACTTGCAACTTTAGTTAAAAATAGCTGAAAAAAGAAGGAAATCACAAATTTCATCAAACAGGCTTAGTATTGAAATCTACTATTGATAGAAGGTTCACTTAATTCTGGTTTGTTGTAATCATTTGTAGCAACATTCCCTAGAGGAAAAAGTCACAAGGTGTTAAGCAAGCAAACCTGGGGACCCAAGGCAACAGAGCAACTTCATCTTCTCCATGATGCCCAATCCAGTGGTGCAGAAGTTCATCATTTACAGAGCGACAGACATCGTTGCTCCAATGAGGGGCTGTCCCATCTTGTTGGAAGATGAAATACTTAGAATCATGAGTGGATTGTGGAACCAACCACAGCTGCAACATAGCAATGTAAGAGGTACCTGTCACAGACTTCTCACAGAAGAAAAAAGGCCCATACAGCTTTGGCTGTTACACTGTACAGAAAACATTAGACTTTAGAGAATCTCCTACTTCCACCACAATTTCTTGAGGATTTTCATTGCCCCACACTCTTACAGCTTGGTGATTAACCCTTCCAGTTAATGGAATGTTGCTTTGTCACTGAACATCGGCTTGGAATCATGATATTCATCCTCAGCTGCTTCCTGCATTGTGATGCAAAACTGAAAGTGGCAGCCATAATCTTCCATTTTAATTGTTACACAAGCTGCAGGTCTTACAGTTTGAAATGTAACCACCATCAAAAAATCTTCCACATAGTTTGCCACACAGTATTCCAAGTTTGTGGTTTGTGCAGACTTCTGAATTTTTCAAAGCTTCCCCCAACCTCTCCACAGTTGCATCTGTCTCACTTGGTTGAACTGTACTTTTCTGTTTACAGAAATAACCAGTGTCCCTAAATTCTTGGTGCAATGCACACATCTCTGTTTACATGGTTGTTCTTTTCCGTAATTCCTTCTGACTGCATGCCATACTATTTTCTTGGTTTGTACCATAACCATTTTGTCAAGGCATTGCACTTGTAAAACCAACTGGTAGCCACAATGCAAACTCAGTGAGTAAGTGATTCTATTCACAAATCAATCATATCTATACATGTAATACTTTGGAAAATATGGAACTTTGAAAACAAATACATCATTTATAGTAGCACTGTATTACAGTGCTTAATTCACAGCAAATATTATCTATATTGTGTATCTGAAGATATCACAATTAACAGATAACATATATATCCTGTGAGTTCTTTAAAGATGAATGTGTCAGTTTTAGAAAAATTGACATACATTTCTGTGTCCGAACATAACCTAGCTTGATGGCTCTTTTTCGTACGCTGTCAACCTTGGAATGTTTGTGTGAATTAGTACATCCACAAAGCATAGCCCCATCTTAAATCTACATTATAAGATCTGTATCAATTCTCACACTCTCACTATACTATAAGATGTAAAAGAGCCGAAATACACTCCTGTGGACAGAAGCTCCTTTATCTTTCTGTCAGCAAAAAAAATGGTTCTTATTGTAAAACATGATGAAACTCATTTCTTGACTATTCATTTGACATGTTCATTTCATCTCAGTTGAATATCCATTAAAAGACACATACATTCTATGTACGGAGTGCCATGAATTCTCTCCGGTTTACCTTGGCTACCACTCTTACTGCCTTTTTTTGTAGCCTGAAGAGCCTGTCTGTATAGACAGCTGGCACCCCACCCCATATCTCAATACTATACTGAAGTTGTGGATGTATCACTCCAAAGCATATTTGTCTCAAGCTACCGATTCAGGAAATCTGAGACCCTTTTCAGTAGATACACATTTATACTGATTTTCTTACAGATATGGTCTATATGTTCTTTCCATGACAGGTGTTCAACAATTAACTCCCAAAAATTTGTGTTTGTTTGTGGAGCTAAGGGCCAATGGAGGTGTAGATAGAGTTCTATTTGTATTGTGACTATAGCTAAGCATAAATTGCATTGTCACTGTATTCTTTCTCTTTATGAGTAGCTTATTTGCAGTGAGATAACTTGACAGAAAATTATAATTGATTTATCTACTGTTTGTAGTAGTTTGCATATCATAGCCCCAGCTGTCACAATATGTGACATCGCCATAGCTTATAATCTTGCAGTTTTGGGGTTCAATTAAATCATTTATGCACACGAGAAACAGAAAATGCCCTGATTTACTTCCTTGGGGCACACCACATTGAAGTTTCTTGTGAGTTGATTTGGCTGTTACCAACTGTTCATTCCTTTTATAAGTTAGCTTGACACACTGTTTACTGTTTTTCAGATAGGATGTAAGTAGTTGCAAGGCTACCCCTCTAATCCCATATGCTTCTAATTTATGTAATAGAACTGTGTGATTCACATTATCAAAAGCTTTACTCATATACAGGAAGGTGCCTGTTACCTTGTCTCCTTCATCTAGCTTCTTTAATATTCCACGTATAAAAATTGCTACTGCAGTTACAGTAGATCTTCCTGTTCTAAAACCATGTTGTGGTTTGTTAAATAGACTATGTTTGATGAAATATGCCTCAAATTGATTTAATATTACTTTCTCAAATAATTTCACAAGCTCTGAAGTTAATGATATTGGTCTATAGTTTTTCATGTCAGATTGAGTCACTTATTTGATAGGCTTTGAGGTTAGTCAAGGAATCTCTGTATTTTTTTCCAAGCAGTTTGTATTTTGTTAAATAGTATTGTAATTAAGTATCTCTGAAGGGTATTATTACTTTATTACTATATCTTCGTCGTTTACCAGCCATGGCTGGACAGACTGCATCACATATACAATGTTTATCAACTAACATTTATACAACACCATATACAAAATTTATATTACAAATAAAAGAAAATATTTATGAAGTGCACGAAAACACATAGAACATAGTAGAGAAAATGAAATATAACTAAACAGGAAAGTAAAACTTCATAGTAGCAAATGAAAATACCATAAAGCAAAATGTTTACAAGACCATGTAGATCACACACACAAAGTTTCATTTTGCCAAAATATGTACTTAAAGTAAAACACAAAATTAAATGTACAGTTAACTGAGAACATAAAAAGAAGATTAAATTTAGGCAAAATTATATATAAAACATAACAATATTCATTACTTTGCCCATTCACTGGAACTACTGTTGAAAAACTCTTCCAAGGAGTATAGTGGATGTTGTTTCAAGTCCTGAGCAATTTTTTTCCGAAATAATTTGGGTGGCAGGGATTTCACTTCTGGAGGCAGTTGATTGTACATTTTTAGGACGACTGTTGGAAAGCTGTCTTGTGTACTTGATAGGCAACACCTTGCCACTTCAATGTTCCTCTTACAGTGAGTGTCATGATTATGCATTTCTTATCTTATGCTAAAATTCCTTTGATTTTCTTTTATATAAATAAGGCAAAAAAACACATACTGGCTAAAAACAGTCACTATGCCTAGCCTGATGAAAATAGGCTTACAGTGGTCCAGTCTTTTGCTAGAGGATATGATCCTGATGGCTTTTTTTTGTAATAGCAACACATCTTTGCTGCCTGAGGAGTGTCCCCACAACAACAGTCCATAGCTAATGTGGCTGTGGAAGAGTGCATGGTAGACTATTGTGAGAAACTGGTCAGTTATTACCCTCTTCAGCTTCCTCAGGAGGTATATCACATGACAAAGTTTGGTGCATACATACGCAGTGTGATCATTCATGGAGAGTCTGCTGTCAATCTTGAAGCCCAGCAGTGTGACAGTCTCCATGTTTTCTTGGTCTTCAATGTTGGTTAGACCGCATATCAAATGTTGGGTTTTTTCCAGTATGCAACAGTCTTTCATGTTCTCTCTTAGTTCACTGATTTGTGGAGGTAAATTCTCAGCTTTGTAAGTAATAGCTTTATTTACTTGTTTTACTGAAGAACATATTTCATTTAAAGTTTTTAAAAGATGAAAATTATTGGGAGCTACATAGTATAAATGTTTTAGTAGATATCAAGTCAGATTATTTGATATTAGTCACATTTATTAATGGATAACTTTGTCAACAGCAAATGGTGAGATGCTGGATGCAACTCAAGAGATGATAACTCTGGGACTTTGCAACATTGTTGGGTCCTTCTTTCGCTCAATGCCAGTCAATGGCTCTTTTTCCCGCAGTGCTGTCAACAACTCAAGTGGTGTCAGAACTCAGATGGGTGGACTGTATACAGGTAAGTCCAGCATTAAAAATGTGTGAGAGTTACTTTTACATTGATGAGTCAAAACAACATGATCATCTGCTTAATAGCATGTTGGTCCACTTTAGGACCAATACCACAATTCTTCATGGCACAGATCTGAAAAGTCTTTGGCAGGCTTTTGGCACTATGTGCAACCAAATGTCTATGCACAGGTCACACAATTAGTGTAAATTATGAGTCAGTGATTAGAAGGACCAAAGCTGGCGCCTGATAGCATATACCTCATAGAGGTCTTTCATCGGGCTTTGATCAGGCAAATTTGGTGACCAAGACATCAATGTGAGTTTCCTGACATTCCCCCCTAAACCACTATAGGATGACTGTAAAATTGTGACATATATAGTTATCCTGCTGGAAGGTACCATTGCTGTCAAGGAAGGCACTAAGCATGAAGGGATGCAGGTGGCCCGCAGTATGTTCACATAATCCACAGCTGTCATAGCGGATTTGATTACTAACATAGGTCCCACAAAAACCCAGGTGAATGTTCCCCATAGCATAATACTGCCCTCTGGCCTGTGTCCATGGTATGGTGTATTTTTTGAGTAGTAATTCACCTTGATGATGGTGTATCCAGACAGCAACACTTTTCTATCAATCCACAGTCAAACCTCATGGATCCTGTGCTCACAGTAATCATAACTGGCAATACTGTTGGGTCCAATATGGGAATACACAAGAGTTGTCCACTGTAGAGCCCCATGTTCAATAATGTGCCAAAAACATCTTGTATCAGCATTGTACCCTATTGTCAGATCTACAACAGCTTTCCAACTATCTTGCTTTACAGAGCAGACAAGCCCCTGATCTCCATATTTACTGTCATTCAGCCACTTTTCCTAAATGTTCATAAAGTATCACGTTAAAAGCCAACAAGATTTTCCATTTCCAAGATGCTTGTTCCCATGTGCTAGGCTGTAACAATCTGCCGTTTCTCAGAATATAAATAACTGGATAGATAAAAAATCTACTCACCAAGCAGGGGCAGGAGAAAACACATAGAAATGGTATTATAGTTTGCTAGATTTTGGAGCCAGTGGCTCCTTCTGATGGCAGAATGGTTGAAGGGGTAGGAAGAGGGGTGAAGGAAAATTACTGGTGAGGTTTAGGAAAAGGGGTAGGGTTTGGAAAAGATGCCCAGAATCCAGGATTGGAGGAGTCTTACCGGGTGGTATGAGAAGGAGAAACAGATTGTTGGTGACTGCTCCAGATGATATTTGAAAACCTGAGAGCTTAGAGATGGAAGATAGAGTATATGCAGTACAGAGATTACTGTTAAAATGTCATGCACGAGTTAATAAGGGCAAAAAGTTAAGTGCGTTATATGTGATAGAGGTGGGAGGGGTACGGAGAAAAATAGACAGGTCAGAAAATGAAAGATGTAGAAAACTAAAAGGGATGAAGAAAGAAATAGTTACAGAAAAGAAAAGCTGAGACTGCATAAATGAGTGTAGATTAAGGCCAGATGCGTGGTGAGAATCAAGGACACATTGTAGTGCTGGTTTTCACATATGGAGTTCTGAGAAACTGTGTCTGGGGGAAGAATCTGGATGACACCTGTGGTGAAACGGGCACCTTGCTTTTGACTGTCATGTTGTAGAGTATGATCTGCATCAGGATATTGTGTGTTGCCAGTATACACCGTATGCTTATGCCCATTCATCCAAACTGATAACTTGGTGGTAGTCAAGCCAATGTAAAAGGCCAAACAGTGTTTAAATAACAGCTGGTATATGACATGTCATTTCACATGTGGTCCTCCCTTTGATATTATATGTTTTGCCAGTTGTAGGATTGGTGTAGGTGGTGACAGAAGGGTGCATAGGGCATGTCTTCCAGTGGGGTCAACCACAAAGGTAGGAGCCACAGGTTAGGGATATGGGTGCAGAAAGAGCATAGGGTATAGCAAGGATATTGCAGAGATTTGGGAGGGTGATGAAAAGCTCTTCTAGTTGTGTCAAAATCTCAGACTGAATGGACCTCATTTCTGGACATAATTTTAGGTAGTCATAGCCTTGTCGAAGGAGCTGATTAATACTCTCAGGACCAGGACAGTAGTGACCAGCCTTCTCTCCTATTTTAAAGACACCAATTCAGTTAATTAGTTAGCTGACAGCTGCCACACGGACACTTCCATGTTGATATGACTGTTAGAAATGATACGTTGTTTGCCTCGACTGATGAGCAATCCAACTACCATTGCTGTTGATCATTTTTACACATAATGGGCACTGTAGCAACATTTGATTAGTGATTAACATTGCCAATTAACATTTCCAACTAATATTTTCACTTTAGGGTTTTTTATTTAACTAGGACAACTTAGCTCTGAAAAATATGATGATGTGTAATGAGTGTCACACACTGAACAACATTTTAGATTGATCTGAAGCTGGCTCAGTAATGAGCCAAAACCAGTAATGAATAAAGGAAAATTGCGATATTGACCTAGGACATTCATCCACACATCTTACATACATGGTACCCTCACACCTATTAAATGGTGAGACACAGCTTCAATTTATTCATCCATCTTCATTCATTACACATGTTACCAGTATCATGATAGATAGCACAAGTAAATAATGCACAGTACTAATGGAAATAATGTAAGCTAGATAACACTACTCACAATGGCAAAAACATCAATAGTCAGTTTATGCTAGATAACTGTAAAACATATTAGTATGGATGACAATAAAAACATACAAATATACAGACAAAATGTATGGTCTTCATTTATTCAATTCATAAATTCTTCAGTAAGTCTAAGGTTGTTTTTGCTCTGTTACATTAGTTGCTCTAAGTCATACCCAGTTTTAATGAAACTTGTATCACCAGCACAAAGACCAATAAGCACAATATGATACAAACCATTCACATAAAAGGAAGGTCCAGGCTTTTAATCTTGTGGAACACCTCTTAAAACATTTAGAAATCCAGAGTTATATTGTAAAAGGTTACCTTTTGATTCCTATTACTAAAATATGGTTGTATAAGAGAAAATTCTAAATGTTGAATGACATACTGTCACAGTTTACCTAGCAGAACTTGATGATCAGCATAATCAAATACCTTGTTCAGATCTATCAAAAGAGCTTCTACAGATGGTTTTTCTTCAAAAACACTTAAAATTACTGAACAACATCTTTCACTATCAGTGTGTTTGCACTACAAAACAGTAAGTTATTGACAGTTTGTCAGAGTTCCATAGATTTTGTCCACAAGTGTGGCAGACCGATCAGCACCAAATGTCCACTGTGTCTCCTCTGCTAGTGCTGTCATTGTATGTGGAATGGAGGGGCATGGGTCAACACATTGCTCTCTTGGCCATTGTCAGTTTTCATGAGCTGGAACTGCTACTACTCTGTCTAGTAGCTCCACAATCAGCCTGTGAGGCTCTGTGCATCCCATTCCAGTCCTCCCACCAAGGAACATTCCCTGGCAGTACCAGGAACTGAACCCAAGTCCTCCACATGGCAGAAAGCCATGCTGACCACTCAGCTTCAGAAGCAGGCTAGTCAGACTCCCATCACAACTGAAGTGTTTATAGCTTTTTTGGTGCCTCTTATTTTTAAGAAAACTAGTGCAAGGGAAATTGGATGGCGCTTATTAACATATAACTTGACACTTTTCTTGTATAGAAGAACTGACTTTTCACATTTCTGGTGTTGAGAGTAATTATTGTGATAGTTAAGCTAGCTGGAAAGGATAAGGTCATAAAATTCCAGTTTATCAGAAAACAAAGTGGTTGTAATATAGTGCTTATTACCTTTTTGGTAACAAAATTTGACAGTCAGCAGATATTATATGTTTTTTAGTTGCTCAGCTTTCCTAAAGTTACCATAATGTCAGTGACAACACTTTCTACATCTACATTTACATCTACTTATCACTCTGCTATTCACAATAAAGTTCCTGCCAGAGGGTTCAATGAAACACTTCAAGCTGTCTCTGTAGCGTTCCACTCTCAAATGGCATGCAGGAAAAACGAGCACTTAAATTTTTCTGTGCGAGCCCTGATTTATTTTATCATGATGATCATTTCTTGCTATGTAGGTGGGTGACAACAGAATGTTTTCGCAATTGGAGAAGAAAACTGGTGATTGAAATTTCATGAGAAGATCCCGTCGCAATGAAAAACACCTTTATTTTAATGATTGCCACTCTAATTCACATATCATGTCTGTTGCACTATCTCCCCTATTTTGCAATAATACAAAATGAGCTGCCCTTCTTTGTACTTTTTCAAGGTCGTCCATCAGTCGCACCTGATGCGGATCCCACACCACACAGCAATACTCCAGAATAGAGCAGAAAAGCATGGTGTAAGCAGTCTCTTTAGTAGACTTGTTGCACCTTCTAAATGTTTTGCCAATGAATTTCAGTCTTTGGTTTGCTCCACCCACAACATTATCTATGTGATCATTCCAATTTAGGATATTTGTAATTGTAACCCCTACGTATTTAGTTGAGTTTACAGCCTTCATATTTGTGTAACTTATCACATAATTGAAATTTAGTAGATTTATTTTAGTACTCATGTGAATAACTTCACACTTTTCTTTATTCAGGATCAATTGCTACTTTTTGCACCACACAGATATCTTTCTGCTCACATGAACAATGATGTGTCATTTTCATCCAGTTGTCTGAACAACCTAGAATCTTCTATACGTTTCTCAGTGGTAGACTTATCTTTCTGGTGAATAACCTACATTTCAATAAATTAATCTAGAAGTGATTCATATTGTCTTCGTAATGTCAGCAGTATCACCAGTGACTGTTACTTTTACCCAGCTCTCCAGTAACATAATTCTTGACAGCCTATTGCATTTGTTGTTTGATTGCAGATTATGAGATATATTATTGTATGTGATTTATAACTGTTTTATGAATTCTGATTTTTTTATTGAAACTAATGAAGTCTATATGTTTCACTGGACTTTGATTTTTCATAAAGGATTGTTACTGAAGGTCTTATCTTCAGGTTAGGAGAAACCACCAATGTATACATTAATTGACTGAGTCACTGATTTATTTATTCATCCACATTGCAATATACACTGTATAGATGTTTTTAGTGGTTGATATAATACTTCCTATTAAAGTACATGTTTTCTTACGTTTTTATAGTTCTTATATTTAATCACTTAGCATGTCTCAACATCATATACTGTTATGTAATACGTCTTGTTGGACATACAGTTACATATTGCAGTTTAGGAGATTAGATTAGATTCAGTTTTTGTTCCATGGATCCAAAAATGAGATGATTCTCATGGGTGTGGAAAATGTCAGGAAGTATAACATAAAAAACACAGAACATTTTAATATAATACACACCTCCCTGATCATTTGTCAGGAGACAGTCAATATCTGTGAATACATTACAGTAAACTGGAACTGCTAATATTTACAGAATTAATACACTGTCAGAATGAAAAATAGTTATGCACTTTTAATTGATTGACTGTTGCGACCAAGTGCTGTCAAAACTGAACTCTAACAGACATTCTTACTTAAACTAGGCTAAAAGTTCCTGTTAGATATCCATCTATAGAGTAGAAGGAGTGGTCTACCAAGAAGTCTTCCAGACTGTGTTTAAACTGTGCTTTATCTGAAACTAAGTTTTTAATGGTTGCTGGCAATTTATTGAAAATGTGTTCCTTAATACTGGACCCCATTTTGGACCACAATTTCTGATTTTATGTCTTTATAAGAATGTTCTTCTTCCTAGTATTGATACTATGTATTGAGCTATTGGTTGGAAATAGAGACATACTATTTGCCAGAAACTTTATTAAGGAATAAATATGCTGTGAAGCAGTGGTTAGAATACCCAGTTACGTGAACAAGTTCCTACATGATGTTCTTGAATTTACACCCAAATGAGTCTTACTACATGCTTTTGTACTCTAAAACTTACCCGAGAATATGATCCCATATGCTTAATAGAATGAAAGTGAGCAAAGAATGCAAGTATTTTGTATCTATATCTCGTATATCTGACACCATTCCCATTGCAAATACAAACCTGTTTAGGTGCTTCAACAGTTCTGTGGTATACTGTTCACAAACAAATTCATTATCGAGTTGTAATTCCAGAAATTTAACATTGTCAATCTCTTCTGTCTGGATGTTTACATATGTTATACACGTGCTGGAAGGAAATCTCTTACAGGTTCTTAACTGCACATAGTGAGGCTTTTCAAAGTTTAATGACTGTGAATTAGATTTAAACCATTTATCAGTATCAGTGAAAATTTGATTAGCAGCCATTTCTAAATAAGCACTTGACTTTCTATTTATTGCAATGTTTGTATCATCTGCAAACAAAACAAAAATAGCATCTGGCACTGTAACAAACAAGACATCATCAATGCACATAAGCAAAAGTGACAGACTCTAGATGGAGCCTTTAGGGACACCATATTTAATTAATTCCCAATCAGATGAAGACTGATTGCTTACTATATGTAGGTATTTCACAATGACATCCTTCGTTTCCTGTTAGTCTGGCAAGGCTTGAATCATTTTGCAGCATTGCCGCTGACATCATACATAATATTCTAATTTATTTAAGATAATGCAGTGATTCACACAGTCAAAGGCTTTTTGACAGCCATGGAAATTCCAGTAGCCTCTAACTTGTTTTCTAATGAATTAAGTACATTCTCACTGTACATGTAAAAAGCCTTCTCTATATCAGAACCCTTAAGGAACCCAAACTGTGATTTGGACAATATAATATTTGCAGTCAGATGCTTAGAAAGATGCTTGAACACCTTTCTAAATATTTTTGCAAAGTCTGGGAAAAGTGAAATAGGTCAATAGTTTGACAGTATTTCTTTATCACCCTTCTTGTAAAGAGGCTAACTTCAGCATATTTTAGCCAGTCTGGAAACCTTCTGTTGACAAGAGATTGATTATACAAATAATCACTACATCCCATATTGTTTTTATTTTCTGCCTGATGTAATTATCTTTTTCTCATAATAAAACTGCTTAGATTTCTGTATTACTTGCTTCAATATTTTGCAGTATTCTTTGTAAGTGCTTTTGATAAGTTACAAACTACATCAATTGCTATAATTTATTTATTTATTTATTTATTTATTTTCCCATTTAGAGACTCAAGGACTTCAATTGGAAGTGGAAACCATCATCCTCATTTGAAGTCGCAAATACTGCATCTACCATTTTGAAAGCCACATTGGCACGTGCTAATAACACTGTTCCTAACTAGGTGTTCATTAACTCTAGCATGCAATTGTTTTTTCTAGTATTTCAGAGAAACTGTTAATAATAAACAGGATGGTAGTTAGTGAACTCGAGTCTTATCACCCTTTTTGTATAGGGGCTTGACAATGGCATACTTGAGTCTTTCAGGAACAATGCCTTGTTGAATTGAGGCATTAAAAATATCATTTATCCACAGACCTAAATACTTCATTAAATTATTAGATGCATTATCCACCTCTTTGGAATTCTTACTTTTTAGAGACCAGATAACCATTTGAATTTCGCTACAGTGACTTGATCAACATAAACAATTTGATAGTTCTTCTCACTCAAAAGTATTCTGTTCAGTCAGAAGGCTGTTCTTGATGAGTTTGTATTTTGATTGTAGCATTACACTGCAAAACTGAATCAACCCGTGTACCATTACTTACTGCTTTGGATCTCATGGACAAATGAAATAAGCTGAGTTTCACAAAAGCAGTCTCAGTAGAATTCATGCTGACTTTGACAGGGGAGACTTTTGCTCTTTAAGACTGCTACAATATACAAGCAAAAAATGGATTCCATAATTCTATAATGGGTGACCTGTAGAATACCTCTTGAAAATAGGAAGGATGGTGCATTTTTCCAATCCTTGATTGCTCCAGTAACCTACGGTAACCTGTTGTGAGAAAAGGAGCTACTTCTGTCATATAAAACCAGGTTTTTGCATAAGTTCATAGTATTTTTTTTATAAATTTAATAATCACAACTGATACATCTGACTTTAATCATCAATAACATAGTCTCCTTCACTGTTTACAACAGTCTGCCAATGCTGAATAACTTTTTGATTCTGCAACAGTAGAAATTTTGTGGCTTTGAGGCAAAGAACTCATCCAGCCAAATCTGGAGAGCCTTTTCATCTGGAAAGGAGGCTCGTCAAAGGCTGTACAACAGAAGCAGAAAAAGCATAAATCTAACAATGTGACATCAAGTGAATGACAGGGGTGTGGAATGACTTCCCAGCCCATTTTCTGTACAGTGTTTTTTGACAGTCTAGCAGAATGCAGGCAGGTGTTATCATGGAGTAGCATCATTTCACATAGTCTTCCTGGTGAAACCCATTGATTTTTGTGATTTTGGCTTAGAGCATAAGGTACCCATACACTTGACTTTCGAACCTTCCCCATTGCATCCAAATGTCGCAGGACAGTGGAATGATCACAGTTTGTCACACATGCCAGTTCTTGAGTACACTGACATGGATCATTGTGGATTAATGCATTTACACAGTCTTCATGAAACCCCAAAGTTCTCCCTGAACATGGAGAATCACTAATGTCAAAACAATCCTCCTTAAAACAAGAAAACCATTTTCTTGCTGTATTCTGTCAAGAGGCATTATACCCATACATGACACAAATTTTTCTGGCTGCCTCTGCCGCTGTCACCCCTCTACTGAACTCCACCATAGTAATATGTTAGAAATGATCTGATTTCTCCATTGGCACTCCATTTTCTAGTGCCCACAGCTCCACTCACTACCTCCAAATGACAAAATGACAATACATTAACTCAAATAGCAACAGTCAAGTACAAATAAAAAATGACAATTGATGAATAAACCCATAGCAACTGAAATACCAACATACAAAAACACTGTGAACTTATGCACCAACCTAATATGTACATCGTGATTCACAAATATATGCAAATACACACATCAAAAAAGTTTTGTATCACCCTGGTTCGCACAATTCCTGAAGATAGACGTTGACTGTGGGTATTGTATACTGTTCAGAGATTTCACTAAACCCACCCAAAGATGTAAACAACCGTCCATGAGCAGCACCTATGAGATGAAGGTGGCCCTACAGCCAACTAGTTCCAGTCATTACACCAGGAAGGAAGTACACAGCTTATGTTGTCTGTAGTTCAACCATGCCTGGACAATCAATACTGCAGTTTGATTGTGTCTACATCGTTACTTTGTGCCAGGAAGGGCACTCAACAAGGGAAGTGTCCAGGTGTCTCGAAGTGAACCAAAACGATGTTGTTTGGACATGGAGGAGATACAGAGAGACAGGAACTATCGATGGCACGCCTCGCTCAGGCCACCCAATGTGAATGAGCGCTACCTTGGATTATGGCTCAGAGGAATCCTGACACCAACACCACCATGTTGAATAGTGCTTTTCGTGCAGCCACAGGACGTCGTCTTATGACTCAAACTGTTTGTAATAGGCTGCATGATGTGCAACTTCACACCCAACATCCATGGCAAGATCCATCTTTGCAACCATGACACCATGCAGCATGGTACAGATGGACCCAACAACCTGCTGAATGGACCACTCAGGATTGGCATCACATTCTCTTCACCAATGAGTGTCGCATATGTCTTCAACCAGAGAATTGTCGGAGATGTGTTTGGAGGCAACCCTGTCAGGCTGAACGACTTACACACACTGTCCAGAGAGTACAGCAAGGTGGAGGTTCCCTGCTGTTTTGGGGTAGCATAGTGTGGGGCCGATGTACACCGCTGGTGGTCATGGAAGGTGCCATAATGGCTGTACGATACGTGAATGCTATCCTCCAACCGATAGTGCAACCATATCGGCAGCATATTGGTGAGGCGTTTGTCTTCATGGATGGCAATTCATGCCCCCATTGTGCACAAAGATACATTTAAGATAAAGTAAAACAATAGAAGGTCCTACATATCAAAGTACCTTTTTCATGTTGTCAAAATACTGTTAAGTACGTAGGTTACATTTTCCATATCTTGTGTTCACAATGAATATTATGATGAGTGGCATGTCATTTGTGTAACAGTGCCACATATTTCGTTAAAATGATACTTTTAAGGCTGCATTTTGCTGGTTTGCAGACATATATTTGATTAATTAATCTAATGTAATCGGATAGATAAAAAAATATGCTTAGCAAGCAGCGGCAGGAGAACACACACATAAAGAATCGGTTTTTTTCTTTTATAAACACACTCTCTAAAATGAAATTACACAAAAATTAAAATTTAAAACAATCACACTTCCTATACAGCAGCAAATTTACAAACAGTCATAGTTATGAACTAGACCGCCGGCCGAAGTGGCCGTGCGGTTAAAGGCGCTGCAGTCTGGAACCGCAAGACCGCTACGGTCGCAGGTTCGAATCCTGCCTCGGGCATGGATGTTTGTGATGTCCTTAGGTTAGTTAGGTTTAACTAGTTCTAAGTTCTAGGGGACTAATGACCTCAGCAGTTGAGTCCCATAGTGCTCAGAGCCATTTGAACCATTTTTTGAACTAGACCCGTCAAGTTCATCTCCCATCCCATTTTCACTTTCTGTTCGATATCTTATTGGTTTTCTAATCTAGTTGTTTGTATAACCTATATTTACTTGTGTTGTCACTGCCATAGTTCTATAGACTAGTCCTTGGCTCTTTCATTCCTGCCTTGATTATTTAGTTACAGCATTTGACCTCAAATATCAACATCCAATATTTTACATAGTTACTGTACTCCAATCGAAAAGTAATGCTATTACACAATATGTTTAAATGGTAGTAATTTTTATTGTTTCTGTCAATCATATGGGCGTTTCTAGAAACCTAATAACTCAGCATTTTTATTCATTCCAGGAATACTTGTAATTATGGCTCTCAGTCTTCTGACTCCACATTTTTACTACATCCCAAAGGCTACTTTGTCATCAGTTATTATCTGTGCGGTTATATTTATGATTGAAGTAGATATTCTTCCTTCATTATGGCGATCAAACAGTAAGTTTTACCTTATTAATAGTTTATAGTTTTACAGCGTTTAACAATACACATTAATGCTACAATGAATCAGTTCTGAATCATTTTATATGGAAAATTAATGTTTGTGGTCTGATGTGCTTTCTAGATATGAGATATAATTTTAACTTCAGCACTTCTCTGTTGCCATCTTCAGCTCTATGTTTACATCATTACAAACTCTTCTCCTTCAGTACAGTAAGTGGTACTCTACACAGTAAGTCCATGTTGGTATCGTCAGCTACACTAGAAGTCAGCTTGTCAATTTTAAAATAACAATTATGTACACACATGTTACTGGACCAGTTACAAGTGCTCTCATTTACCACCACTTTGCAACTCAGCATAATAACTAGTGTGTACATAGCTATTATTTTGAAATTGACGGGCTGACTTCTAGTCCAGCTCATGACACCAACACAGACATACATTGTAGAGCACTACTCATTGTACTGAAGGAGAAGATTGAATAATGATGATAACATAGATCCAAAGATAGCAACGGAGAATTGCCAAACCTAGTAATCTATATGAATAAATGATTTTAGCAATCTTGGCAGTTGAAAATTTATTCAGTGTTCATTAAGGATTCAGGGTACTTATAAACAGGGGAAAAATTGAAATTTTTTATGACTTTTTTTTAATGAAAAATGATCTACATATACCAAATTTTAAAGCTACAGTCATGTATACCACCACATGCCCTTTATTTCTGTTACAGGAACCAGTATTATTTTGAAAAGAACTGTGAACTTTCTGTTTCCAGTGATTATATATATGATACATTGTATATGTTGGTAACAGTGCAGGTTTCTAGTGTCTGTAAATGCTTATCGTTGCTAGTATTTACTTTTGTTTTGATGAAGCAGTTTGATCATGTGTTACTGAATTGTTTGTTGCCCAAGTGCTACACATATATGTGGAAGTACATATCCTTTAGTGTGCAATAAATATAAACTATGCCACCTATCAAGAAATTTAATAAAAGGAAATTCTGTGGTAACCAGTTCACAAACAAAGCAAGCCACACTGTTGAAAGTAACCTATGTATCAGTTCTTCAGGGAAGAAACTCCCACATGGTACGCCTCCTGGTGATTCAAATTTTTGTGTTAACAGTGAAGCTGTTTGTAGCAAATTTGCTGTTGTTGATGTGGGCACCTTATCTGCTTTAATAAAGGAAGTGGACGGAGCAAGGTGGCACAGTGGTTAAGACACTGGACTTGCTTTCAGAAGGATGACAGTTCAATCCCGCATCTGACCATCCTGCTTTAGGTCTTCCGTGATTTCCCTAAATCGCTTCAGTCAAATGCTGGGATGGTTCCTTTGAAAGGGCAGGGCCGACTTCCTTCCCTAACCTGATGAGACTGTTGACCTCACTGTTTGGTCTCCTCCCCCAAACAACCCAACCCAAAGGAAGTGGCGAAACGTAAACAATGTGATAGTGTAGGCTGTCTGGAAATAACTGAACAACAAAGTAGCAGGAAGGGTTTAGTATCAAAATTAGTTGTTCTGTGTAGATCCTGTAGTAAATGTACCTCGAAAATTACTTCGAACATTGTGCATAATTCATATTATGTGAATTTGAAGCTAGTGTATACAATGTTTGCAATAGGAAAAGGAAAAAAGGCTGCTCAAACGTTTTGTGATTTGATGGGCCATCCTCCTCCTCCCAGTAGGTCCAGCAAGTACATGAAAATACTTTTAGGCGCCCTGACAGTTGTGTCTAAAGCATGTATGAAATGTGCAGTAGAAGAAAATGTAAATATTAGTGGAACCAAGGACATTCCTGTTGCATTTGATGGGACATGGCAATGTAGAGGACATTGTTCCTTGAATGGTGTTGTAAGTGCTACTTCTCTGGAGAATGGAAAAGTTGTTGATGTTTAGTGCTTATCTAAGTACTGCCACATCTGCCATGGTAACACTGAAGGACAGATTGAACATCAGTGTTCTAAGAATTACACTCCTGGAAATTGAAATAAGAACACCGTGAATTCATTGTCCCAGGAAGGGGAAACTTTATTGACACATTCCTGGGGTCAGATACATCACATGATCACACTGACAGAACCACAGGCACATAGACACAGGCAACAGAGCATGCACAGTGTCGGCACTAGTACAGTGTATATCCACCTTTCGCAGCAATGCAGGCTGCTATTCTCCCATGGAGACTATTGTAGAGATGCTGGATGTAGTCCTGTGGAACGGCTTGCCATGCCATTTCCACCTAGTGCCTCAGTGGGACCAGCGTTCGTGCTGGACGTGCAGACCGCGTGAGACGACGCTTCATCCAGTCCCAAACATGCTCAATGGGGGACACATCCGGAGATCTTGCTGGCCAGGGTAGTTGACTTACACCTTCTAGAGCACGTTGGGTGGCAAGGGATACATGCGGACGTGCATTGTCCTGTTGGAACAGCAAGTTCCCTTGCCGGTCTAGGAATGGTAGAACGATGGGTTCGATGACGGTTTGGATGTACCGTGCACTATTCAGTGTCCCCTCGACGATCACCAGTGGTGTACGGCCAGTGTAGGAGATCGCTCCCCACGCCATGATGCCGGGTGTTGGCCCTGTGTGCCTCGGTCGTAAGCAGTCCTGATTGTGGCGCTCACCTGCACGGCGCCAAACACGCATACGACCATCATTGGCACCAAGGCAGAAGCGACTCTCATCGCTGAAGACGACACGTCTCCATTCGTCCCTCCATTCACGCCTGTCGCGACACCACTGGAGGCGGGCTGCACGATGTTGGGGCGTGAGCGGAAGACGGCCTAACGGTGTGCGGGACCGTAGCCCAGCTTCATGGAGACGGTTGCGAATGGTCCTCGCCGATACCCCAGGAGCAACAGTGTCCCTAATTTGCTGGGAAGTGGCGGTGCGGTCCCCTACGGCACTGCATAGGATCCTACGGTCTTGGCGTGCATCCTTGCGTCGCTGCGGTCCAGTCCCAGATCGACGGGCATGTGCACCTTCCGCCGACCACTGGCGACAACATCGATGTACTGTGGAGACCTCACGCCCCACGTGTTGAGCAATTCAGCAGTACGTCCACCCGGCCTCCCGCATGCCCACTATACGCCCTCGCTCAAAGTCCGTCAACTGCACATACGGTTCACGTCCACGCTGTCGCGGCATGCTACCAGTGTTAAAGACTGCGATGGAGCTCCGTATGCCACGGCAAACTGGCTGACACTGACGGCGGCGGTGCACAAATGCCGCGCAGCTAGCGCCATTCGACGGCCAACACTGCGGTTCCTGGTGTGTCCGCTGTGCCGTGCGTGTGATCATTGCTTGTACAGCCCTCTCGCAGTGTCCGGAGCAAGTATGGTGGGTCTGACACACCGGTGTCAATGTGTTCTTTTTTCCATTTCCAGGAGTGTATGATTGTTACTGTGGAGGTATGGAGTGTGATAGAGCTACAAAAATATTTCAGAGGTCGGTGCCTGTTTATAATGTTAGATATACAAAGTACCTAGG